>NC_056631.2:167521521-168219021 GCF_002870075.4 Lactuca sativa
AAACTCAAATTATATAAACCAGTATTAAAGTGACCAAAATTAATAATAAAGCGATGACAGTGGAAATTATAGGGCAACTGTCCGTTCCTATAAAACGTCCGACAAAGAAAGCCGACCCGAACATCAGAAAAAGCATAAGGAATAAAGTTAGTGGCATCTGGATTCAGTGATGTGACTTCTCCTACTCCAACAAATCAGTCTGGAGACTTTCTAATTCAATTCAATTGCCTTGGTTTTTCCAAGAAATACATGGGAAAAATAGGGAGAAAGAAATGGGATTATGTCAACAGCCCCCTATTCCGACGAAAAACAGCCCCTTTTCTTTTTGTTTAGCCTGTTCCTATTAGATAAATTCTTAAGAGAAGAGGAAAAACCCTCCGACATCAATTTCGAAGTGAATTTCCCCAGTTGAGGCATCTAGATTGAGAATAAAGGATTCCCCCCTAGGGTTTTATTTTCAGGGTGGTAACGCGCTACTACTTAAACTACTTATGTTAATTCTACTTACGCTAAATAATAATAATAAAAAAAGAAATGTAGCTCCCTGTTAGGATCGACAATTGAGAGAAGAGCCCCATTAGAGGATGGGTCCCGAGCGGTTTCATTCCCAGACCCTAGATACCATGTCGTCTAGAGCCGGGTAGGCAGGAAAACTAACAAACTCACTGATATTAGGTCTCAGCATGTCATGGTACCTAGTCTTCCGCATCTCCTTGTCCGTGGCATACTAGGATACCAATAAGAATCTCTCTCTGAACATGGTGGTGATCTCCGCCACGATCTCAGTTGTCTATCTCATATCCAGAAACTCCCTAGCTAACTGTTGCACCTCAACAACTGGTGCAAACTCCGCTTAGAACCGGGTCACGAAATCTGGACATGTCATGGCCTCAATGGTCGGGGCTCCCAAAAGTATAACCAACCTCCTCCCACCAATCCGAGCTCTCTCCTTCAGACATCTTGTAGCGAACCTCACCTTCGACCCCGATAGGCAGAAGCTCGTCATATGGGCACACTCAATGATTGCTAGCCAACGCCTGGCGTCAATGGGGCCCTTCACCCGAAATAATTATGGTGCCCCACATCCATTGGAGTCCTTGAAGGAGATAGTGTGGGCCCTAGACTGGCTAACAGCCATATTGGCCATGAAAGTCCAAAGGCGATCCTCCATCAGCTCAATGATACCCTCCTTGATCGACCCAAACATCACCGGGGTCGCATCAAGGATGCCTCTAGTAACATTTGACGTGATGAACTCGCATAATCCCTCATCAATTGGTTTGATGCCCATGCCCGAACCAGATCTAGATCCTAACCCCCCCCCCCCCCCCCCCCACTCCATTTCATGTCACCACCATACTGAAACATAAGCACATAACAATTAGTAAACACACGAGAAGGTTCACACTCTTGAGCTTCTAGATTCATCGTGTTCTTCATGGTCTCGGGTATAAATCATGTGTTTCCAGTAGTACGGGCTCAATACTATCTTCCATACTTATTTATACCCTCCGTAGGGACTACCCGACCCCTACAAGTCACTCATCCACATCTAATACTCTCATCATACTATATGGTGTCCTACGTGCCGATACATTGATGGGTTTTGTATACTACAGCATCATATGGTGCACATACAACCTTGGATACCTTGGATTTATGTTTTCACAAATTATACATGCAATGATGTTTCCAAGGCATCAAACCTAAAACTAGCATGCATTTGACATAAACCATATAAGATACTAGTTAGGGTAACATACCTTTTATGTAGCTTGAATTCTTGAAGTATTTAACCTTAAGAGCTTATCCCCAATAGTGTGGAAGCCTCAAATGAAATCACAACACATCATGAACAAAGGTGGAACTTGAGAGAGAATTCCTTCCACACCAAAGACACCTTCATGAACTCCAAGTACAAGTCTAAGAGTTTTGGCTATGAATGGACATATTTATATGTAGGATTCCAAGGGTCATGGGTATACCCTAAATCCATATCCATGGGTGTTATGATCCATGGTTCATGTGGCTCAACTCTTTATGTATCCATACATAAACTTGGTCCAACACGGATCATAAGCCCAACACATATAACCAATTACCATAATTAGTCCCCATAGATGTAATTAGACTCTTTTGATCACTAAAATAATTCCAAGAGTAAATTACACGAATGGTCCCTATGGTTTAGGGTAATTTGCGCGTTTGGTCCCTAACTTATTTTTTTAACTCGGAAGGTCCCTACTGTTTGTTTTTGTTACGCGCTTGGTCCCTGTTTTACCTAAAAACCCTATTTTCCCTTGATTTTTTAATTTATTTAAATAAACACACTACCAACCTCATCCCCTCACCTTACCTTACCTACCCCACCATTTTTCTCTATTTAAATAGTAGTATTTTTAGGTAAGATAGGGACCAAGAGCGTAACAAAAGCAAATAGTAGGGACCAATGGTGTAACAAAAACAAATAATAGGGACTTTTCGAGTTAAAAAAATAAGTTAGGGACCAAACACGCAAATTACCCCAAACAATAGGGACCATTCGTGTAATTTACTCTAATTCCAAATTAATTATTGATCAATACTAATTAAAACATATGATTTCCTATTAATATATTACTCCATCTGTCCCAAATTGATAGTCCACTTTTGACTTTTGAAGTCTTTTTTCTTCAACTTTGACCTTAAATATTTTTATTTGTGTTATATATTATTTGATAAAACTTATAACAATGAAAAAACATTTAAAATATAATTCATTCATATATTTCGCAACAAATATTATCTATCAAAAACAAAAATATTTAAGGTCAAAATTGAAGAAAAAAAACTTCAAAAGTCAAAAGTGGACTATCAATTTGGGACGGAGGTAGTATAACTTATAATATATTAATAAATCATATATATAACCTTCTCTCAAGAATCCATCCTAACAAATTGTCCTGATGATATGCAACCCAAATGATTCATGCTACTCTCGGGTCGAGTACATACCAATAATAGTTATGGGCTTAGATATCTAATCCAACATACATATCTTAGGGACTTCTTGGGGTTCCTTTCCTTACCACTTTCTACTATCAGCTGCAGGAGGAACCCCCACTAATACCATCTAACTACCACATGAATACAATTACATACTATCGGTACTAGATAATTCTCTTACTGAAAGGTCCCACACTACAGCGATTGGACTCAAACAAGAGTTGCACAATAGAGTTAGAGATATCCTTCTAAAATTATCTAATCTCAATAATATGTAACCCAACACATTCATCCACTAGTTAGTTGGTACTAATAAAATTTCCTAAAAAGCAAAAAGCACGTAAAATTCGAGCATCAAGCAATTCAAGTCAGAGCATAACCTATACATGTCATCCTATCAAATAATTGATCTCATACTAGCATGCGAATCTATAAGCTCATACAATAGGCACATAAAGGCATCTCTCCTAGCATTTTATCATGCAATCCTGAACAGATTCTTATCCTTAATATAGGATGAAATTCTCATATCATAACGTATAATATATTACATGTATGTATATTTTGGGAAGATTTATTTGAGCTCGGTTGACTGCACGCATCACACCCATTTTTCCTTTATAAAATTTTCCTTAGTTAAAATGTTTCTTGTTATGAAAAATCTATCAATTCCTTGATTTGAGTTCAGGCACAACCGAGAGTATGCCTAAATCCTTCAAACTAAGGCTCTGATACCAACATGTAACGTCCTAAAAATTCAGATAAAAATTTCATTTTTAAATTTATTTAAATCATATGATAATCATATCAAAACAGTCGAGAATATATTATAGTAACATATTATCAGAGTACAAAATCTCAAAATCACGTGATGCGGAAAATCATATGTGGATGCAGTGTGATCAAGTTGGGCCTTTCCCATTCGAACTGGAAATACCTGAAACATAAACTGAAAACCTTAAGCACAAATCTTAGTGAGTTCCCTCAAAATACCCCATACCATACATATAAACAATCAAAAACATATTGGGTCTATTTCACCCCCTTCGATATCTTTCAATCGGTACTCGGTCTATATCATCCCCTTCGGTATCTTTCAGTCGGTACTGGGTCTATTTCACCCCCTTCGGTATCTTTCAACAAGTATCGGGTCTATTTCACCCATTCAATATCTTTCAATCGGTATCGGGTCTATTTCACCCCTACCACTAACACATATAATCATAACAATAAGTGTCACAAAGAAATCAAGCAAATACATGCATAACAAGTAATTTTCACGAAGCAATCATCATACTACAAACATAATCTAGTGGGCCGGTATTGGTGCCTTCGACCCACGGCTACAGCGAATGAAACTCACCTCAGACTGAAGGTATCAAATCACACTCGAGATGCTGACTCGCTAAATCCTATCACTCTAAATCACAAGTAATAAAACCCTAATTAGAAATTAGATCAATAACCTATCCTGAGAGTCCAACTCTAAATCCTTGCTTAAGGGAAAACGACTACTTAATTCATGTGTTTTGGGGACTAATCCACCAAGGCCCAAAAGATATACCATGTCCAAGATGGGCCTAAGTCTAAAGGCCCAACATAGAAAAACTCATGACCCAACAAGGGCCCAAGGTTCCTAAGTCCAAAAATGGCCTGAAATAAATCCCAATTCCTCTCTGGTAAGTACGCTCAATGTACCACCAGTACGCCCGTCGTACTCACGACCCTCGCATCATCGGGACTTCATGAGCGTATGCGTAGGCACGCAACGTATGTCTAAGTACCCCAAACGTACGCTGCAGCTGGCCAAAATCTCCTTCCAAGGTCTTGATCAGTTAAGATCCTTCATGCTTTTGCATGTATTAAAATGGTCAAATCTTGGACTTTATTACACTAACTTCATTGAACCACCTTCAAACCTTGCATGGTTGAAGTTAACCCATAAAGACTCCATTTTTATGCTCAAGGGACATCAGAGACACTAGGATCTAACATTATTTTCTTTTGGAGTAGCTTATACTCTCAAGAACCACCTTAAGGACCATAATATGAAAAACATAAGCCCTAAGCTAAAACTAACACATGGAGTCATCAAGGCATAAGCGTTTTACCTCCAATAAGTTAGAAATGATGAGAAACCTTTGGATCTATAGGATCTTACTGGTCCAATGCTTCTTTACAATTCCTCTTTTTAGTCACTAAGCACCACACACACACAAAACACACCCACAAACTCAAACTTCAAGGAAAATGGATTAGGGTTTCAATATATGGCTCATGAGGCAGAGGAGGTTGATAAGGTGAAAGAGGTTACGAAATTAATATGTTTAAATATGGTGCAAACCCTAAAATTTAGGGTTTTCCCTTGGCTTACGGACGCATGGGTACGCCCAACGTATGCAAGGGATTCCCCGCCTCAAACAGTCACTAGAGTACGCCCGGTGTACCAAGTGTACGCGCAGCGTACTCGCGCCCAAGGGTCCAAATGCAAGAAATTAATAGCTAAGGGCTTTACCTGACAACTCGGGTGTTATATTTTTTTCCTGAAAAAACCATCACATTTAACATATTTTTTTCGGGAAAAAAAACTATTACAGTAAAATCGGGAAACTGAAAATAAAACGTCTTTTTTTTTCAGGAGAAAAATAAAAATTGAGGTTTAATCTAAAAAAAACCCCAATATATGAGGCATTTTATGATATTAACCCTAAATTGTATTCACGTCCTTTTAATATTTATTTAAGAATTAATGAATTAACGTGCTTATCGAAATATACGAGTGTTGTAATTTATATGAATTGTAGGTTTAAAACAATCAAAGGTTTTTGAAACCCACATACTGAGGGATAAGGAGGTATCAAATACATGATGTCTTTTTTCTCTCCTACTTGGAGTTGTTAAATCGAAATACATCATTGGCTATCTTCTCATTATTATTAGGTTCAACCTCTTATATGTAAGTATGAGAGCTGGAAGGATGATATGGTGGTGATGGGAGGCAACTACATTCTCATGGTATCGTAGGACAATGTGGTAGTGACACACATCAGTGAAAGATGGATTTTAGTGATAAACAATGATGACACTAAGTGGTTAGAATAAGGATGAGTTTTTGAACTGCCGAAACTGGAACCAGACATAAATTAGTAGAGCGGTTCGGTTATCGGTTCTTGACTTATGGCAAAACCGGTTCCGGTTCTACCACTGGTTCAGTTCTAACAAAAACCGATTAAAAAACGGGAATCGGCTCGGAAGTGTAAGATTCGGAATCCATGCAAATCTATTTTCAAAATATTATCTAATTGACTGTATATCGATATATCCTAATGTAGCGCACGAGATTTATGAGGTATTAAATTTGTATTTATATAAGGAAATGGTTTTATAAGTTCGGACTTGGGCCTTTGGGCCTTCATGATGGGGCTGATGACTGACGAACGTGGGGCGTAACCCCCCATGTACGCCCAGCGTAATCAAGGTTCCAAGACGCGGGATTAACCGCGTACGCCCAGCGTACCAAAGGGTACGCGCAGCGTACGCGCGCAGTGTCTTAATTAAACCCTAATTTTTGGGACTCATCCCTATATAAAGGATGTTATGACCTAGGACCAGCCTCCCTAACTCCCTTAAGTAGTCATATCGAAAACTCTAGCCTACTTTTGTGTGTTCTTAGCCATTGGAGAGCATTTGGTGTAGTTTTGTGGCATTGGAGGAGAAAGGAACATGAAGAAGTAGCAAGGATCCACTAAGAGCTTGTAGATCCAGAAGAGTAGCACCATTTCTGACTTAGTTAAGGTATCAAGTTCCAACCTTGACCATTATCTTCTTAGATTCATTATTGGGAGTGTTTAAAGTTACTTTTGGACTCCATTGTTGATAGTTCTTGTATCTTGACGACTTCAAACTATAATACATGTCCTTTTGGACTCCTAGAGGCACTAGGAGTCATAAAAATCGGATCTTGATGGTTAAGCAACAACCATGCAAGGGTTAGAGAGTTTATGGGCTAGTTAGATGGACCAAAGTCATGTTTTGACCAACCTTGCATGCAAGCACATAAAATTCGTGACTTTATGGTTGGGGGTGTCTTAAAAGACCTAGATCTACAGTTTGGACGAAAGGACTTACTGGATTAAGTCAAAAATTAAGCCTTTAGGGAACTGGCCAGTACGCTGGGCGTACTCCCCATTACGCCCCGCGAACTGGGTCAAAACCCCGATCTCTGGTCAAGGCAGCATACGTTAGGCGTACATGCCCGCTACGTCGTGCGTACGCCTGCAGTTTGAGGATTAATGGACTTTTGGGCCTAAAGAAAATGGGCCTGGACTTTTGGGCCTCATGGCCCACTGTGAAGCATGATTTCGGACTTAAGGACTTAGAACTCGAGTATTGGGCCTTCTTGGGCCAATTTGGGCCCTTGAGGATTATTATGATGGTATTGGACATTTTTGGGCCCATTTAGGGAATAAGGCCCAATTCGGTAAATGGTCAGTTAGTGGGCCCTTAGGGAATCCTTAAAGGGCCATAGGAGGATTGGGCTTAACAAGTTAGAACTGGGACTTCGGTATGTCCAGTTGGGTAAAAGGGGTAAAATGGTCATTTTACCCTAAGATTAGTTATCAGTTTTCGATTAAGTGTCTTTATGGAAATTATAGCCGGAGAGCCGCAGGAGCAGCAGCGGATAGAAGTTTCTCACCCAGTTTATCAGCAGTCACTTATGAGGTGAGTTACCTTCCAGTAGTGGTGGGTCTACGACCACAATGTCGGCCCACCAGTAGGAGTTGTATGTTAGATGTTTGTCTTTATGATAATCATCTAGGTTTGCTACTACCTGATATGTTATATGCTGGCATGATATGTTATATGTGATAGTGATAGAAGGGGGAGAATAGTCCTTAAGTTCGGTTGTTAGGACCGAAGGGTAGGTCAGACACCCCGGATAGGTCTGACAATATGTTATGATATGTTTGTATGTTGGCATGATATGTTATATGTGATAGTGGTAGTAGGAGGGGAATAGTCCCTAAGTTCGGTTGTTAGGATCGAAGGGTAGTTCGGACACCCCAAATATGTCTGATAGTATGATTATGTTATGATGTATCTAATAGTAGCAGTAGGGGTGGAATAGTCCCCGAGGATCGGTTGTTAGGACCGATGGGTAGGCCAGCACCCTAGAACGGCTTGACACGGGTAAGTCAGCACCCCAAAACAGCTTGACATGGGTAGGTCAGCACCCCATAATGGTCGTACCGGGTAGGTCGGGCATCCCAGAATTGCCCGATAGTATGTAGGCTATGTGATTTTATGGTATGTGGTATGATGGGGGAACTCACTAAGCTTCGTGCTTATAGTTTTCAGTCTTGTTTCAGGAACCTCTTCAGCGAAGGGGAAGGAGCCGGCGCGGTAGTTGCACATCATACACACGCATTGGATTTCCTCACTATGAGATTTCTTGGGATTGTACTCTAACATTGTTACTACTTTTATGATACGATTTCAGACATGAGATTATGGTTTTATGAAATGATATGACTTGAGGATGTTTTCTTATAAATGTTTTTCTAAATCGTTATATCAAAATTGAACTTTTGGACTCGAAATTTGGGATGTTACACCTAATCTATTCCTTAATTAACCTAAACACAAAACGACAAGTCCAAATTGAAAAAAAAGTTGATCACCACATAGAGGAAAATAGGGACGATCGGTTTTGCTTGGGGCTTATGAAATCACGATCGATAATTGACATTGTGAAAAAAAACGATCCTGACAAAAAAAGTCGATTTTGTGTAACAATGGAGAAGCCAAACTCAAGTTAATACGGAAGATGAAACTCAAGTAAGTCATTGTTGCTTATTGTATAAAAATCCTTGGTGCTTGCTTTTTTAATGCAACACAATTGAACTACCAACTGTTTTTTTTTTACTAAGATCTCTTAATCAACAAGTGCAATCTCTAATTGATTTAAGAAACAACGGATTGATAGATACAAGTTTGCTAATGATTGAAATTACAAGACTGGCAGTTCGAGAAGCAAGGAATCTCCCACAGAGAACAACTCTCTAATAACTGAAAAGATAACTCATAAGTCATAACTATCCCGCTCCTACTTTAAAAACACAACTTCATTACTAAATTACTAGAAACAACTGCATTACTAAATTACTAAATTACCCTTCAACCCATTTGAGACTTATTCTTTAGGTTTCTTTCCTGATTTACTCTTCCGTTTATAAATGAACTGCAAGGTGTTGGGTTATGGTATAATACAACATCCTATGGTGCACATACAATCCTAAATACCTTGGATCTATGTTTTCACTAATTATACATGCAAATGGTTTCCAAGGTATTGAACCTATAGCTAGCATGCAATTGTCATACAAACTACATAAAACACTAGATAAAGTAACATACCTTTTTGTGTGGATGGAAGTCTTGATGTATTTGGCCTTAAGAGCTTAGCCCCAATAGTGTGGAAGCCTCAAATGAAGTCACAACACATCAAGGACAAAGGTAGGACATGAGAGAGAATCTCCATGCACTTTAAAACCTTCATGAACTCCAAGAACATGCACACCCTCTAAAGGTTGTGGTTTTTAGGTCATAACATATGTATTTATATGTGTTGAATTCTAAGAGTCATGGGTATAACCCAAACCCATATCCATGGTTCATGTGGCCCAACTCATATAAATATAACTAATTACCATAATTAGTCCCCATAGTTTTAATTAGTCTCTTTTGATCACTAAATTAATTCCACATTAATTCTTTATCAATACTATTTAAAACATATGATTTCATATTAATATATTATAACTTATAATATATTAATAAACCATAAATAACCTTCTTTCAAAAGTCCATCCTAACAAATTGTCCTGATGATATGCAACCCAAATGGACCATGCTACTCTCGGGTCGAATACATACCAATAACAGTTATGGGCTTAGACACCTAATCCAACAGTCTCCCACTTGGATAACTCTAAAACTATTATTGCGTATGACTCCAAAACCCGACTAGCAATCGTAGCTCTTAAAGCCGTTGTCGAACTCTGAACAAACCAATGACGCGTCCATTAGATAAGGGATCATATATTCCTCCATTCGAGATATCATATGGACTGAGACATGGATTATAATCATTCTCTCTGTCCATTAGTTGTTTCCCGATTTCCGATTTTGATGACTGACTAATTGAACAAATCAAATCAGTCCAGGCCCGGCCGAGCACTTACGTTTGTCATCACCAAATCATCGAGGGGCCCACAGATATTGCTTTTATCCCTCCAAGGGTAAAAGGAATGGATAAACTTCGACGCATATGCTTGTTCTACTACTTGTTGAATCATACACAAAGGCACGTTTTATAACATCGAGTTACCAAATGCATTTACGTGTCATCAATGTATAACCAACTCATAGGCAACAATTCATATCTCTAGGTTTGAAGAATATAAGATATTATCATCTCATGATCACTCGTGATAAAATCCATGAAGTGATTCAAATGAGCGTGGGTTGAATCCAATACCTGAATCCCTATTCCAGGAGTACTCATGAATGTTGTAGTAACTCTTACTATGTCCACTACCTTGGACATCTACAAACCCGATTCATGACAGTCTTGCCTTAATACCTACTTCCAATGTATTATCGACTGTGGATGGTTTGAATAACTTAGTCATTAGGAAAGAATAACCTAGTTATTCTGGAAGTCAAAACATGCAAACTGAAACACAAGAATAATACTCATCATGTAGCACCTGGTTCTTGGTACATATTCTTTTGTTAAATACTTTGCATTTTGGCCTTGGACTCGGCGAGTTGAAGGTCCAACTCGCCGAGTAGAAGCGAGAAGGGACACGGGACTTAAGCGACGGACTCGGCGAGTCGGGACCCGAACTCGATGAGTAGACCCTGTTTGGACAAAAACCCTAATCCGAGGGTTTGCACCCTATTTAAACACTTTAACTCGGCCTCCTTCATTCCATTTGCTCCCAGAAGACCCCCATAGCAAACCCTAGCCGTTATTGAATCAATCTAAGGCATTTGGAGTGACTTTGGTGCTTTTGTGAGCCAAGGAGGGAAGGAAAAGCTTGAAGGAACAAGACGAGGCTAAAGGGATCCGAGTTTGTGCACCATTTTCAGCTCATCGAAGGTAAAAAGTCTATACCTTGCTCTTCCATTTGCTAGATCCCATTTTGTGAAGTTTTAGGGTTTTTATAAGCCATTTTGGTCACCAACCATGATTGAAAGCATGGTTTGGAGTTGATGTTTCGGATCTAGGCCCTTAGAGGGGTTACAAGGCAGAAAGGAGTGGCTCTTGCACTCAAATAAGGCCCCATGATTTGAGAGGGCTTGTTTAAGGACCTTTTAAGCTCAAAGTCCCATGCAAGCACATAAAGGTTGTAAATTTACATGCTAGATCGATTGTAAAAGCATAGATCTATCTTTTGATCAAAGGTTGTATGTCAGAAATCGAAGATTCAGTGAGTGGATGTGACCAACTCGACGAGTCCATTCTTTGACTCCGCGAGTCCAAGGTTCTGTCCCATATCAGTTGAGGGTCATAAGGACCCAGTTGAGTGTGGAAAGGTTTTAAGGGGGTCCTAGGGAGTGAACCAACGTTCTGGACTAAGCCATTGTTCTGGAAATTCTTGGGACTCGGCGAGTGCATGAACAGACTCGGCGAGTCCAAGGCAATCTTCTTAAGGATGAAGATGAACTCGACGAGTTGTTCATATAACTCGACGAGTCAAGGATAGGACCTATGTATCAGTTGAAGATGAACTCGACGAGTTTTTCATACAACTCGGCAAGTCGGATGAGGATCCAGTCGATGTTCATTTAGAAGGAAAACTCGTCGAGTCATCGCCTAACTCGACGAGTAGAGACGGGTATGAGGACAAATGGAAGGATAGGGACTCGACGAGTTGGCGAGCCACCTCGGCGAGTCAGGCCAACTGGAAGTTGACTTTTACTTTGACTTGGTCGGGGGTAAAATGGTCATTTTACCCTAAGAATAGTGAGTAGTGTATGACTAAGTGTTTTGTGGGAATTATAGCCAAAGGAATTCCGGAGACGTAGCGGCATCAGTCAGAAGATTCCCGCGCAGATCAGCAGCTACTACGAGGCGAGTTACCTTCCAGTAGCGGTGGGTCTACGGCCACAATGCCGGCCCACCAGTAGGAATAGTATGTTGGATGATTGTATTTGTGATATCATTTAGGTTTGCTACTACCTGATATGTTATATGCTGGCATGATATGTTATATGTGATAGTAGTAGAGTTCGGTTGTTAGGACCGAAGGGTAGGTCAGACACCCCATATATGTCTGACAGTATGTGATGCTATGTTTATATGCTAGCATGATATGTTATATGTGATAGTGGTAGTAGGAGGGAAATAGTCCCCAAGTTCGGTTGTTAGGACCGAAGGGTAGTTCGGACACCCCAGATATGTCTGATAATATGTTTATGTTATGATATATGTGATAGTAGCAGTTGGGGTGGAATATTCCCCGAGGGTCGGTTGTTAGGATCGACGGGCAGGTCAGCACCCCATAATGGCTTGACACGGGTAGGACGGCACCCCAGAATGGCCGCATGGGTAGGACGGCACCCCAGAATGGCCGCATGGGTAGGTCGGCACCCAGAATGGCCGTACCGGGTTGGTCGGGCACCCCATATTTGCCTGGCAGTATGTATGCTATGTGATTGTATGGTATGTGGTATGATGGGGGAACTCACTAAGCTTCGTGCTTATAGTTTACAATTTTGGTTTCAGGTACCTCTTTAGCAAAGGGAAGGAGCTAGCGCGGTAACGGCACAACATACACACACTCTTTGTTTTCCGCACTATGAGTTGTTCTGGGATTTGTACTCTGACATTATTACGTTTTATGATTCGGTTTTCAGATACGAGACATATTTTTATTAAATGATATGACTGGATGATATTTTGCTATAAATGTTTTGCAAATCACTTAATCAAAAATGAAAATTTTTGGACGTGAAAATTTGGTCGTTGCAAATCCTCTATGGTCCCAAGCACCTTTGAGAGTAAATAGAACGCCTTTTATTTAAACACCATATTGATTACTCATTATTCATTGTATAATGTTTCAAATAATCAACTTTATACTTGAATTAAAACAATAGTCATGCAATGCTCCAAGCATGCATACTATATTTGTCTATGATCCTTACTTTGTGAAATAGATCAATTGAACCTGATCCCAACGATGCTCATTTCACAATCCCATATCTTTATTGTAAATTTAAGAATTCCAAATTCCTACCATTTAACGAAATCTGTTAGATTCTAAACTTATATGCATTGATCCTCTCGTAATGACTATGAACAAAGTCACAAAGACTTTTTAACAGACATTACAGAGTATTCCAATGGAGATCAATTCCATGGAAACGAAGTCTCAAATTCAAAGTACATTACTTTGAACATCCTTCTTGCATTAAGCTTTCTAATCTTACACATATTTGAAAGAACAACTTCCACCTATGGAAACCTTCCCAGATTCCCATTTTGACTATCAATTCTGAACAAGAGTTACCTCTTTTCAGAATATGTCAATATTGTCCTTCCAAAATTAACACTTATACTTCCAACTGTCCATGAGCAACCCATCTTTGGTAAACATCAGATTGTCCTCGACAATTGCTTAATCATTTTAGTCATATTCAGTTCTATACTTTTCCCCTCTTAATGCCCTGAGCATTTGGAAAATTTAGAAATGAAAAATATTATAACACATGCAATCGATCCTATATCCGAAGCATATGGGACAGGATTCATGATGTCTCACATAAAGACATGATAGTAGACCAGTCTTTTGCTACAATATTTTTATTTGCCATGTTATCAAAATTTTACTATGAAGAGGGATACCGTAATCATAATCTAATTTTGAAAACGCAATATATATAAAATTTCCTTAAGTCGAACCATTCTAACGTAAAATTCATATATATATATATATATATATATATATATATATATATATATATATATATATATATATATATATTTGACTAAAGATGATTAAAATCTCATTCTAAGCTTTTAGCATTGAAACGAAGTATAATTTCCTCTCCCTTAATTATAGCAAAACAACTTTTCCCAATTGAAACCCTGTTGTTTTCTATAATTAAAATAATAACTTGCAATATTGAACATAATAATCATGCTCCCACTGAAATGATAATTATCAGCATAACACTTATGCTCCCACTAGCTTTGACATGTACTCAGAAATCAGCTGGACTTCTAGAAATCAATAATTTATTAACTTTCTTGACAAAGTTCATTTTTCTGATACGAGATGCTTTGATAAGACTTTATCAAATTCATACACCTTTTCTTAGATAGTTCACATGTGTGTCTAAACAATTTTAGAACTATGAAAAGGGATGTCGTAATCATAATCGAATTTTGAAAACGCAATATATATAGATTTTCCTTAAGTCGAACCATTCTAACATAAAATTCATATATATATATATATATATATATATATATATATATATATATATATATATATATTTGACTAAAGATGATTAAAATCTCATTCTAAGATTTTAGAATTGAAATGAAGTATAATTTCCTCTCCCTTAATTATAGCAAAACAACTTTTCAACCCCTGCAACTTCACGAATTGAAACTTTTGTTTTCTATAATTAACATTGCTAACTTGCAATACTGAACATAATAATCATGCTCCCACTAACATGATAATTATCAGCACAACACTTATGCTCCCACTAGCTTTGACATGTACTCAGAAATCAGCTCGACTTCTAGAAATCAATACTTTATTGACTTTCTTAACAAAGTTCAGTTTTCTGATACGAGATGCTTTGATAAGAATTTATCAAATTCATACACCTTTCCTTAGATAGCTCATATGTGTGTCTAAGCAATTTTAGAGCTATGAAAATGGATGTCGTAATCATAGTCTCAATTGTTTAGACCTTTGCCACTTCTCACAAGTCCATGTTAGTATGCCGGTTAACCACACACGCTCCACTAACAACTTTGAGAATGCAAATAACACAGTTGCTATCTACTTAAAATCTACTTAGTGAAAGCATTTCCTCACCATCATTTTCATGAATCGAAGAGAAAACTTATGACACTTAGATTTTATGGTGTATGTGTTCCTTTCCATGTGAATTTTGTCAAAACCATAATCACAAGACAAGGTTAGTGACAATTTCAAATTCTTATGGACTGAACTTGTGCAGTCTTAACTTCTTGCCATCTGGCAGCACAACGACCTGCCATTGCTTCCAAGTTGTTATGCAATCAATTGATAACTCTAAGAACTCATATGCAAACCCAACTTTAACTCGAATGGGCACAGAAATGTCAACACGATAGGTTATAAACCTCAAGTCGTGTGCTAGTGAAGAATTATAGGTTTTATCCTTGAGTAGTTCTTGAAACTTTCAAGACCTTTAAGACTCCCACTGTCCTCTTGACGTATAAGACTCTCTTGTCAAGAACCATTGCTTGACAAAACAAATATTCAAGGGATAGTGCGGATTCTTATCAAGACTAACACTTCACGCAATTGGCCTAAGTTGATCTTTGTTTTATCCAAAACATCACAACTTACCAATTTCAAATGTACAAGAGTAGAAAACATTTTTTACTCTTACATTTGACTAGTGTTAATAAACATTTTTTTTAAGATGTATCACTCAAGTTACAATCTTGGAGTATGACTCTAAGACTTTGTTTTGGGAACGGAGTATGACTCATCTTCTTGATTTAACCATTCCAACAATTCATGTCTCCTCTTCTTAGCCATAAGAATGCACTAAGATGTCCTTAGAGGACGAATTGTGATATGGTTTCTCAATCATTATGATGATCACAAAACATGATACTAAAGTACTCTCCCATCTTTTTAGATTTGAGAAACCTTTATCTTTCTTCCTAATTTGATTCTTCTCATTCGTTCTGCCATACATCAAATATTTTCCAATGTTTCAGAATTATACTTAAACTTGTAAGTATAACCATATTTACTAAACTTTATTAAATCATGACGAATAGTCTTATCGATCTTTGTGGTGGACTTGACCAGTGCACACGAATGTGTACTCGATCCCTTAGTCCTTTCACTTGACTTAATTTTCCAAAGATGAAAATTCTCATTCATCATACAATACAAGTCGCATGATTCCAAGTTTCTATCCAACTGAAACTTGGGTGATGAAAATCTTTCCTTATTTGGTAAATTATGACACTTCCACAAACAAAAGAATCAAATCCATTTTTCCAATATTGCTATCAATGGAACCATATAAACAATAATTTTTCACAAAAGCCATTGTAAGGATATTTAAAATAAATAAAATGAAAATTTTCTTTTATTTTAAAACTTGCGGAAAAACTTATCCTTACAATGCAAATACATATGAAAATTATGTTATTGTGCATTCCTAAGCAATCTTTCATAACTCTTACGCAACATCTTAAAATTTTGATCATCGAACCATGCGATCGAAATCCATCTTCATGATCATAATCAACATATACTTCTTTTAAGCTTCCTCTCTTTTCTTTGATTCTTAAAAAATCAACATGTGTCCAAGTCACATCATGTAATAAGAATCTCGGAATAGGAACTTAATAGAGTTAGACAGTGGACTTTACCCTAAGTAGAGTCAAACCTTTTTGACTTTACCATCCTCATGATCTTTCAGGTAATTAGGGCGGCTTCACAACCAATTCCCCTTCCTTTGGCAACAAAAACATATGGACTCTTTGTAAATGGTACACGGGACTATCTCAGACTTAGCCTTTCTCTTTACCATTTGGTCAGTCGACTTGACCATGGTCGATCCCTTTCCATTGGGAAGAGAAAGTTTTTTTGGATTTCCAATGTTACCATTCTCAATGTCCATGAAAGTTTGGGAAGTCTATCTTTCATTCTAATTTGATTTTACCAGTGCTCAAAATCATTGCTGACTCAGCAGCACCAAGCAAATAGGTAAAGATCATTAAGGGTCATGTCATGGTCTGTCACATAGTAGTCCTAAAGGAACTCACTATGTGACTTAGAAAGTGATTGAACATCCAACTTTCTCAAGATTTTGACACCTAACTCTCCTGGCTTGTCAATATGTGACCTCATCTCCAAGATGTGATCACATATAGACTTTGCTTGCCAATAGGGCTTGAGTGACCTTGAACTTGTGGGTTGGGGAGAATAATTGGAGGGGTGGAGGAAGTGAAATTCCAAGAGATTTGGGAAGATCATAGATGTCTGAACTAGACATCTACAATGGGAGATATTCAAGTTAGTTGATTTTTAAGTCCTTAATATAACACCCAATATGAAATATTAAGGCTAGGACCCAACACAATATTTTATAACTTGGAAGAGGGATGTCGTAATCCAAGCTATAAAATATTTGAAGGTAGGTGAATGACAATTCACCAATTTCCACCATGAAAAACGAAATAATTTATTAGGTTTTAATTGGATTTGAAACTCCTAGATATTTTGAGATTCTCTGAACTTTTCAATGGCATGTTTTAATCTCGATTGTGCCCTCTCAAATTTTGTGACTGGGATGCCAAGGATCACAAAACAAGGTGTGAATAACCATACAAATTGACTTGGTACCCTTAATATTTATCACCTAATCGATGTTCTGGTTAACCACACACGCTCCACCGATCTATGATAAATATTAAATTACCCTTCTGATCGGTCTATATTTATAACACAATAAATTGTACTAAATATGTTGAATTAATGTATGATTGCCCAAGAATAGAACTACTTTGATGAGTTGTTGAACTTTATATGCAGGTCATTATATACGACTAAAATTGGGTGGAAACTGCAAGAAAAATGAGCAAAATGAAGTTAACAAGCGTGGGAGACGAGTTGCTAAAGGAATGAAGAAAAATGGTGCTGAGAAATTTGACCACTCTTCAATGTTTTGATCATATCTCAAGATCTAGAGCTCTAAATTACATGAATGAAGAAGTTTTGAAAACTAGACAAAATTTTCTACAACTTTCATGTTTTGCGTTTTTACTGATTCTACTGTTTTCATCACCAAAAGGAGGCAACAAAGATGAGGGGCGTCTAGAACGCGTCTAAGACGCCCCCTAGGACGCCTACCCGTTTTAGGCCATTTTCAAGTGCAAATCAAGGACGACAGAAGGCATGTAAAACGCCCTGAAGGACGCCCATACGTCCTATATGACGTCTACGATGCCTACTGGGACGCTGACGCGGAAAACAACTCCGAAAATCAGTTTTTTAGCACCTATTTAAGGGAGATTAAACCCTAATCGACTGGGGACCTCTCCCCTACGATTTTCCTTAGTTTTGGAGGGTTCCAAACACTTTCAAACCTTCTCCACACGCGTTTTTGATCATCAATTTCTGAATCCAAGGCTACGAATCACCAAGTTCATCATCAAGCAACGTTTGAAGATCATTCAACCGGTGAATCGTCATCAATTCCATCAATCTCCAGATTTGGTTACTTCTTCTCCAAGGTTTCATCGTTCCATGATTGATTGATCATTAGAATTTATTAGTGTTATGATTTCAAGTTTGTTTATCAATTTTAGTATGAATTCCATTGTTTTTATTCAATTTGTGTGCTTTTTGATTGTTATGGAAGACTAAACCACATAGGTTACTTCCGGGAACGTTGTAGGATGTTAGGATGAACACGTTTTGATTATTACTTTTATTCTAGTCAATTTCAGCTATTGATTGATTCTTAAAGTTATGATTTTTACTTACAGTAATTGGAGTTGGGTTTTCTTATTGTGTGATATTGCAACTAAGATAGTGTATTGTTAATTCACTAGTCATTCTGAATTCAAGTAGATTAGGAACTAAGATGATCAGTTGAACCCACATACATTATTCCAAATTTGTAGTATTATATATTCAACATTGTAATAGGTAATCGTAAGACACATTATCGCCAAACCACTAGTTGTTCCTAATCCAATTAGACATAGAGAGTAAGACAACTAGTTGGGATAACATATTGTGTGCTCAAAATTATTTGTTGCAAGTTAATCAACCTTAATTATGTCTAGGTAATTAAATTGGAATTTAAGGGAAGAAAAACGTGTAAGTCCAACCATTTGAACAACTGAACCGAAAGTATCTTGTTTTGTTTTCTCATTGATAGTAGTTTGTTTTAGTATTTCTTGCATTACCAAGTTTTTAGCTTTTTCATCAAATTTTAGTTTAAATAATTTCGTGACACCTGCTAGTAGTTTTTCATTAACTACTTTAACACAAAGTTTGACCACAACCTCCTCGTGGATTCGACCCTTACTTACCCTAGCTATCTAGTGTGTGTGAGGTTTCTTTTTGACCGAGACAACGACCTCGATCACCTTCGCCACTCTTACTAGTCCATGTTAGTGTGTCGGTTACCCACACACGCTCCACCAACGACTTGGTAAGGTAAAAAGCGTGAATTTCATGGGTTAGCACCAAATTCACATTTTCCTATGTAACTAAGATTGGGTATTTATAAAAGGTTTAGTTACTTAGTATTTATCATTAATACTTTTAATGAAGGGAGAATTATAGTCCTTGTCCTACCCATTCGGCTAACGACCCTCCACCAGTCAAGGAAGCGGTGGGTGAGAGTGGACACCCATTAAACTGCCATTTTATAGGCAGTAACCTTATACCCCCCTTATAGATCGGCTTCGTGAATGAGGCCTACTAACGGTAAGACTGACTTTTACTCTTATACATATATATAAATATTAAACCTATAATATTATAATAGTATAAGGGTTGAATTTTAAATTATTAAAATTCCAAGGGTTTAACTTGGAACTAAAGTATTCATGGGGAGAAACTTTACAAATTCCAAAACTTGAGGGAAAGCTTTGAAACTATTCAAAACTATTTAATTCCAAGTTTAAAGTAGTTTTAATTAAAAACTCTCAAAGTTCCATAACTTGAGGACAAGTTATGGAAGACTTTAAAATAACATTTAAGGAAAAAGACTCTTTATTTTCATAACCTATGAGTTTAAAGTAGTTTAATGGATAAACTCTTCAAGTTCCATAACTTGAGGAAAAGTTATGGAAGACTTTAAAATCATTTAAGAAAATAAGACTCTTCATTTTTCCTAACTTATGAAAATCTTATGAGTTTTAAAATCATAAATGTGACTTTTCATATAACTTGAGGACTAGTTACAAAAACACATTTCATGAGCAACTTTAAGATTAATATGGATTGAAAACAAATTATCACATAACTTTTCTATTAATCTAAACTAACTCATAAGAACAAGATAATTCAAGTCAAACAATTTTTCATGAAATTTGCCTAACCATTAAACTAATACAAAACATGAATCTACTGGCAATTATCTTTGAAATTGGATTAGTATGAACATTACCACATAAAAAATAGGTTTATAAGTTCACAAACAGCTTAGGGTAATGTTTCTAGTCCAATTCCAGCCAAAAAACTCGAAAATATGCTGTCTGGGGCTCATACTCGTCGAGTGTATAAACCTACTCAATGAGTAGGATGATTTTCTTCATGGACTCGGCGAGTTCATCAGTGGACTCGGCGAGTCTAGTGCCCAGAAAGCCAGAAAATTGATTTTTTCAGCACTTTGTATCAAGTATAATTGAAAACAAGCCTAGGCTCTGATACCACTATTGGGTTTTGGTATAATACAACATCCTATGGTGCACATACAACCCTAAATACCTTGGATCTATGTTTTCACTAATTATACATGCAAATGGTTTCCAATGTATTGAACCTATAGCTAGTATGCAATTGTCATACAAACTATATAAAACGCTAGATAGAGTAACATACCTTTTTGTGTGGCTGGAAGTCTTGATGTATTTGGCCTTAAGAGCTTAGCCCCAATAGTGTGGAAGCCTCAAATGAAGTCACAACACATCAAGGACAAAGGTAGGACTTGAGAGAGAATCTTCATGCACTTTAAAACCTTCATGAACTCCAAGAACATGCACACCCTCTAAAGGTTGTGGTTTTTAGGTCATAACATATGTATTTATATGTGTTGAATTCTAAGAGTCATGGGTATAACTGTAACGCCTGTAGATCCGGGCTAGTTGATTTAGAGATAATAGGGGTCGAAAATGAATTTTCGACAAAATATTATTTAGAATAAATAATATTAACCAAGTTTTAGAATATGTCTCAAGGGTTCCATACATATAAAGAACGCGGAAATCCGAGTTATAATGAAGAAGTTATGGCTCGTCGAAGTTTTTCGGCAAAACCGGCACGGCACCGGGAGACGTAAATAATGAATTTAAGATAGAGGAATTTTTAGCCTTCGTTATCTACAAAAGTTGTAGTATAAATTAAACCGAGAACATACAAAAAAAGAACGCTCATATCTGACTTCGTATGAGGAAGTTGTGATTTTTCTAAGATTTGGCATAGTAGTGCACGGTCCGAAACTCGAATTTTAGTTCGAGCGGTTGTTGGCTTACGCAACCTTAATGAGAGTTGAATATCTCATTAATAAGAACTTAACGATAAAAAGACAAACGGAAACGGATTCCGTATGAAGGAATTACGAAATTTTCGCGGTCATTTAGCAGTCTAATCTCTTCCTACTGTTAAATTGAAGATCGGTCAAAATTAGCCAATGGAGTCTAAATGAAAGTTGTAGATATTGATTTTACCTATGTGTGGATATAAAGAACATCAAAAACGGAGCTCGTATGCGAGAGTTATGATTTTTCTAAGTTGGGAGGCTGCTATGCGAAATCGGGTGACGTGGCGCAATCCTGGCCGTTGCTTCATCCCCAAGGCTAGCCACCAGATGGTGACACCTGGCCATAAAAATCGACGAGTTTGAGGTAAACTCGACGAGTTTTGGTGATTTCTAGCCTATAAAAAGGGTGCCGGGGCATCCTCATTTCTCACACCTTCCAACTTCTCTTTCTCTCTCTAGAATCTCTCTCTAAGCCTCCTTAAGCCCCCTAAAGTCTAGGAAAACCCCCTAGCACCCGAAGGAAGCCCCGAGGCTCCCGGAGTCCCAAAAAAAGGGGTCTTTCAGTTTGGCAACGCTGCTCCAGCAAAGCCTGGTTTTCGAGAAAACCTGCTGTAAGTGAGCTAAGCCTAACCTATCTTTAGTATAGCTTATGTTTCAATATAGTAATGTTATTAGGACCTTAAAATAATTATTTGGGCTATTATTATGAGTTATATAAGGTGTTTTTTTACGCTTATATAATAATAATAATAGCTAGACTATTAATTAGTCGCGGTTAACGTTAGACTAAACTCTAGTGGTAATGATACTAGGTTTTGTCGAGGAAAATTATTTTAAGAGTAACGAAGTGTTGTCCGAGTACCGAGTCACCACCTAATCAAGTGAGTGCATAGTTACTTTCATCTTAAACATATATATGAAGTATTTTATATAAATTACGTGCTATGTGTGCATATTATCTGAGTACTTGTTGTCTATGCTAAATGAACGATTGTATACATGTTTTAAATGATTTAAACTGTATATGTATTTTATATCTACAATAATGTTGGGGTAAAACATGGGTAGATGTAATAGATGGAATATGAGTTGGATGATGAGTTGAGAGGTGTTATAGACCATGAGGTGAGGGTGAGCGGTGGACGATGTGAGAAGCCTTTTCCCAAACGATGGCCCCGTCATTCAGCAGAGTATGGATGACAACCACAGACTATTCTAGACAGTCCAGTGGAATACTAGCAGGCTCGCAACCTGTAGGTGTTGTGAACGATGTGTTCACCCGGTGTACTCTAAACCTTGGTGATCATGCAGACTTAGATACCTAAACCATGGTGATCATGTAGACTTGATGCCTAAAACCTTGGTGATCATGCAGACTTGATACCTAAACCTTGGTGATCATGCATACTCGATGCCTAAACTTTGGCGACTATGCAGACTTAGTGCCTAAACCCTGGCGACTATGCAAACTTAGTGCCTAAGCCTTGGCGACTATGTAGACTTAGTGCCCATTGTGTAAATCGTGGCAACGATGGACTTCGTGCCGATTCCTTAGGATGATCCTTAGGAATAAATGAACGAGGAATAGTTGAATCTTAGGGTAGATCCTTAAGAATAAAGAAGATAATGGGGATGGGTGATTGGGTTGATTGTTTAATTGTTTAAACATAATAATTATATTATTGTAGGTTGAAAACCCTATGTACTCACCAGGTTTCCCAACCTGACCCACTCAGTTTATTTATATCACAGGTGTTGAGATGAAGTCACATTACACTGAGAGACTTAAAAGAGATATAGATCACTAGTGATAATGAATGTAAGTTATGTTTATGCTTATGTTTATGTATTGACGATGACATCCCAAATATTTTAAAATGAATAAAAATAATTTTCTTCAGAAACACTTTGATAACGTACTTATCATGTTTTACTGGGAACAAATTCCGCAACATTTTTATTAAAAAGAGGTACTCTGATTTTTATAAAGCATAAACAAAATCGGTCTTTTCTGGCCGTGAAAATGGGATGTCACAATAACCCAAACCCATATCCATGGATTTTATGATCCATGGTTCATGTGGCCCAACTCATATAAATATAACTAATTACCATAATTAGTCCCCATAGTTTTAATTAGTCTCTTTTGATCACTAAATTAATTCCAAATTAATTCTTGATCAATACTATTTAAAACATATGATTTCATATTAATATATTATAATTTATAATGTATTAATAAACCATAAATAACCTTCTCTCAAAAGTCCATCCTAACAAATTGTCCTGATGATATGCATCCTAAATGGACCATGCTACTCTCGGGTCGAATACATACCAATAATAGTTCTGGGCTTAGACACCTAATCCAACACAAGAGTGGCTTAGCATTTTTACCATCAATAGTTAATGTTGCTTGCTGTTTTCCAACTATTTTTACCACATTTATGTTAGTCTACCAACATGGCACATATAGGTTAGGAGTTAGGACGTTAGGTAGAGAGGATTCCTTTGGTTCCATTCCACTCTAGGGGAATGATGTATTTCAATTTTCAAGCTACCTAGAACTTTCTAGCCTTGTCTTGTAGTAATGCTTGTGATATATGGTTGACAGACAACATATCCCTTTACAATTTACATTGTTTATTAATTGATTTCATATTTAAAATATTTTTTATGATATAAGGTAAAAAGATATAATAGATTTTGTTAATTTTTTTCCTCATAAAGGCTCAATCTCAATATTCAATTCATGTTTGAGAAAACTCTTATACAAATAAAATCTTAGAACTTGGTATGGTTTTAAAATAATGTCACCGATCCAAATTGAATTAAACTTCTTTTGAACTCATTATACTTGAAGATATATAATATTTTTTGAACTCATTTTCCAAATGTAGGATTATGAAGATGATTTTATAGGTGAAACACCACCGGTAATTAATAATATTAGTGACTGATCCGGAAAAGAAGACGTGCCAAAGCCAAGTCCTAAGAAACGAAAAACGAATGGAGGCGTTCCAAAACCAATTACTAGAAAACGAGAAAGAGAAAGGAATAATGGTAAAGGAATCGCTCCTTGTTGGGTAGCGTTCGAGCCGGTGTGGATTGTAGAGGATGATGGTGTTGAAAGGAAAAGTGTGGAATGTATTCATTGTCATACAATACTTAAAGCCAATATGGACCGAAACGGGACGTCTAATATGAACAAACATTGGAGGAATTGCAAGTTAAACCTGGACAGCAAAGAAAAAAAAATGATAAAAAGCAAGCCAAATTGAATTTTAAGAAGGAACCAAATGGTGAGACTAGTGTACAAACATGGAAACATGATGACACTAGGATCAAACGAGCATTACTAGGCCTTTTTACCGTTGGTGAACTACCATTCAAGTATGCTGGAAATGAAGCATTTATTGAATATACTAACACACTTAATGGTAGGGTGAGTTTGCCTTCTAGAAATAAAATCTCTCAAGACGTAGGCAAGTTTTACTTAGATGAGAGGAATAAATTGCTCAGGTATTTTAGTAATGCAAACACCGATGTACACTTGACAACTGACACTTGGACATCCTCTTGTAAAAAGGTCAATTACATGGTTGTCACGACCCATTTTATTGATGACGAGTGGGTCATGCACAAGAGAGTCATCAATTTTAGGTAGATAGATACACATAAAGGTGAAGAAATTGGACAAGAGTTACTAGCATGCATACATGGGTGGGGTATGAAAAATGTTATGTCAATGACCGTCGATAATGCCACGTGTAACGACAAGACAATCAAATTTTTGGTTAAAATGTTTCCCACGATTTATGACGGTGGAAAACACTTCCACATACGGTGTATGGCTCACGTCCTAAACCTTATCGTGAAGATTGCGTTAAAATACCATAACTATCATGTGGAATGTGTACAAAAGGCGGTGAAGTATATTAAAGGTTCAACACAAAGGATTAAGAAGTTTAAAAAAGCCATCAAATATGTGGGGTTGGAAACAAATACATTTTTGTGTGGCGACCGTCCAACCCGATGGAACTCTACATTCGAGTTGTTGAAAACCACCTACGAGTTATGGGAAGCTTTTGTGGAATTTGGCATCAAAGGTATTACTTTTCTTATTTTGTTTCAGCACATTTTATTATTGTGTCCCGGATTTTTAAATAGCATAACTCACTCATATGAAGTCGGAATCACTTGATTTTTTTTCAACATGTAGCTTACTGTTTATACTTCAGTTTAGAATTTTACAAATCATATTTTGGTTAAATATTGAATTAGATACAAGCTTGGAAACATAGCATATCAATGTAGCATTTTTTCTATTTTAGCACATTTTATTATTGTGTCCCGGTTTTTAAAATAGCATAAGTCACTCATATGAAGTCAGAATCACTTGATTTTTTTTCCAACATGTAGCTTACTGTTTATATTTCAGTTTAGACTTTTACAAATCATATTTTGGTTAAATATTGAATTAGATACAAGCCTGGAAAGATAGCATATCAATGCAACATTCTTTCTGTTTCAGCACATTTTATTATTGTGTCTCGGTTTTAAAATAGCATAACTCACTCATATAAAGTCGGAATCACTTGATTTTTTTTTCAACACGTAGCTTAGTGTTTATACTTCAGTTTAGACTTTTACAAATCATATTTTGGTTAAATATTGAATTAGATATAAGCCTGGAAAGACAATATATCAATGTAACATTTTTTCATTTATTTATATGTTAAAGTTTAATTGGTTTTTATTTTTGGATTTTGATAGAAAAATCATATGAGAAGGATATACAAAGAGTACCTGATCGTTTGGACTTCGAGGCGATAAAAGAGATGGTGGATTTCCTTGAAAAGTTTAAGACGGAAACGGAGAACGTTTCGGCTCCAACAAAACCTTTAGTCCATCGATTAATCCGGGAAATCTTAGATGTGAACCTACATCTTAAAAAATGGTCAACCAAAGTCAACTTTGTTCATTTGATACCCGACATGAAGGACAAATATGACAAATATTGAGGCAACTATGCAAAGATGAGTGATTATGTTTACTTTGCGATCTTGCTAGATCCTACAATGAAGTCTCAATTATTGTTGTATACTTTTAAAAAAATTATTGGTTCCAAGGATGAAACATTATCAAGGTCGGAGATAGAATTGAAAGCATATGAAATGCTTTATGAGGTCGAGAGGAAGATTGAGAAATTTTTTAAGACCTACTTGGAAAAATACGACATGGGCAGGTCTTCTCAACAACAAAATTCTCAACAAGTCGTTGATTGTGATGATTATAACGACTTTTTTGGCAACTTCCTTAATAGTGGAGGTGACAACTCGGATGCGGTGGAAAATGAATTAATTATATATTTGAAAGAGCCCCGGGTTATGTACAACAAAAGTTTTGATATCCTAAGTTGGTGGAAACTTAACGGATTACGATTCCCGATAGTTGCTCGGATCGCAAAAGGTATTGATTTTTTTTAATATTTAATATTTCTTTTAATAATTAATGATGTTACACATAACAATAATTTATTTTTAATAGATATTTTGGGGATACAAATTTCAACTGTAGCATCGGAGTCTGCCTTTAGCACAAGTTGTAGAGTTTTAACCGACTATCGTACTAACTTGTCTAACGTGATAGTTGAAGCTTTGTTGTGTACCCAAGATTGGGTTAGAAAGAGTAGAAAACCTATAATAGACAACGTGGACGACATTTTAAATGACAATGAAGTAGCTATGGGTATTTTGTACTTTCAATCCTTGCTATATTTTTATACGACCTTTACATTTTAGTTAATGCTAACAACATTTTTGTTTTGTGTTTTATATAGAGATTGATGAAGTTTTACACAATGGCAAAACAATGAGAAAGAGACCAATGGAGAAGTAGATGATAGTTAGAAAGAATTATTCTGATTTAAACTTGATTGGTTGAATTGTATTAAAATTGATATTTGGGGACGAGTTTGTTTTTTGAAACTTGATTATTGAATATTATGTTTTTTTGAAACTTGATTATTGAATATTATGTTCTTTTGGAAGCCAACTTAACAACATGTAAGTATTATGAATTGCATCTAAACTAGTTGTACCTAATTTTTAACCGAAAAAGTCATTAGTTTCACCTGAATTTTAACCAGTTCTTGTTTGGAAAAATAACCGAAAAACCAGGATCGGAACCGGAACCGGTATTGCAACCGGCAGTCCGGTTACCGGTTCTTATACTATCGCAAAACCGGTTTCTATTCCGAACCGGTCGGTTCCAATGGTTAGAATTTGGAATGAACAAAATAAAAATTTATATATCTATTTAACATTATCATAAATATAAAACATACAAGCAAATCAATAAAAAGATGGTCAAACTAGAGGTAAAGAAAAGAGTATTTCAGATAAAATATAAAACTAAATTAAACTATAACAACCAACCAAATAAGAAAGTGAGACCACGAAAACTACATATGTAACGAAGTTGAATGTTGGAGTAAAGTTATAATATTTTGTAAACTATAAGGACCATTTTAGTCTGTCTTTAGTTAATCTGGTCATTTAGTTTTATCGAGGCGGACTCCAATTTTTTGAAAACATGCTAATAATGGCGCCATGGAAATGATTTCAAGAAAAGAGCGCCACATTGTTGAGTATATTGCAGAATACGAATCCGATGATACTCTCTTCCACTCTAATTGAAACCCTTGCTTTGTATTTGTGTTGATGGCGGATTTTGGAGCACCCTCATTCTCTTTAGGGTTTGATTTTGATTTTTCCGAGCCCCAGCTTACCACTGCAAATGAGAGTAAAAATCCAACGGCGCCGAATCGGTTTTCCGTAGCTGCGACGGGACTTGTAGACGATGGTGATAATGATTTTGAAACCGTAACAGTCGTTGATTCGGACACAGACAATCAGAATTCACCTCCGAAACTGAAGCGCCTCCGGCGAGGGAGGCCGGTGGAGGATACAGTATCATCGGCTTCAGTTAAGAGCAAAGCGGATTTGTTTTCTGCTGTGGTTGTCGATGATGATGACATTGAGGACTTCTCTTCGCCAGAGGATAACCATACAGGTCTAAGATCTTATCTAATTTGCTATTTACATAAGTTTAAATGCATTGATTTTCTGTTCTTCGCATCATATTGGCTTGAATCTGGTAGTCAAGTACATTTCTATAAACCCTAACTTAATCACATGTCTGGAATCGAATTTGAAATACAACTAGACACAATTTTAGATCGGTTTTACTTCATTATCATATTCAAATCTTGTGTTCGATTTCCCCAAAACACCTCAACGAGAAACTTCATTATGCTATATTGCTAACTGCAGATGAACGTCATTCAACACAACACCATTCAGTCTATACAAGTTCAAAAATCCCACTCAATGGACATGGGATTTTAACAAAGCAATCAGGAAAGAGAAAACAAAACGTCTCAGATGATCCAGAGTCTGTAATCACAACCTGCAACAAGCCACCAAAGATAACCATCAGCCCTCTGAGAAAGTTCCAGTTGATAGATTCCGACTCTGATTCTGATTTTGATGATCATTTTATCAATGAAGCTGCTAACAGGAAGACATTCAATGAATCAAACTCCTATTTGAATTCAAGTCAACCAAAAAAACCAACCGAATCAACCAGGAAAGATCTTTGGGAGGATTTCAGACCAGAGAAGAGCTTCCATATCCCAACACCTGTGTTAGATGAAGTCTGTGATGAATATTTCAACTCCATGAAAGCTAAAAAAACACCTCAAAGCAATAAACCCCCAAAAAACCATGTCAAAAACAATATAATAGATCTTAGTGACCCTATCTCTCCTATCCCCCCTGCTCATAACTACTTTTTCCATGACGATATGAGGATCCAAGAGCTAGTTAGATCTCGTTTGCCCAATTTCTTTCCTTTGAATGCAACAAACAGAGATTGTGAACAACCTGGAACTTCAAACATTGATTACATGTAAGCTTGCCTCTAAGTTTTCTTTAAATATTATAGTATATAACTTCAAACATTGTTTTTATGTTTCTTTTGTTTTCAGGGGTCAATTTAGTCGTGGTGAAAGCTCTAAACAAGCTTCTGGAAGTAATAAAGCTGAAACAAGTTCTAGAAAAAAACCAAGAAAATCAAAACCTCAAGAAAGATCAATGAATCCAAAGGTAAATGTCCCAAAAGATGCTGGCCAAAGAAGGGTTCAAGCAGATGGTAAAGCTTCTGGCCATTGGTTCACAAATGGAGATGGGAAGAGAGTAAGTTATATTATTATTATTATTATTATTATTATTTAATAAATTTGTTGTAAAGTTATAATAGCTGTTTAAAATGATTTTGAATTGTGATAGGAAATAATGTCTTATGTCTTTTGTTAGGTTTATGTGAGTAAAAATGGGGAAGAGCTGATTGGGAGAGCTGCTTACATTCTTTATTCAAAGGTATTAATATTGACAAACTTTAAATAATGTTATGAATTTGATTGTTACAAATCAATATTTTATTTATAAAATTTTATGGTTTTTTTTTTTACAGGAAAGAGGAGGATATAAAAAAAATGCAAAGCCCAAAAAGAAAAGTTTAGCCAAGAAGAAATAGAGTGCTGATATTTGGTATATGATTAGATAATTCTAGAGATTGCTATTCTGTAAACATCAAATTTTATTTTCTTCTGTGATTTTGCTTTTTGTTACAAATAATGCATTTTAATATTCTACGTTGTAGTTTTGATTAATTATTACCAACACTTTCGGCCATTGATTTCTCAAAACCTCGAAAAGGTGAAATTAAACTCTTCTTTTATTACATTACAAAATACAAACCCTTTCTGTTTTTGTTTTTGTTTTTTCAAATATATAAATCATTATTGTGATTTTGGACTTTCGAATCTTGAAGTTAAAGTTGTTTATGTAATTATATTATGTGTAATACAAACAAATATATGATTATATATGACAATCTTTATTTACCTTTATGCCATTTTCGAATTATTCTCTAATATCTAGCCACAAATAAGAACAGCAACCAATTTTGACCACGTTTAGAGTGGTCAAACTTTATCACATAGACTTCAGGAATACAAAAGAAAATCGAACATAACTTTGGACATCGATCACCAACCATTAGATAATCACCTATACCAGACATCAAAATCAATCAAAGTCCAAAAAGTCAAAAAACTATACAAAATCAAACTTGAATTTTATATATTTCTTTCATGTAAACAACTCCACTTCTTCCATTCTTTCAGCTACAGATCCTTTCAACTCCATGGCAGATGGAGTTCAAGAACTGGAACTTCAACCCGGAGGTACGAATGGCGTCATTAATGGAGTCCCCACCCAAAAATTCAAGCACTACAGATGGTGGTTCCGGGTGGCGGTGTATATCATCTTTCTAATCTCCGGTCAAGCCACCGCCACCCTCTTGGGCCGACTTTACTACGACAAAGGCGGCAACAGTAAATGGATATCCACCTTCGTCCAATCCGCCGGATTCCCGATCTTGATTCCCCTCCTACTCTTCTTCCAACCAACCACCACTTCTTCCGCCGCATCACCGCCACCCACCACCACCACCCTTCTACTCCTTTACTTATTTTTCGGGTTAATCTTAACAGGTGACAACTTAATGTATTCATATGGTCTTCAATACCTTCCTGTTTCCACTTACTCTTTACTCTGTGCAACACAATTAGGATTCAACGCTGTTTTTTCATTTCTTTTCAACTCACAAAAGTTCACTTCTTTAATCATCAACTCACTTTTTCTCCTCACAATCTCCGCCACCCTCCTCGCTGTTCATTCGGATTCAGATAACCCATCAAAAATCTCAAAAGCAAAATACATAATCGGGTTTTTATGCACTCTAGGAGCATCCGCCACATACTCTTTATACCTCTCCTTTTTACAACTATCATTTCAAAAGGTAATCAAGAGTGAAAACTTTAGGGTTGTGCTAGAATTACAAATATACCCTTCCTTTGTTGCTACGTGTGGTTGTGTGGTGGGGCTTTTTGCCAGTGGGGAATGGGATACGTTGAAGAAAGAGGGTAGTGATTATGAAAAGGGTTCGGTGTCTTACATAATGACGCTGACGTGGATAGCTATTGCATGGCAGATTTGTTCTATAGGGATTTTGGGATTAATATTTGAAGTTTCGTCTTTGTTTTCGAATGTGATTAGTACGTTAGGGTTACCGGTTGTTCCGGTTCTTGCAGTTGTGTTTTTTGGAGATAAGATGGATGGAGTGAAAGCGATCTCATTGATTCTTGCGATATGGGGATCGGGGTCGTATGTTTATCAACATTATCTTGATGATTTGAAATTGAAGAATGATATGAAAACGAGGATAGTTGTAAGTGCCAATGAGGCTTCTCATAATGTTTAAGCATTGATATGTAGGAGTAAATAATTAATTTTATATGTAAAATGGTTTATTTTGTGGATCGAATGAATTGTAATATGAGTAATGGATGATTTTATTATTTTGTCTAATGTTGAATAGAAAATGACCGTTTGCCATGTAAGGCTCTGTGTCATATATATGTATGATATGCCCAGTGGCTTGAAATGGCTTGAAAGCTTATGGATTGATGAATAATATCATAGTTTTGATATTAAACTAGTTACAAATGAATAAAACTAAATATAATATATGCAGGGTCGGCTCTATGTTGAGCTTTTTTAAGTAAGGGCTTAGGGCCCCTATGTTGAGCTTTTTTAAGTAAGGGCTTAGGCCCCTAATTCTAAAGGGCCCCATATTTTCCAAAGTCCAAAAGTTTAGTCCATTAAAAAATATAATCCGGTAACCACAAAATAAATGAAGCGGAAGAATAAATCAATGATCGCTGCATTCATGAAACTAAAATGACATTGCATTCTTCTACCGATTTTGATTTTTGCGACATATTCATCTTCCGAGTATAGCAAAGGCCAAAGGGCCCCAAATTTTTGGCTCGCTTTGAGCCCCTAAAATGGTTGAGCCGCCCATGAATATATGGTTTAATGTTATTTATAGTTGTTGTTATTATTAATTAATTTGTTAAAATTAATTTGCTTCATGTTTTATTTCTATCATTATAATTATTTAAAACATCAATACATTATTTTTTGATTTTAAAAGTAACAATATAATCATTTATATAAAGTTATTTTTAACTATTATTTTTCTAAGTTATTTTAAGTTACTTATTTGAAAACTTTTAACGATTATAAAAATATCTTTAGGAAATATTTTAGTTAAATTGACACTACAATCTAGTTTTTGCATTTATCACTACAATTTATTACTTTTAACTATTTAAAAAATATTATTTGTTTTTTTAAGCGGAACTGAAATTTATATTTAAGTTGACATTGTAATGTTATATTTAAGTTAACAGTTTAAGTATTTTGTCACAACTGTTCAAAAATTGTAGCTTTAAACTGTAATGGTTTACATATAACAACATACTAAATCTAATAAATTAAGTATAATATAAAGTTAAATACATAACTTTATAAGTCGAAATAAATATATTATTTTAAAGTTGAAATTTAGTTTCTTTATAATTATATTTTAGATTTGATATTTATTTAACCTTATTAATCAACTTATATTCATTATTAGAAAGACACTACAATTTATAACTTTCAACTATTTACAAAATATTACTTGGGTTGTTTAAGTTAATTTAAAATTTATATTTAAGTTGACCTTGTAATGTTATATTTAAATTAATAATTTAAGTATTTTATACAAATTGTTACAAAATTATATCTTTAAAATGATAATGGTTTACATCCAACAATATAATAAAACTAATAAATTAAGTATAATATGTTAAAAGTTAAAAAACATAACTTTATAAATAGAAGTAAAAGATATTATTTTAATATTGAAATTTAGTTTATATATGTTTACACTTTAGGTTTGGTATTTATTTAACCTAATTAACCAAAACTATAATTATTATTAGAAAGAAATTGAAAAGTCATAAGAGTTTTAAATGAATGTGGTGAAAGAAAAAATGAATGAGAGTTTCAAATGAATGTGATGAAAAAAAAAAATGCTTCCTTTATAAGAATATAATGATAATGATAATGATAATTATATAAGTATCATATGAATCTTTGAGATAAATACATAATTATTTCTGATCAACTGCATCAAAATATATGTTAAAAGATAAAATAATAGTATGAAACTAGTTAAAACCTAAAGCCGCCGGATTCGCATGTCAAGCAAACTAATTTACTCTATTTCATTATTATTATTATTATTATACTAGAAAGCCTAGAAAAAGAACGAATTAAAATATAGTGAAATATACCATCCTTTGTCAAAATAGAATAACAAAAAATTAAGGGTCTCGTTTTCAGTTTCCTTAATTGCCACAGCCCACAAGGCCCAAAAGAAAGTAAGGATACCCACGTCTAGACAAAACTTGGTGTAAAGAAGTCACATAGAATTGCCAAATGATAATCAATTAAGTGGCGCAAAGAAGTCACATACAATCAATGTTTTAGAAACCGGTTTGAACCGGCTGGTTGAACCGGTTGGACCGGAAATCGAGAGAGGAAGCGGTTCAACTATCACCGGTTTTACATTGATTTCTAAACCGGATTGAACCGGCCGGTTTTTAGAAAAAATCGGTTGAACCGGTCAAAATAAACCGGTTCAACCAAATAAAAACACATGAAAAAAAACCATTTATATATTAAATTTTGGTGATTTTTTTTCAAATTTATTTACTTTTCTCTAAATAAAAACATATGGTAAATATTATAAATTTTTTTGATGTGTTTGTATTCATCAAAAACTATATTTCGTTTCGGTATTATATTTTATTTTCTTTTTGACGTATATGGATTGATGTAAAACATTAAAACTTATGGTTATGTGTTATTTTAATGTATTTGAATTCATCTACAACTTATTTTTATGTGTATTTTTAATGTTTGAACTTGTAAACATCAAATTCATAATTTTTATATGTACGCATGTATAGGAAAATAGAAAAATACATGAAAAATATAGAAACTGGTTCACCCAGCGGTCGAAACCGGTTAAACCGGGAACCGGTCACCATACCGGTTCAACTAAAAAACCGGTTTTTAAAACATTGCATACAATTGCCTCTAATGGTTGATTCTTAAAAGTACTTATCAGTTGTGGCTGGTAGTAGAAAACTGAAAATAATAAAGTTGTCGAGAAAGTTAGTGAAAGTAGCCATTGTCGTTTCATCTTCCAACACGTAAAGACCTAAATCGTTCCCAAAAGAATATACATTCACCTTCTTTTCTTGGAGTTTCAACATATGTTCAATCAAACAACCCTATATGATTTTAGTACCCTAAATATCGACATCAAAACCACCATATTAACCGATATGAGGATTTAAACATAAACTAGGGTCCAAATGAACCTCCATTGCCATTTAGAAAGAAAAACACAATTTCAGGCAAACAAACTAGTAATACCAACCCTTCCTTTGTCTTTTGAGGCTAAAAAAAATGTGATCTTTAATACATTAGATCATCCATATTTCTACCCAAAAGAAATTACAAAGGATAAGTTTCAAATAACTTCAAAATCAACATATACACCCAAAAAGTGAATGTTACTAGACCAAGGATTCCAAGAATCGAATTAAAAAGAGTTGGTCGACATGTAAAAGACAAAGCATCAACATCAACGTTCCATTTTAAAATTTTATAATTTTAGAGAAACATATGGTCAAAACCATCCGACTTATTGAAATGATGTTGTTAATGCAAGAATCGAGTCACCTTAACACTGAAGATCAAACAACGAATTTGGCGGTTAAAACAACAATTAACTTTAAATTTAATTTGTGGTTTTTAATCTACACATTTATTTCTTTCTTAAGTTTTTATTTATGTTATTTTCTATTTTAGTTTTCCTAATGTAATTTTCAATATTATGATTAATGAAATTTAAGCTTTATTTTAATTAATATTAATGTTTTTTTATTAAATGTTAATAGTTTTTTAATTTTAGAAAAAAAAGTTAGTAGGTAAAAATGACACACACCATGCTCATACCAAATTTTAGCAACAAAAATAACAATTTTTTTTTATCAAATGAGTGTAAAAGTGTATTGATGTTTTTGTCTTTTGCGTAACAATTTGTATGCAATGGACTAATGGAGGGAGCAAACAATTTGAAAGAAAGAAAGAAAAAGAATGTTTTTGTTTGATACAAGTTTCTTCTAAGCCCTTCCTTCTCCACTTCCCCAAAAAACCAAAACCCAAAAAAGATATAAAATCAGTCTCGTCGTCTTCACCCATTCACTTTCTTCCAATACAAACCGCCATGCCCGTTTTCGACACACTTCTCACAAAACCCTCGACAGTTACCCGATAAAGATTCATGCTTTCTTCGATTCAGTGAATGTTTTGCAGCACTTTACCCTTTTCCAATCAATCAACCGTCAATAAGTGCGACAAATCTCTAATCTGTAATCACCAGTTAGCCCTCTTTCTCTGTTTTTCTATACATAAATCATCCGTATATGTTCGTTTATGACTGTGTGCTTATGTATTTGAAGTTTCGATCATCAAGATAAGTAAAATGGAAGATTACCCTTGTTTGCTTCTTGATATCGCTTCACAGTCTAATTCTGCAACTGCATCGTGGTTTTGGAAATGAAAATTATCCGTCTTCTTGAATGATTTATGTTAGGGTTTTAGTGTTTCTGCAAATCTCGAGTTGGTTTAAGATGATTGAATAGAAGCATTGATCACGCTGTTTATAGTAGTATTTTCGATGAACTCAACTCGTGTTACCATTTCTAGGGTTACATAATCTATCGAACATCCTCATTTCGATTTTCAGGGTTTCTATCTCAAGATCAGATTATGAATTCTGTTATTATAGTATCGTAATCTGTACGCCTACCTTTAATTTTTACATTTTTATTGATCGATCTTAATCTTAATTTAGGTGGGACAATGAGCAATTCTGATGACATCAGTCAACTCCCGGATTGCATTCTTCATCATATCCTATCATTTATTCCCACAAAAGATGATGTCAAGACCTCAATACTCTCAAAAAGATGGAAAAATCTTTGGACTTCAGTTTCAAATCTAGACTTTGATGACGCATTGTTGTATAAAGAAATGGAAGGCCAAGATCCACCCGATGAGATATGTTTCATGAACTTCGTAGATCGAGTTCTTTTATTTCGCGACACATCAACCATACATAAATTTCGTTTATCATGTCGCGTTTGCTTTAATCCCTCTCGTATACATTCATGGATTTCATCTGCTATCATTCACAATGTCCATGAACTTGATCTCTGTCTCTTTGTTGAAGATCCATTTCTACTCCCTCAATCCATCTTTTCCAGCAGATCTTTAACCACTTTGAAGATAGAAATGAATTGCGTTCTTCAAATCCCATCTTTCATAAACTTCCCACATTTAAAAACATTACATTTGTCTTTAATTACATTCCCGGATGATGAATTGACACAAAAGCTTTTCGCGGGTTGTTTGGTTCTTGAAGAATTAGTTTTGCTTGATTGTGAGTGGACGAATTTGAAGAATGTTATGATTTCAAGTTCCACTTTGAAGAGATTAACAATCGATGATTTGCCATATTTTGGGCCTCCAGATGATTCCAGAGGATGTAAGATCATGATCGATGCAATGAATCTTGTGTTCTTCAAGTATACTGGTTATTTATCGAATGAGATTTTGTTATGTGGTGTATTGAAATTGGTGAAAGCGGATATTAGTGTTTCGATTTTACATGAGAGGCAAAAGGAAGTCGCATTTCATGTTGTTGATTTGCTTAATGGAATTCAGACTGTTGGGTATTTGAGAGTTTCCAAACGCACAATTGAGGTAACGAAGTGTTTTTATTAAAAAAAAATCAAGTACTATTTTTATTGTGCTTTTTTAATTTTTTTTTTTATCTCTAATTATTTTTTGGTGAAGTCTTTTGTATTTGCAGATAAGAAAGTGGTTCATTTTCCAGTTTTCCAAAACTTGACTCATTTAGAATTGAGCATGGAAATCGGGAACTCCACCATTGAAGCACTTATGAAATTTCTCAACAGCTGTCCAAATGTACAATCTCTTAATTTCACCGAGGTATATTAATTAAATAATTACATATTTAATCCACATCATGATAATAATTCTAGATACTTATATTTACTTTCTTTTAATACAATGTCACAGGGATTTCAGCATGACATGTGCCTTAAAGAGAACGATTTGACTTGGTCAACGCTACCTAAATGCCTCAAAACACTAACGTTCAAGAATTTTCATGGGAATGATTCAGAAATATGTTTTTTGAAATGTATTTTGCAGAATGGACTTGTTTCAGACAAGATGAATATATGTTGGTGTGATTATTTTTTAAGAGATCAAAAATGGGAAAAAGAGGTAAAAAAGACGTTGAAATCGATTGCATGTGGCTCTAAGTCTTGTGTCATCACATGTATGTATTTATTTTATTTAAACTTTATTTATTTCAATACTTTTATAAGATTGTTTTTCTGATATATATAAGTTGATATATCTATCTTTCAGGGGGCTAAATTGTTGGACGTGGACCCTTTTTTGTTAGTCTTGGACAGCTGGCTCTACTTTTTGAATGATCTTGATGAAACTATATATATAGATTTTTGGGAAGTTTTGAGTTTTGTTAAGTTTGTTGATATATATATATATATATATATATATATATATATATATATATATATATATATATATATATATATATATATATATATATAATGTATATATGCATCATATGGGCTACTCCTGTTTTTTGTATGCTGTAGCCGTCATACATATTACATAGAAGATAACATTTTGTAAGATGTTATTGGTGTTTCTAAGTGATGTATGGGTTCAAAAGGTCTTTTTTTTTAGTGAAATTGATAATGTTTTGAAATATACTTTCTTTTAGTCTTAAGTATGTATAGAGTTCACGAGGATATTTAAATCTTATACTAAAATTTAGCTTATACAAGGAGTTCAAGTAAGACACAATACTTAATACTTATTACATCCTACTTTCAACGCTTTGGTAATATTACTAATATGATATATCATATTATCACAACAACATAGTTTTTGTAATTTGTACATATATCCAACTTTAACTTTTCAAGCATATCCAAAGGCTGATACAAAACCACATTTCGATAGAGATGTTTGCTTGATTGACATAATATAATATAATAAAAAATTAAAAATTAAAGACAAAATACATTTTCATTAAAATTTTAAAAAGGTAAAATAATTATAAAAGCTAAAAGATAAAAATGGTAGGGGAACTCAATTAAATGGGAAGATATAGTATCAGGGTTATATTAGTCATTATTAGATAGTTAAGGACTTAAATGTAATTTAACCATTACTGTGGTTAGTGGTTGTTAGACTATATAGAGTGGTTATTGATATAAGAGACTCGATTGATTGAATACAATTTCTCTTTCGATCTTCATTTTGTTTTCTCCTGTGATATGATATCAGAGCGATGCTCAAACTTCCGATCAATTTAGCAATTGCTTTTTCCAATCATCTTCCTCACATCTCCAATTAGTCATTCGTAAATTGTTTTCACTGATTGTATTTTGATTCAAATTCTTGTTTCGATTTCATTTTTGATTGATTGTTTCTGTGTTAATCATGGTGAATAATAATCAATTATCGACGTTAAATTCTTCTGGATTCAACATTTCTCCGATTGATGACAGAGTGCATCCATACTACTTACTTCATTCGGAGAGCCCCGATTTTGTGCTTGTTTCTCAACTGCTAACTGGAGACAGCTACAATTCATGGATTCAGGCAATGCAGATCGCTTTATCATTGAAAAATGCTATACGCTCCATGGGTATCTACCTTGTTATAAGTCCAAGAACAGATCAAATTGTGTTGTTGCTGTGAATACACAAGGTGATTCCAATGTCCAGATGTCCAATATCAATGACGATTTGGCCAAGATTTTCTCAAGAACAATGTCAATAAGTCATGTATGCATTATCGAATAACATGGTCACTGTTAATCCAAATGATGAAACAACTACATGTAAATGTTATTCTTTATCAATTAATTCTGGACAGAAATCTCACAAATGGATTATAGATTCAGGGGTAACTCAACATGTTTACCATGGGATTAACATGTTCATGAATAAAAGACAAGTGAATCATTATACTGTTACCCTTCCAAATAAAATCACTCTTCCCTTGACTATTATTTGAGATATTAGAATCGATCATTTGTTTATTCTTAAAGATGTCTTATACTTGCATTTTTTTTAATCAAAATCCGATCTTTGTTAGTGCTCTCACTAAAGATCAAAGACTCATGATTCGGTTTATCTGTCATCATGCTCTAATTCAGGATATGAGGGGCATGAAGATGATTGGCAAAGCTGATTTTTATCAACAACTTTATGTGTTGGGTGATAGAAGGACTTCCAAGAATGCAAGAATTAATGTAGTTTATCCTGATGTTTGGCACAGTAGGTTAGATCACCCCTTAAGTAAATGTTTGTTCCCAATAAAGAACAGTTATATGTTAAGTCAATTATACCAAATTTTTTTTTCTCTCATTGTTCTGTATGTCCACTAGAAAAACAAAAATAATTGCCTTTTGTTTCAATGAGCAACATGGAAGAAAATTGTTTTTCTCTCATACACTTTGATATTTGGGGTCCCTATTATATGTAGTGCACCCACTAATTGTAGCATTCGGGATTTTCCAGGTATTATTATTAATCATCTTAATTGAAGTGTGGAATGGTTTGGTTTGGGCTTTATAAGTAGGTTGAGGAAGCTTCATACGCGGGGCGTATATTGCCATGTACGCCCAACGTACCAGGAGTACGCCCACCGTACGTGTGCATCTCTTTAAACCCTAAAATTTAGGGTTTACTCCCTATATAAAGAACATAACTCTTGTTGGTTCAGCCTCCCTTCACCTATAGCCAGCCACCACGAAAACCCTAGCTCATTATTGTGTGCCTTTGTGTTTTGGAAGCCATTTGAGAGTGTTTGTGTGTTGTGTTAGTGAGAAGGGAAGAAAGAAGCTTGGAGAAGAAGCAAGGATCCACCAAGAGCTTGTAGATCCAGAGGATTGACATTATTTTTGACCCTTTTGAGGTATCAAGTTCCATACTTGGCCATTGTATGCTTAGATTTGTTTATGAGGGTGTTTAAGGTCACTTTTGGACTTTATTGTTGAGGCTTCTTGTATCTTTACGATTTCAGAGCCTAAGAGTTGTCCTTTTAGGCTCTTAAAGGCACCCAAGGTCATAAAAATCGAACCTTGATGGTTAAGCCACAACCATACAAGTGCTAGTTGGTCTTGAAGCTTGTTAAATAGACCAAAATCATGTTTTGACCCCAACCATGCATGCAAGCACATAAAGTTTGTGACTTTATGGTTTAGGAGGTCTTAAAGGACCTGGATCTACAGTTTGGTCGTAAGGACTTACTAGATTAAGCCATGAATAAAGTCCCCAGGAAGTTGGCTAGTACGTCGGGCGTACTCCTTGGTACGCTGCGCGTACTGGGTTAACTCCCCGTTTTGGTCAAGGTTAACGTACGCTGGGCGTACGTTCCAGGTATGCCGCGCGTACGCATGCAGATTGGATATATTGGGCTTTTGGGCATTAAGGGACTAGGCCTGGACTTTTGGTCCCCGTGGCCCACTGTGAAGTATAATTTTGGACTTGGAAATCTAGAACTAGAGTATTGGGCCTATTGGGCCATGATTGGACCCTTTGGAGTTATTATATTTGGACTTGGAACTTTTTGGGCCCATTTGGGGGATAAGGCCCAATTCAGAAATTGGGCAATTAGTGGGCCCTTAGGGAGCCTTTGATGGGCCATAGGAGGGCTGGGCTTAATAAGCTAGAATTGGGACTTATGAATGTTCCAATTGGACCAAGGGGTAAAATGGTCATTAACACACTATTTGTCATCACTTTGCATAAAGGCTAGCAGAATGGCTTGGAGGAAGGCAATCTTGGAGAATATTAGAAGTTTCTTTCACCTAGAAGACCATTAGCTTCTCAAAGTGCTAATTCTATCTTAGTTTCCTAGTATTTTCTATTTGTGTCTATGATTGTTATTAGCCTTGTTTTCATATCATTCAATTCCTAATATCAATACAACAATATTTCTTTTTTGGAGTTCTTTATTGTGTGTTGGCAAACCAATCATTTACAAAGTGGTATCAGAGCACGTCTTTCCTTGGAGTATCGATGGTTCCACCAAAGACTGATATTGTGGGGGGTTAGAGTGGAGGTTGTGGAAGAAGAATTGAATCACATGAAGGAACAATGGCAAGCTTGCAAGATAATCTCAAAGCTCAACTCTTATCTCAGATCTCTGAACAGATGGAAGTCCTTACCAAAAAGTTCACAGAGATAGCAACGGAAACCATCAAAACCACCATCTCTGAGTCCGAAAGTTTCATTAGAACGGATGACGAAACTCCAAAAAGGACCCCGAAGAGTGGCGGGAGGTCTGGAAGTGGTGGTGGATCAGGAGGAGGGCATGGTGACGAAGGAGATAATTATAGAGGTGGAGCCAATTGGCGATTCCGGAATCTAGATATGCCTTTATTTGATGGAGAAAACCTAGATGCTTGGATTTAAGAGCCGAGTGGTTCTTTAACTTTTATAAGCTCTCAGAATCACACGAGGTGGAGGCAATGGTGGTGGCTTTGGAAGGAGATGAGCTCCTTTGGTTTCAAGAGGAACACAAACAACGACCCATTACATGATGGAATGAGATGAAATCGCTCTTACTCTGGCAGTTCCGACCGATGTACGCAGGTACGATCTAAGAGCAATTGCTATCTCTTACTCAAGTCGGGTCGGTTCATGAGTATCAAAGGTCCTGTATTGAGTTACTTTCCATGTTGTGTAACCTACCCGATGATGTTTGATATGTGCATATCTATACATATAATTTTACATCATATCTTAATGTTTCTAATTATTTTTATGTCCTTTATAGAACAAAAGATACTTAATTTGTTGTATAATGTGTTGTCGGGGTAAAAGATATGCTTGGAGCAAAAAGGAAGTTGGAAGCTAGGAGTTTGAATCAAGACTTTAAAATGAGGAAAAAAAATACACTCTCTATGTCGTGGTGCCTTTCCCACGACGTGGCATTTTGGACTTTCCTGATTGATTAAGGAGACTTGTTGAATACGAGATAACAACGAAGACCACGACGTGCTGGCCTGACCATGTCGCGGTGATCTATTTTCGGGAAACTATAAATACAAGCCATTCTCCTCTGAAATGGGAACTTTGGCTAGTGTAAAGTCCTTGAAATAGGATCTTAACCAGTGATCAAGCAATCTAACAATCAATTAAGATGAGAATTAAGTAAAAGAAGAATGAATCAAAGCTTGCACACGTTTGTATTTAGAAAACGTCTAGTACAACTTTGATAATGACCGTAAACTCTATGGATCATCAACAACCACTAACAGACACAGACTGATCCTATATATAGGGAAGAAAACATGACCGTAAACAGGTTTACAGTCGTAAACACACTCTTGGCCGTAAACACACCAAAAACACTTCTATTACAAGACTCAAAGTACAAATGACCTATACATCCAAAAGCCTAGCCCAAACTATAACATGGACCCTTCAATCTCCCCCTTGGTTTGGGGCTAGCTGAAACTCAGTCTTTTTCAATTATAAGCACGTCAGACCCTCCCATTGCCCCTTGCCACATCTCCTTTGCAATAATTTCAGCAACCATTGTTGTGTACTCTTTCGCAGCAGGCTCGAAAATATCTTCAGCTACCTTGATCTGATGAAGGGCCAATTGATGAATATCCCACTTGCCAAATTGAAGTAGGTCCTTTTTGTCGTATAGGCGAAAGCAACCATCTTGGAATTTTATGATAGTAGTCGTAGTTGTTTCATCATAGACCCAATAATGCATTTTAGCGAGAGATCCATCATTAAAGTTCCGCAACACCGGAATCTACCTAACACTATAGGTTGGTGGCCACATAACAGTCGGAAAAGGCTTATTTGTCTTGGGATCCAGTACATTAGAGAAGCTCTTAATAAAAGACTCAATAGTCTTCATACCATATAATCCCTTCTTTACTAGATCCTCCAAGAACATCTTGAAATGATTTGCCTTTGGATCTCCAGAAGGATTTGCAAATGGAGCACTTGCTAGTTCTGAAAGATCAACCCTAGTCCAGGAACTGAAATCATGGAAGTCTTTGTAGTACTCCACATTTTTGCTTTTGCTTCTCACTAACCACATGTTTAGCTCGTCATGAAAGCCCCATGAGACAATTCATGTCCTATCACTATACCCGTGTCCAAATTTCTTTTTTTCAAGATCAGTGATGGTGATTTTGGGTTGACTTCCAGGAGCATTCTGATCAGAGGATTTCTTGAAAAGAAGTTGCTTTTTCTTGTCATAAGCTGCTAACTTGGCACGCTTGAGTGCAACAACGTTTGGTGCTTGAGATGGTTCCTTGTCGAAGCGATCAACAATCGTAGTTCTTCTTTGAGTGGGCGGGTCAACAGGGGGTCCTTGAACTTGTTGATCAGCAGACTGGCCAGTGTTGGAATGTTGAACTGAAGACTTGAATTTTTCGCCAAATTCTTCTGCCAACTTCTTCTTAAGATCAAAGTAACTTGCATTCAAGGCTCCCAGATGGGTTTGCAGATCCGAAATTTGCTGAGTTTTTAGGGTTTTATCCGCATCAAGATCTGCAACCTGAATTTTAAGTTGGACCTTTTCAGCTTCAAGATCAACCACCCGGATATCAAGCTCAATATTCTTCTGATTAAGCACGCTGATTTCCTTTTGAAGTTCAGTTATGGTAGGATCATCCTATTTTGAGTGTCCTTCATAAATAAAAATTCCCTTAGCTCGGGAGGAAGGCACCAAGCTTTGTTCGTGGGCCAAATGTAGAGCAAGCCTCTCAAAGGCAATATCATGATAGGGCCTAAGAGGAGATGATCCCGAAAGAACTGAGGAACCACTAGCTTCATAAAATGTGGTCGGTCCTTCATTGGAAGGAATAGGTGAAGTTGCAACAAAAGTAGTAATTGGTGGAGTTGACAGGCCTTGAGATAGTTCAGGCACAAATACACTCGGTCTAGGATCAAGTCTTATCCTCTTCAATGTAGGTGAGGAGGTCTGAGTTGTCAGATGTTCACTCACTGTTGGCTCAATAGTAGGAGGAACATTCTCAGAGAGAGGAATCTCTGAATATGTCTCCATTGGAGTTGAAGTTTCAGCCATTTATTTTGGAGAAGGAGGCGTAGTTTCAAGAACGTCTTCTGACTCCCTTATCTCCGTTGCTAGATGAGCAACATCATGGATAGTGTCAAAGAAAGAGTCAAGATCTTCATTTGACAAGAGATTTTCATTTCCTCCAAGATTCAAGGGAATATCATCCTCGTCAAAGCCCGAAAGATCCAAATCCTCAAAAGAATCAATTTCTTCGTTGAAATCACTCTCAACCTGTACAGAGTGAAGGTCATGCTCTACAGCTACAATGGAAGCAGGTGTAGCTTCATCATCTTCGTGATCAGAAACCGTAATGACATCATCTTCTGAAAGCACCTGTTTTGAAGATACACGCTACGAAGATACTCTTTCTGAAGACCCGCGAGATTCAGATGGCTCATTCAACTCAGCAAACTTGCCAAACTTCACCAGGGGAAACTTTCCTTGAAAAACGACTTTTCCTTTTCGATTTTGTTTTATCAACCCAACAGTGTGTGGACCAAGAGACTTCATATCCAGGGTTTCTTCGTCTTTGACTATTTCAGGAAATTGCACATCAATGAACACCTGAATAAACCTGAGATACATCAAGAATGTGTCTCTAGTCTTCGCGTTGATGTTTATAACAAATTCATACAGGATAAAATTTGAGAAGTTGAAATTGATTCCTGCAGCAAGAGCGGTAATGGCTCCTGTGTCTCTTAATGAGATCTCATCAGCACCGGTCCATCTGCCGGATATGCAGTTCACAAAGATGTAAGCCAAGAATCTCTAGTAAGGTGGTAGTAGTTTCTTTATTGTGAGAGGAAATTCGCCTTCATAGCCCATCTTGTCAAGAATTTCTTGAGCTTCATCAATTGCAATTTTAGTAGGGAAGGTAGATTGATCGTCAATTTGTAAGGCGTCTCTGATGGATTGCTCTGTTATGATAACTTTGCACCCTTCTACATCAGCTTCAACAAATATAGATCTATCATTTCCTCTCTCCAACTTAGCAGATTTCCAGAACTCCTTGATGATTCCTTGATAGACTACAGGATTCACGGTAAGAGAAGTGGACAAGCAGCATTGCCGTAACCCATGAATCATTGACTTGAACTCTCCATGAGCAACAGGAGGTTCAGCCAGAAGGATTTCTAGGTTGTGACTGTCATCAAATTTAAGTTCTGCCATTTTAGTCTGCACAAAAACAGGCCAAGTGAGAAAACAAAATATTTAATCAATTGAAATTTATGTTTTTCTCAATAATCATTTTAGTTAGTCCTTTTTAAAAAAATATTCAGAATTTTATTGACCAAAAAGAGTTTACGGTCAATAGGGGTTTACGGCCGTAAACTCATGGCCGTAAATGCACAGATGTTTGATGAAAACTTGAATTTTTAGCAGATTTGATTTCCTTTTGTCACGTAACCACCAAATCAAGTCTCGAACAATGATGAAGCTAAGTTCCTTTGACCGAAAACGTGATTGAAAGATGTTTTGACACCGGACTTGCTCTGATGCCAATTGTAAGGTCCTTGAAACATGATCTTAACCATTGATCAAGCAATCTAACAATCAATTAAGATGAGAATTAAGTAGTAGAAGAATGAATCAAAGCTTGCACACGTTTGTATGCAGAAAACGTCTGGTACAACTCTGATAATGATCGTAAACTCTATGGATCATCAAAAACCATTAACAGACACAGACTGATCCTATATACAGGGAAGAAAACATGACCGTAAACAGGTTTACGGCCGCAAACACACTCTTGGCTGTAAACACACCAAAAACACTTTTATTACAAGACTCAAAGTACAAATGACCTATACATCCAACAGCCTAGCCCAAACCATAACATGAACCCTTCAGCTACAAGCTACTGTCGACTTTTGAAGGCCAAGTATCTGAATTGAAGCATGGAAGTGAAGAATTCGATCATAGCCTTGCGAATCGAGAGCATTAAGGCAATACAATCCGTATTTACGATTTTCTACTTGGTTTGATCATGTTTATAACAATGAATCTTGTTTTTCTGTGTTTGATTGCTGAAATCATGGGCTAAAACCCTATGACTTTCGTTTAGTGTAGGGTTGCTTAACTTACTACGGTTTGATTTATGGTTTGGATTTAGTTTTATTGGTTATTTGTTAATTTAGCTTATTAAAGAACCTTCTGTGCTTATGATAACTGTCTTTTCTATTTATTGTTGAGTTTAATTAAGTTTGCATGACCATCTTTCTTAATTGAACTTGAATCTTATGATCTTTGTGAATTGCAAAATTATAGGACTAGAGTTTTGACCAAAACCTAGGGTTAAATGGAAAAGTGGGTAAATAATCGTAGGAGTTAATATATGACGACCAATCATATATTGAATGAGCTAACAACCCAAATTAATCAATTCGTTATAAGTCTAATTTAACTTGAACTTAACACTAGTAAACTTGTTAGTTTATCCGTCTGATCACCGTATGAATGAGCTTGTTTGCAAAAGTATTAGGATTAATGAACATTAACCTAGTCAGCTTAGGAGTCGGTAACCAATGAAACAATAATCCATTGCACTTCCATAAATCAACCATAATAGCAAGTAAATCCGAAGCTAAATGAAAGTCTCTCAATTACCTTGGTTTAAATCATCTCTTGTGTTTCTTGCTTTTAGTTTTAAATAATTGCCTTAATAGTTGATAGTTAGTTAGTTCAGTTAGTAACGTTTTTAGTCTTGCAAAACTAGAGAAAACCTTTTTTCTAAAGTTATTAGTAATTTAGTTAGTAGTAGATAAAATTAGCTAAACATACCGTTCCCTGTGTTCGATACCTGTGTTTTGTCTTATACTATTTTCAACAAAGTACACTGGCTTAGGTAATAATTAGTTACATTAGTAGGATAAACTAGTGCACATTTATTTTACGCATTAAGTTTTTGGCGCCGTTGCCGGGGATGGGTCCCTTTTTGGTTAATTCGAATCTGCAATTTTATTAGGATTTTTTTGTCTAATTTTCTTTAATTTTCGTTTTTGTTTTTCTGTTTGAATTACCACGTTGTGGTCACTAACACCTTGGTGTGGTGTTGTAACAGTTAATTTTTATTTTTCGTGTTTTGTTCTTTTTACGCGTTTCATTTGTTTTTATTGCAGTAGTTTATAACCCATGGATCCAATACACCTTTGATACCACCACTTAAAGGCCCAGGGTCAGTTTTTCGTAAAAAGACGGACAAGAACATAGGAGAATCAAACATACCAAATAAATCACCTTTCAAAAATCTTAAATCAGTTTTTAGTAAGAAGAAGGGAAAGCAAGTAGGAGAATCAAGCAACGCCTCGAAAGATGAAGACATTTTTGAAGGCACTGAGAAGAATCCTACCAAAAAGGACGCTGATTACAAAACAGACAAAAAAGAAAGTGAACTCGAATCAAAGAAAGAAAGTGAACAAGACAGCGAAGCCGAGAACATCATGGCGGACATTGCCGACATATCGATGGTGGCGTACAAGAAAATAATTCATGACGACACCGGTCCGGGTCTTGTGCAACCCGCCATTCCAGCTACTGCGACATTTGAACTAAAGGGGTACATCCTTTCTGTGCTAAAAGAGATCCCATTCATTGGAAAATATCATGAAGATGCCTACAAACATCTTGATGACCTCAATAACATCGCCGACTACTTCAACATCCCGAATGTTCCACGCGAAACGGTGTTATTGAGAATGCTTCGGGTTACTTTCAAAGGAGCTGCCAAGGACTGGTTGAAGGCACTACCACCAGGCGCAATAACTATATGGGCAAAAATGCGTGAAGAATTCTTAGAACATTTTTGCTCGCCATCGAAGGTGGCTAAACTGAAAAAGGCCATAGCTAACTTTGAGCAACAAATGGGTGAGTCACTATATGAAGCATGAGAGCGCTACAAGGGATTACTTTGCAATTGCCCTCAAAACGATCTAAATGTGCAACAAGAAGAATTAATCTTCTACGATGGGGTAAATGTCACGACAAGAAAACTCCTTGATTCTCAATGACCATTAACGAAGAAGAATCCCACTGAAATTAAGGAGCTTATCGAGGAATTCTCTAAACATTCAAGAGAATACCATAACCCGCAGAATGATGTAGCAAAGGGATCGGCACATTCAGCTTCAGAGGACATGTTGACAGTCTTAGCAATGCTGCATAACATGGATAGGAGGATGACTAATATGGATCAAACAATCCATGCTATACGAGTGGGGTGTGACAACTGTAATGGGCCACATATAACCAAAGACTGTGATCTTGATGAAAATGGAAACTGAAAGGTTCAAGCTTTCTACTCGAGTGGTGATCAATATGATGAAGATTGGAGAAAGCCCAAAAAGAAGTGGTTACCTTATGATGAGTACAAGAAAGCCAAGGAAGAGAAGTATGAACAAAAAAGAAGAGGCTTTTACCAAAGAGAGGATCCAGCTCCTGAAAAGAAACTCAATTTCGAGTCAATGCTTACTCGTTTTGCAGTCGCATCTGAAAAAAGGCACGAGGAAACCGAAGAAACAATTAGAGAATAACAAGCTCTAATGAAAGATCAACAAGTTTTACTCAAAAATCAACAATCTTCAATCCTCAACATCAAAAAACAACTCAGGAAACTAGCTAAGCAGTTTAATGAACGATCACTGGGCGGACTTCCAGAAAACACCGAACAAAACCCGAAGGGAGCTCACATCCAAGCTATTACAACTGGAAGTGGTAAAATTGTTACCCATCTAACTACCATTAACAGAAACAACCTAGATGATGAGCAGGAAGGTCGAGAAGAAATTCAATAAAAGAAGTCTGAACAGTCGCCACAACATGGTGATGACACCACGACGTGGCAGAAATCTGAAAAGAAAAATATTGATCTTGTTAAGCTATACCGCCCACCGTTACCCTTTCCAAGTAGAGCCAGACAAGAAAAGAATGCTGAAGACTATCTGAAATTCTTAGATCATATCAAGTCCCATGAAATCAATATTCAGTTCCTTGAAGTTATAGCCCAAATGCCAAATTATGCAAAGTTTTTAAAAGATCTCTTAACTAATCGAAAGAAGATGGAAGGGATGTCCAAGGTGGTACTAAATGAAACCTTCTCAGCTGTAATGTTAAATATGCTACCTAAGAAGATGGGTGATCCGGGAAGCTTAACACTTTTGTGCCAATTGGAAATCTAGCCACTAGCCACGCTCTAGCCGACTCGGGATCAAGTTTTAATTTGATGCCATATTCGTTCTTTAAGAAACTTGATCTCCCGGAGCCAATACCAGTCCGCATGGTTATCCATTTAGCAAACAAAACAATGACCTTTCCAAGATGAATATGTGAAGATTTATTAGTAAAAGTTGACAAGTTTGTTTTTCTCGCGAATTTTATTGTCTTAGATATGGGGGAAGACAAACAAGTACCAATCATTCTTGGAAGGCGTTTTTTGAGCAGCGTCCGAGCCTTGGTTGATATTAGAGAGTCCAAACTCACTCTTCGAGTTAGATAAGAAGCCGTCACTTTTGGAGTTAATAGAGAAATCCAACACTCAAGGATAAGTGATGATATGGCTTTCTCAATTGATGTGTTCAATGAACTACTAGAGAAGGAGCTTGGAGGATGGAAAGAAAAGGAAACCGAGGGATATATGGTGTTACAAGAAGGATATTTTGATGCTAAACCTGATATAAAAGAGTTAGAGAAGTTGTTGGAAAAGAGCGAGTACAAAGAATTGAAAAAAAAGGTTGAAGAAACACCACGACATGGCACTGACACCAAGACGTGGTCATCTAATTTTTCACGATCAAATAAAAAACACTGCGACAATACGACGTGGCAGGAGGCCCACGCCGTGGTGTCTGACCAAAAACCAAAAATTGAGTTGAAAGCTTTGCCTGAACATCTAGAGTAAGCATTTTTGGAAGAAGATCAACAAAAATCGGTCATTATAGTAACTGATCTCGCAAAACATGGAAAAGAAAGCCTAGTGGAGGTACTAAAGAGACACCAAAATGCCATAGCGTGGAAGATCACCGACATCAAGGGCATTTGTCCGCATATTGTTCGCATAAAATCAATCTTGAAGAAGGAGCTAATCCAGTGGTGCAACGCCAAAGAAGACTAAACCCAAACATGCAAGAAGTAGTGAAAAAGGAGGTAGTCAAACTTTGGATGTCGATATCATTTATTTAGTATCTGATAGCCAATGGGTCAGTCCGGTGCACATGGTACCTAAAAAGGAGGAATGACGATAGTAACCAATGAAGAAAACGAGCTCATTCCAACAAGAATGGTGACCGGTTGGCATGTGTGCATCGATTATCGTAAGCTAAATGATGCTACATGCAAAGACCATTTTCCCTTACCATTTATTGATCAAATGCTCGAAAGGCTATCTGGTCATCTCTACTATTTCTTTCTAGATGGTTTTTTAGGATACTTTCAATGTCCTATTGATCCACAAGACCAAGAAAAAACCACATTCACTTGCCCAAGTGGGACATTTGCATATAGACGAATGCCATTTGGGTTATGTAACGTACCAACCACATTCCAAAGGTGCATGATGTCAATCTTCCACGACATGATTGTAAAATTTATGGAGGTTTTCATGGACAAATTCTCAGTTTTTGGCCCCTCTTTTGAAGATTGCATGTCCAACCTTGATCTAATGCTTGCAAGATGTGAAAAGACCAACTTGGTTTTAAACTGGGAAAAAATGCCAGTTTATGGTCAAAAAAGGAATTGTATTGGGGTACAAAGTCTCAAAATTAGGGATAAAGGTGGACCACGCAAAGGTAGATACTATAGCCAAGTTGCCACCTCCAACAAATGTAAAAGGGGTGAGAAGTTTTCTAGGCCATGCGATATTTTTCCGCTGATTCATAAAGGATTTCTCAAAATCACAAGGCCATTAACCCAACTTCTCTTGAAGGATGTTATATTTGATTTCTCCAAAGAATGCCTTGAAGCCTTTCAAACATTGAAAGAGAAATTAACTAGTACCCCTATCATGATCGCCCTAAATTGGAACCTTCCTTTTGAGCTTATGTGTGATGCAAGTGACTTTGAAGTTGGAGATGTTCTAGGACAAAGGGTTGATAAGCATTTTCAGCCCGTTTATTATGCAAGCAAGACTTTAAATCCGACTCAAGAAAATTATACTATTACCGAAAAGGAACTCCTTGTTGTGGTCTATGCTTTTGATAAATTCCGCCCTTACTTAGTTTATTCAAAACTATTGTGTTTACTGACCATTTTGCGCTCAAGTATCTTTTTGCTAAACAAGATGCTAAACCAAGATTGATACGATGGGTGTTACTTTTATAAGAATTTGACATAGAAATAAGGGATAAAAAAGAAATGGAGAATGTAGCGGCCGATCACTAATCAAGACTAGAAAATTCGGGATTGGAAGAAAACAAGACTGGAGATGACTTTCCTAAAGAATATTTGATGGTAATTGTGGGAGAGGTACCTTGGTATGCGGATATAGGTAACTACTTAGCTAGTGATTATCTTCCGAAAGAATTGACTTGACAACAGACGAAGAAACTATTTTCAGAAGTCAAGTACTACTTTTGGGATGAGTCATTACTCTTTAGAAGTTGCGCAAATGGAATGATAAGAAGATGTGTTTTTGGGAGAGAAAGTTTAGAGATCTTAAAACATTTACATAACGGGCAAACCAGAGGACATCACGGAGCGCAATGCACGACAAAGAAGATTATTGACTCTAGATTTTATTGGCCGACAATTTTTAAAGATGCTACCCAATTTGTCATAGAATGTGATTCATGCCAAAAGTTGGGAAACATTTCCTACCGAAACGAGATGCCCCAAAGTGTAATCCAAGTGTGTGAGATATTTGATGTTTAGGGGATCGACTTCATGGGACCTTTCCCGATGTCTCGAGGAAATAAATATATATTGGTGGCGGTCGATTATGTATCCAAATGGGCGGAAGAACAAACATTACCTACAAATGATGCTCGAGCAGTGTTTCGTTTTCTAAAAAGATTATTTTCAAGATTCGGTGTCCCGAAGGCTCTTATAAGTGATTGGGGAACCCACTTTGCAAATGAACTATTAGCAAAGGTATTACAAAAATATGGTGTACACCATAGGTTTGCAACACTCTACCATCCACAAACAAGTGGGAAAACTAAAGTTACAAATTGGTTATTAAAAAGAATTTTGTAGCATTCAGTTGGAAATAATAAGGAGTGGTTGGAGAAACTTGATGATGCATTATGAGCATTTCGTACGGCCTTTAAAACACCTATTGGTACTACACCATATAGGTTGGTATATGGAAAGAATTGCCATTTGTCGGTGGAAATTGAACATAAAGCGTTTTGGGCTTTGAAGATTTGTAACTTTGAATTAGCTGAAACTTCGTACCAACCGTTTGATGCAAATGAATGATCTTGAAGAATTGAGAAATAAAACATACACTAGCTCCTTAATTTACAAAGATAAAACTAATAAATGGTATGACGCAAGGTTAAGAGCACATAAGGACTTTCAAGAAGGGAAAAAGGTTCTCCTTTTTAATTCAAGGTTAAAGCTTTTTATCGGGAAATTACAAACTCGTTAGGATGGTCCATTTAATTTAAAGGAAGTTTTTCCACATAGAGCCATATAGTTGATAGCAAGAGATGGAACTCCCTTCAAGGTTAATGGACATAGGGTAAAGCATTATGAGGAAGGCATGCCAAATGAAGAAAAAGAAGGGGAAATTATGAAATTTGCACGAGCCTAATCAATGTAGAGCGGGAAGGAGTCCGACTCACGACTCCCCAAAAAGAAGCGCTTGTAGGAGGCAACCTGTGGTTTTGAGTTTGCATTTTCTTTTCTTTTCTTTTATTTTCTTTTAATTTTTGTTTATTTTTGCTTTATTTATGCTTTGTTTTTTATTTTTCAATCCTTTGAATTTTTATATGGGGTTTGTTGAGAGAAATAGCATGGAATGAGTGTCGGGTGGTAGTTTTTATGAGAATTTGGTTAGAATTAAATTATTTTTCCCACCATGACGTGGTACAATTCGCCACGATGTGGTGACTTTACAGAAAGCAGAATCACGAATTTCAATAAAACACCACGACGCGGTGTCAAACCCACGACGTGTTCTCGTAAATAAAACTGCAATAAAAACATTAGGGCTTTTAATCTTGACCAATCATTTTTCTTTCACTTTTCACTTTACCATCCCTCTCTCCGTGCTCTCTTCACTTTTCACTTTTTCCTCAGGAAGACCTCCTTCTCAACTTCCCTCACAATTTTGATTTTTTTCATCAAAAAGGTACGATTTTTAACCTATTTTAGTATCTAGTTGTTATCGGTGCACATTTGCTGATTTAAACCAATATTTGGGCCGATTTCATAAGTTAGGGTTATGATTATGGCTCTTCACAAGAATTCATGGAGCCGATTTTAGTGACTAAGGGGTTGCTTTTATATTGTGGGAAAGCGTAGGGTTACATCCACGCAAACCTAATTCACCATGACCCTTAATATTTCTTAAGCCCTTTGGGTTTAAACCTTCATGTACTATCATATATGTTTAGCCCATCCTAATCAACGATGGATCATTAGCCCATACTATAAGTAAAACTGATTTACTTAATCAGTCCCTGTAAATTTAATTATTCTCTTTTGATCACTAAATTAATTTTAAATTAATTCTTGATCGATACTAATTAAATAATATTATTTCTCAATTAATATATTATACTTATAATATATTTATTAATAAATCACAAATAACCTCTTCTCAAAAGTCCATCATATCAAATTGTTTCGGTAAAGGAAACCCAAAAGGACCATGCTACCATCGGGTCAAGTACATACCAATTATAGTTATGGGCTTAGACACCTAATCCAACACACATGTTTAGTGAGAGGTTTTCTGTTGATTTGGTACTAATTCCCTTGAGGGGATTGAAGGTGATCATTGGGATAGACTAGTTGGGGCCTAATGGGACGTGATTGATTGTGAGCAACAGTTAGTGAGAGTTTCACATGGACCAGCTCTATGTTCAGCTGCGAGGGAAAGGACATTTCTGCAGCAGGGTTGTTCTGGGTTTTTGCGTATGTTTCGGATACTCGGGTTGAGGCCATGTAAGAGTTGAGCGGGGTACCCATTGTGCGGGATTTTCCCGATGTTTTTCCCGATGCATTGCTGGGAGTGCCTCCTGAGAGGCAGGTTGAGTTTCAGATTGATTTGATGCCTGGTTCGACTTCGATAGCCATGGCGTTATACCGCATAGCATCGCCTGAGATGTAGGAGTTGTCTACGCAACTGCAGGAGCTGCTAGACAAGGGTTTCATCCGCCCGAGCAGTTCCACATAGGTGGCACTGATTTTGTTTGTAAAGAAGAAGGATGGTTCGGACAGGATGTGTATCGTTTATCAGGAACTGAACAAGCGAACGGTGAAGAACCGTTATCCACTTTTTAGGATTGACGACTTATTCGACCAGCTTCAAGGTGCATCTTGGTTTCCCAAGATTGATCTTCGGTAGGGATACCATCAAATGAGGATCAGGGATAAGGATGTTCTTAAGACAGCCTTTAGAACTCGTTATGGTCATTACGAGTTTGTAGTGATGCCCTTTGGTCTCACCAATACCCCAACAACATTCATGGATCTCATGAATCAGGTCTGCATGCCGATGTTGGATCGATTAGTGATTGTTGTTATTGATGATATTTTGGTCTACTCCAATACGAAGAAGTTGTATGAGCAACATTTACGAGAGGTGTTGGAGACCTTGAAGAGGGAGAGGCTGTATGCCAAATTCTCCAAATGCGAGTTTTGATTGCGTGAGGTGCAGTTTTTGGGGCACATCATCAATCAGGATGGAATCTTGGTGGACCCAGCCAAGATCGAGGCTATGATGAGTTGGGAAATTCTGAAAAGTGCATCAAAGAGCCAAAGTTTATTGGGTCTTGTGGGGGTATTATAGGAGATTTATTCAAGACTTCTCCAAGATTACGGTGCCTCTGACCCGTCTGACCATGAAGAATGTAACCTTTCAGTGGGTTCCAGATTAGCAGTTGGCCTTCGAGATGCTGTGGCCTAGGTTGTGCGAGGCCCTGATTCTCACGTTTCCTGAGGGGTTGGCTGATATTTTGGTTTATTGAGGCGCTTCTATTTCAGGTCTAGGAGTTGTTCTTATATAGATGGGGCATGTGATTGCTTACGCCTCGAGGTAGATGAAGCCTAAAGAGGTGAATTACCCCAAGCATGATTTGGAATTAGGGTCAGTGGTGTTTGCTCTGAAGATCTGGAAATGGTTAGATGTGGTAAAAGATTATGACTGCAAGATTCTGTACCACCCGGGAAGGCCAATGTGGTGGTCGATGCTTTGAGCCGTAAGGCGGTTTGTTCGTTAATCATATATATTTATTTGAGGATGACTGTCACTTCAAATTTGATATACTTGATCAAGGAGGATCATGTAGAAGGATTGAAAAAGGAAAATTAGAAGACTGAGCGGATTAGAGGGAAAATTCCTTTGTTTGTTAGAGACAGTCGGGGGTTATTGACTCAATATGGTAGGGTTTGGGTTCCGACAGTAGGTGGGGCAAGACAGACAATTTAGGAGGAGGCACATAAGTCAAAATTTTCTATCCATCTGGGGGCCACGAAGATGCACCGAGACTTGAGGTTGAATTACTGGTGGTCCTGTATGAAAATAGAAGTTGCTTGGTTCATTAAGCTGTGTTTGACTTATAGGAAGGTCAAAGCCGAATATAAGAGACCTCACGGAAAGGTCCAGCCGTTACCATCCTTATGTGGAAGAGGGAGGAGATCACTATGGATTTTATCACGAAATTTCCCAGGACAGCGCGGGGTGTTGATTCTATTTGGGTCATTGTGGACAGGTTGAACAAGAGTGAACATTTTATCCCGATTGCCGATAGTATATCCACAGAAAAGTTAGCAGATATCTATGTTCGGGAGCTGGTAGTTAGGCATGAGGTGCCGGTATCTGTGGTATGTATTTGACCCGAGAGTAGCATGGTCCATTTGGGTTACATATCACCAGGACAATTTGATAGGATGAACTTTTGAGAAGATGTTATTTATGATTTGTTAATATATTATAAGTTCTAATATATTAATATGAAATCATATTATTTAATTAGTATTGATCAAAAATTAGTTTGGAATTAATTTTGTGATCAAAAGAGACTAATTAAATAAATGGGGATTGATTTGGTAAATCATTCATTCTTATAAAGTGGGCTTGTGATCCATAGTTCTTTATGTTGGGATAAACATGTGTGGTGAACCATGGTTACTCTATGGAGGTTAAAACCCATGGAGCCTAAGGAATGTGGAAATTCATGCACATTAGGGTTTGCATGGTGTAACCCTAATTAAGCCACACTATATAAGAAGCCCCTTAGCCTCCAAAATGGTATACTAGTTCTTGAAAGATCATTGAGCCGATTTTGGTGTGAGGATATTATCTCAAAATTCATCCTTTGTCCAAAGGTGTGTTGTGATTCCATTTAAGGCATTCATACTATTAGTGCTAATTTCTTAAAGGCCAAAACTATAAGCTACAACAAAGAGGTAATTATATAACTCATTTCTATGATGTTTATGTCATTTGTATGCTAGTTGTAGGCTTAATGCTTTGGAAACAATATTGAATGTATAATTAGAGAAAACATAGATCCAATGCATGTAGGGTTGTATGTACACCATAGGAGTGTTATAATGCTCAAAACCCTTCAGTGGTATCAGACACTAGGGTTGTTTTCCATTATACTTGATGCTACTTGTTTGCAAAGCTTGGAAAAATCGATTTTCTGCTTTCTGGACAGTGGAATCGCCGAGTCCACTGGGGAACTCATCGATTCCCCTCCGAAAACTGACCGACTTGCCGAGTCAGTTCATGCACTCGACGAGTTGGAGGTCCAGAATGCAGATTTTCGAGGTTTTTGGCTAGAATTGGACTAGGATCATTACCCTAAGCTGTTTTTGAACTTATAAACCTGTTTTTGATGTGGTAATGATCATGATTATCCAATTTAAAAGATAATTTTCAAATTTTCATGATTTGTATTAGTTTAAAAGATTAAGCTAATTTCTTGAAACTTGTTTGATATGAATTATCTTAACTTATGAGTTTAATTAGATCATAGGAAAATTGTTTGATTTTCTTGTTAGAACTTTTGATCTAATTGTTTTAATTAAATTCATAACTTGTCCTCAAGTTATGGAAAGTAAAGAGTCTCCTTTTAAATTTCATCTTAAGTGGCTTTAAGTCTTCCATAATTTGCCCTCAAGTTATGGAACTTGAAGAGTCTTTTACATAAATGTTTTAATGAACTCCATAACTTGTCCTCAAGTCATGGAATGTTAAGAGTCTTTTCATTAAAACCTATATTAAACTTATAAGTTATGGAAATCAAAAGTTTTTAAATAGTTCAAAACTTTCCCTCAAGTTTTAGAATTTGTAAATGCAACGTCTTACTTTGAAACATTTAGTTCCAAACCCTAGAATTTTAAAAGTTTAAAATTCAACCCTTATACTATTATAATATTATAGGTTTAATATTTATATATATGTATAAGAGTAAAGTTAGTCTTACCGTTAGCAGGCCTCATTCACGAAGCCGATTTATAAGGGGGGTATAAGGTTACTGCCTATAAAATGGCAGTTTAATGGGTATCCACTCTCACCCACCGCTTCCTTGACTGGTGGAGGGTCGTTAGCCAAACGGGTTTGATAGGACATTTTAATTTTCATTATAAGTATAATGATAATTATAAATTAAGTAAACTTTTATTAAATTCTCAATCTTAGTTGCTTTAGGAAAAATGTGATTTGGTGCTAACCTATGAAATTGCGCTTTGCCTCTTGTTAAGTTGTTAGTGGAGTTTGTGTGGTTAACCGACACACTAATCTAGGACTGACAGTGCGTGGCAAAGGGTAGCTTGATGTTAATCATAGATCAATGGAGCATGTGTGGTTAACCGGCACACTGATTAGGTGGTTGTAACATTGAGTGTACCAATCTAATTTGCATGGTTATTCACACCTTGTTTGTGATCCTCGGCATCCCAGTCACAAACTTGAAGGGCACAATCGAGATTTAAACATGCCATCGAATTGTTCAATGAATCTCAAAGGATCTAGGAGTTTCAATCCATTTAAAACCTAATGATCAATTTTATTTTTCATGGTGGAAATTGGTAAATCGTCATTTACCTACCTTCAAATATTTTGCAGTTTGGATTACGACATCCCTCTTCCACATTGTAAAATATTGTGTTAGGTCCTAGCCTTAATATTTCATGTTGGGTGTTATATTAAGGACTGAAATCAACTAAACTCGAATTTCTCCCATTTCATATGTCTATTTTCCGACAACTATGATCTTCCCGAATCTTTTGGAAAAAAAATATTTTTTATAAAGATGATTTCCACAAGGCGATCAAGGTGAAAGATTAATCCTTTTTTCGTACTGTAATGGAACTTCACTTCCTCCACCTCCTCCAATAATTCTCCTTAACCCACACGTTCTAGGTCACTCAAAGCCCTATTGGAAGGAAGGAAAGTTTGTATCTGCTCACGTCTTGGAGACGAAGTTACATATTGACAAGCGGGGAGAGTTGGGTGTCGAAATCTCGAGGAAGTCTTCTGTTGACTGGGTTCTTCAATCACTTCCATGTCATATAGTGGGTTCTTTAAGGACAACTATATTGGAGATCATGACATGACCCTTATTGATCTAACATATTTGCTTGTTTCTACTGAATCAGCAATGTTTTGGCGTACTGGTAAAGAAAATTTGATTGGAAGATCTACTCTCTAAACTTCCATGGATAATGACAATGGGAACATTGTAAGTCCAGAAAAGCTTTCTCTTCCCAATGCAAAGGGATCAACCATAGTCAAGTCATTTGACCAAATGGTAAAGAGAAAGGCTAAATATGAGATAGTCATGTGTACCATTCCCAAAGAGTCCATATGTTTCTATTGCCAAGAGAAGGGGCATTGGTTGCGAAGCTGCCATATTTACCTGAAAGATTACAAAGATGGTAAAGTCAAAATTTTCTTTTTGACTCTACTTCAGGTAAAATCCACTATCTAACTCTATTAAGTTCCTATTTGGAGATTCTTAATACATGATGTAATGCAATTACAATTTGATGTTTTGTAGAATCAAAGGAAGTTTAAAAGAAGAGTAGGCTGAGACTGATCACGAAAAAATGGATTTCGATCGCATGGTTCGATGATCAGATTCTTGAGTTGCTGCTTAAGAGTTATGATAGATTGCTTAGAAATATTTAAAAACATAGTTTTCACTTGTAATTGCATTGTAAGGAAAAGTTTTCCGTGTTTTATGAATAAATAAAATTTTGATTTTGTTTTATTTTATATCTCTTTACAATGGCTTTTGTGAAAATTAATGTTTATGTATATTCTAGAAATGTTCAATATGGATTTGATTCTTTCGTTTGTGGTAGTGTCATAATTGACCAAATAAGGAAAGATTCTCATCACCCAAATTTCAATTGGATAGAAACTTGGAATCATGCAACTTGTAGTGTGTGATGAATGAGAACCTTTGTCTTTGGGAAATTAAGACTAATTCCTTGTTCACATGAATATGTGAGTCAAGTGAAGGACTAGGAGATTGGGTACACTTGGTTGTGTACTGGTCAAGGTCCACCACAAAGATCGATAAAACTATTCATCACGTTTTACGAAAGTTTAGTAAATATGGTTATGCTTACAAGTTTAAGTATAATTCTGAATCATTGGAAAAGTTTCAATGCATGACAGAACAAATGAGAAGAATCAAATTAGACAGAAAGATAAAAGTTTCTCCAATCTGAAAAGATAGGAGAGTACTTTAATATAGTGTTTTATGATCATCTTAATGATTATGGAAAACCATATTACAATTGATCCTCTAAGGATACCTTAGTGCACTTGTATGGAAAAGAAGATGAATCGTGAATAGTTAAAATGGTTAAATAAAAAGGTGAATCATACTTCGTTCCAAGAACAAGTCTTAGAGTCATACTCCAAGATTGTAACTTGAGTGACATAATCTTAAGAAAGGTTTTTAACACTCATCAGATGTAGAGTAAAATGTTTTCTACTCTAGTACATTTGAAATTGGTAAGTTGTGATGTCTTGGTAAGGACAAAGACCAACTAAGACCAATTGTGTGAAGTGTTTATCTTGATAAGAAACCGCACTAACTCTTGAATATTTGTTCATCAAGGAATGGTTCTTGACAAAGTGAATCGTATATGTCAAGAGGTCAGTGGGAGTCTTAAATATCTTGAAAGTTTCAAGAACTAATCAAGAGTAAACCTATTGTTAATCACTAGCACACAACTTGAGGTTTGTAACTTATCATGTTGACATATTCTTGTTCGGTGCCCATTCTAATTAAAGTTGACTATGTATTTAAGTTCTATGAGTTCTCAGTCGTTTGCACAACAGCCTGGAAGCAATGACAGACAATTGTGAGGAAACGCTTATTATTACGACATCCCTCTTCATAGTTCGAATTGTGAGAAATGGCAAAAGTGGTGAAACAACTGTTAAGGACAATCTAAGGTTCGCCAAGGATTGGCCGCTTAAGGATAGTTGGAAGTATAATAATGGAGGGAACATATTGACATTATTATGAATAGACATGATTCTATTAATAATGAGTTGTCGTATGGCAAGATATGAAATGTTTCTTTATTGGGAGTTGGAGATTAAGAATATATGAAAAAGTTAGAAACTTTTATGCAAGAAGGATGTTCAGAGGAATGTACTTTGAATTTGAGACTTCATTTCCATGGAATTGTCTTGTAATAATCTCCAAATGAATATTTTGTAATATCATTGGTCAAGTCTCTGTGACTTTTGGTACCATGACATTACAAAGGCTGCATTGCATGATAGTTTAGTAGTGACAAGAATTTGGAATTCTTACACTTGCAATAAAGATTTGGAATTATGAAATGAGAATCATTGAAATGTTTTCAGTTGATCTACTTCACAAAGTCAGGACCATATACAAACAAAGTGTGCATGCTTGGAGCATGGCATAGCTATTGTATTAATTCAAGTATTAAGTTGATTATTCGAAACATTATACAATGAATAATGAGTAATCAATATGGGACTCAAAAGTTTTGGGGCCATATAGGATTAGTATTATTCTAGTGTTTCACTTTGCATGTTTTGACTTCCCGGATAACTAGGTTATTCAAACCATCCACATTTGATCATACTTTGGAAGTAGGTATTGAGGCAAGACTGTCATGAATGAGTCTGTAGAGGTGTTTTAGTCATAGCACAAGTTGGCTACAGTGTTCATGAGTACTCCTGGTATAAGATTCGAGTATTGGATTCAACCCACGCTCATCTGAATCACTTCATGTATTTAATTACGAGTGATTGTGAGACGATAATATCTTATATTCTTAAAATCAAGACACGTGAGTTGTAGCTTACAAGTCGGTTGCACATTGACGTATGTAAACGCACCAGTAACTTGGTGTTATAAAACATATTGTTGTGTGTAATTTGATGAGTAAGTACAAGAAAACATTTGAGTCGAAGTTTATCCATTCCTTTTACCCTTGGAGGGATAAAATCAATATATGTGGGCCCCTCGATGATTTAGTGATGACACCCCTAAGTGCTTGGCCAAGCCTGGACTGATTTGATTTGTTCAATTAGTCGGTCATCATAAATCGAAAATCGGGAAACAACAGATGGACAAAGAGAATGATTATAATCCATGTCTCAGACCATATGATATCTAGAATGGGGGAATATATGATCCCTTATCTAATGGACGCGTCATTGACTAGGCCAGAGTTCGACAACGGCTTTTAAGAGCTACGATTTCTAGTCGCGTTGTGGAGTCGTACTTGCAATAATAGTTATTAGACTTATCCAAGTGGGAGATTGTTGGATTAGTGTCTAAGTCCATAACTATAATCGGTATGTACTTGACCCGAGAGTAGCATGGACATTTTGGGTTGCATATCACCAAGACAATTTGATAGGATGGACTTTTGAGAAGAGGTTATTTATGATTTGTTAATATATTATAAGTTCTAATATATTAATATGAAATCATATTATTTAATTTTGATTAGGAATTAGTTTGGAATTAATTTTGTGATCAAAAGAGACTAATTAAATAAATGGGGATTGATTTGGTAAATCATTCATTCTTATAAAGTGGGCTTGTGATCCATAGTTCTTTATGTTGGGCTAAACCCATGTGGTGAACCATGGATACTCCATGGAGGTTAAAACCCATGGAGCCTAAGGAATGTGGAAAGTCATGCACATTAGGGTTTGCATGGTGTAACCCTAATTAAGGCACACTATATAAGAAGCCCCTTAGCCTCCAAAATGGTGCACTAGTTCTTGAAAGATCATTGAGCCGATTTTGGTGTGAGGATATTCTCTCAAAAGTCATCCTTCATCCAAAGGTGTGTTGTGATTCCATTTGAGGCATTCATACTATTGGTGCTAAGTTCTTAAAGGTCAAAACTACAAGCTACAACAAAGAGGTAATTCTATAACTCATTTCTATGATGTTTATGCCATTTGTATGCTAGTTGTAGGCTTAATGCTTTGGAAACAATATTGCATGTATAATTAGAGAAAACATAGATCCAAAGCATGTAGGGTTGTATGTACACCATAGGAGTGTTAGAATGCTCAAAACCCTTCAGTTTCATGCGGAGTTGGGTACTCAATTGCATTTCAGTACAACATACCATCCCCATACCGACGGTCAGAGCGAGCGGACGATCAAAACACTCGAGGATATGCTTCGGGCTTGCGTGATGGATTTTGGAGGGAGTTAGGATACTTACCTTGCACTGGAAGAGTTCTCCTACAACAACAGTTATCATGCTAGTATTGATCGACCATCATTCGAGATATTGTATTGAAGAAGGTGGAGGATCCTGGTTTGTTGGGGAGAGGTCAATCATCGGGTCATGGAAGCACTAAGGTGGTGCATAAGACCATTGAGTTGATCTAGCAGGTGCGTGACAGACTGCGGGTCGCAGAGAGTCGTCTGAAGTGTTATGCTGACCGAAGCTGTTCGGATCTCGAGTTTCAGGTGGGAGACTTTATGTTGCTAAAGGTGTCACCTTGGAAATTTGTCATCCGATTTCAGAAGAGGGGAAAGATGGGCCCCCGGTTTATTGGTCCATTCTAGATTTTTTCCCGTGTTGGCAGGGTTGCATACCGCCTGGATCTTCCTGATGAGCTCAGTCAGATCAATAACACTTTCCATGTATCTCAATTGCAGAAATGTGTAGTCGATGATTCTACAATGATCTCGTTATATGATATTCAGGTGGATGAGCGCCTAAATTACTGATGTGAATTATGAGCAATGATTTGGCATGCAAAATTAAATGAACACAAAGAACACGGTGATTTGGGTGCTAAAAGATGTATTTAATCATAGTAAATGAGTACAAAAAAGGAACTAGACTAGAACTTCATAAATATCTCACTCACTGGTCACTATGAACTACACCTCTCAAGCACATCTCTACAAGTGGTATGAAACTCACTATATATAGTGGTGTTTACATCTCTCTCTCTCTCTCTCTCTATATATATATATATATATATATATATATATCATCTCACAAGGCATCACTACCATATGTAAGTGGGTCTATAAGAGTCAAACCAGTACAAATTCATTCATGAATAACTTTTCACCCCAACATCCCCCCTCAAAGTTAGAAATGGATGACCTACTTCAATCTTCCAAAAATGAGCAACTTCATGAACCAAGCCTCAAGCATGACACATGTAGAGATGAACTTCAAATCTTCAATTCTTCAATGACCTTCCAATCTGGGTTCTAGAGTGTAAGACCGTACAAATCGAGCATTAAAAGGCAATTAGGAGTATCCAAACCTCCACAAGATTATCAAAATTTTAGCATAAAAGCACACCCAAAAAATCTTTAATAAGTTCAAACCTATCATGAACCGAGAAAACCCAAACCACTTACGAATACCCAATCTATCACTTCATAAACTTCAATTGCTCATGGTCACTTCGGTTTTCAAGTCCGCGTAATATGAAAAATTCAACTTTCGAATTCTCATATTTAATTCTCTCCCCCTTTTTTATAATCTAGAAATGATTATAAAACCGAAAGAGAATGAGAAAGCGTTCAAATTCAGAACTTTTCATACAAATCTCTCTTTTAACACGTGGTGTAAACATTTTTCATAAATTCGGAAAATCCAAAAAATATCTCAATTTTCGAATTCATTCACGAACCGCCTTTGACGAATTTTCAAAACTTTGGGTAGAAACTGTCTATTTTGAAATTCTGCAGTGACCCGTTGCGCCCAAAAAATCCTCAGATGCAAAATTTTACCCCATTTGTGAAACTGGGCATAAAGTGTTAATTTGCATTAACTGCAGGGGCTTGTTTCGAAAATATTCCCATTTTATAGAATTTCAGCCAAATGTTGAAACTGGTTAAATTTCGCCAACTTTCAAAAACTACAGGTATCCAAAATGGAAATTCAGCAATTGTGCACATTTTATGACTCCATGTCGAAGGTGGGTTAATATTGCCAATTCATTGATAGTTGAAGGATTCAAATTGACACTTTCTGTTTCTTCTTCTCAGCACTTCTCTATCAGTAATTTAAATTGACCTTCGCAATAAAAAAAATCGGCCATATCGAAGGTCATAGGTCATCCAAAGCAATTTCACCAATAACAAAGGTACCTTCAAACTTGACATCAAGTACTCGTTATCGATACCTTCCCAATCGATCATTTCAAGACCAGAACATCGATATCTCCTTTTGGCTTCCATTCGTTATAACTCCAATATAACCTTCCCAGTCAATCCTTCATTCTCATCCTTGCACATTCGACATCAAAATAATCAACCCAAAACAGAAATCCAAACCAAGACCAATAGCGAACCATCAAGCCTTAGAATGAAGGTTATCTTAAGTCCTTGTTCGACATTCCAACCGATTTACCAAATCATCGATATCGAAGCCTTCAATCTTTAACCCACAACATCAAAAGTGATATCACTTAGTCAAAATTGAACTAGTCAGAATTCCTTCGACATCAATCTTAGCAATAAAAGTTGAAATTGATTTCGACATCGATTATCATATCCAGATTCCAAACCATTCCATTCGATATTGACTAGAAAGCATCCGATTTTCAAAACTCATCCAAGTATCGAACAAAAACCATGTCGTTGCCTTTGACATCAAGAACAGGAACACAACCCATTTCGAAATTAAAACCCAAATCAAGCTTTATTTGACATCCACAACCCATGTCCAACTTATATCAACAAAATTCAACCTTCAATTCATAGATTCATCACTTGAAAATCGAGTTTGAATTTTTTCGAGTTTGACTTTTTCGATTTCATAGTTCAACAAACATAAAATTGATGAATTTAACATCAAATTTCAGATCAAAAAGTGATTGTTACACTGTTCTTCATCACATTCAAGTGTTCTTGACCATATTCATCCAAATCAAAGAAGCAGTTGATGGTTTCTCAAGTTCAAGATCATCATTGATTTATATTAGAGCAACTCATATGCTCTAATATAAATCGATTCACTAGTTCTGATTAACAAATACTTCAAATCAAATAATCAGAAACTTGAAACGAAAATGGAACACGAGAACACATTGATCAAAAAATCGAGACATGCTCTTCAAAGAGTACAACCGATAAAGCATCGTATGGCGACGAGGAACATTGATCAACATCAATTTAGATTGAACGGATTCAACAATTCATTGGGCTCGCACTTTTAAGATATTGGATCAAAAAGGAAAAATGTATGGGCTCAAAATTGATGAACAATAATGGATTAATGACATCGGATCTTAACCAAATGAATTTTGGGCTTAAAAACAAACATGAACAATAATGGATCTAATATGATTTTGGGCTAATTCTTGATTCAAACGGACAATATCAATTTGAGAATCGAACCAAACAAAAGAATATTGGATTGGATTGGGTTTGATCAATGAAAAAAATCTATTGGGTCATAATAAACGGGTTTTCCAAAAAAAATGATCCAATGAGTCAAAATGATCAAAAATTCAAAAACGTAAGCACGAATCAAGGAGTTTTTGAGAGATATTTGAGAGACTCACCATAAAGCATAAACGTTCCAATTGTGTTGAATGTAGCCAAACCGAAAACTTTTTCTTCAAAAATCACTTTGATCTTCGAAGACTAGCTTTGATACCAACTGATGTGAATTGTGAGCATTGATTTGGCATGTGAAATTAAATGAACACAAAGAACACAATGATTTGGGGTGCTAAAACATATATTCGATCATAGTAATGAGTACAAAAAAGGAACTAGATTAGACTTTCATAAATATCTCACTCACTAGTCACTATGAACTACACCTCTCAAGCACACCTCTAAAAGTGGTATGAAACCTACTATATATAGAGGTGTTTACATCTCTCTCTCTCTCTCTCTCATGCCACAAGGCATCACTACCACATGCAAGTGGGTCTATAATAGTCAAACCATTACAAAATCATTCATGAATAACTTTACACCCTAACAATTACATGGAGAAGCCCATTGCGATTCTTGACAGGAAAACTAAGACTCTGTGTAACAAGGTGGTGAATCTGGTGAAGGTGCAATGGCAGCACCAAAGGAGCTCTATGTGGATGTGGGAGCCGGAGGATGAGATGAGAGAGCACTACCCAGAATTATTTGCATCCGCAGACATCGAGGACGAAGTCGAGTTCAAGTAGGGGGATTTTTAACACTTGGACCCATGTATTTTCCCTTTTAACCCTTGAAGCAAATTTAAATTTCGAAAGGAGTCCCCATGTATGTTGGACGTCGCCAATGCTAAAACCCTAATTTTAGGGCATGATCCATATTTAAGCTCACTTATGACTCTTGGACCTTCAGCCTTATCAGCCATCACTACTTATTAACGTCCCTAAAACCCTAATTTGATATTTAGAGTGATCTTTGAGCTTAAAAGTGACTTTGGTGTCCTTTTTGGTGTGTTTGCAAGAAGAAGAACGTGGTTGAGCTTCAAGATCCTGAATCTACATCATCTTAGGAAGCTTTTGGAGGTAAAAAGCTCATACCTTGTTTTTTTTTCCTTTGATAGTTTGAGTTAGGGTTTGCTTATGAGTTCTTTTGGGTCCACATATTCTCTTTTGTGATTTTGGGCAACTCCAGAAGCTTGTAATGCTAGATCTTAGTCCCTTTGGTGTGTTAGAGGCATAAAAATGCTATCTTGGTGTTTGTTACGACACCATGCATGGATATAGGTCCTTAAAGTGAGTCTTGATTGAAAATTTTGGATGTTGGCTCCCATAATACATGCAAAGGCATAAAGTTGCCAACTTTATGCCCTAGGACCTCTTAAATGACCGAGATCTGGAAGTTGGAGTTAGTGACTGCATGGATTAAGCACTTAATGGCTGAATGTGCTTAACAACTCAATATATTGAGCGTACTATTATGTACGTTGTGCGTACTGCTTGGGATTGAAGTACGCAGTGCGTACGCCCCAGTGGGCCTTTGGACAATTGTTGGACTTTTGTGACTTTTGGGCCTTAGCTAGTTTTTGGACTCTGGCCTTTTTAGGGTAGGTGGATATTAGATTTTGTTGTGGTCCTTAAGTGTTTTGAGTTGGGCCTTTGGGGCCTTGGGGCCCATTATTGTGATTTGGGCCAGGGTTGATTAAGTCCATTATGGGTAAGGTGAAGAGGGCCCTGACCTTAGGAGTTGGATTGGAATTTAGGCCTATAGTCATGATTGTCAACCTATTCCTAATTAAGGTAATTTGTATATGTTCAGTGTGGGATTACCTAGATCAGTAGCTAAGCATTTAGTATTTACCAGCAGGCCGAGGAAAGTTTTCTCACTGTATCAATGGGTCAAAGGCACCAAGGCTTACCCATTATGTGTTTATAGGATACATATTACTTGTGTGTTATGTGTATGAAAGACCAGGGTTTGTCCCCAGACACTTGTATGAAAGATCAGGATCTGGCTCCTAACAATTGTATAGAAGAACAGGTTTTGGCCATTGACATGATTTATACATAATACTATGGTTAGGTCAACAACATTAATCTGTATGTTAGTGGTGGTACTTTGTGGAAAACTTACTAAGCGTTTGCTTACAAATTTTGTTTATGGTTTCATTTACTTCCGGTACTAAGGGGAAGGGCCCGACGTGATGACACATTCTCTCTCGTATTTCCACATTTTGATATTGTACTCTAATGAAGTGATTTTTACATATTACGATGATTTTGGAACAATTTTATACTTGTAGTACTGGTTTTAAAAATGAAAAATTTTATCGCGTTTTGGGGCCGTTACACTTTTCTTATACGTATAATATATATTATACTTTTAATTATATATATATATATATATATATATATATATATATATATATATATATATATATATATATATATATATATATATTATAAGGTGTATTTTAAAACATTTTAAAATAGCAAAAGGTTTGATCTTTTATTAAATTAAACTTTTAATTTAATTAAATTTAAACCATTTTATGGATTTATTAATTGTCTTTTAATTAATTACATATTTAAAGTAATAATAAGATCCATAATGACGTATTTTAAACTTTTCAAAATACCAAATATTATTTTACATTTATTATTAAGTTCAATTAATGTCTAGATTTATTATTTATACACTTAAAAGATCAATCATATTGATCAACAAAACAATTAATCAAGTCAAATAATTATTTCATAGCTTCTAGGCTTTTAATTTATCATCATAGATACAAAAAAATCAGATTTGGAGGATAAGTATAGCAAGTAATTATCAAATAAAAGTAGATTAGACAGATTAGCACCAGATTTTCGGATTTGGCCTAGGCTCACGACGTGAGCATGCATGCTTACAACGTGAGCTGCGATAAATCCAAAAAAATCAGGTTTCTTTCATTCTCTGATCGAATCACCAATGTGAAAATACATGAAAGGGAGCCCTAAGCTCTGATACCATTGGTGGGTTTTTTGGGGTTACATCTATACTGCCTTAAGCGGAAAAACAATTAAACAATTCAATTGATCAGGGCACATGCAACCTAGTTTGATCTATGTCTTTCACATATAGCAACATACTTTGAACACTAACCTACAAAACTTTCCTATGAACAAACTAATTTATAAGGCAAAAAAAACTAACCTTGAAGATTGTTATAGCTAATAATCTTGAATTCCTCCTTGAAAGACTCTTAGAAGCAAGCACCACAAGTGTCGTGCCTCTAATGGTTCACACCCAAACCCTAGCAACCAAGGAGAGAGAGAGAGAGAAAGAGAGAGGAGAGAGGTGAGAATTTTGGCCTTAGCCTCGCTAGGATGTCATGGACGAAATTCCAAGGCATTGGGTCCTTATATAGTGCACCAAGAAAACCCTAGATAAGTCCCAAAACAATAAAATAACATTATCTTAATTTTGGTATTTATCTAGCTTTCTAATTATCCTCCAAGGATAATTAAAGATCCTCTAGAACCTCTATAAAACCATCCAAGGTCTAGGATTGTTCTAAAATGCCTCTTGTTCAACTATTGAACAATTACATTATAACCCCTGCACTTTTAATTAATAAAATTAATACCAAAATTACTTCCAATTAATTCTTAATTAAATATTACTATTTCTAATTAATATATTATTCTCATAATATATTAACAAATTATTTATTTGATTTCTAATTAATTTATTAACCATATAATAAATTAATCAATCAGTCTCTCTCTCTCTAAAAGTTATTCTATTCAATTGCTAGGTTTGAAGGCAACCCAAAAAGACTATGCTACTATCAATTCAAGTTTATTCCAATTATAGTTAATGACTTAGACCCCTAATCCAAACTTTGGACCCGAATAATTTTCAGATCTTTTCACTAAGCCACTTCCGTCTACAAAGTTGCAACCATTTATGTTCAAGATGGCATTAAAGAACATTTATTCTCCATTGCCATCTTGATGGGGGGAATATCAGAGTTATATTAGTCAATATTAGATAGTTAAGGACTTAAATGTAATTGAACTATTAGTTAGTTACAATGGTAAGTGGTTGTTAGACTTTATGAAGTGATTACTAATGTAAGAGACTTGATTGATTGAATATAATTTCTCTTTCAATATTCTTTTCGTTTTCTCTCGTAGTATATAGGGTGAACAAAAACCAATCCGAAAACTAAAAAACCAGAAAATCAAAACCAAACAAAAAATGATAGTCTGATTTTTTATTTTGTAAAAATCGAGCATATGCGATGCAATGCAATTTTGCATTATATATCACAACAAAAGAACTACACCACACTACAAAACCACACCATATGATCTTATAAATATTAAAATATGCATATAACTTACAAACATTTACATAATAGATTACTATTTCAAGAGTTGAATCTTCAGTTTAAACACACGAAAGTACCATTCCTACATCATTAGAGCCCTTGGTTCAAAAATGATGATAATGTTATTAGGGGAGATGCAAATCTTGCAGATGATGAATTTATTTTGGGTGATAACAATGGTACTTTTGAAACTGTTCTTTTTATGTTTTTCTAAATTATGTTTGAATAAAAAAACTAAGAGTAAATTACACGAATGGTCCCTATGGTTTGGGGTAATTTGCACGTTTGGTCCCTAACTTATTTTTTTAACTCGGAAGGTCCCTATTGTTTGCTTTTATTACGTGTTTGGTCCCTACTGTTTGTTTTTGTTACGCGCTTGGTCCCTATCTTACCTAAAAATACTATTATTTAAATAGGAAAAAATGGTGGGGTAGGTAAGGTAAAGTGAAGGGGGTGGGGTTGGGAGTGTGTTTATCTAAATAAATTAAAAAATCAAGGGCAAAATATTCTTTTTAGCTAAGACAGGGACCAAACGCGTAACAAAAACAAACAGTAGGGACCTTCCGAGTTAAAAAAATAAGTTAGGGACCAAACACGCAAATTACCCTAAACATAGGGACCATTTGTGTAATTTACTCAAAAACTAAAAAGAAGATTTTTATTACCAAACCGAAGTACCTAAGGGGGTGTTTGTTTTTTCTCTGCAGATCTGCGTGGGCTCTTCTGTCTGCGCGACGCAGACCACACACAGACTTAAAGGTTTGCACTGCGTTTGTTTTCTGGTGTGTGCAGACATAAAAACGTCTGCGCGAGGTCTTCACCACACATACTTGGGTTAGCCTCTTCTAAAGTCTGCGAAGTATTTTTAACCTAAAAAAAATGTGTCCCTTCTTTTGTTTCTGCCTCCATTGTCCAAACTTCCCACCGGTCCAAACGTCCACCGGACAGAACCCTTGACCACTCGATCTTCAATCCGTCGTCGACCATCACCTCCGATCAGCATTGCCCTTCGCCGCCCTCCTCTCCAATCGAAGGCGTCCAGGCGACCAGGCGACATCTCCGATCCAAGCCACCAGCAAACAGGTTTTTCGTCTATTTCCTTATGTTTTTTTTTTCAGTTCCAACATGAAATTGAGGATTAATCTTGCTGGGAAAACTCTCTAACGCACTGAAATTCTTGTTTCTTGCTTCAAATTCTTGTTAAATGTTGCTGAAAATTGTTGTTTGATTGTTTTTTTTTTTGCTGAAATTGTTATGATTGTTGCTGAAAATAATAATTTTTTTTTGCTGTTAAAATGTGCCGAAATCAACCTTATTCTTGATTAATATATGAAAATTTGTGTTGAAAATATGAAATAATGTTGTGAATGTTGTGATAGGCGGCTGAAAATACTTTTTATTGTTTCAAATTTTTGTTGAATGTGCTAAAAATTGTTGTTGAATGCGTTGAAAACCGTTATTTTGTTTTAGAATTATGAAAAATCATGTGAATGTTTTAATTTTCCTGAAAATACTCTGTATTATCTCAAATTGTTGTTGGATGTGCTTAAACTTGTTGTTGAGTGTGCTTAAAATTTTTGTTGAATGTGTTAAAAAATCGTTGTTTGGTTTTGGAAATTTGAAATGATGATGTTAGTTGTTAATTGTTTATTGATGTTACTTGTTGATTGTTTATTGATGTTAGTTGTTGATTGTTTATAGTTATTTGGTTTTAAAAATAATCTTTATTGTTTCAAATCGTTTTTTTGTTGGAATGTGTATGATATGTAATACCTTATGAAATCATATTTGTCAATTTTGTGAATGTTATAATACCTTATGAAATTATTATTGTCTATTATATATTGCTTATTAGAAATGGGAGAAAAACAACAATGGACCAATGAGCATTTAAAATGCTTATTGGATACTTGTATTGAAGAAGTAGAGAGTGTCGGTAGAAAATGATCGAGTTTGCAGAAAGAGTCATAGATAAGGCTTGGAAGAGTTCTTAAGGAGAAATTTGGGTTTGAGTTGAGTAAAAAACAAATGAAAAACGCATATGACAATCTAAAAGCCAAATACATAGGATGAGTGTATTTAAAAAACAAAACTAGTAATATATACAATTCTCAAACAAACACTTTTAACTTAATAGTCGAGGAGTAGGAGGATTTTAAGAAGGTACATATATATATATATATATATATATATATATATATATATATATATATATATATATATATATATATATATATATATATATTGTTTGTTAGAATTCACCAATAGGATTTGAGTAAATTAGATAATTATTTAATTAAATAAATATAGATATTAAATGATTTCCATAATTATATTTATATTAAATGATATCCATAATTACAATTCTTTTTTATGGAAACTAATTAAATCCGTCATTAATGTCAGCAATAATATTATTTCAGAATGAATTCGCATCTAGGTTTTTATATAAGAGTACGTATTTTGTTACAGGAGTCACTCACTTAAAATACAATAAATTTGCATGGAATATGAAGAACGATAGTGTATTCTAGTAGAGTACACTCTCATTATGCTGAAATACACTCTCATTCTTCTAGATATGAATTCATTCTGAAAGAATATTATTGTTAACATTAATGATAATTTTATTAGTTTCCATAAAAATGAGTTATAAGTATGGATAGCATTTAATATACATATAATTAATACTAAATTCCTATTGGTACATTCTAGCACACAATAGATGTGAGAAACATTTGAACTTACCTCTCTCTCTCTCTCTCTCTCTCTATATATATATATATATATATATATATATATATATATATATATACATACATACATACATACATACATACATGAGTAAATTACACGAATGGTCCCTATGGTTTAGGGTAATTTGCGCGTTTAGTCCCTAACTTATTTTTTTAACTCGGAAGGTCCCTACTGTTCGTGTTTGTTACTCGTTTGGTCCCTGTCTTACCTAAAAAAGCTATTTTGCCCTTGATTTTTTAATCTATTTAAATAAACACACATCCAATCTCATCTCCCTCACGTTTCCTTATCTAACCCACCATTTTTTCCTATTTAAATAATAGTATTTTTCGGTAAGATAGGGACCAAACGCGTAACAAAAATAAACAGTAGGGACCAAGCGCGTAACAAAAACAAACAATAGGGACCTTCCGAGTTAAAAAAATAAGTTAGGGATCAAACACGTAAATTATCCCAAACCATAAGGACCATTCGTGTAATTTACTCTACATACATACATACATACATACATACATATTAAAATTTACGTTTGAAGTTGCCAAATATTCTAATACTATTTTTTGTTACATTTGGGTTTAGGGGCATCCGAAGGCTGCTTCATTGAGAACAATTCCATTGCCTTTTCCAGATCTTTGTGCACGTCTTTTTGATGGAAATAATGTCACTGGTAATTTTAGGAGTTACTCAACCCAATCATCATTAGTAGCTGGAGCATCCTCTTGTCGTGTTCCACCACTTCAGATTACCGCCACCCCTTTTCATGCAATAGATGATGATGGTGATGACACTTCCCATCATGAGCCACCACCTTCTGCTGCTTCACCATATACTGCCTTACCATCCGATAACGTAGCACCCTGATTTTCAGGTATTGGTTATGTGAGAATTTTTATTGATTTCAAGGCCTACTCGACGAGTTGGCTGCCCTACTCGTCGAGTAGCAACGGGTTGGTCCGCGTGTTTTAGTGATCTACTCGCCGAGTCCAAAAAGGGACTCGATGAGTAGGAGCTGGCAGATGAAACCCTAAATCATGGGCTATTGCGCCCTATTTAAAGAATCATTGGCCTTCCCCATCCTCCCCTTTATAGCTTCTTGGCACTCTTAAACCCTAAATCATGTGTGTTTCTTTGGTGTGATAGAGCTTGGAAGAGAGGGATCTTGGTAAGGAACACTTGGGGAAGCAAGAAAATCAAGGCTAGGAACTCGTGGTAAGCTAAGAGATTCATTAGTTGTCACTCCCTGGAAGCTATTAAGCTGCCTCTTTGGCTCATCTCTCTTTTAATCTCTTTTGGGTGGGTTTTAGGAAAGGCATTTGGTGTTGAGTTAAGATCTGAAGTTGCAACTTCAGATCCGGACTTCCTTTGGTCTCTAGATCCATAAAAATAGTAGCTTGGACGAGTATGATCCTTCCCTCAAGTGTTGGACTTTACTTCAAGCTTAGTTTTGTCATTTTGGGGCCTAAAAGCTTTGCATGCACGTAAACTTAACAACTTTACGTGATAAGCAAGCCTTGGAAGGTTGGATCTGTAATCTGGAACCTTTGCATGGCTTAAAAAGCATCTGTATGGATGAAGGATTAAAGGGACCCGACGAGTAGCATAGTCGACTCGGCGAGTCATATGAAGTTGGTCCTGAACTCGCCGAGTTGGATAAATAACTCGGCGAGTACGTTGAAGATTTTCGTAGACTCGGCAAGTCAGTAGAGCAACTCAGCGAGTCGGTTAGGGTTTCTTCCCAGCATTTGGATGCTTGTGAACTTGTCGAGTTGCAAGGGGGAAAAACTCGACGAGTGGCCAAGGAGCATCGACCACAAGCCTTAGGAACTCGACGAGTTATGCAAGGAACTCGGTGAGTGGCTGGATACACTCGACGAGCTCAGGTCAACATGGACTGTTGACCTGGGCAGTTGACTCTGACTTTGACTTTGACCAAGGGTTGACCAATTGACTTCTAGGGGTATCTGGGAATTTATAAACCTTGTGATGTGTTGGATATAGGTGGAGGTGTTCGTGGCGGTGATTCGGGAGTTGAGCTTTCTATTTCCAGTCAACAATTGCAAGGTAAGTTATCCTTACTATACTCAACGTTCTAAGGCACCAAGGCCGACCCTTTGGATTGTTATCTAGTTATGTTATGCTGGTATGATCTGTTAGATCGGTATCCTAGAGGGTAGGATAATATTATGCGGTATGTGGTATGATCTATTAGATCGGTATCCTAGAGGGTGAGGTAATATTATGTAGTATGAGGTATGATCTGTTAGATCGGTATCCTGGTAGATAGGATGGTATTATGTGCTATGTTGTATGATCCGTTAGATCAATTGTTGTCTATAGGCTGTTGTGTGATTATCTGTTATATATATGTGCACATGTTTCTTTGGCGGTTGAGGCTTATCTGCTTTGTGTGGAGGCCAATAGACCTGGGCATTCCAACCTGTTGGTTGGGGGCCGTGAGTATTCCATCCCGAGGATGATTGGACTCATAGTATGTGGGCATTCCAACCTGTCAGTTGTGGGCATGGGGTATTTCATCCCGAGGATGATTGGACCCATAATATGTGGGCATTCCAACCTGTTGGTTGTGGGCCTGGGTATTCCAACCCGATGGTTGACTGGACCCATAGTATGCTGTTTGTGATTCTATGTGTATTGCTGTGAGTATGGGTATTTTGGGGGAACTCACTAAGCTTTCAGGCTTACAGTTTCAGATTATTGTTTCAGGTACACCGGGGGATCGCAGCAAGGCAAATGCGTGATCGTACAACTCCTCATATTTGTTATGGTTTCTGGGAAAAACTCTGATATAGACTACTTTGGAAACAAAGTTATAATAACTATTGATTTAAAAATGTTTTTGAAAAGTTTAAATTTGGCTTGAATTTTATGGGTGTTACAGGTAACCCCAACAAAAGGGCTAAACCCTCAACTCCTATAGCTCCTAGTGCCTCACCATCTGCTTCTTCACCCGATGGAACTTCTACTCATTCTGCTGAAATACACTCTCATTCTTCTAGATATGAATTCATTCTAAAAATATATTATTGTTAACATTAATGATGAATTTAATTAGTTTCCATAAAAATGAGTTATAAGTATGGATAGCATTTAATATACATATAATTAATACTAAATTCCTATTGGTACATTCTAGCACACAATAGATGTGAGAAACATTTGAACTTACCTATATATATATATATATATATATATATATATATATATATATATATATATATATATACACACACACATACATACATACATATTAAAATTTACGTTTGAAGTTGCCAAATATTCTAATACTATTTTTTGTTACATTTGGGTTTAGGGGCATCCGAAGGTTGCTTCATTGAGAACAATTCCATTGCCTTTTCCAGATCTTTGTGCACGTCTTTTTGATGGAAATAATGTCACTGGTAATTTTAGGAGTTACTCAACCCAATCATCATTAGTAGCTAGAGCATCCTCTTTTCGTGTTCCACCACTTCAGATTACCGCTACCCCTTTTCATGCAATAGATGATGATGGTGATGACACTTCCCATCATGAGCCACCACCTTCTGCTGCTTCACCATATACTTCCTCACCATCCGGTAATGTAACGCCCTGATTTTCAGGTATTGGTTATGTGAGAATTTTTATTGATTTCAAGGCCTACTCAACGAGTTAGCTGCCCTACTCGTCGATTAGCAACGGGTTGGTCCGCGTGTTTTAGTGATCTACTCGCCGAGTCCAAGAAGGGACTCGATGAGTAGGAGCTGGCAGATGAAACCCTAAATCATGGGCTATTGCGCCTTTTTAAAGGATCATTGGCCTTCCCCAGCCTCCCCTTTATAGCTTCTTGGCACTCTTAAACCCTAAATCATGTGTGTTTCTTTGGTGTGATAGAGCTTGGAAGAGAGGGATCTTGGTAAGGAACAATTGGGGAAGCAAGAAAATCAAGGCTAGGAACTCGTGGTAAGCTAAGAGATTCATTAGTTGTCACTCCCTGGAAGCTATTAAGCTGCCTCTTTGGCTCATCTCTCTTTTAATCTCTTTTGGGTGGGTTTTAGGAAAAGCATTTGGTGTTGAGTCAAGATCTGAAGTTGCAACTTCAGATCTGGACTTCCTTTGGTCTCTAGATCCATAAAAATAGTAGCTTGGACGAGTATGATCCTTCCCTCAAGTGTTGGACTTTACTTCAAGCTTAGTTTTGTCATTTTGGGGCCTTAAAGCTTTGCATGCACGTAAAGTTTGCAACTTTACGTGATAAGCAGGCCTTGGAAGGTTGGATCTGTAATCTGGAACCTTTGCATGGCTTAAAAAGCATCTGTATGGATGAAGGATTGAAGGGACTCGGCGAGTAGCATAGTCGACTCGGCGAGTCATATGAAGTTGGTCCTGAACTCGCCGAGTTGGATAAATAACTCGGCGAGTACGTTGAAGATTGTCGTAGACTCGACGAGTCGGTTAGGGTTTCTTCCCAGCATTTGGATGCTTGTGAACTTGTCGAGTTGCAAGGGGGAAAACTCGACGAGTGGCCAAGGAGCATCGACCACAAGCCTTAGGAACTCGACGAGTTATGCAAGGAACTCGGTGATTGGCTGGATACACTCGACGAGCTCAGGTCAACATGGACTGTTGAACCGGGCAGTTGACTCTGACTTTGACTTTGACCAAGGGTTGACCAGTTGACTTCTAGGGGTATCTGGGAATTTATGAACCTTGTGATGTGTTGGATATAGGTGGAGGTGTTCGTGGCGGTGATTCGGGAGTTGAGCTTTCTATTTCTAGTCAACAATTGCAAGGTAAGTTATTCTTACTATACTCAACGTTCTAAGGCACCAAGGCCGACCCTTTGGATTGTTATCTAGTTATGTTATGCTGGTATGATCTGTTAGATCGGTATCCTAGAGGGTAGGATAATATTATGCGGTATGTGGTATGATCTATTAGATCGGTATCCTAGAGGGTGAGGTAATATTATGTAGTATGAGGTATGATCTGTTAGATCGGTATCCTGGTAGATAGGATGGTATTATGTGCTATGTTGTATGATCCGTTAGATCAGTTGTTGTCTATAGGCTGTTGTGTGATTATCTATTATATATATGTGCACATGTTTCTTTGGCGGTTGAGGCTTATCTGCTTTGTGTGGAGGCCAATAGACCTGGGCATTCCAACCTGTTGGTTGGGGGCCGTGAGTATTCCATCCCGAGGATGATTGGACTCATAGTATGTGGGCATTCCAACCTGTCAGTTGTGGGCATGGGGTATTTCATCCCGAGGATGATTGGACCCATAATATGTGGGCATTCCAACCTGTTGGTTGTGGGCCTGGGTATTCCAACCCGATGGTTGACTGGACCCATAGTATGCTGTTTGTGATTCTATGTGTATTGCTGTGAGTATGGGTATTTTGGGGGAACTCGCTAAGCTTTCAGGCTTACAGTTTCAGATTATTGTTTCAGGTACACCGGGGGATCGCGGCAAGGCAAATGCGTGATCGTACAGCTCCTCATATTTGTTATGGTTTCTGGGAAAAACTCTGATATAGACTACTTTGGAAACAAAGTTATAATAACTATTGATTTAAAAATGTTTTTGAAAAGTTTAAATTTGGCTTGAATTTTATGGGTGTTACAGGTAACCCCAACAAAAGGGCTAAACCCTCAACTCCTATAGCTCCTAGTGCCTCACCATCTGCTTCTTCACCCGATGGAACTTCTACTCATTCTGCTGAAATACACATACTAACTCCGGGATAAAATCCCAAGGGACCGACCTAGTGTCGTAGACCCTGTTGGTATAGTGAGGAGAACTCACCTGGCATTGTTGAAGTCCTGTAGCTAAAACTCCAGTTGATGGTTGATAGCTTCCCGAACTGTCAACATCAAACAATACCCAATTAATTATTGGGTTCCAAGCCGAAGGTCCAACTCACACACTAAAAGCTCAATAGTCAAGTCATGGTCCAAAGCCCAACATATGGCCAAATTTTCATAATTAGGCCTAGGCCTATACATGGTCTTATTCTAAGGCCCAACATCATATAATCATTAAGGCCCAAACTATGGCCCAATTTTCCAAATTGGGCCCAAACCCCTTACATGGGCCTTACCCTAAGCCCATTAGATTATTTTAGTCCATATAATTATTCTTGGATGGCCCATTAATAATTCAACCATCAAGGCCCAATAGAAAGGCCCAACAATAAACCCAAGTGAAGATAGGGTTTCACATAAAATGCCGATTAGGGTTAAGTTTCCTACTTAACTCATTAAGGACTTAATCCTCTAAGGACTTAATCCATTAAGTCCAATATCGCTTAGATTAATCTTTGCCAATGTGTGACAACCCAAGTTGCCCCGTTACATTTCCCCGTTACCGTTAACGGAATATTTCACTGTATAAAAGTTCCGTTAATTAAAGGGCATCAGTTTAATGAACATTCAATTTGATTACCTTTAACATGCCGTTAAGTCGTAATAAAAGGAAATAAAAGCGCAGGACACACATTTTCATTCATTTGGAAAATGTCAAGTTTTATTATTACGACCACTAAATCGGGTGCGACCAAAAGCCCCGTTTAACGGCAGTATCGGGTAAAATTTCATTGAGCCCCGACTGTGAAACCTATATATGGGTGAGTGGAGTCCATTGGAGACTTTTTACACACTCTCTCTCTCTATACTCTCTCTCTAGACCCATTTTCGCCCCGAATTCGCAACCAAACGCTTCCAAATTGTAAGTCCGCTTACCCTAGCTTATTTTGAGCGTATTGATTTATGTTTAAAGCCCAAAAACCATCCAAGAAGGAATAGGACAAGGAGTTTACGGCCCAGGAACATCCTAGGGCCGTAAACCCCTAAAAAGGTGCTAAATATGCCTTTAAACTTGACCATAAGCTTATGTAACGCCTGCAGATCCGGGCTAGTCAATTTAGAGGCAATAGGGGTCGAAAACGACTTTTCGACAAAAAGATTATTTAGAATAAATAATCTTAACCAAGTTGTAGAATATGTCACAGGGTTTCCGTACATATAAAGAACGCCGAAATCCGAGTTATAACAAAGAAGTTATGACCCGTCGAAGTTTCGCGTCGGAACCGGCACGACGCCGAGAAGCGTAAATAGTAAATTTATGATAGAGCGAGATTTAGATTTAGCGCTCTAAACGAAAGTCGTAGAATATGTTAAACTAAGAACTTCGATAAAAAGAACGCCCAAATCTGACTTCGTATGAAGAAGTTACGATTTTTCGAAGTTTCGGATTAGCAGTGTACAGTCCGAAATTCGAATATTAGATCGAGCGATTTTTAGCCGACACAACCTAAACGAGAATTGAAGATCTCATTATTAGTAGTGTAACAATAAAAAGACAAACGAAAATGGACATCGGATGAAGAAGTTATGAGATTTTAACGGACCAATCCTGTCCCGACCTGTTAAAAATATAACTTTAAAAATAAAGTCAAAATTAGCCGACGGAGTCTAAACGAAAGTTGTAGAGTACGTCTCCACCTACGCGTGGATATAAATAACGTCAAAAACGGAGTTCGTATGAACGAGTTACAAATTATAATAGCATATTTACGTATTAAAATAAAGTATAAATCATATATACGTACACATATATATACATATGTATATATCATTAGAAAGGTATCGACGATGCGGTCATTATAAGACTAATGTTGAGTTCTTTCGACATTAGTTTAGTGCAAATATCATTAAATCTATTTAAAATAGTATTATAAAGGGGTGTTTAGTTGTTTATATAACTATAAGGTCATTAAGTAATTATGGAGGGTAGTTTTTGTAAATTCAATTACTATAAATAAGAGGCTTGGGCTCTCATATTTCTTGCACCATTCTCTTGATTCAAGAGTCTTTCTCTCCTTATCCCCCGAGCATTTCGGTCCCTCGTGATTCGACTTCTCTTTCTGTAGTTTTAGTATAGTAAGGTGAGCGCTGAAGCGCTGCACGAATCTTTCTTAGAAAGATTCAGCGACGAAGTTCTGCCCCTACAGAGCCCGACTCCTAGCTAAAATCCCCTTGTAAGTAAGTTATGCTTACCCTATTTTAAATATAGTTTATATTTAAAATTAGTATTGTTATTATAAATTTATAATAAATATTTGAGCTATTATTATGACTTATATAAGTGTCGTTATAATATCTTTTTAACTACTCGCGGTACGGGGAATCTGGTTTAAAGGGCCGCATAGGGTTGTTGGATTTCAGAAGTGCTACATGCCAAAATGGTCCTGCCCTCCGGTGTTTTATGTCTGGCCCCTGTCTGTACATAGTGGTTGGAAAGTATTGTTTAAACACTTATATAATAATAATAATAAGACTAATAATTAGTCACGGTAAATCTTAGATTAAAATCTAGTGGTAATAATACTAGGTTTCGTCGAAGGAAATTATTTTAAAGTAAACGAAGCGCTGTCCGAGTACCGAGTCACCACCTTCTCAAGTGAGTGCATGGTCCCTTTCATCTTACACATAGATATGAAGTATTTTAATATAAATTACGTGTTATGTGTGCATATTGTCTTAATACTTGCTGTCTATGCTGGTGAAAGATTTTTATACATGTTTTAAATGATTTAAACTGTATAAAGTATTTTATATCTACAAAATATGTTGCGTAAAACATGGGTAGATGAATGATGAGGGATAAAAGCTGAAATAGAGGAACATTAGTAGTACGGACCTAGTGCCCTATAGGTAATACATTGGCAGCAGTGGACCAAGTACCCTATAGATGAGCACTGGCAGCTGCGCCACAACCCGTAGATGTTTTAGATCTACGGTAAACGTCCTAGCAGCTGCGCTCTAAGGACAGTATCAACAGCTGTGCCCAATAGGGAGCCTTATGACCATGACAGTGGCGTTAAAAGGTCAATACCGGCAGAAGCGCCTCATAGGAAATGTCCCAATTCTGGCAGCTGTGCCTAAGTGACAAGATTAGCAGCTGCGCTTGACCAAAGTGTCATTGGCAACAATGGACTTCATGTTGTTTCCTTAGGATGATCCTTAGGAATGAATGAATGAGAAATAGCTGATTCTTAGGGTAGATCCTTAAGAATAAAGAAGATAATGGGGATGGGTAATTGGGTTGATTATTTGATTGTTTAAACATAATAATTATATTATTGTGGGTTGAAAACCCTATGTACTCACCAGGTTTCCCAACCTGACCCACTCAGTTTATTTATATCACAGGTGTTGATATGAAGTGACACTACACTGAGAGATTTAAAGAGATGTAGATCACTAGTGTAAATAATTGTAAGTTCTGTTTATGCTTATGTTTCTGTATTAACGATGACATCCCAAACGTTTTAAAATAAAATAAATACGTTTCTTCGAAAATGTTTTAATAACGTATTTACCATGTTTTTCTGGGAACAAATTCTGCAACATTTTTATAAAATGAAGTACTCTGATTTTTATAAAGCATAAACAACATCGGTCTTTTTTGGCCGTGAAAATGGGGATGTCACAGCTTAGAATCTATTAAGGGACATAGCCTAGGGGTGTTTAAACACTAAAATGCATGGATTGAGGACTCAAAGAAGAGTTTACGGCCCAAGCACATGCTTAGGCCGTAAACTCCACAAGTCATGGTCCCAAATGTGCACCAAACTCATCCTAGGGCTTATTACATAATTTAGGGACTTATTCCTTTGAGTTTAGAACACTTGAACACTCCAAAATGAATTAAAGAAAGGAGTTTACGGCCCATACTTGGTCAAGGCCGTAAACTCCCTAAATCATGCCCAAAAGTGTGATTTTTGCCCCCCTAATGGCCTTAGACAATTACCATAAAATACTAGGAGGGGATCTAAGGACTTAAACCCAAGAAAATGAGGGATTTCTTGGAGTTTACGGCCCAAGCATTATCTAGGCCGTAAACTCCCCAAAACCCCCTCAAATGTTGGTTTTAATCACCCAAAATGGCATCAAACTTCATAAGGAAATTCTAGGAAGGCAATAGGGACTTGAAACTTCACTAAACTCAAAGGTTGAGAGTTTACGGCCGTAAACTCCCTTGGGAGAGTTCCTAGGCAGTAAACTCCTATAAAGTACCCTTGGAAGCCTCAAATCCAATCATGCCTTTGAGGAAAAGTGCTTAGAATAATTCTATGAACAAGCTAGAAGCATCAAACACCCAAGAAATTGAACTTGGGAGTTTACGGCCGTAAACTCCCTTAGGTTGGGCCATAAACTCCTTGTTTGGTCCATATTGATGCTTTAAACCCCTTTACACTCTTGATATTTGAGTTTAGCAAAGTTCCACAACTGATAAGAGACCCTTAGCACCCTTAAACACTACCCGGGACCCCAAACACTCAACCAAAAGTGTTTTCCACCCCTTTGAGTGTGTATAATTGTTTAATTAGTATATTATATGCTAATTGTATGTGAACATATGTTATCATATGTTAAATTAGGTCCTTGTGTGTGTTCAAGTCCTTGCGTGACCCCGAACGCCTAAACGACACTTCCGTCGGACCTACTTACACCAGGTGAGTTCATACCCCTGAATGAACCTTTTAAATGCTTTTAAATGTTTTATAGGGGGGATTACAAGTTAAACATCCCAGTTATCATATCAATCACAAGTGATTGATAACCCACATGCACTAGATTTTAGCCAATGTACACTGTTTTTACTGAGTTGGACGTTATAATGCTTTTCAATTGTTTTAAAACTCTTACTTATACCTTTTAAACTAAATTCATTCTAAACTGGTTTGTGAAAGATTTTCCAAGATTCTCAAACATATTTTACAAAAGAATACAATGTGTGAAATTTTCTATTCGTAAAGGCTTTTCATTAAGATTCCTTTTTACATGTATATTTACTTTAAGTTACTGCCACTTCGCTTATACTTATTTTATACTCCCACTCAGCAATGCTTTCACTTATGCCTGAGGACACTTATACCTGATGACACTTATACTTATTCACACTCTTACTTAGTGATACAAGTCTACTTCACTTATACTTGATACGCTCTTACTTCACTTGTGGTCATCTCCACTTCGCGATGTGCTTATACTCATTCGACACTTATACTTCACTTGCGACCGCTCTTACTTCACTTAGTGCCGTCTCTACTTCGCGATGCGCTTATACTTATTCGACACTTATACTTCACTTGTGACCGCTCTTACTTCACTTGTTAGACACTCCTACTTCACGAGAATCACTTTCACTTGATACCCACTCGAGCATAGTTAGATGTATGTCTGTGCTTGTATAGACGCATATAAATAATGGTTGAAGGACTTAGGAAGGTTTGCCCGCCCTATTTCCTTTTCTTCGTTGAAATGTGGTCTGGTGGGATCGGATATCCATCCGAAGGTCGTTTGATTCATTAGTTATATACTATGTATACAAGCTTAGACATACGGGTTACTTTAGTCAATTCAGTTAAGAGTCTCTACCTCTATTTTATACTTTCATTAGAAACCTACTATTGGGAAGTCTCTACCTCTAGTTCAGCACTTTCATTAGAAACCCACTATTTGGGATGCATCTTCAGGACACGGCCTTCTCCGTCGTCTAGTTGGTAACCAGAGTCTCCTGTAGGGAGAGCGGACATTGTGTGTATAGATCTATACGGGATTGACACCCCCGCACCCTGACTGCTAGCTACAGTCCACGGCTCACCAAGCCAAGGGGTGACAAATGTCACGTTATTTAGATGCTTGTGGGGCGTCTGGAACTCTAGTCAGTATGGTTACGAGTATCCTGGGTTACCTTATAATTCATGGCTTTAAGGTAACGATATTTCGTCAGCAAATTACACTGTATGCTGATGTCACTTTTCAGAGTCGCACTGTTTTGACCTTGCTAGCTGTATCTTTCATTTGATACTGTCTGGGGTCTATAGTCTCTGTTTTGACCTTGCTAGCTGTATCTTTCATTTGATACTGTCTGGGGTCTATAGTCTCTGTTTCGACCTTGCTAGCTGTATCTTTCATTTAATACTGTTTGGGGTCTATAGTCTCTGTTTCGACCTTGCTAGCTGTATCTTTCATTTGATATTGTCTGGGGTCTATAGTCTCTGTTTCGACCTTGCTAGCTGTATCTTTCATTTGATACTGTCTGGGGTCTATAGTCTCTGTTTCGACCTTGCTAGCTGTATCTTTCATTTGATACTGTCTGGGGTCTGTAGTCTTTGTTTTGACCCTGCGAGATGTACTTTTCATTTAGTATCGTCTTCGGTCTATATTCACTGTTTTAGACCTTACCAGTTGTACCTTTCATTTGGTACCTTCTGGGGTCTGTGTCTCCCCTTTGTTAGACTGAACCGGGCGTGTCGTTAATTCGATACCCTCCTGGAGTCTATGATTCTTTGCCTTAGTCAGCAGTCCTCACTGCTGAGGCATATGTTATTCCCTGATGTCTCTTGCTTTCTTTAATAATCAAATTCAGTATTTTGATAATAATAGCAATTAAGGGAAAATACCTATTACCACAATACACTGAATAGTCTTGGTAGAAGGTTGCTTTATTTAAAGAAAATATAGGATTTTCTGGAAAGAACACTGATACTCAGAAAACACTTAAACTACTACTTATTAAAGTTATTTGACTAAATGACACTAAATACTTATGAACTCACCAGCATTTGTAAAAATGCTGATACTCGCTTTTCAAATAACTTGTAATCTCAGGTCAGCAATTAGACAGGTACATCCCCGGAGCTGCTGATGAAGATGGCTTAAGTACCTAGCTGCACTTTATATATTTTGCTTGTATTACTTTGAAACTATGTAATGTAACCATGTAAAATTATTACTATTAATGCAATGTTTTGTTGTACTTTGATTATTATATGCATGTGTTGTGATACTTGACATGACGTCATCCACCCCAGAACGTTTCCGCCGTTCCGGTTTTGGGGTGTGACACAATGATTATTATTTAATATCTCAAGTTATTAAATAATTCTCGTGTGTGTGACCTGATTAATTCTTAAAGTTAGGATTTCATTGGCATTAGGATTTTTCTAATCTAATATTAGCCCATTTATCAATTTGTTGGCCTTTTATGTCAATTAGGGCTTTATTGGGCCTATTAGGCCCACTGGAATATCATTGAGCCCATTAGGGTTTTCACTAAGCCCATTAGGCTTCATTGGGCCAATTAGGGCTTCTTTGGGCCCATTAGGGTTTCAAGCACCCCAAATGAGTCAACACAATTCGGCAAGGCACACCGCCACCCGACTCGGCGGTCGGTGGCGGCAGCCACCACCTCACGGTGGTGGTTTTCAATTTATTTTATTATCTCAATTCCTAATTAAATCTTACAATAAAATTATCAATTAACACACACACTCACTAAGCTAATCACACACACAACCACCTAATGGTGGCCGGCGGTGGTGCATGGCGGCAGCCATCACCTCACGGTGGTGGTAGTGGCGGCTTTTACGATTTCTGGCCAATCACTAAGCATCCAACTTCAAAACGCACTGATCCAGGGATTTACTCACACAACCATCACCTCACGGTGGCCTGTGGTGACGGAAAATGGTTTCAAGGCAACAACCACCATGGTGGGTTTTCTTCTTGATCTCCGGGTAGCCTATCACGCCCACCTAACAACATAATCATCAACAGCTTCGCACTCTAGATTGAACAGCCCCCACCTGGCGGCGTGCAGCGGATGGAGGTCGGCAACGGAAGGGAACAGCTGCTGGGGCGATGGTGGCGCGAGATAGCGGGAAACAACGGCTTTCCGCGATGGTAGTGACTCCACAACGACTTCCACTGGCAGAAGGTAGCGATGGCGGTTGGAGTAGCACCGACGACAAGCATCGCACGCCAGAAGATGATGATGACAGCGTATGAGGAAGATGAAAGGGCAGCGGCGACGTAACTGCTCGGGGAACGATGTCGGCGATCCACAAAGTCATCCTTCGACGGCCTAGCTTTCTTTCCGGCGTAGACAAGTTGGCTCCGGCGTCATGAGTGGTGGCGGCGGCGTCCGAGAGCAACGAAGGGGGCTGGCGACTGGAGAAGTCTCCTCCCGTTTAGGGTTAGGGTTAGGCAATGGTGCCTTATATACTCCCGTCCATTTCCAAATTGTTTGCCATAATGGCACTTCCAGCTCCTCCATCTCCTTCTTTCTTCAAACTAAGTACATAAGTTACCTTTTCAACCCCATCGATGGAATTCCTTTACAAAATAAGTCCCTTATTTTACTAAGTAACCCCTACCTTCATTAATACTTACTACTTAATTTCGGATTTTACACTTTTAACCCCCAATCTCTTAAAATGTGACAATTAGCTCTACAAGACCATCATTTGATAAATAATTATTTATTTTAGGGCTTCTATTCATTCATTAACTTATTTATTTATCTAATAAATAAACAAGGTGTTACAGATAGCTATGGACGATTTCATGTAAAATCGTAGTCAAACTCTATCATTTTCGTAGTCAAAATTAAGAATATATATATATATATATATATATATATATATATATATATATATATTAAAAAAATTACGCAAAATCGTAGATGAAATATCAGAGGAAATCGCAGATGAACTAAGTTCATCTGCAATTTCCTTTGATGTTTCATCTGCGAACGTACAACTGCCATTGGACGCCCACACTTTAAACACATTTACGTTCGTAGATCAAATGCCAAAATCGCAGATGGATCTAATCCATCTACGATTTTGGTGGCGAATTTTGTAATTTAGGTTTTTTAGCTATTTTTTACAAAGTAATTAAGGAAAATGACTAAATTTGTATTTTTCTCTTTATTTTTTACCCAATTGGCAGGTGTATTTTTGTGACATCCCCATTTTCGCGGCCAAAAAATACCGATTTTGTTTATGCTTTATAAAAATCAGAGTGCCTCTTTTAATAAAAAATGTTGCGGAATTTGTTCCCAGTAAAACATGATGTAACAACCCGTCATTTCAGGTCCTTGAAATTCAAGTCTTGTAACCTCCTTGAGAAAGTAATTAGAATATCATCGAAAAATGAAGTATTCAAAGGCTCTGTTTGGAGTACGCTATGTAATAGATATCGTCTTAAGGTTTCCAAGCATATAAAGAACACTAAAATCCGAGTTATAACGAAGAAGTTATGACCATTCTAAGTTTTCCGACAAAAAAAAACGGCAATACGAAGTTACGTAAAAACTCGAATCGGAGATCGAGCGACTTTTGGCCGGAATGACCTAAACGAGAATCGAAGGTCTCGTCAATGGTATTTCAGCGGTAAAAAGTCTGGCAAAAACCGACGTCAGATATTGAAGTTATGAATTTTTAAAGAAATTCCTTAATCACGTCATTTTAATAAATAAATAATAAAAATAATTTCATAATTTGCCAACGGAATCTAAACGAAAGTTGTAGATCTTAGTCTCACCTACGCGTGGATATAAAGAACGTCGAAAACGGAGTTCGTATGAAGGAGATATGAATTTTAGAAGTTTATTTAAAATAAATATAAAAATAAATAAAAACTCTTGGTAATATCCGAAGGGGAGTCAGCAGATAGGACCGGAGTACGCCCTGCGTACCCTCGTACGCCCCGCGTACTCGAATCAAGGGCTCCGAACCGTCCACGTTGCCCCTATGCGAAGCTACCGACCCGCCCGTCCGACCCGCCGTCCCATCCGACCCGCCGTCCCATCCGAAGTCGAGGCAGTCGAGGACTCGGTCATGCATGACGTACGAGTACGCGCTGTGTACGAGCGTACGCCCCGCGTACCGAGGCCTCTCAGCCCCTATAAAAGGGATGCGAGGGTCTCCGGAAAAATTGCTCATTTCTTCTCACTTCTCTTGCGTTTTGCCTCGTTTTCCGTGCCGGTTCAAACCCGAAGCCCTGGTCATTTTTGCTCAAGTCTCGAAGGTCGATTTTACTCCCGAGATTCCCGAGAATCCCGAGAAAAATCCGTTTCCCGAGACGAAACTCTGCCCGGTTTTCCATCTCGCTATCTTCAAACTTTCGGGTGAGTTCATACCCCTGCAAACACACTTTAAATACGTTTTTAAATGCTTTTTATACTCTTTTAGGGGGGGGGGGGGGGGGAATACAAGTAAAAACACAACTATAATCGTGTGAAACATCGATCTTTACTATACTTTTCATACTGTTGTTTTAACTATCATAGGAAATTATTATCATGCAAAACACCTCACAACACAGCTTTACCCTCTTGGGGTACAATATGTTTTATAAATAGAAATATGTTTTATTTATACGTTTACTTACAAATACATCATATCAAGAGTAACATTCTTTACTAAATCATTTTATGCATTCAAAGAACTTATGATTTATGCTTGTTCAAACATTGTGAAAAGGATAAACTTTGCATAAAAAACTATTACTTTAATACAGACTTAGTTGAGAATCCGTGAGACTTGCACATCTTCAAATACTGCCTTTTTGCTAAAAGGTATCGCTACAAGTCCTGTCTATAACCAGAGTCTCCCGTTCGAAGAACGTGTCAAATGTGTATAGATTTATACGGGAAGTCATGATCCCGCGCCCTGACTGTTAACTACAGTCCGTCTTTTGGGGTGACAGTTGTCATAACGCTACGACGCCTGAAGAACGTCGCTACAGGCATATTATGTTTAGTATGGTTATAAAACTCACCGGATATACAATTATTATGGTATTATGCTTTTATGAACGAGTAGCTATTAAAACTATTCTTCATCTAACCAGTGCGATCTTCATATAGCTTTACTATGTAAAACTATGACACAACTTACGAGCACGTCAGTTGCTTGCGATTTTCGGTCTTGGAGACTGCCAGTATGTTAGGAAAATAAGGGTTTTTCCTGTATACAAACCAAACAACTAATAGGAAAATAAGGAATTTTCCTGGTGCAATTACTTACAACTTATAACACGAACATTCATATGCATTTCATACTTTTATAAGAAAATAAGGGTTTTTCTTGGAAAACACAACAATTCATATCTCAACCATTAGGGAAAATATGGGATTTTTCTGGTTCTAATACATTCATTTTTCAACACAACAAATCATTACTCTTTACATTTGAAACACTGCGTTTTCTGGAAAACATACACGAACTTTTGAATGGCGTACATTTTCTCAAAACACTATTTATGAACTCACCAACTTAAATGTTGACACTTTTTCTTTGAAATAACTTGTATTCTCAGGGAACCGCTAAGCAGATTTGGAAATCAACTTTTGGAGATTAACGTGCTGACGTTAATTACTTCTTTTGAAAGATGTTTATGTATTTAACTTTTGATCATGTAACGGATACAATTATGTAAACATTTTGGAAACTTTAATATATATGGTGGTGTGTACTTTCCTTTCTATGAATTGTTATGATACTGAATATGACGTCCTCTGCCCCCGAACGTTTCCGCCGTTCTGGTTTGGGGGTGTGACACATGATAAATACGTTATTAAAGCATTTCCGAAGAAAAGTATTTTTATTCATTTTAAAACATTTGGGATGTCATCGTCTATACAGAAACATAAGCATAAACATAACTTACATTCATTATCACTAGTGATTCATATCAACACCTGTGATATAAATAAACCAAGTGGGTCAGGTTGGGAAACCTGGTGAGTACATAGGGTTTTCAACCCACAATAATATAGTTAATTTGTTTCTTCATATAATACATGTCAAACAATTAACCCGATTGCTCATCCCTATTTTCTTCATTTAATATTCCTAAGGATCATTGCCTACATCACATAGACAGTAATGATTCGGGGATTACCCCCTCGATACGCACCTAGTAAGGGTTGGAGTATCATTGCATGAATACTTTGTTACAACATCGCCTGAAATCGTAATTCATAGTAAGGGTTAGAGTATCATCACATAAATACGTAGTTACAACATCGCCTGAACTCGTAATTCATCATCTACATGTTATGATCCTGCTGGTGTTTCCACAGGATTGCCTTGAATAGTTCTTGGTCGCCATCTATACACTGGTAGATGACTACAACTCCACATTGTCGGACAAGGTTATGGTATATTTCATCCTACATCACCGATTCATCATCACCTATCTATCCTCACCTAATTATCATCACCTTCCTATCCTCACCTATCTCTCATCATTTTATTTCATCACACACCAACTATTTCATATACCCATGTTTTATCCCAACATATTATTTAGATATAAATACATATACAGTTTAAATCATATAAAACTTATATAAAATCGTTCATCTAGCATAGATAGTAGGTATACAGATAATATGCATACATAGCACATAGTTTATATAAAATACTTCATATCAATGTGTAAGATGAAAGGGACCATGCACTCGCTTGAAAAGGTGGTGACAACGCTTCGTTACTCTTAACACAATTTTCCTTTGACAAAACCTAGCATCATTACCACTAGAGTTTAGTCTAGCGCTCGATGAGACTAATTAATAGTCTAACTATTATTACTATTATACAAGGTTGTAAAAATCGCTTGACGGTAGCTCGACAGTCAACTGGTGTTAAAGGATTAATCGGTCTTGGCGGGGATTAATCGAGGATTTATCAGGGATTATAAATTATTAATAAAATATTAAAATTAATATATCTTAAGAAAAAACAAGTACTTCAAAATTAGAAAAATAAGAAAAATTGTAATTTGGAAATTTTGAAATACGAAAATATGAACATTTTGATATAATATTTGAAATTTTGAAATTTTGAAAATTTTGGAGTAAAAAGAGAAAGTTGGTTTTTTGAATTTTTAAAAAATTTTTTAAAGATTTTTTGACCTTTTTTTGACTTTTTTTCGACTTTTTTCGGCTTTTTTGACTTTTGTTGACCGATTAATCCCGCCAAGGCCGATTAATCTCGCCAAACCCGATTAATCATAAATTTCCGATTAATGCCCTAATCCTCGACGGTTGGAGAATGCCAAACGATTAATCCACGATTAATCGCCGATTAATCCCGATTTCTGCAACCATGCTATTATATAAGCATTAACACTATACTTTTCACCCACTATGTACAAACATGGGCCAGACATGGAACACCGGAGGGCATGATCATTTTGACATATAACACTTCTGAAATCCAGCAACCTAAGCGGCCCTCCAAACCAGATTCCCCGTACCGCGAGTGGTTAAAAAGATATTATAACCACATTTATATAACTCGTAATAATAGCTCAAATATTTATTATAAGATTCTAATAACATTACTATATTTAAATAAAAACTATATTTAAAATAGCGTAGGCGTATCTTACCTACGAGGGGGTTTGGATAGAAGCCGCGCTCTGCAGGGGCCAAACTTCCGCGCCAAAAGCTCTTCTTCTTGGAGCCGTCGAGCGCTCTGGGGCTTTCTTTTAGCGCTAGGGGAGTTTTGGGAGGTTTAGAGAGAGTGTAGAGAGAAGAAAGAATGGGAAATGTGTGAAGACTGGAGAAAATGAGGGTGTGAGAGGTTCTATTTATAGAGTGAAATATGGCTGAGCTTGGTAGAAAGCAATGGCCAAGATTTGGGAGAAAGCAATGGCCAAGATTGTGCCACGTCACCCATTTTCGCACATCACACTTCCGACTTCTAAAATTCATAACTTCCGCATACGAGCTTCGTTTTTGACGTTCTTTATATCCACGCGTAGGTAAAAATAAGATCTACAACTTTCATTTTGACTCTATCGGCTAATTCTCGACTGATCTTAAATTTAACAGTGGGAGAAGATTATATTGTTAAATGACCGTGAAAAATTCGTAACTCTTTCATACGGATTCCGTTTTTGTCTTTTATCGTTGACTTTCTATTAATGAGTTATTCAACTCCCATAAGCCAAAAAACCGCTCGATCTAAAATTCGAGTTTCGGGCCGTGCACTGCTATGCCAAATCTTAGAAAATTCATAACTTCCTCATACGAAGTCAGATTTGGGCGTTCTTTATTTTTTGTATGTTTTCGGTTTAACGTATACTACAACTTTTGTTTATATTTCTAAGACTAAAAAGTAATACATCGTAAATTCACTATTTACGTCTCCCGGCGCCGTGCCGGTTTTGCCGAAAAACTTCGACGGGTCATAACTTCTTCGTTATAACTCGGATTTCAGCGTTCTTTATATGTACGCAACACTTGTAAAATATATTACCACTTGGAAAAGATTAATCTTTCTAAATAATCTTCCATCAAAAACTCATTTTTGATGCTTATTGTCTCAAAATTGACTAGCCCGGATCTACGGTCGTTAAAATTTTATACTAACTAGGGGCATATTTATACCAAAAATTATAGTATACAAACAATGCAAGTATCCAGAAACTTATATGTAACGCCCGTAGATCCGGGCTAGTCAATTTAGAGATAATAGGGTTCGAAAATGACTTTTCGACAAAAGATTATTTAGAATAAATAATCTTAACCAAGTTATAGAACATGTCTCAAGGGTTCCGTGCATATAAAGAACGCCGAAATCCGAGTTATAACGAAGAAGTTATGGTTCGTCAAAGTTTCACGGCAAAACCGACACGACACCGGGAAGCGTAAATAGTAAATTTACGATAGAGGACTTTTTAGCCTTAATGATCTAAACAAAAGTTGTAGGATATGTTAAACCGAGAGCGTCCATAAAAAGAATGCTCAAATCTAACTTCGTATGAGGAAGTTATGAATTTTCTAAGATTTGGCATAGCAATGCACGACCCGAAACTCGAATTTCAGTTCGAGCGTTTTTTGGCCTACCCGACCTAAATGAGAGTTGAAGATCTCATTAATAGGAACTCAACGATAAAAAGACAAACGAAAACGGAGTCCGTATGAAGGAGTTACGAATTCTTCGCGGTCATTTAATAGTCTAATCTCCTCCTACAGTTAAATTTAATATCAGTCGAGAATTAGCCGACGGAGTCTAAATGAAAGTTGTAGATCTTATTTTTACCTACGCGTGAATATAAAGAACGTTGAAAACGGAGCTCGTATGCAAAAGTTATGAATTTTTGAAAATCGGCTAATTTCCACCCTGTGTGCGATGCCACGTGTCAGCACCAGGCAAAACCTTGGAGCCTACACAACACCTTGACGTGTTGACGCTCCAGGAAGCCTATAAATAGTGGTGTCGGGTTCCATTCATTCCTTACACCTTCCAACTTCTTCCTCTCTCTCTAGAACATCTCTCTAAGCCCTAAAACCCCCTAAAAAGCCTAGGGAACCCCCTAGCATGAGGCGGAAGCCCCGGAGCGCCCGAAGGCTCCGAAAAGAAGTGCCTTCGGCTCATAAACTCTGCTTCGGCGGAGCCCGGTTTTGAGGAAAACCCGTTGTAAGTGAGCTATGTCTATGCTATTTTTAATATAACTTTTATTTAATTATAGTAACGTTATTAGGAACTTATAATAAGTACTTGGGCTAGTATTATGGGTTATATAAGTAACGCTTATATAATAGTAATAATCGCTAGACTATTAATTAACCTCGGTGAATATTAGACTAAACTCTAGTGGTAATGATACTAGGTTTTGTCCGAGGAAAATTGTGTCAAGAGTAACGAAGTGTTGTCCGAGTGCCGAGTCACCACCTTCTCAGGTGAGTGCATGGTCCCTTTCATCTTACACATATATATGAAGTATTTAATATAAATTATGTGCTATGAGTGCATATTGTTTTAATACTTGCTGTCTATGTTGGGTGAAATATTTTTATACACGTTTTAAATGATTTAAATTGTATATGTATTTTATATCTACAAATTGTGTTAGGTAAACCATGGGTAGATGTAATAGTTGCTGTGTGACCAAATAATATAATGAGAGGCCTCGATATAGATGTTATTGATGATCCAATCATCTAGCGGAGTATAGATGACGACCACGGACTATTCTAGACAGTCCAGTGGAACGCTAGTAGGCTCGCAACCTGTAGATGTTTATTTGAACTGTGTGCTCACCAGTAGTACTCAATCCCCCACATGGTTGCCTTATTTGACATGAATTGCTGAGCAACCCCCGAAGCATATGTTGTCACCCCGATGGAAGTCCTTAGACTAGGTCCCTTGTGTTAGATGTTTTAGGGACATAAAGTGAGGATAACGGAAATGGGTAATCGGGTTTGTTTGGTTTGATAAAGTTAATAAACTTATTTATTGTAGGTTGAAAACCCTATGTACTCACCAGGTTTCCCAACCTGACACACTCAATTTATTTATTCCCTACTAGCGCCACCCACTTCAAGAAAAGTCATTCGTTGACCTAATCCATGCCCATCTTTGTTACTACCAAAGCTACTTTTGGAGCCACCGCATGGTACACAAGAGCCTTCTATGGAGCTCAAAATATCTAGATGTGAACTACGATTCAAAAACATAGATCTATAAGGTGAGTTTGTCAATGGAATGTAAAGTGCCTTTGTGTTCTATTTAATGTTCAATTTTGTGTGGGTTCACTCCGAACTGGACCGATGGTTGGAACCCTATGAATCTATAATGAACCTATCTCTGTCGCTCTACCAACATCACTCTTAAAGGATCATAGACACCATTAGATTACATGTTTCAAGTTTCTAGAAGAAAAGGCTGAGATTTCACGTTGTTGGAACCCATGTTAAGGTTCAATTTTTGGTTTGATTTTGAGAATGGTTATTTGATTTTCTAGGTTTTTAGTTAGATTATTGTTTTGAGGTACGATTGTGGTGGTGCTACAGGTTATGGATTTATTTTCCGGTGGCTTGAGGCGGTTGGCGATGGTTGATGTTAGTCGGGGGCTGATGGTGATCGGCAGCAAGAGTGGTAGGAGCGGGAACCGAAGTGGAAAGTGCAAAATAAATCAGTTAATTAATTTTCTTTAATTTAAAAAATTGAAAAAAGCAATATTAAAAACATTATAATCATTTCTTATTAGGCGGGAACTTATAATGTAACAAAACCAAGACCTAAGAAGGATCTGAATGTAAATAAAACATACGGGGATTAAACGCAAAATTTTGATAAAACCATCAAATCGACTTCATTAATTTGTGTTAATGTGTTCTTAGAAAATATATGCCATAGCATATACTTTTGGTAAGAAAAAGAGTGTACACGTGGCGGACGCTGATAGGATATGGTTTATTTAAGAAAAGCATAAGCTTTGAGAATCAGCAACCCTGCGAAGACCGCCTTTTCCATTCCGCCACCCTAGTAATTATCACCCTTGCACAAATATTTTATTCGATCAAAAGTCGTCACACATCCTCATACAATGAACACATGAATTGTTTGGTGGCTCTAGTTTCCAATTCATATCTTCCTTCTTCCCACCCTACATTGCAAAAATCAAATATTCGATAAACAAAGTTTCGATTTTTCAATTTTCCAGTCAAAACCCACTGTTAATCACTTGATCTAACAAGGGTTTATACAATTTTCAATTCCTGATCGTACACGATGATGTGTTCTCTGAAGCAGTCTCAGCTATTCGGCTGTGGCTCCAATGGTATCAGTCACCGGAGAAATCCCCTTGTGCAATTCTCCGCTTCACCATCGATTTCTATGCCCAAACTTCCCAATTTTTCCGTTTCCTCCCTTTCAAAACCTCTACATATTTCTTCAATTCATACTCTTGGATCATCCGAAATACAACCCAAAAGGAAATCGTTGCCCCCTTGCAACGCATACGAGGCTGATCAATCCGATGTAGGAGGAGTTGTCGAAAAGGTTGAAGCAGCAAGAAAAGCGAAAATCGGTTTTTATTTCGCAACTTGGTGGTTTTTGAATGTGATTTTCAATATTTACAATAAGAAGGTTTTGAATGCTTTTCCATTCCCATGGTTGACATCAACTTTATCTCTCGCTGCTGGATCTCTCATCATGTTAATCTCTTGGGCAACGAAAGTAGCCGAAGCACCAAAAACCGATCTCGACTTCTGGAAATCCTTATTCCCTGTAAGCAATTTAGGGCTTTTTTAGGTTTAATTTCATCTTATATCTAAATACAAACACGAGTCTTAAGTTTTAAGCAACTACATGATCTGGGTATTGTGTAATTCTTCGTTTCATACCTGGGTTCTTTGAATATTCAACGAATCATGAAAAAAATTACTGTTTTTTTTTTAGGTTGCATTAGCACATACGATTGGCCATGTAGCAGCAACTGTTAGTATGTCAAAAGTAGCTGTTTCTTTCACTCACATAATCAAGAGTGGTGAACCGGCTTTCAGTGTATTAGTTTCCCGGTTTATTTTAGGAGAAACTTTCCCTATGCCGGTTTACTTATCCCTCATCCCCATCATCGGTGGTTGTGGTCTTGCTGCTCTTACAGAACTCAACTTCAACATGACTGGTAATCAAATCATCAAAGTTTCTTGAATCAATGATAAATCATTGAGATATTTAATTTGGTTTTTTGACTTTTGATTTTCAGGTTTTATGGGAGCAATGATTTCTAATTTGGCATTTGTGTTTAGGAACATATTTTCAAAAAAAGGCATGAAGGGGAAATCTGTTAGTGGGATGAATTATTATGCTTGTTTATCTTTGCTTTCTCTCTTAATTCTCACTCCATTTGCAATTGCTGTTGAGGGCCCACAAATTTGGGCAGTTGGATGGCAGAATGCCATTACTGAAATTGGACCCCATTTCATTTGGTAATCACATGACATCTCTACCTACTTTTTTTTTTTTTAAACAAATTTCAAAAAAATTGTTTGCTCATTTGTATTAGTCTATTATAAAACTTTGACTCTTCAACAAAAGGAAACTTCTATGATGCCCTTTTTTGTGTATCATATGACTAAAGGGTAGGTATGTCATTTACTCATTTTACATTTATCTTAACAATTTCTTTTTGTTTTGGATAGGTGGGTGGCAGCTCAAAGTATCTTCTACCACTTATACAATCAAGTTTCATACATGTCGCTTGATGAAATCTCTCCTTTAACTTTTAGTATTGGAAACACAATGAAACGAATATCTGTCATAGTCTCCTCCATCATCATCTTCCGTACACCTGTCCAACCAGTCAACGCCCTTGGAGCTGCAATCGCTGTTTTTGGAACTTTCTTGTATTCTCAGGTAAAACTTGTTGCCCTTTCATGTCCAAAATTCGTCATCAAAAAAATCGTCGACTCACATTTGGCAGAAATTTGCCCTTTGATGCTAAAATTACAAGAGCTTTTGTAATTTGTCATGATATGTATGATTTTTTTTTTCAGGCGAAGCAGTAAAAGGTGGATGGAAAGTTAAAAGAATCGTGAGTGTACCATAAACGAGAGGCAAAAAGTGGAAGTATTGATATAGCTATGTTATGTATGATCTACAAAGAGTGAGGATGAGGGGAAACGTTTGATTTTGTAGACAATAAGAGATGATAATAATGAAAAATGGCAAGTATAGTTTGCATGTCATGAAACAAGGTGTAGTGGACTTTTGATTTTTTTTTTTTGAATAAGACAAAGGTGAGATGAGCATAATCTTTTCACAAGATTACATGGAAATATCATGGGTGGAATATTTTGTTTTTGTGTTTTCTTGTTTCAAAATTTCAATATTAGAAAAACTATTATTCTTATGACCCCTAAACTGACATTTACTGTTCTCAATGTTTTAAAAACTGATTTTTTAATTGAACCGGTATGATTACTGGTTCGACCGTTAGGTCAGCCGGTTTCCATATTTTTCATGTTTTTTTCTTATTTTCTTGCGTGCGCGCGCACACACACACACACACACACACACACACACACACACACACATATATATATATATATATATATATATATATATATATATATATATATATATATATATATATATATATATATATATATATATATCATGAATTTGATGTTTACAAGTTCAAACATTAAAAATATACATATAAATAAGTTGTAGATGAATTCAAATATATTAAAATAACACATTTATAAAGTGTTTTACATTAATCCTGTCAAAAAGAAAATAAAATATAGTTTTAGATGAATACAAACATATCAAAAAAAACTATGTAACATTTACCATATGTTTTTATTTAGATAAAAACTAAATAGATTTGAAAAAAAAAATCACCAAAGTTTATTATGTAAATGGTTCTTTTTCATGTATTTTGATCCGGTTTAACTGGTTTATTTTGACTGGGTTCACTTAAAAACCGGTCGGTTTAATCTGGTTCAAAAATCGACGTAAAACCGGTGATAGCTGACTGCTCATTCCCTCGGTTTCCAGTCCAACCGGTTCAAACTGGTTTTTAAAAGATTGACTTATCTGTTACAAGAAAACATGTAAGATGAAATACATGTACACATTCAAAATACTTTATTTGGGTAATCTTTAAAGAAAATAAATGCATGCTATTGCAAATGTAAGATGCTAGAAGGCAAACCAACACCTAAAGGCTTTTTAAGAAATCTTTAATCTCTAAGCAAGTATATGATATATATAAAAGGATGTCAAAAACCTCTATTATGTCAAAAACCTCTATGGGACCCCAATCTTGTGGACCCTATTTCCATACAGTGTATTTTTACAATGTTTTTAGGTTTGGGGGCAGGAGCTAGGGCGAGGAGCTCTGTCCTGAATACCATACGGGGGTTCCAAAGTAATCACCTTATATTCAACCATGTTATTTATAAAAATAAATATTAAACTTAGAGTAGCCATTGCGTAATGTATGTTTTGTATTTGAATAACTAGTGTAACATGTAAGGTTAAACAAAATAATCGAGTGGAAAAATAAGGTTAAATAGAGGATTTCAGACCAAATCATGTTAGTGGGTTCAATGGAAACGAAGAAAATTGGGAAATGAGAATCGGTCGGGGAAACGGGGGGAATTCAAGGTTGGAGGAAACAAGTGAATTTAGAGACGGGGGCGGAGGAGGCTATTTCCACCCCGTTTGGTCATATTGGCATGTCTATACATTTATCGTTTTGAATGTATTAAATTGTTTCATAGGGGTTAAGTTCTTATCATCAAATCTGCTTGTGATTCATGCCAATATGAACATCTTTGTCTTATCCTCCACTTTGTTACTTACGAACCACATTGGTGTTAATCTAATATACTTCGATTTATGAATTTGAATACGATGTTTAAATACAAAGTGTAGCGAGTTCTCCAAAATACCACATACCATACATACATCAGGCCCCGTCCGAAAACCATCAGCCCCCGCCTGGCATCGGGCCTTGCCCTGTATTCATCAGGCCCCACCCGATACAAATCTGTAAGTAACATGCGATGGGCCCCGCCTGGCATTGGGCCCCACCCAGTATTCATACAAACACATTCAATATCATACAAATAACGATAATCCATGGTTCAACATTGGTGCCTTCCACCTGCAAATCACTAGGAGAAGACTCACCTCACAGTCAGACGAAATAGCTACAACCACACGCTGCCCCAGATACCAACTCTACTGATCAACTTTACGATAAATAATCACCAAAACTCAGACAACAACTCAACATACCCTAAATACCCTTAGGTCAACTTAGTCAAAATCCTGGTCAAGTCAAAAGTCAAAAATTCAAAAGGTCAAAATTCAGCCGAGTTGACTCAGTTGAGTACGTTGGGCGTACTCAACTTGTACGCTTGGCGTACTCAAGATCAACAATCGGTCCTCTCATTGTGTACGCGTGGTGTACGCCAATGTACACCGGCTAACTTGACCAAAAGCAGATCTAGTCCCGAAATAATATCTTAAGTGATAAAGTTTCAAACTTTATGACTTTACATGGCTAGGAAGTGCTCAATACCAAAAACCCTAATTTCTTAAATCATTAAGACATCCTAGAACTTGCATGGAGGAAAAATAAGGACCAAGATTACATTTTTATGGTTCCTAATAACTTCCTAATGGATAAAGTTTCCAACTTTATCCATCAGAATGGTCCAAACAACAAAGAACTAGTCTTTAAGTCTCAAAGGGACCAAAAGTGCATCTTTTTTAACTTAATCCATTAAGTCCTAGTCTTAAAACTTTAGATATGAATCAATATGATGTTTAGATGGACAAAATTTCCAACTTTATGCATAACAAGGTCACAAACTTTAAAGATCTAAACTTCATGCACTAAAATGACCAAAAGCTCATAACACCAAAGACTAGCAAGATCTAACAAATGCAACATCAAGATTCAAGCTTTATACCTCTAGAAGAAAGATTAGGGTGAACAAAGTCTGGATCTACAAGCTCCAATGCAACCAAAACTTCTCCAAAGAGCTCATTCTTCTCCAAGATGCACTAAGAACATTCCAAAGCAGATCACCTTATTTTGCTTAAAAGGCTCAAACTAGGGTTAGGGTTTTCAAGGGAGGGTGTTGGAGAGGTGGATGCTGAGAATGGAATGGGTTTGGGAAAGTTAAAGAGCTTAAATAAGGCTCAAACCATGAAAATAGGGTTTGGGCACTAATCGTGAAACATCCAAAAATAAGGTCCCAAAAATTCGTTTTTATAATAGATAAAATAGTAATTTCAAATATCATCCATACATCTCAACAAAATCAATGTATCAAATGCTATTGAAATCAGAGTAAGTATCTAATACGGAATCCCAATGGTGTGTGCGATGTAGTTAACTCGAGCTCTTACCCTTAGAACCGGAAGTACCTGAAACATAAACTAAAAACCATAAGCACAAAGCTTAGTGAGTTCCCTAAACTACCTCATACCATACATATAATAAACATACAATGTGTAACAAACCGTTATTTCAAACCTATGTAATACTGTAGGTCAATTTGTACTTCGTTTTAAATTAATAAAGAGAAATTTTGGCATACTATGTATATTTACATAATTGAACCTCCAAAATAAATTATTAAATAATCTCAATTGGGTTGAACCAAGTGATAGAGATTGTAACAAGGTTTCCAAAAATATAAAGAACACTAAAATCCGAGTTATAACGAAGAAGTTACGACCAATCGAAAATCCGCGACAAAACCGGCAAAACACTGTTCAGTGTAAAAACTGAATTTTTAATAAAAGGCTTTCTAGCCTTAACAATCTAAATGAAAGTTATAGTTTATGTTAAACCGAGAACTTTCATAAAAAGAACGCCAAAATCTGACTTCGTATGAGGAAGTTATGATTTTTCTAAGTTTCAGTATAACAGTGTACAGATAAAAACTCGAAATATAGATCGAGGGGTTTTTAGCCGACACAACCTAAACAAGAATTGAAGGTCTCGTCATTAGTAGTACAACGGTAAAAAGACAGACAAAAACGGACGTCGTATGAAGAAGTTACGAATTTATAACGGATTCCCGTCCCGGTCTGTTTAAAATAATAATATTAAAAATAAAGTCAAAATTAGCCGACGAAGTCTAAACGAAACTCGTAGAGTATAATTTTACCTACGCGTGCATATAAATAACGTCAAAAACGGAGTTCGTATGCAAAAGTTATGAATTTTACAAGTTTTGGCACAAAAATAAAGAAAAATAGCAAAAAATCGGGAATTTTCGCATGAACAGTAACGCCACGTCACCCTCGCATGCGAGGTCCCCACGTGTCAGCTGCTGATTGGACCAATGCCTCGCGTGTCGCCTTCTGATTGGACCACAACTGAGGTCCACTTAGAACCGGACAACCTCGCATGAGACACACCGGAGACACCCCTCGCACGCCCCTCGCATACGCCTCAGACTAGCTCCTTCGCACGTGTCGTCTTTCCATTGGACCGAGGGTTGGTCCAATCCGAGCCAGCCAGCAGCGAGCCTCCGGTCCGAAGAACTCCCTTCACCTCGCCACCTGTCAGACGCGTGTCACTCTCGCGCAGCTTCGGGTCCGAACCTTCGGACTATATATAGTATGCGAGGGTTCTGAATATTTTACACTTTTTCACCCTAAATTTCACCCTCTTTCACATTCTCCACTCCCTTAAGCTCATATACAACCCCTAAAGCCCCGATATCAAGACTCGAGCCCGAAGTAAGTCGTGAAGCCCCGAAATTCTCGAGAATTCATCCTCTCTCCTGTCAAAACTCTGCCCGATTTAAGCCGGTTTTTCGCCAAACAAACTAATTTCTGGGAAACGAAATGCTGCCCGTATTACCACCTATCAAGTGAGTTCATACCTCCGTATTTTCATAATTTCTACTGTTTTAAGGGGGGGGGGGGGAATACAAGTATAACACAATAACTTTGTGTTATAAATAAATGATTTCAAATCACGATAAAACAATTTTAAAGCATCAAAAATACTCCAAATATTGAACTCTTTTATAAACTTATATTTTTCCCAACTATTCATATTTGCATATATAAATTAATATAAATAAGATTTAAAAGGCTTAGGACTAATAACTCTTTCTAGGTCCTTTTCCTTGTTTGGATGTGGACTTATAATACCGGTTATTTGTCCGAACATCGTTTAAATTTTACTTATATATAAAATTGTATATGTATATAAATATAAAAGTTATTTCATTAAGTTTAAGTACCCTTTGTAATATGTTGAGCAAAGGATTACATCAAAAAATAGTTATTTACCAATTCGTAAAGTACTTATAAGTTATAATAGGTATAATTTATGATGCATAGGACAATTATTCATGATACAAGTATACTAGAACACATTGTTTTACATAAAACAAGGGTTTTGATTCAAGACAAAACAAGGGTTTACACTTATCAATTACATGTTCGGAATACTAATTCAAGAACATACTGTCAATCATTTATTTCAGAATGATTGGGTTTTCATAACTAATATACATGTAACGTTTATATGATTTTTATGAGACATTCAATTCAGGTTGTTTTAATTCATTTTAGACAACCAAGGTAAAGCTCTGACATTATAACCAGAATCTCCAGTCCGGGGATCGAAACAAGTTGTGTGTAGATCTATATTGTAATTGACAACCCCACACTCAGGCTGCTAGCTACAGTCAGGCATACATGCCAATGCGTGGCAATTGTTATCAACAGTTTAAACGATCACAAGGTGTTTGTTTCAGGCGTTCATGTCTTAGTATGGTTATAATAACTCATTAAAAAGATATTAACAACACGTTAGTGTATAAACAACTAAACTTAAGTACATCTTCAATGTACCGGTTTACAAAATACAAAGTACAATGGTATACTACAGTTTTCAATAACATCTAGTGAAGCCAGGCACACTCTCAGTTACAAGTTTTACAAATACATTGGTTTACAAATAGGGCGATTTTATGGGAATAAAACTACTTTTCACATACCACAGAAAATATGGGATTTTCTAGAACAGTTTTCACATTCAAAATACAAAGACACCCATTCAAACATAAAGACTTATGTACTCACTCAACTTATTGTTGATACTCTCTTTTCAAATTACTTGTATTCTCAGGGAAATAATAACAGGTACTCCCCGAGCTTTTTGAGAAGATGGAGCCATTAAGAGTCTTATCTTCTTCTTTTGTATAACTATTTTGGTTTCAATATACAATGATTGAGCACATGTAAATATTATACTTTTAAATACAATGGTTGTTTGTGCTTTGATTACTATGATACATGTGTTGTGATACTACAAATGAAGTCCTCCACCCCCGGACGTTTCCGCCGTCTGGTTTGGGGGTGTGACAGATTGGTATCAGAGCATTGTTTATAGTGAACTCAGTATATCAATCCATAAAAGATATACAAACTATAAATACATTGGGGCTAAGAGCTCTGACTACAAGTATACTTTTAAGGATTCTAAGTATTTTTACAAGAAGTATACTAACCCTCATACCTACAAGTACATAGTCATAAGAACTTAAAAGTATTTGGATGTTGAACATTACAGTTAAACCCGGGCAGTTATGTAATCATATCTAGAATTAATATAGCCTGATCAACTATATTGATTTCAGACATGACCAACATATGTTTGGGAGTGATAGTAGTGTTGTGACATGTCTAAAACTTACCAACTACAGAAGAAACTCTAAGAACAGAACATAAAATACTATAAGAATATTATAAACATCGATATGCTTTAGTTTTTTTTCAGGCATTTCTCACAACCTTATTCTCGTACAGACACAATGACAGGACATCATCTACCAGGGGACCCTTATTTTCCAAATCATGGCAATCAAGGATGGATAGTGGAGGATCCGGAGGAGGATCCAGAAGAAGACTCAGATGAAGAACCATTTGAGGACAGCGAATCAAGCGGTACAGATACAGAGCCACAAGTCTGCAACCCGGGGTTACGTCCCCCGAGGCAAGAGGAAGCAATACCCATACCCGAGTGGGGCCAATACATAAACCATTGGGGTCGACAAGACGGCCAACGCCCTCCCTACGGAATGGCACATGGTTTTTATAACGTCTCAGAAGGAGGAACAGCCAACAAAGCTCTTCCAGTTATAGTGAACCGAATTGCCCGACAATTCGATCAATCAAGAATGTCAATCAATCGCATCCTAGAAGTGAATGCGGCTGCGCAGGCTAACACTGCCGATATCCTTCGTCTTGACGAGATGCAAGATGATACCCAACACCATACTGAAGCCCTTCAAAGGCAACTTAATGCTGCTGAATCAGAGATCAGAGAACTGAGGGAGCATCAAGCTGCCCAAGAAAGGCGCTGGAAATCGCAAGACGAAGCGGAACCCAGTAACCGTCGTAGCAACCGCCGCAAGTAGTGTTACACTACTTTCTAGTTTAATATACTGAATGTATAGACTACTTTCAGGATATGTATAAATCAAGTATCAATAAAATAATAAGCACTTTACTTCAACAAGAGTTATTACAATTTACATAAACATTCCATTCCAAAGTTTTGGGATTATGGATATGTTCCAGTGTTATTTTTCATACTTTTCAAATACGACCGCGAAAAATTTTATTTTCGGTAGGCCGGTTTGATGTCGATACTTTTGCAATATTGTGGTTTATTAAAGACCTACTTTAGGGTTAAGTATCCAAATTACATATACTTAATATACCAATACAATCGACATGTATTTTCATACTCTTTGAAAAATAACCACTTCATTTTAATCTATCCAGTTGCAAGTTGTACTTGCAATGGACATCCATTTTCAATTCTTTACAAGATTCTTGTTGAATTAAGTGTTTAAGTTCAGAGATATCAAATTCATATTCATTCTTGATATCTCACTATCTTTTTATCTATTGACTTTTATAGAAAAAGATGCCTCCTCGTAGGAATCCAAGACGTAACAATGAAACGGAAGCACTGACGCCACCTCCACCACCACCCCCTCAATTCAATGCTGCCATGTTCCAAGCGGCAGTCACGACAGCTGTAGCGGCTGCCTTATCTCATATCAATACTCATGGTGCTAGTGGGTCGGGAGCTGGTCCACGTCCTTCTAAACTTGTCGAGGGTCATGAGCACTCGAGAGAGTGCACTTTTAAAGACTTCTCGAATGCCAAACCCAGGACCTTTAATGGAACTGAAGGAGTGATGGTTTTAAGGCAGTGGATTGAGAAGATAGAAGCAGTCTTTGAAATTTTCTCCTGTCCAGAGGATAGCAAAGTTAAATTTGCTGCCTTTACTTTCTCAGATAGGGCCCTAACATGGTGGAATGGCGGGAATACTGCCTGCGAGGGGAAATTCAGAAACTTGAACAAGAACTCTGGGGTGTTACCATGGCCGGTGTAGACATAACAACTTACACGAATCGGTTCTGTGACTTGGCGATTCTGTGTCCGGAGATGAATTCTCCAGAGAGCAAAAAGATTGAAAGGTATATTTGGGGATTGTCGCCCCAGATACAAGCAAGTGTCATTGCATCTAAACCTGTCACTTTTGACAGTGCCAAGGAAATGGCACAGTCACTTATTGACCACGGAGACCGTCAAAAATCTGTGGTTACTGCGCCAGAACAACCTAGGGAGAACAACAACAGCAAGAAGAAGGGTTTGAAAAAAAGGAAGGGAAAATCTCCTCTGGACCCTTCAAAGAAGCAACAAATAGTGTCAGTCCATGCTACTACTGTGCCAGCTACCATACCTACTAATGCGCCTACTGTTGCGCCTAACAACCCAACACCAACTAAACCCTATGCCGATAGCCTCCCTAAATGCAACAAGTGCAATTTTCACCATACCAGAAATTGCCCTGAAATGAAGTGTCGTAACTGCAACAGGAAAAGGGCATACTACCCGATTCTGTAGAACACCGCCTCAACCCCTTAACCAAGTACCTTCCGCTGGAGTAAGTCGAGCATGCTACCAATGCGGTGATGTGGGGCATTTCAAGAGAGATTGTCCAAAAGTTGGAAATGCCGGTGGGGTAGGGAGAATTCTAGCACTAGGTCACGAAGAAGCGGTGGCAGACCCTGTAGTGGTCACAGGTACGTTCCTTCTCAACAATACTTATGCATGCATTCTTTTTGATTGTGGTGCCGAGAGGAGCTTCGTGAGCCATAACTTTAAACATCTACTAAATCAGAACTCCCAACCACTAAATAAAACTTTCACAGTGGAAATGGCTAATGGGAAATCTGAATCCACCAACGATATATACATAGGATGTACCTTTACCTTAAATGACTTGTCCTTTCCAATAGACCTCATGCCGGTCTCTATCAAAAGTTTTGACATCATAATAGGTATGGATTGGTTGTGCCCCAACCATGCCGACATCCTATGCTATGAAAGAGCTATTCGTTTGAACTTGCCAACTAACGAAACTCTTATTATCTATGGCGACAAACCCGGAACGAACCTTCAGATCATTTCTTGCATCAAGGCACAGAAATACCTTCGCAAGGAGTATTGTGCATTCCTAGCTCATGTGGTAGACAAAAAGCAAGAAGTGAAAGACATCGCCAGCATTCCTGAGGTCTGCAACTTTCCCGATGTATTTCCCGATGATCTTCCAGGGGTGCCTCCCGAACGACAAGTCGAATTCCGAATTGACTTAATCCCTGGAGCTACGCCCGTAGCCAAATCCCCTATCGTCTTGCACCTTCTGAAATGCAAGAATTATCTAGCCATCTTAACGAACTCCTAAGCAAAGGTTTCATAAGACCAAGCTTCTCACCTTGGGGAGCACCGATTTTGTTCGTAAAGAAGAAGGATGGATCATTCCGCATGTGTATAGACTATTGCGAGCTAAATAAGCTTACCATCAAGAATCGATACCCTCTGCCTCGCATTGACGATCTGTTCGACCAACTTCAAGGGGCAAACTACTTCTCGAAGATAGACTTAAGATCCGGGTATCACCAGTTACGAATTTTGGAGGAAGACGTTCCCAAAATCGCGTTTAGAACTCGTTATGGTCATTACGAGTTTATAGTGATACCATTCGGATTGAAGAATGCACATGCAGTGTTCATGGACCTAATGAACAGATTGTGTCGTCCATTCTTGGACAAATTCGTTATAGTTTTCATTGACAATATCCTTATCTACTCAAAGAGCAAAGAGGAACATGGCGAACATCTTCGTCAAATATTACAAACTCTTAGATCGGAGAAGCTCTTTGCGAAGTTTTCAAAGTGTGAAGATAGCTAGCATACTAACATATCATAAGCATGGGCCAGCATTGGGGCCTTCGACCTGCTAAACTGTGACAACCAGAAATTTCAAACCAATGTAACGAATTCCAGTCGAACCTTGTAACCCATTTTAAGTTAATAAAATATCTTCGAAAATAAAATGTTCAAAAAGTCTCAATTGGGTTGTCTAAATGATAGATATTGTGTCAAGGTTTTCAGAGATATCCAGATCACTCGAATCCGAGTATAACGAAGAAGTTACGACCAACCGAAGATTCGTGTAAAAACTGGTAAAACCCTACTAAATGTAAAAAAACACGAAGTTTCAATAAAAAACTTTTTAGCCTTTCTAAGAGAAAGTCATAGATATCATTTAAACCGTAGACATACATAAAAAGAACGCAAAAATCTGACTTCATATGAGGAGGTTATGATTTTTCGAAGTTTCAGACATAGCAGTAGACAACTAAAAACTCGAAATCAAGATCGAGCAAATTTTTTCCAACATGAACTAAACGAGAATCGAAGATCTCATCAATGGTATTACAACGGTAAAAATTCTGAAGAAAAGGACATTAGATGAAGAAGTTATGGATTTTTAACAGACTATTCCTGTCCCGTCCTGTTAAAAATAAATAATTAAAAATAAAATCAAAACCAGCCAACGAAGTCTAAATGAAAGTTGTAGAGTACATTCTCACCTACGCGTGCATATAAAGAAAGTCAAAAACGGAGCTCGTATGCGAAAGTTACGGATTTTACAAGTTCGAGGCACACAAACCAAGAGGATTTACGCCCAGCGTACCATCGTACGCCCAACGTACTCCGATGCTAGGCCTCGGTTCGTCCATGTCGCCCCTCTACGCCCCTACACCCTGTCACATCCAATGCTCGGTCCGAGGATGCGGTAAGCCATGACGCATGCGAACGCCCAGCGTAACCTCGCTGGTACGCCCCGCGTACGCGAGGGTTCCAGCCCCCTATAAAAGGGATGCGAGGGTTCCGGGAAAAAGGGCTCATTTTCTCTCCCTCTCTTGCGTTTTTCCCCATTTTGCATGCAAGAAATATCCCCATTGAATATTAACGAACATTTTCATTCAAAATTACTCAAACATTGACATTAAATACTTATGAACTCACCAGCTTAAATGCTGATCTACGATTTCAAAATAACTTGTATTCTTAGGTCGTCAGTAGACAGGTACCGATGCCAGGTTTTGAGAAGACGAAGCATCTTCAAGAATCATCTTTTATTTTGATTATTCATTTTTGGTGTCTTATTACTATTAAAGAACACACTTGTATGAAATTATACTATTAATGCAATGGATGATGTTGTTGCTTATTTACTATTTGCTTTGTTATAATACTGTAAATGACGTCCTCCGCCCCCAAACGTTTCCGTCGTTCTGGTTTGGGGGTGTGACAGATTGGTATCAGAGCATTGTTTATAGTGAATCGAGTATATCAACCCATAAAAGATATACAAACTATAAACACAATGGGGTTAAAATACTCTGACCAAGAGTTTATACTTTTAATTAATAAAATATTTAACTAAGTATACATACCTGTATTCATACTAAAAATGGTGTCACTATAACAGAACAAAAGTATTACGATTGTTAAACAACACAATTAGGCTTAGAGACATATAGTCAAAACTGGGAGGATATAGCCTGATCAACTATACTTTCCGAGGAGTAACGAGCATGTGCCTAAGAATGGTTGTAGTGTTGCAACAAGACTAAAAAAACTTACCAACCCTGCTACAATGAGAACATTAGAACATAACCTAAACTTAAAATACTATAGGAGTATTTTGTGCTACTATAATTACTTATTTGAGAACTAAACAGGTCTTTATTAGTATGTCAATAGTTGCTGAGTGGATACACTACGGTTATATGTAACTATGGTGTCATAGACTTAGAATCTGTGATCTTTGCTTTACTTCTTATTCCTTGTTTGGTTGTGGACTTAGCGTTAGGATCACTTATTCGAAGGTCTATCCTGTTTTGGTTACATATGACTGGTATGCACTACGCAAATGTTGGAGTAACTAATAAAGATCATCTTATAATTATCTTAGTTAGTACGTCTATTAACTATTTCTTTTACCCTTATTTCTCGTCTAGATAAATGGCTGAACTAAGTGTTCACCCGAGGCATAACTGTCACCGGTAGGAGATATTCTACCTTTCTTTCCTTAGTTTATGGAACAAGTCTTCCTATCTATGCTCCAAGTAGCACTTTTCTATGTAACTATCCATGTACTGTGAGTACTTTTAGTAGGCCTTTATACTGTCAAAACTTTTCTACTTCAGATATGATGTAAGACCTGCTCCAAGGTCATTTTTCCTGAACTTATTACATCTTAAATATCAATGATATTAACAGTTGGCTAATTTCGGTGACAAAAATACTTTCATTCTACTATCGTTAGGATTCTATCCAAATCTCACCCTAGTCAATTTATTGAACTATGGTAACTTAGCTCATGGATCACTTCCAACTCTTTTCAAATGTTGGATCATGTTATCCACCAACCAATGATAGCCTAGATTAGACAAAAAATCATCTGGCGACCATTCTATGAACTTTCTTCCACTCTTTACCAGTACGACATCATAGGGGTGTAGGTCAAACCATCGAGAACAGTTTAACAAAACGGAAAATTTACATTTACCTGGATGATTAGAATACATCTGAGGCCAACCACAATCACTCACGAACTCATTTTATTATCGTGTAATAGAGTCATGCCATCGAAGAAAAGTAAACAACCCATCAACAAAACACCAACTCTTTAGATAGATACAACTACTTTTCAAGCTGCGGTCTCAATGGCAGTGATAGCTGTCATGACTCACCTTAACGCTAACAATGCAAATGTTAGCGATTCCAATCAAAGTAACAACCAAGTACATCAACGAGTATCAAACTACCACGACACCCCGAATCTCAAACCCAAGAGCAATAAAAGAAAATTTTGGGATAGATTTAAAGGCAAATGACCCCAAGGGACGAAAAAAAGACAACAACATGTGGTAGCCTTCGTGGCCACGACGTTTGTAACTCCTACTACCATCCCTACTAGTATCCCGGTTATCCCTAATCTAGCCAGGCAATATGCTGGAAATTTACCGAAGTGTAATAAGTGCAGCTTCCATCATTTGGGTAGTTGCCGACAGTTACACTGCAAGGACTGCAACAAGAACGGGCACACTACCCATTTCTGTAGGACTTGGATCCGACACTTTACTTCGACCACCAATGTCAAAATTTCTCGGATATGCCATCTATGAGGCGTAATGGGACATTTCAAGAAGGACTACCCAACAGAGAAGAATGACGGGGGAACAGGAGGAGTTTGACCCCAGAATAAAAAAAGGCATCGAAGGATCCTACTATTATATGGGTACATGTAACGACCCGTTTTCGGTATGTTAATTAATCTGATTTGGGCTAAGTTTTCAAGAGGGACTCGGCGAGTTCTAGCCTGACTCGCCGAGTCGGGTCGCGCATCTTGTGCACGCGGGAGCCGGCGACTCGGCGAGTCCATATCCTGGACTCGGCGAGTCCGTCCGTCTGGGTGAAACCCTAACTCCCCGGGTTTGCTCACTATTTAAACCCCATTATAGCCTCCATCTCGTCACTTTCCCCCTGAGAGCACTGTGAGAAACCCTAAACCTTCCTCTTGTGAGCTTATATGTGATCTTGTCCCATTTTGTGAAGGAGTGAAGAAGGAGAAGAAGAAGGAAGCAAGGAAACGTGTTCTAGTGCCAAGATCCAAGGTCAAGGGTGAACTTATTGAGGTATTTTCGGAGTTCCCTTCTGGTTTCATGCTTAAACTTCCATTAGAGCTCTTTTAAGGGTTATTTGATGCTTGTTCCAAGCTTTATGCTTGCTTGAATGTGTTGTTAAGCCGAAACATCTTTAGATCTGAGTGTTGGGGTGTTGTAGAGTCCAGATCCACTGCCTTTTTGGGGTTACATTGCATGTTAGCCATGGATCTACCCTTATTGTGCATATTTTAGTCTTATTTCCCTCAATCATGTAGTTGTGCACGTAAAGTTGGAAACTTTACGTGGTAAAACAGCTTACTGGACCCAGATCTATCATTTGCATGTGTTGGATTTAAGAGAAATCGAGTAAAAATGTGTTGCATGGCGGCGACTCGGCGAGTCGGAAGAACGACTCGACGAGTCCGGTCGCGAGTCCCGAGTTCTTCAGTTCCTTCAGTGTCGAGTGGACGAGGTGAGTTAGGGAGTGGACTCAGCGAGTTAAGAGTAGACTCAGTGATGGAGGGACTCGGCGAGTTTGTTCATACAACTCGGCGAGCCCAAGGCAATCTTCTTGAGGATCAAGAACAACTCGTCGAGTCTGTTCATCTGACTCGGCGAGTCGGATGAAGATCATCTGAGTTCTTGGATCCAGAGGGTACTCGTCGAGTCGATGCCACACTCGACGAGTAACAGCATGTAAGAGTTAAGCGGAGAGTCTAGGACTCGGCGAGTCGGATATACCGACTCGGCGAGTCAGCCCTGAGTAAGTCAACGCTGACCAAGGGTAAAAGAGTCATTTTACCCTGAGTGTAGTGCTAGTGATTGATTGAGTGTGTTTATGGATTGTAGCCGAGGAGATTCAGGAGCAGCAGCCGTTAGCTTTCCGAGCCGCACTCTCATCCGCTAGCTTACGAGGTGAGTTTCCTTCCCGTAAGGACGGGTCTAAGGCCACAATGCCGGCCCGCCCAGTTAATAGTAGTTTCCGGACTTCGGTCCGATGTAGTAGTTAGTATGTTTGATGCCTTCGTGGTTCAGACATGTTTTATGTGCTAAGTGTATGTGTTCATGTTCCGGGCCACGGCCCGATGCAGTATGCAGTATAAATTGTTATGATATGCTATGTTATGCGCAGTCAGTCCCGGACCTCGGTCCGATGCAGGGGACACGGTCCCAGTCAGTTCCGGACTTCGGTCCGATGCAGTTAGTTCCGGACTTCGGTCCGATGCAGGGGACAAGGTCCCAGTCAGTTCCGGACTTCGGTCCGATGCAGTTAGTTCCGGACTTCGGTCCGATGCAGGGGACAAGGTCCCAGTCAGTTCCGGACTTCGGTCCGATGCAGTTTCCGGGCCCCGGCCCGATGCAGTGGGCAAGGCCCAATATGTGTTTATATGTTGTTGTATGGTATGTGGAAAGTGGGGGAGCTCACTAAGCTTCGTGCTTACAGTTTCAGTTTTGGTTTCAGGTACCTCCGCAAGCAAAGGGAAGAGCTCTGGATGACGGCATCGCACACACCACCGTTTCAGCTTTAGTTTGGATTTGATCTAGCTGTTGTTTTGGATATAGCATGTTACATTTTCCGCACAGTACTTTGTTATCTTTTGGGACATATCACGCATGGTTTATTTATATGATACTCTGATCATAGTTTTGATGGTATTAAAAACGAAATTTTTGGGTCGTATTTTTGGGTCGTTACAAGTTGGTATCAGAGCCCTGGTTTGAGGGATTCGGGTACACTCTCGGGTGTATCTGAACTCAAACTAAAGGGAAATAAAAGATTTTTAATAAAATGTTTTTACAAAAGAATTTTGAAAACACTTAGAAGGAAAAGAATTGTTTTAAGAAAAAGGTGTGTGCATGCGGTCAACCGAGCTCAAGTAAGTACTCCCAAATTACCCATACAAGTTATTTGTTCAATTTCAGTTTAGTAGAACAGCATGCTAGAATAGGACTAAGGGTGTAGGAGAACGCCTTATGTGCCTGCTTATGTGTTACAACTCTATGAATATTGCATGCTAGAATTGAGTAGACAGCAGTAGAATAGCCTGATCGTATGAGCTTAGCACCCTGTGCTAGTGCAGTTTCTTGCTATAAGAATAGCTTGCGTGAGTCTGTTTCCCTTGTCCGAATGCTGCTTGCTTTGTGCTTAGTGGGATTCCGAGTAATGGGAGTTAGCCATTAGGTGGACACGTTACACCACATGTAATCAGGTTTGAATAATCCCAGAGTGCTGGAACTGGCCCTACTGCGCAGCTCTTGTTTGAGTCCAACCGTTGTAGGGACGGATCTTTTACTTGAAGGATTATCCGATCCTCATCACATGTGATGGTGTTCAGGTGATGGCTAACTGGCAGTGCAAGGAGACCTACAGCAGCTGAGGACCAGTCGTATTGAGCTCGAGTTTTCTCTAGGGCAAGCCTAGGGTGAGAATAGCAGGGAATAGCAGCAGTAGAAGTGACTTGGGGAAGTCGAGGCAGTTCTTGAGGAAAGTATGGATAGATGTGGAAGGTAGTAGGGGCCCATACTACTGGAAGCAGAGGATCCGTATTCGAATCAAGGAAGGCCAAGATTAGACCAGGAAGCTAGTAGTCGTATCATGATCCCTTGAAATATTTCAATGTTCTGATGTTGTTATGATATGTTTCAGAATGGTAGTTTTGCGTCCGAGGCCAGCAGCCGGCAGTTCAGATGTCGGAGGAGGATCAGGATCGGGATCCGACCCGGAGGTCGGACAGATCGATGAGCAGACCAGAGAGTTCCTTTCTTCTGAGATTACTCGCATCATACTTGAGCAGACTCCTGTGATCTTCGGTTCGATCAAGGAGGGCATTTTGGAGATGATGGATGAGAGACTGAGTACCTTCCGTACTGAGATGGCGGCCGTGATGGGGTCGCGCACACTCACTTTCAGGGAGTTCAGGGCATGCGGAGCTCCTGACTATCACGGGGCACGGGACCCCATAGCGAGTACCAGGTGGTTGGCGGATGTGGCCAACGCATTCCGCACTAGCAGATGTCCCGAGGGGGACAAGGTCAGATTGGCGTCCTGTCTCCTGAAGGACAGGGCACGTGACTGGTGGGAGGAGGTAGGACATACCATCAGGGATGATGCGGCATTGGATGCCATGACCTGGGCTGATTTCTCTACCAGGTTCAGAGCGGAGTTCGCACCGGTCATTGAGGTGCAACAGTTAGCCAGGGAGTTCCAGGATCTTACCCAGACTACTGAGACAGTGGCGGAGATCACCGCCAAGTTCAGGGAGCGGGCCCTTCTTGTTCCTCAGTATGCGGCAGACGAGGAGATGAAGAAGGCCCGTTATCACGAGATGTTGCGGAGCGACATTCGTATGTTTGTGAGCCGGTCCAGTTGCAAAACACTGGACGACATGATTGCTAGAGCCAGAGAGAGGGAGATTGATCTCGAGATGGAGAGGAAGAGGAAACCGGAGGCGGTTTCGGGTGCAGGCAGTGTGGGCAAAAAGCCCAAGGTTTCAGATCACAGGTCCAGGGGTCAGCAGAGCCACGGTCGATGTGGCAAGTGTGGGAGGTTGCACGAGGGGGCGTGCAAGGCAGGGAGTTCCGGCTGCTACAAGTGCGGTCGGACCGGGCACATGAGTAGGGATTGTACGGCCCCTGCCACTACGGTTACAGCATCAGATCTGATTTGCTTTCAGTGCAATCAGAGGGGACACAAAAGGTCCCAGTGTCCCAGTTTAGCTGCAGCAGGGAAGGTGCATGCACCCGCCCCTGCTACTTTGAGGATCACGGATGGCCGTCAGGGCCGAGCTGATGCGCCGGTGGCGAAAAGCAGGGCATTCCAGATGACAGCAGAGGAGGCGCGAGCGACTCCTGATGTGGTGACGGGTATGTACATTTCTTTCATCTTTTAATTATTAATATATCGTTTGAATATTATTTGATGGTACGTTTTATTTAGGGTCGTTCTCGGTGAACGGCATCCCCGCTTTGGTATTGTTTGACTCGGGGGCCACCCGATCATTTGTATCGCTTGCGCTTAGCAAGAGATTTAGCAGAGCTCCGGGGGAACTGGATTGTCCGTTAGAGGTTGAGATAGCAGATGATAGGACCGTGAGGGTCGACAAAGTATATAGAGGGTGTTCCCTTCAAATATTTGAGGAGCAGTTTTCAGTGGATTTGGTTCCAATTCCCCTGCGCGGGAATAAAGTTATTGTGGGAATGGATTGGCTAAGCCCCAATGGGGCGGTGATTGATTGTGAGCTTCAGCTAGTGAGGGTTCACACTCCCAGTGGGGGAGAGATAGTGGTTCAGGGCGAGAGGCCCCAGCGAGGATTGACTTTCTGCTCTGCCGCTAGGGCGAGGCGCTACGTTCAGCAGGGTTGCGCCGGTTATGTAGCCTACGTCTTGGATGCCCGGGATAAGGGCAAGACGACGATCGATGATGTTCCTATTGTTCGAGATTACCCGGATGTGTTTCCCGAGGATTTGCCGGGGATACCTCCTGAGAGGCAGGTTGAGTTCAGGATCGACCTGGTTCCTGGTGCGGCTCCGATAGCCAAAGCACCATATCGACTTGCTCCCCCTGAGATGCAGGAGTTGTCTACACAGCTTCAGGAGCTGTTAGACAAGGGTTTCATTAGACCAAGCAGTTCGCCTTGGGGAGCGCCGATCTTATTTGTGAGGAAGAAAGACGGGTCGCATCGGATGTGTATTGATTACCGGGAGTTGAACAAGGTAACGGTGAAGAACCGTTACCCACTTCCGAGGATAGATGACTTGTTTGATCAGCTCCAGGGAGCGTCTTGGTTCTCCAAGATTGACCTACGCTCCGGTTACCATCAGATGAGGGTCAGGGATGAGGATGTTCAGAAGACTGCTTTCAGGACCCGGTATGGTCATTATGAGTTTGTGGTGATGCCATTTGGGCTCACCAATGCCCCAGCCGCGTTCATGGATCTCATGAACCGCGTGTGCAGACCGATGCTGGATCGGTCAGTGATAGTGTTCATCGATGGCATCTTGGTGTATTCCAAGACGCAGGGACAGCACGAGGAGCACCTGCGGGAGGTGTTGGAGACTTTGAGGAGGGAGAGACTGTTCGCTAAGTTCTCCAAGTGCGAGTTCTGGTTACGCGAGGTGCAGTTTCTTGGGCATCTCGTTAATCAGAAGGGTATTTTGGTTGACCCGGCCAAGATTGAGGCCGTGATGCAGTGGGAGGTCCCGAGGTCTCCATCTGAGATTCGGAGCTTCCTAGGATTGGCAGGGTATTATCGGAGGTTTATTCAGGATTTCTCCAAGATAGCAGTGCCGCTCACCCGACTAACCAAGAAGTCGGTAGTTTTTCGTTGGGGGCCTGAGCAGCAGGCGGCGTTCGAGACTCTCAGGCAGAGATTGTGCGAGGCTCCGATCCTTACCTTGCCAGAGGGTGTTGAGGATTTCGTGGTCTATTGTGATGCTTCGATCACAGGTATGGGAGCAGTGTTGATGCAGCGAGGCCACGTGGTGGCTTATGCCTCGAGACAGTTGAAGCCTCACGAGGCTAATTATCCTACCCACGACTTGGAGCTGGGGGCAGTTGTATTTGCCCTCAAGATTTGGAGACATTATCTGTATGGGGTCCGCTGTACTATCTACACGGACCACAAGAGTTTGCGATACCTTATGGATCAGCCTAGTTTGAATATGAGACAGAGGAGATGGTTGGATGTGCTGAAGGACTATGACTGTGAGATCCTGTATCATCCAGGGAAGGCCAACGTGGTGGCCGATGCCCTAAGCCGTAAGGCGTCGGCGGCCCCTATCAGGGATTTGTGCATGAGGATGACGGTGATCACTCCTTTGTTGGAGCGGATCAAGGAGGCTCAGTTGGAGGGTCTCAAGGAGGAGAGGCAGAGGTGCGAGAGGATAGTGGGCCGAGTAGCTTCGTTCGACTACGACAGTCGGGGTTTGATGACGCTTCATGGTAGGGTGTGGGTACCGTACTGGGGTGGGGTACGGCAAGTATTGATGGACGAGGCTCATAAGTCTCGGTTTTCTATCCATCCAGGGGCGACGAAGATGTATCGAGATCTTCGACCTGATTATTGGTGGCCCTGCATGAAGCGGGACGTCGCTTGGTACGTTGAGAGGTGCTTGACCTGCCGGAAGGTCAAGGCGGAGCACCAAAGACCTCACGGCAAGATGCAGCCGTTGGATATTCCCGTGTGGAAATGGGAGGACATCACCATGGATTTTATCACCAAACTTCCCAGGACCGCGCGTGGAGTAGATTCGATATGGGTAGTGGTGGATCGGTTGACGAAGAGTGCCCATTTTATTCCGATCCAGGAGAGCATATCGGCGGAGAGGTTAGCCGATATCTATGTGCGAGAGATTGTGGCACGTCATGGGGTGCCGGTATCGGTAGTGTCGGACCGAGATGTTCGCTTCACGTCCAGATTCTGGAAGCGGTTTCACGACGAGATGGGTACTCGTCTCCATTTCAGCACCGCTTTTCATCCTCAGACTGACGGGCAGAGCGAGAGGACGATTCAGACTCTCGAGGACATGCTTAGGGCATGTGTTCTGGATTTTGGGGGCTGTTGGGATACGTACCTTCCCTTAGCGGAATTCTCGTATAACAACAGCTATCATGCGAGCATTGATCGACCTCCTTTTGAGATGTTATATGGCAGGAAGTGCAGGACCCCGATTTGTTGGGGCGAGGTCGGTCAGCGGGTCATGGGGAGCACCGAAGTGGTGCTCAAGACGACGGAACTGATCCAGCAGGTCCGTAATAGACTGCAGACTGCGCAGAGTCGACAGAAGAGCTACGCCGACAGGAGGCGTTCAGACTTGGAGTTCCAGGTGGGAGACATGGTTCTTTTGAAAGTCTCACCTTGGAAGGGTGTCATCAGGTTCCGGAAGAGGGGCAAATTGGGCCCCAGGTTTATTGGACCTTTCAGGGTTTTGGCCCGGGTGGGTCGGGTCGCTTACCGGTTAGATCTCCCTGAGGAGCTCAGTTTGATACACAACACCTTCCACGTGTCGCAGTTGAGGAAGTGTCTAGTGGACGAGACAGCGGTCGTTCCCTTGGAGGATATCCAGGTCGATAGCGGCTTGAATTATATCGAGAAGCCGATAGCAATTTTGGAACGGAAGACCAAGACCTTGAGGAACAAGGTAATTCAGCTGGTAAAGGTGCAGTGGCAGCATCGGAAGGGGTCTGAGTGGACATGGGAGGCTGAAGAAGAAATGAGAACGCACTACCCAGAGTTATTCGCAGATCCAGCCGTAGCAGACTTCGAGGACGAAGTCTGAAGCAAGTGGGGGAGAATTGTAACGACCCGTTTTCGGTATGTTAATTAATCTGATTTGGGCTAAGTTTTCAAGAGGGACTCGGCGAGTTCTAGCCTGACTCGCCGAGTCGGGTCGCGCATCTTGTGCACGCGGGAGCCGGCGACTCGGCGAGTCCATATCCTGGACTCGGCGAGTCCGTCCGTCTGGGTGAAACCCTAACTCCCCGGGTTTGCTCACTATTTAAACCCCATTATAGCCTCCATCTCGTCACTTTCCCCCTGAGAGCACTGTGAGAAACCCTAAACCTTCCTCTTGTGAGCTTATATGTGATCTTGTCCCATTTTGTGAAGGAGTGAAGAAGGAGAAGAAGAAGGAAGCAAGGAAACGTGTTCTAGTGCCAAGATCCAAGGTCAAGGGTGAACTTATTGAGGTATTTTCGGAGTTCCCTTCTGGTTTCATGCTTAAACTTCCATTAGAGCTCTTTTAAGGGTTATTTGATGCTTGTTCCAAGCTTTATGCTTGCTTGAATGTGTTGTTAAGCCGAAACATCTTTAGATCTGAGTGTTGGGGTGTTGTAGAGTCCAGATCCACTGCCTTTTTGGGGTTACATTGCATGTTAGCCATGGATCTACCCTTATTGTGCATATTTTAGTCTTATTTCCCTCAATCATGTAGTTGTGCACGTAAAGTTGGAAACTTTACGTGGTAAAACAGCTTACTGGACCCAGATCTATCATTTGCATGTGTTGGATTTAAGAGAAATCGAGTAAAAATGTGTTGCATGGCGGCGACTCGGCGAGTCGGAAGAACGACTCGACGAGTCCGGTCGCGAGTCCCGAGTTCTTCAGTTCCTTCAGTGTCGAGTGGACGAGGTGAGTTAGGGAGTGGACTCAGCGAGTTAAGAGTAGACTCAGTGATGGAGGGACTCGGCGAGTTTGTTCATACAACTCGGCGAGCCCAAGGCAATCTTCTTGAGGATCAAGAACAACTCGTCGAGTCTGTTCATCTGACTCGGCGAGTCGGATGAAGATCATCTGAGTTCTTGGATCCAGAGGGTACTCGTCGAGTCGATGCCACACTCGACGAGTAACAGCATGTAAGAGTTAAGCGGAGAGTCTAGGACTCGGCGAGTCGGATATACCGACTCGGCGAGTCAGCCCTGAGTAAGTCAACGCTGACCAAGGGTAAAAGAGTCATTTTACCCTGAGTGTAGTGCTAGTGATTGATTGAGTGTGTTTATGGATTGTAGCCGAGGAGATTCAGGAGCAGCAGCCGTTAGCTTTCCGAGCCGCACTCTCATCCGCTAGCTTACGAGGTGAGTTTCCTTCCCGTAAGGACGGGTCTAAGGCCACAATGCCGGCCCGCCCAGTTAATAGTAGTTTCCGGACTTCGGTCCGATGTAGTAGTTAGTATGTTTGATGCCTTCGTGGTTCAGACATGTTTTATGTGCTAAGTGTATGTGTTCATGTTCCGGGCCACGGCCCGATGCAGTATGCAGTATAAATTGTTATGATATGCTATGTTATGCGCAGTCAGTCCCGGACCTCGGTCCGATGCAGGGGACACGGTCCCAGTCAGTTCCGGACTTCGGTCCGATGCAGTTAGTTCCGGACTTCGGTCCGATGCAGGGGACAAGGTCCCAGTCAGTTCCGGACTTCGGTCCGATGCAGTTAGTTCCGGACTTCGGTCCGATGCAGGGGACAAGGTCCCAGTCAGTTCCGGACTTCGGTCCGATGCAGTTTCCGGGCCCCGGCCCGATGCAGTGGGCAAGGCCCAATATGTGTTTATATGTTGTTGTATGGTATGTGGAAAGTGGGGGAGCTCACTAAGCTTCGTGCTTACAGTTTCAGTTTTGGTTTCAGGTACCTCCGCAAGCAAAGGGAAGAGCTCTGGATGACGGCATCGCACACACCACCGTTTCAGCTTTAGTTTGGATTTGATCTAGCTGTTGTTTTGGATATAGCATGTTACATTTTCCGCACAGTACTTTGTTATCTTTTGGGACATATCACGCATGGTTTATTTATATGATACTCTGATCATAGTTTTGATGGTATTAAAAACGAAATTTTTGGGTCGTATTTTTGGGTCGTTACAGTACACTTCCAAACCACAATAATTAAGTACACTTATAATTACACTCTCGTCCGAATCAAATCTTTACATTGGTATAAAACTAGTGCAACTCGAGTCATATCTTCCTGCGAGATCCCATCAGTTCTAGGGACTCTCGTACTGCTTTTATGCAGTATACCTTATTCGCAGCAGCAACATCATCGGTAAAACTAAAGTACTGAAACTCCTTCATAAGTTGCACAATACTGTTCTTGTAACACCGTTCTGAACTAGTCTAACGCCAGTTATTCCGAGTAGTTCGACATGGTCAAATGACTTGAGTCGATTTGATCCTCATAGTGCCAGTTTCGTGCGAAAATTCTTCTCCTTGTAATCTACTTTCTAGCTAAACCGAAATTCAAAAACTCCGAGGCACTCATGCACAGATTGCCTTATGTTTCGTAGCTTTCCTGAAGTAACCTCAACAAACCACCATGGAATATCACTCGTATAGTACGTCAAGTTCAATCCGAAGGCCCATATGGTTAATCTATCATTGAGGAATGTATACGCAAGGGTGGTACATAATCAAGGTTCTACAGGTTTAGAATTGATGATTCTGCTTTAACTTCTTTTCTTTGTTTGGATGTGAGCTTAGAGAAGAATCATTTATTTGACTACCTTTTCAGTCTTAATTATATATATGACTCGTATACCCGATACTGTGATTGACGAACCAGGTATGAGTTTTACTATGAACTTCAGGATGGAGACTGCCCAAGACTGCGAGTGATCATGCTTCCGTGAGAACAAACTTAGAAGTACCTATCTTTTTCCTTAATTCATGAGTAATCATACTTTCTTTTTAGATCTTCATGACATCTAATCCACCCTAAGGTTTTTGACATCATAATCAGTATGAGCTGGTTGAGTCTACATCGAGTCGACATCATGTGCTTTGAGAAAGCAGTTCATCCTAACATCCCTAAACAACGAAACTTTAGTTATTTGTAGTTACGAATCAAGTACGAACCTTCTCATCATTTCGTGTATGCAAGCTCAGAAGTGCTTACGAAAGGAATGGCATACATTCCTTGCACACATCGTCGATACAAGCCAAGAAGTGAAAGACATTCAGAACATTCTAGAAGTACACGACTTTTCCACCATAGCGCCAAGTCGAGTTTCAGAATCGACTTAGTTCCAGGAACTACCTAAGTAGCCAAATTGCCTTATCGTCTAGCTCCAGCTGAGATACATAAACTTTCCAGTCAGCTTAACGAGCTTCTCAGGAAGGGTTATCACCCCAGTGAAGGCAGACAGAAGAAACAAAGCCATACCCCGATAGTGAAAGGTTCGTTGGAATGTCATGCGAGGACCTGAATACACATAGGAGCAAGAAGATCACACGAAACAAAAGTACCCACCTCTCTTTCCCTAATCCATAAATATTTACCTTACATTTAATTTCGGGACGAAATTCCCTCTAACGGGGGGATGATGTGACAACCTGAAATTTCAAACCAATGTAACGAATTCCAGTCGAACCTTGTAACCCATTTTAAGTTAATAAAATATCTTCGAAAATAAAATGTTCAAAAAGTCTCAATTGGGTTGTCTAAATGATAAATATCGTGTCAAGGTTTTTATAGATATCCAAATCACTCGAATCCGAGTTATAATGAAGAAGTTATGACCAACAAAAGATTCGTGTAAAAACCGGTAAAACCCTACAGAACGTAAAAAAACACGAAGTTTCAATAAAACACTTTTTAGCCTTAAGTATCTAAGTGAAAGTCATAGATATCATTTAAACCATAAACATACATAAAAAGAACGCCCAAATCTGACTTCATATGAGGAGGTTAGGATTTTTCGAACTTTCGGACATAGCAGTAGACAACTAAAAACTCGAAATCAAGATCGTGCAACTTTTTGCCAACATGACCTAAACGAGAATCGAAGATCTCATCAATGGAATTACAACGGTAAAAAGTCTGACGAAAACGGACATCAGATGAGGAAGTTATGGATTTTTAACAGACTATTCCTGTCCCGTCCTGTTAAAAATAAATAATTAAAAATAAAATCAAAACCAGCCAACGAAGTCTAAATGAAAGTTGTATAGTATATTCTCACCTACGCATGCATATAAAGAACGTCAAAAACGGAGCTCGTATGCGAAAGTTACAGATTTTACAAGTTCGAGGCACACAAACCAAGAGGATTTACGCCCAGCGTACTCCGATGCTAGGCCTCGGTTCGTCCATGTCGCCCTTCTACGCCCCTACGACCTGTCCCATCTAATGCTCCGTCCGAGGATGCGGTAAGCCATGACGCATGCGAACGCCCAGCGTAACCTCGCTGGTACGCCCCGTGTACGCGAGGGTTCCAGCCCCCCATAAAAGGGATGCGAGGGTTCCGGGAAAAAGGGCTCATTTTCTCTCCTTCTCTTGCGTTTTTCCCCATTTTGCCTGCAAGAAATATCCCGAAGCCCTGGTCTTCACATCCAAGTTCCGAAGGAAGGTTTTACACTCCTGAGATTCCTGAGAATCCCGAGAAATCCGCTTTCTCCAGTCGAAGTTCTGCTCGGTTTTCGTCTCACCTTCTTCAATCTACCAAGTGAGTTCATACCCCTATAACTACGTTTCCAAATATTTTGTAAATGGTTTTATACACTTTCAAGAGGGGGGGGGGGATGGAATACAAGTAAACACCCAGTTATTATCGACTGGAAATATCTATCCTTTACTATGCATTTTATACTGTTATTTTACCTATCATATGAAAACATTCGCATACAACACATATGGCAATAACACCTTGTCTTTTCAGAATAAAAACATGTCGCCATATAATTATCAAACACTTTAATTATATTTTAAGTATAAATGTTCAATAATGTTATACTGTACATACAAAGTCGACACTACGCCAGGGTTTACCATACAAATGAAACATACTTTTGGAAAAACTATAATAGGTATAGTTTACAAAGAAATCATGAGATTTTACATACTATAAGTACTATATCAAGGAAATACTTTCATATATAAGAACAAAAGGACTTTTCATACGTAAATTTATTTGATACTAAGTTTTGTGAGACATTCAACTTCACGTACTTTTAAGTATGCAGTTAAAGTCCTGAATTACTTTTTGTTATTTAATCAATCATATGTGATTTATAACTGTGTTTCAAACAATAGGATTTCATATACTTCAAATTGTGTTTCAAACAAACTACGTTTAAATCGTTTTATAAATTGACATCATGTCATCAATATTTATTATTAGACTCTTCAAAAGGTTTTACAAAACTTCCTTTTTAACTTATATATCGTCAAATGCATGCCTATATATGTATAGTTACGTAAGTAATGTTTAAAGGACTTAGAACTGCTAACCCACTTTATTTCCTTTTTCTTGTTTGAATGTGTACTTAGAGAAATCAGTTAGTTGTCCGAAGGTCGTCTAAACATTAGTTATATATTATGTATACATATGTAGATATAAAAGTACCATTCAATCATTCAAATACTACAAAGAAGAATACTATAACAGAAATTACTAGTAAGCTATTATAGGTATAGTTTAGGAGAATACTATCATATAGAAATATTAAATAGAGAATACTATAATAGAGAATACTACAACAGAGAATACTATCATATACAAGGACACACAGAGCATACTATCATATAAAAGAACATACTAAGATACTATAACAGAAAGAACATTCTAAGATGCTATAGCATGGAACAACTAGATGATCTAACTATACCAACGATCACTAACGCATTGTTCTAAACAAAAGGTGATAATAAATTGGGAATACATGATCATATAACTTTAATGTGGATACGACGGCCTAGCAATTCGTTGCGGAAGTCACCATTGTTTCCCAGAATCTCTTGTAGGGAGAACGTTTAGTATGGGAACTACTTATCACATTATGACCTTAATAAAACAAATATGTTTTCAGGTAATTAGTACTGCAGGTTGTCAATTCTGAAGATCCCTGAGTACTTACTTTTCCCATTACTTTCATATAGTGACAGTTCTACTTGAAAGTCAATGCAAACTATTTTCGAGTTAAGATAGTTATAAACTAGGGAAAAAACATCCACTTTTATAGAGAAACAAACATTCAAAACAGTCGGGTCTTGACAGAAGACTACTTTTTTATGCTAGTAGGAAATATGGGATTTTCTAAAGGTTTTCAAAACATATACAAACATTTACATTGAATATTAACGAACATTTTCATTCAAAATTATTCAAACATTGACATTAAATACTTATGAACTCACCAGCTTAAATGCTGATCTATGATTTCAAAATAACTTGTATTTTCAGGTCGTCAGTAGACAGGTACCGATGCCAGGTTTTTAGAAGATGGAGCATCTTCAAGATTCATCTTTTATTTTGATTATTCATTTTTGGTGTCTTATTACTATTAAAGAACACACTTGTATGAAATTATACTTTTATTGCAATGGATGATGTTGTTGCTTATTTACTACTTTGCTTTGTTATGATATTGTACATGACATCCTCCGCCCCCGAACGTTTCCGCCGTTCTGGTTTGGGGGTGTGACATAAACCCATTGAGGAAACTCACCTTGAAAATCTGAATGAAATGAATGATCCCTGGTTGTTGGTCCTATAGCTCCCCAAACTATCAATTGCCACATAAAACTAATTACATTTGGGGTCTATTAACCAAAAATCTCTACTAGGGTAAAAAGACCATTATACCCCTATCCTAGCTTGGTCCAAGAATGAAGTCCACTAGCACAATCCAATGGGCCCAAAACTAAACAATCCACCAAGGCCCAAAATATGGCCTAATTTCCAATTGGGCCTAACTCCTTCACATGGGTCTTAGCCCAAAGCCTAATCACATACTTGGCCGAAAAACCACTAGAATCAGATGGCCCAACAAACCCAAATCCCCCAAGTCCAAACCAAGGACCAAACTGAAAGGCCAAAAATGAAATGCCAACAGATGAGTACGTTGGGCGTACTCATTTGGTACGCTAAGCATACTGCATAGAGAGCTTGTACGCTGCGCGTATAGGCTTGTACGCCTAGCGTACTCAACTATTTCATCCAACTCCATGCATGACCTTAAGAAGCTCCAAAGCTCAAAAAGGACTTAATGGATGCATGAGGCCCCTAAACTTCATAAAGTTGGCACCTTTATGCTAAAGGAGTCCACAAGGACCTTAGATTTGAAAGAATAAGCCTTTGGGACTTCCTAATCCCAACATCCATCCAATCCATGGCTAAAAACATAACTATTTAACCAAAAAGGAGATCTAAATATGTATATCAATCAAGATAAGAACTTGATACCTCACACTTCTTGAAAATGAGTAGAGGTTCTGGATCCAAGACCTCCTCTTCAGGATAAGCAACCTCACGCTCCATCAACTCCTTCCAAATTCACAAAGATAAGCATCAAAAGCTTTCCAAAAGCTCACACACTCAACAATGGAAGATGGGACTCGATTTTAGGGTTTCTGGACATAAGAGGTTGATAAGGAGGCCACCTCTTAGGGCATAACGACATTATATAAGGCTTGCACCCTAAAAATTAGGGTTTTGGTCTTGACCACATACGCAACGCGTACTACCCTGTACGCTAAGCGTACGTGCATTCCTCCGCGTTTCACTTGGGTCTAATTACGCCCCACGTACACCAGGCTTACGCCCAACGTACGACCTCAATAAGCCCCCACACGTAAAATGCCCAAATTCACTAAGTCCACACAGCTTACACAATTAGTCCATTAAATAAATAATACCCTGAGACCATCGGGCGTTACAATTCTCTCCTACTTGGATCAGACTTCTTCCTCGAAGTCCTCTACCCCGAACAACTCTGGATAATGCTCTTTATCTCCTCCTCGGGCTCCCAAGTCCACTCCGACCGCTTGTGGTGCTACCACTGCACCTTCACCGGCTCTACAACCTTGTTCCTCAAGGTCTTCATCCTCTAATACAAAATTGCCACTGGTCTCTCGATATAATTCAGGCGGTCATCCATTTGAATATGCTCCAAAGGTATAACTGTGGAATCATCCACAAAACACTTCCACAGCTGAGAGACATGAAATGTACTATGAGCCTGACTAAGCTCGGCTGGAAGATCTAGACGATAAGAAACTCGGCCCACCCGAGCCAAAACCTTGAAAGGACGAATATACCTGCGGCCCAGCTTGCCCCGCTTCCTGAACTGGATGACACCTATCCAAGGAGACACCTTCGTGAGAACAATATCTTCCACCTAGAACTCCAAGTCAGACCGGCGCCTACCAACATAACTCTTCTGCCGACTCTGAGCTGTCTAGATCCTGCTCCGAACCTGCTGAATCAGCTTAGTAGTCTTGAGCACCACCTTGATACTCCCCATGACTCGCTGACCGACCTCGCCCCAAAAAATAGGGGCCATGCACTTCCTCCCATAGAGCATCTCAAAAGGAGGTCGATTGATAATGGCATGATAATTGTTGTTATACGAAAATTCTGCTAATGGAAGATACGTATCCCAACTCCCACCAAAATCCAACACGCACGCTCGCAACATATCCTTAAGAGTTTGAATCATCCGCTCACTCGACCTATCAGTCAGTGGATGAAATGATGTACTGAAATGGAGATGAGTGTCCATCTCGTTATGAAACCGCTTCCAAAATCTGGAAGTAAGTCGAACATCCCGGTCTGAAACCACTGATACTAGCAATCCATGACATGCCACCACCTCCCAAACATAAATCTCGGCCAACTTTTCTGTAGAAATACTCTCCCGGATCAAGATGAAATGCGTACTCTTGGTCTATTAATCCACGATGAACCATATAGAATCCACTCCGCACAGTCCTAGGAAGCTTCGTGATAAACTGTATAGTGATGTCTTTCCATTGATATACGGTAATATCCAATGGTTGCATCTTGCCATGAGGTCATTGATGTTCGGCCTTGACCTTCCTGCAGGTCAAGCACCGGTCCACATACCAAGCTACATTTCGCTTTATGCAGGGCCACCAATAATATGGACGAAGATTCCTATACATCTTTGTCGCCCCGTGATGGATGGAGAACCTCGACTTGTGGTCCTCCCCCATCAGAACCTGGCATACACCACCCCAATAAGGAACCTAGGCCTGCTGATGCAGAGTCAACAATCCATGGCTATTAAAATCGAAGGAATCCACCTGCCCCGCAATGCGTTCGCTATTTCGGTGCTCTTCATTCATAGCCTCGAACTAAGCCTCCCGGTTCCGCTCCAACAATGGAGTAATTACTGTCATCCTCAAGAATATATCTTGCAGCTGAGAGCATTGGCCATCACATTGGCCTTCCCCTGGTCGTACAGGATCTCACAATCATAATCCTTCACCACATCCAACCACCGACACTGCTTCATGTTCAGGTTCGGCTGATCCATCAAGTACCTCAAGCTCTTATGATTTGTGTAGATGGTACATCGGACCCCATGAGGTAATGCCGACAAATCTTAAGGGCGAAAACCACAACCCCTAGCTCCAAATCACGCGTTAGATAATTCGCCTCATGAGGTTTCAACTGCCTCGAAGCGTAAGCGATCAAACAACCCCGTTGCATTAATACTTCCCCCAAACCTGTAATCGAAGCATCATAATAAACCACGAAGTCATCAATACCCTCCGACAGGGTCAAAATCGGCGCCTCACACAACCGCTGCCTAAGAGTCTCAAAAGCCGCTTGCTGCTCAGGCCCCTAGCGAAAATTCACTAACTTCTTGGTCAGTCGGGTCAATGGAACAACAATCTTGGAGAAATCAAGGATGAATCTACAATAGTAATCCACCAGAACAAAAAAACTCCAAATCTCATATGGAGACCTTGGAACCTCCCACTACATCATGACCTTAACCTTGGACGGATCAACCATAATACCCTTCTAATTGACAAGGTTCCCCAGAAATTGCACCACGCGCAACCAGAATTTGCAATTGAAGAACCTTGCAAAAAAGTCTCTCCCTCCTCAAGGTATCAAGCACCTCCCTCAAGTGCTCCTCGTGCAGTTCCTAAGTCTTGGAATAGATCAAGATATCATCAATAAGGACTATCACAAACCGATCTAGCATTGGTATGCACATGCGTTTCATGAGAACCATGAGCATGACAGGAGCATTGGTGTGCCCAAATGGCATCACCACGAACTCATAATGACCATATCGAGTCTGGAAAGTTGTCTTCTGCACATCCTCATTCCAGACCCACAACTAATGATAACCGATCGCAGATAAATCTTAGAGAACTAAGATGCACCCTGAAGCTGTTCGAAAAGATCATCAATCCTCGGGAGGGGATAACGGTTCTTCACCATTACCTTATTCAACTCCTGGTAGTTGATACACATCCAATGAGACCCGTCCTTCTTCTTCACAAACAGAATCAAGGCTCCCTAAGGCGAATTGCTTAGTCTAATAAATCCCTTTTTCTCACAGCTCCTGCAGCTCTATAAACAACTCCTGCATCTCAGGAGGAGACAACTGATATGGGGCTTTGGCTATCGGAGCCGCACCTGGAACTAAGTCAATCCTGAACTCCACCTGCCTCTCCGGAGGTACCCCTGGAAAATCCTCTGGGAACACATCCGGATAATCCCACACGATAGGCATATCATCCACAGTCGCCTTACTCTTATCCCGGGTATCCATGACATAGGCGACAAAACCCGAACAACCCTGATGAAGATAGTGTCTGGCCCTCATAGCAGAACACATAATCGGCCCATGCTGCGGTCTCTCACCCTGAATCACTAGCTCTCCTCCATTTGGGGACCGAACCCAAACTAACTTTTGCTCACAGTCGATCACTATCCCATTAGGGCTCAACCAATCCATGTCCACGATGACCTTGCTCTCACACAGAGGAATATGAACCAAATTAGCCGGATACCACTCGTTGAACAACTAGAGAGTATAATCCTGATGAACTCTCGCAACCCTGACCGTCCTATCATCAGTAATCTCCACATCAAGAGGACGATCTAGCTCACCAAGAGCTCCAACAAATCTCTTGCTAAGTGCAAGCGACACAAAATATCGAGTAGCCACCAAATCAAATAATACCAAAGCAGAGATACCGTTCACAATAACGATCCTAAAATAAAACACATACACATAAGCAACAATTCAATATCAATAAAGAGATAAGGAGAAGATACATACCCGTCACAACATTGGGAGCTGCACGCGCCTCCTCTGCCGTCATCTGGAAAGCCCTACTCTTTGCCGCTGGTGCATCTGCCTGTCCCTAACGGCCGTTAGTAATCCTCAAAGTCACCGGGGAGGGTGCTGATACCGGTCTTGCCACAGCCAAACTCGGACAATGGGTCTTCTTGTGGCCCCTCTGATTGCACTAAAAACAAATCAGATCAGATACTTGAGTGGTGAGGGTGGCATTAGTACAATCCCTGCTGATATGACCAGTCCAACTGCACTTGAAGCGATCAGAACCACCCACTTTGAACATCCCCTTGTGCACCTTGCCTCACTTGCCACTATTCTTCAACACTCGACAACGAATCTGGCTTCCTATTCTTCTCTATCTCCAATTCAATCTCCCTCTCCCTAGCTCTCACTATCATGTCCTCCAGCGTCTTGCAGCTGGATCGGCTAACAAACTGCTGAATATCACTCCTCGAAATCTTAGCTCAGAACCTGGTCGAGAAACCACTCCAGGTCATCGAATCAATAGCAACATCATCTCTTATAGCACAACCCACCTCTTCCCACCAATCATGTGCCCTCTCTTTCAAGAGGTAGGAAGCTAGTCTTACTTTGTCCCCCTCAGGACATCGGCTGGTACGGAAAGCGTTAGCAACATCTTCTAACCACCTACTACTCGCAATGGGGTCCCTTGACCCATGATAATTTGGTGCTCCACATGCCGAAACTCCCTGAAATTCGGAGGGCACGTCCCAACTAAAGCCACAATCTCACCGTGAAAGGCGGTCGATCTCTCATCAAGAATCTGCAAAATACATTCCTTGATCGTGCCAAAGATCACAGGACTCTACTTAAGGATATCGCGTGTAATCTCAGACGAGATGAACTCCCTCATCTGGTCATCAAGCTTCCTGGCTCCAGAACATGAGCCTGAACCCTCCCCAATGTCGGAACTGCTAACTGGTCTGCCTCGTAATACCACCATACTGAAAATAGACTATATAAACCATCAAAATACACATCAAATATATATACATTGGGGAATCACAACATCATAAGCTCCCTATCTCCGTTGCTTTCCCTCCTTGAATCGAGTACGGATCCTATGCTTCTAGTAGTACGAGCCTATACTACCTTCCACATTTATCCTTACTTTAATCAAGAAGTACCTTAACTCAGACAAGTTAATTATATTCTAACAACTCCTCATAGATAAGGCGCCCAACACTAAATCTCATCCTAGGTTTTCCTAGGGCAAACTCCACACCACTATCTGCCATCAGCTGCAAAAGGAACTCCATCTAACTTCCTCTAATTAGGCCACAAATATAATTACATATTACAAAAACTAGATAATTCTTCGAATGAAAGGTCTCACACTACAATAGTTGGACTCAAACAAGAGATACACAATAGGGTTAAAACCTAACCCTATAAGTTCCCATAATATGTAACTTAGCATATTCATTTACTAGTTAGTTGAAGCAAGTTAGAACTCCTAAAAGCACAAAGCAAACAATATTCGAGCATCAAGTAATCAGAACCAAGCATAACCTAATCACACCATCCTATTACTGGCTAATCAAAAATAGCATACAAATATATAGGCTCATATAGCAGGCATACAAAGGCATCTCTAGATCCTTAGCCCTAATCTAGCATGTGATTCACATATTCACAATTCAAAACACATCACAAACATGTATGGGTATTTTTGGAAAACTTACTTGAGCTCGGCTGATTGCATGCACCACACCCTTTTTCTCTTTTAGAAATCCTTTTTATAAAACGCTTTTCTTTTTAAACTTTCTACCAAGTCCTTAGTTTGAGTTCAGACACACCCGCAAATGTGCCCGAATCCCACAAACCAAGGCTCTGATACCAACTTGAAATATCCAAAAATAAGGACCCAAAAATTTCATTTTTATAATAGATAAAATAGTACTTTCATATAACAGTTAATTTGTTGTTTCACAAAAAAAAAATATAACATCCATACATCTCAACAAAACCAATGTATAAAATTGAAACGACCCAAAATTTTCATTTTTCAATATAACCAAAAACCATAATCTGAGTGTCATATCATAAAAACCATACGTGATGTATCCCAAACATAATAAAAACACTGTGCTGAAAACTGTATCATATCCATGTCATATCAAAATCAAAAACTAAATCAACTCCCAGGATAAAAGCTGAAGCTGTGGTGTGTGCGATGCCATCATCCCGAGCTCTTCCCTCTGCTAGCGGAAGTACCTGAAACCAAAACTGAAACTGTAAGCACGAAGCTTAGTGAGCTCCCCCAAACTACCATATACCATACAATAACATATCAAGCACAAACTGGGGCCTTGCCCCCTCCATCGGACCGAAGTCCGAAGCTGACTGACTGGGACCTTGTCCCCTACATTGGACCGAAGTCCGAAGCTAACATCAGACCGAAGTCCGAAGCTGACTGGGACCTTGTCCCCTACATCGAACCGAAGTCCGAAGCTAACATCAGACCAAAGTCCGAAGCTGACTGGGACCTTGTCCCCTACATCGAACCGAAGTCCGAAGCTGACATCGGACCGAAGTCCGAAGCTGACTGGGACCTTGTCCCCTACATCGAACCGAAGTTCGAAGCTGACATCGGACCGAAGTCCGAAGCTGACTGGGACCTTGTCCCCTACATCGAACCGAAGTCCGAAGCTGACATCGGACCGAAGTCCGAAGCTGACTGGGACCTTGTCCCCTACATCGAACCGAAGTCCGAAGCTGACATTGGACCGAAGTCCGAAGCTGACTGAACATAACATAAACGTATCACTAACATGAACACACATAATCCTGTCTGAGCCACGAAGGCATCAAACATGCTAACTACTGCATCGGATCAAAATCCGGATACTACTGCTAGCTAAATGGGTCGGCATTGTGGCCTTAGACCCGTTCCTACTGAAAGGAAACTCACCTCGTGAACTGGCTGCTGTGTGTATGGCTCTGGAAGCTAACTGCTGCTGCTCCGGTATCTCCCCGGCTCAAAGAGCTCTTGCTTTCCCTTGAATCTCTGCTCTACAATCCTTCTCCTTGCTCCTTTCTTCTTCTCCTTCTTCAAGCCTTCACAAATGCACACAAGATCACTAAAAACACTCAAGATCGAATTAGGGTTTTCTCACAGCTTTAGAGGGAGAAGGAGGCGAGATTGGGGGCTATAAGGTGGCTTAAATAGTGGGCAACCCGGGGATTTAGGGTTTCTCCCAAACGGACAGACTCGCCGAGTCCAGAATATGGACTCGCCGAGTCGCCAGCTAATACGTGCTCGAAATCCCGACCCTACTCGGCGAGTCAGGCTATGAACTCGCCGAGTCCCTCTTGCAAAACTTCAAAATAAATACCAAGGAATTATCATACTGGAGACGGGTCGTTACAATTCTCCCCCACTTATCTCAGACTTCGTCCTCGAAGTCTGCTACGGCTGAATCTGCAAATATCTCTGGGTAGTGCTCCCTCATCTCCTCCTCAGCCTCCCACGTCCATTCCGATCCCTTCCGGTGCTGCCACTGCACCTTCACTAACTGAATTACCTTGTTCCTCAAGGTCTTGGTCTTCTGGTCCAGAATCGCGACCGGCCTCTCAATATAATTCAGGCTGCTATCAACCTGAATATCCTCTAGGGGAACGACTGCTGACTCATCCACCAAACACTTCCTCAACTGAGACACATGGAAAGTGTTGTGGATCTGACTAAGATCCTCAGGAAGATCTAACCGATAAGCAACCCGACCCACCCGGGCCAAAACCCTGAAAGGACCAATAAATCTGGGGCCCAACTTGCCCCTCTTCCGGAACCTGATGACACCCTTCCAAGGTGAGACCTTCAGAAGGACCATATCTCCCACCTGGAACTCCAAGTCCGAACGCCTCCTGTCGGCGTAGCTCTTCTGCCGACTCTACGCAGTCTGCAGTCTACTACGGACCTGCTGGATCAACTCAGTCGTCTTGAGCACCACTTCTGTGCTCCCGATGATTCGCTGACCGACCTCGCCCCAAAAAATCGGGGTCCTACACTTCCTCCCATACAACATCTTAAAAGGAGGTCGATCAATGCTCGCATGATAACTGTTGTTATACGAGAATTCCGCTAACGGAAGATACGTATCCCAACTGCCACCGAAATCTAGAACACATGCCCTAAGCATGTCCTTGAGAGTCTGAATCGTCCTCTCGCTCTGCCCGTCCGTCTGAGGGTGGAAAGCGGTGCTGAAATGGAGACGAGTACCCATCTCGTCGTGGAACCGCTTCCAGAATCTGGATGTGAAACGGACATCTCGGTCTGACACCACCGATACCGGCACTCCATGACGTGCCACAATCTCTCGCACATAGATATCGGCTAACTTTTCCGCCGATATACTCTCCTGGATCGGAATAAAATGGGCACTCTTCGTCAACCGATCCACTACTACCCATATCGAATCCACTCCTCGTGCGGTCCTGGGGAGCTTGGTGACAAAATCCATGGTGATGTCCTCCCACTTCCACACGGGAATGTCTAACGGCTGCATCTTGCCGTGAGGACTCTGGTGCTCCACCTTGACCTTCCGGCAGGTCAGGCATCTCTTAACATACCAGGCGACGTCCCTCTTCATGCAGGGACACCAATAATCAGGTCGAAGATCTCGATACATCTTCGTCGCCCCTGGGTGGATAGAAAATCGAGACTTATGAGCCTCGTCCATCAATACTTTCCGTACTCCACCCCAGTACGGTACCCACACCCTCCCGTGCAGCGTCAGCAATCCCCGACTATCATAATCAAACGAGGCTACTCGGCCCACGATCCTCTCACACTTCTGTCTCTCCTCCTTGAGGCCCTCCACCCGAGCCTCCTTGATTCGCTCCAACAACGGAGTGATCACTGTCATCCTCAAACACAGATCTCTGATAGGGGCCGCCGACACTTTGCGGCTTAGGGCGTCGGCCACCACGTTGGCCTTCCCTGGATGGTAAAGGATCTCACAATCGTAATCCTTTAGCACATCTAACCACCTCCTCTGCCTCATGTTCAGACTCGGCTGATCCATAAGGTACCTCAAACTCTTGTGATCCGTGTAAATAGTACAACGGACCCCATAAAGGTAATGCCTCCAAATCTTGAGGGCAAACACAACTGCCCCCAGCTCCAAATCATGGGTAGGATAATTAGCCTCGTGAGGCTTCAACTGCCTCGAGGCATAAGCTATCACATGGCCTCGCTGCATCAATACTGCTCCCATACCTGTGATCGAAGCATCACAGTAGACTACGAAGTCCTCTACTCCCTCTGGCAAGGTAAGGATCGGAGCCTCGCACAATCTCTGTCTGAGGGTCTCGAACGCTGCCTGCTACTCAGGCCCCCAACGAAATACCACCGACTTCTTGGTCAGTCGGGTGAGCAGTACTGCTATCTTGGAGAAGTCCTGAATAAATCTCCGATAATACCCTGCCAACCCTAGGAAGCTCCGAATCTCAGATGGAGACTTCGGGACCTCCCACTGCATCACGGCCTCTATCTTGGCCGGATCTACCAAAATACCCTTCTGGTTGACGAGGTGACCAAGAAACTGCACCTCGCGCAACCAGAACTCACATTTGGAGAACTTTGCGAAAAGTCTCTCCCTCCTCAAAACCTCCAGCACCTCCCGCAGGTGCTCCTCGTGCTGCTCCTGCGTCTTGGAATATACCAAGATATCATCTATGAATACTATCACTGACCGATCCAGCATCGGCCTGCATACGCGGTTCATGAGATCCATGAACGCGGCTGGAGCATTGGTGAGCCCAAATGGCATCACCACAAACTCATAATGACCATACCTGGTCCTGAAAGCAGTCTTCTGTACATCCTCATCTCTAACCCGCATCTGATGATAACCGGAGCGTAGATTGATCTTGGAGAACCAAGATGCTCCCTGAAGCTGATCAAACAAATCATCTATCCTCGGAAGTGGGTAACAGTTCTTCACCGTTACCTTATTCAACTCCCGATAATCAATACACATATGATGCGACCCATCCTTCTTCCTCACAAACAGGATCGGCGCTCCCCAAGACGAACTGCTCGGCCGAATGAAACCCTTGTCTAACAGCTCCTGCAGCTGTGTAGACAACTCCTGCATCTCAGGGGGAGCTAGTCGATACGGTGCTTTGGCTATCGGATCCGCACCAGGAATTAGGTCGATCCTGAACTCAACCTGTCTCTCAGGAGGTATCCCCGGCAAATCCTCGGGAAACACATCCGGGTAGTCTCGAACAATAGGAACATCATCAACTGTCGTCTTGCCCTTCTCCCGGGCATCCAAGACGTAAGCTACAAAACCGGCGCAACCCTGCTGAACATAGCGCCTCGTCCTTGCGGCGGAACAAAAGGTCGGTCCTCGCTGTGGCCTCTCGCCCTGAATCACTAACTCTCCCCCACTGGGAGTGCAAACCCTCACTAGCTGAAGCTCACAATCAATCACCGCCCCATTGGGGCTTAGCCAATCCATGCCCACAATAACCTTATTCCCTCGCAGGGGAATAGGTACCAGGTCTACTGAAAACTGCTCATCAAACATCTGAAGGGAACACCCTCTATGCACTCTGCCGACCCTCACGGTCCTATCATCTGCTATCTCAACCTCTAATGGACAATCCAGCTCCCCAGGAGCTCTACTAAATCTCTTGCTAAGCACAAGCGATACGAATGATCGGGTAGCCCCCGAATCGAACAATACCAAAGCAGAAATGCCGTTCACAGAGAACGACCCTAAATAAAACATACAATCATAAGCAATATTCAAACGATAATAATAATAATTAAGAGATGAAGGGAAGATACATACCCGTCACCACATCAGGAGTCGATCGCGCCTCCTCTGCTGTCATCTGAAACGCCCTACTCTTCGCCACTGGCGCATCAGCTCGGCCCTGCCGGCCATCTGTAATCCTCAAAGTAGCAGGGGCAGGTGCAGCCACCTTCCCTGCTGCGGCTAAGCTCGGACACTGGGACTTTTTATGTCCCCTCTGATTGCACTGAAAGCAAATCAGATCAGATGCTGCAACGGCAGTAGCAGGAGCCGTACAATCCCTACTCAAATGTCCAATCCGACCACACTTGTAGCAGCCGGAACTCCCCGCCTTGCACGCTCCTTCGTGCATCTTCCCACACCTACCACATCGACCGTGGCTTGGCTGTCCCCTGGACCTGTGATCTGAAACCCTGGGCTTTTTGCCCAAACCGCCTGAACCCAAAACCGCCTCCGGTTTCCTCTTCTTCTCCATGTCGAGATCAATCTCCCTCTCCCGAGCCCTAGCAATCATATCTTCCAGCGTTTTACAGCTGGACCGGCTCACAAACTGGCGGATATCGCTCCGCAACATCTCATGATAACGGGCCTTCTTTATTTCCTCATCAGCTACGTACTGAGGAACGAGAAGAGCCCTCTCCCTGAACTTGGCGGTGATCTCCGCCACTGTCTCTGTAGTCTGGGTGAGGTCCTGAAACTCCCTAGCTAACTGCTACACCTCAATAATCGGTGCAAACTCCGCCCTGAACCTGGTAGAGAAATCAGCCCAAGTCATGGCGTCCAATGCTGCGTCATCTCCAATGGAGTGTCCGACCTCCTCCCACCAATCCCGTTCCCTGTCCTTCAGAAGACAGGATGCCAATCTGACCTTGTCCCCCTCGGGACACCTGCTAGTGCGGAAAGCGTTGGCCACATCCGCCAACCATCTGGTACTCGCTATGGGGTCCCGCGCCCCATGATAGTCCGGAGCTCCACATGCCCTGAACTCCCTGAAAGTAAGGGTGCGCGACCCATTCATGGTCGCCACCTCGGCACGGAAGGTGCCCAATCTCTCATCCATCAGCTCCAGAATCCCCTCCTTGATCGAACCGAAGATCACAGGAGTCTGCTCTAAAATGATGCGCGTAATCTCCGAAGAAAGAAACTCTCGGGTCTGCTCATCCATGCGCTCGTCCCCCGAGCCTGAACCTGATCCCTCCCCGGCACCTCCGCTGCCGGCTGCTGGTCTGGAACGCAAAACCACCATTCTGAAACACATCACAACTACATCAGAAAACTGAAATATCTCAAGGGATGATTGATACTACAACTAGCTCCCTGGTCTTGTCTCGGCCTTTCTTAATTCGAGTACGGATCCTCTGCTTTCAGTAGTACGGGCCCATACTACCTTCCACATCTATCCGTACTTTCTTCAAGAACTGCCTTGACTCCACCAAGTCACTTCTACTACTACTGATCTCTGCTACTCTCATCCTAGGCTTGCCCTAGGGAAACCTCAGACTCAACTCATCTAGTCCTCAGCTGCTGAGGGTCTCCTTATAATACTAATTAGCCACCACCTGAACACCATCACATGTGACGAAGATTAGATAATCCTTCAAGTAAAAGACCCGTCCCTATAATGGTTGGACTCAAACAAGAGCTGCGCAATAGGGCCAGTTCCAACACTCTGGGATTATTCAACCCTGATCACATGTGGTGTGACGTGTTCACCTAATGGCTAACTCCCATCACTCAGAATCCAACAAAGCACGAAGCAAGCAACATTCGGATAAAGGAAACATACTCAGGCAAAACTATTCTCATAACGAGAAACTGTACTAGCATACAATGCTAAGCTCATACTATCAGGCATAACCTAAACAGGCCATCCTACTGCTGTCTACTCAATACTAGCATGCAATACTCATAAAGCTGTAACACATAAAGCAGGCACATAAGGCATCCTCCTAGATCCTTAGTCCTATACTAGCATGCTGTTCTACTGGAACTGGAACTGAACAAATAACTTGTATGGGTAATTTGGGAGTACTTACTTGAGCTCGGCTGATCGCATGCACCACACCCTTATCTCGTTTAAAAATTTCTTTCTTTCTAAGTGCTTTCAAAATTCTTTAGAAAACAGTTTCTTTTTTTTTAAATCTTTTTATTTCCCCTTAGTTTGAGTTCAGATACACCCGGAAGTGTATCTGAATCTCTCAAACCAAGGCTCTGATACCAACTTGAAACGACCCAAAAATACGACCCAAAAATTTCATTTTTCAATATAACCAAAAACCATAATCTGAGTGTCATATCATAAAAACCATACGTGATGTATCCCAAACATAATAAAAACACTGTGCGGAAAACTGTATCATATCCATGTCATATCAAAATCAAAAACTAAATCAACTCCCAGGATAAAAGCTGAAGCTGTGGTGTGTGCGATGCCATCATCCCGAGCTCTTCCCTCTGCTAGCGGAAGTACCTGAAACCAAAACTGAAACTGTAAGCACGAAGCTTAGTGAGCTCCCCCAAACTACCACATACCATACAATAACATATCAAGCACAAACTGGGGCCTTGCCCCCTCCATCGGACCGAAGTCCGAAGCTGACTGACTGGGACCTTGTCCCCTACATCGGACCGAAGTCCGAAGCTAACATCAGACCGAAGTCCGAAGCTGACTGGGACCTTGTCCCCTACATCGAACCGAAGTCCGAAGCTGACTGGGACCTTGTCCCCTACATCGAACCGAAGTCCGAAGCTGACATCGGACCGAAGTCCGAAGCTGACTGGGACCTTGTCCCCTACATCGAACCGAAGTCCGAAGCTGACATCGGACCGAAGTCCGAAGCTGACTGAACATAGCATAAACATATCACTAACATGACACACACATAATCCTGTCTGAGCCACGAAGGCATCAAACATGCTAACTACTGCATCAGATCAAAATCCGGATACTACTGCTAGCTAAACGGGCCGACATTGTGGCCTTAGACCCGTTCCTACTGAAAGGAAACTCACCTCGTGAACTGGCTGCTGTGTGTATGGCTGTGGAAGCTAACTGCTGCTGCTCCGGTATCTCCCCGGCTCAAAGAGCTCTTGCTTTCCCTTGAATCTCTGCTCTACAATCCTTCTCCTTGCTCCTTTCTTCTTCTCCTTCTTCAAGCCTTCACAAATGCACACAAGATCACTAAAAACACTCAAGATCGAATTAGGGTTTTCTCACAGCTTTAGAGGGTGAAGGAGGCGAGATTGGGGGCTATAAGGTGGCTTAAATAGTGGGCAACCCGGGGATTTAGGGTTTCTCCCAGACGGATAGACTCGCCGAGTCCAGAATATGGACTCGCCGAGTCGCCAGCTAACACGTGCTCGAAATCCCGACCCTACTCGGCGAGTCAGGCTATGAACTCGCCGAGTCCCTTTTTAAAACTTCAAAATAAATACCAAAGAATTATCATACCGGAGACGGGTCGTTACAAAAATGTTAGTGAAATGAGAGTAAATATAAAATGTGGAATCCCAATGGTGTGTGCGATGAAGTCAACTCGAGCTCTTCCTTTTGGAACCGGAAGTACCTGGAACATTAACTAAAAACCGTAAGCACAAAGCTTAGTGAATTCTCAAACTACCTCATAACATATATACAATAAACATACAACGGGCCTAGCCCGACATCGGGCCCTGCTCAACATCGAGCGCCACTGGGTAATGGATCGGGCCTTGCCCAGCATACATATAACATATATCAAATAATCACATACACATGTAATAATCCTGATCAAGCTCCGCGTTTCCTTGAGTTTGAGCTAGCGGTTTTGTAAGAATATCTGCCCTTTGTTCTTCACTAGGACTGTATTCCACCTCCGCTTGATTGTTTTCAACACAATTACGAATGAAGTGAAACCTCGTGTGAATGTGTTTACTCCTTCCATGAAAGATGGGATTCTTCGTTAGTTTGATAGCCGAATTGTTATCAACTTTAAGAACCACTTTCTCTTGCTCCTTGTTCATGATTTCTCCAAGCAAATATTGAAGCCATATTGCTTGACATGTGGTCGCCGTGACTGCCATGAATTCCGCCTCGCAAGATGATAAAGCAACAATATCTTGCTTTTGCGAACACCATGTTATCGGAGATAAAGGTAGTAGAAAATGTGACCAGTTGTGTTTCTTCCATCATCTGGGTCAACATTGTGACTACTATCACTAAAACCAATAAGTCACCTTTGTCCCATCCTTTCGTACTTGATTTCGTATCCCGTTGTTCCCCGTAAGTACTTAAGGATATGTTTGATTGCACCGACATGTGATTCTCTTGGACTTTGCATGTATCGGCTAACAACTCCAACCACATATGACATATCGGGTCTTGTTTTCAAGAGATATCTAAGACATCCTACCACCTTTCGATATTCTGTTGGGTCGATTTCGGGTTCATATTCGGCCTTATTTCCCGGTTCCATTGGAATGTGGGTCGGATTGCAATCATATAAACCATATTCTTTTAAAATGCGTTGAGCATATGCTTCTTGGTTTATAGTAATCCCCAATTCATCTTGCTAACTTCAATGCCAAGGTAATAAGTCAATCTTCAAAGATCTGAAATCTCGAAGTTCTTGGACATATCTAATTTGAACCTCTTTATTATGTTCAAATTTGCACCTATGACAAATAAATCATCAACATAAATTGCTAAAATTAGAAAGTTAGATCCTTCACTTTTTCGGTACACCGATGGTTCTTTCATGCAGTTTTGAAATTTCATACTCTTCAAAATCCCATCAATCTTCGTGTTCCATGCTCGAGGTTCTTGTCTTAGACCATATAGTGCTTTCGTAATGCGATATACTTTATGCTCGTTGCCTTTCTTTATATAGCCTTTTGGTTGCGATACATAAATGGTTTCCTTCAATTCTCCATGTAAGAATGCCGTTTTAACATCTAAGTGTTTAAGCTCACACCCATGAGTAGGGGCTAAGGCTATAAGAAATCGATTGGTTTCAATTCGAGCTATCGGGGCAAATACTTCTTGAAAATCAATACTGGGTTGTTGCACGTAACCTTTAGGAACTAACCTTTCCTTGTATTTATTAATGGTGCCATCTGCATCTTTCTTCAATTTGAACACCCACTTGAGTCCAATTGGCTTCACCCCCATAGGTTTGTTCACAATAGTCCAAGTATTATTCTTGTTTATCGAATTAATATATGCATCCATGGCTTTGACTTACTATGGTTATTTCCTTGCTTCTTCAACAGATACCGACTCGTCATTGGTTGTAAGAAGAATTTCTTCGAGATTATCAAGATCAAGCTCATAATCTTGAAATGGTCTTGGAGGTACTCTTGTTCTTGAGGGTATTTGATTTGCAACTCCTTGTTGAACATTATTATTTACCAGACTTGGTTATTCATTATCTTGTACTTCCGCTCCATCTCCAATCTCATGATCCAATTCAATCAGTTCAATTGGATCATTATTTACATCGTTTCCTTGGTTGTTGTTTGCCTCGTCTCTCGGATAGTCCCATGGTATTATGAATGAGCCCGATTCTTCATTGTTGGTTCCTTCTTCTTTAATCCAATCCCACCCTTTGGTTTCATCAAAAATAACGTCTCAACTCATGATTATTTTTTGTGTTACCGAGTTAAATAACCAATAAGCTTTCGTACCCGGTTCGGAACCAACATTCACTAGTGGTCTTGATCTTGCATCCAACTTCTTTAGATTAACCGGTTCAACTTTTGCATGTGCTAGACACCCAAATATACGAACATTTTCTAAATTCGGTTTTCTTTTATACAACTTTTTGTAAGGAGTTGTATCACCAAGGACTCTTGTGTAAACACAATTGATTAAATTTGTAGAGTGATTTACCGCTTCTCCCTATAAGTAGTTTGGAACATGCATTGCCTTCATTATACTTCGGGTCATGTCCGTAAGTGTTCGGTTTCTTCGTTTCATAATTCCGTTTTGTTGTGGAGAATATAGGGCGGTAAGGTGGTGTTTGACTCTGTTTTGATCACAAAAAGAATTAAAGTCGAGAGAAGTAAAATCACCTCCTCGATCACTTCTAGACACTTTCAAAGGCTTTCCAATTTCATTCTCCACCAAAGCTTTGTATTTTTTGAAGTGTCTTTTCTTTCATGAGATAGATCCACATAAATCGTGAAAAATCATCAATTAGTGTAAAAATATACCAATTTTGACCTTAGGTTGCCAGCGTGATCGGACCGCATAAATCACCGTGAACTAGTTCCAATGGTTGTTTTGCTTTGTATGTCTTCATAGTTGGGAATGACTTTCTTATTTGCTTTCCCACCAAGCAAGACTCACACAATTGATTCTCATGATCAAATTGGGGTAACCCTTTGACTAGACCCTTCTTGGACATCTTTTTCATTGACTCGAAATTGATATGCCCAAGTATTGCAAGCCATTGCCATGTATCTTCACTTAGTCTCGAATGAAGGAAAATAGGAACTCCAATTTTTAATTTTATTTTATAAAGGCGGTTTGGAGTTCTTTGTACTTTCATTAATAAGGAATTATCGGCATCGTTCATGGTCAAGTTGTTGTCTTTCATTCGAGTATCACACCTGGCTTCGATTGCTTGTCTGAGGCTAATAATATTTTTCTTGAGATCCGGTATGTAGTAAATCTCCGTCATTAGCCTTTGTTGACCCCTCTTGCATTGGAAAAGTATAGCACCTTTTCCCTTTATTTTTACACACGAATTATCTCCAAATTTAACCCTCCTGGTTATGCCTTCATCGAGTTCCGAGAAAAATGACCGGTTTCCCGTCATGTGATTGCTTGCCCCATTATCCAAATACCACACATCGTTATCTTGTGAGTCGTATCGAGAAGATATCACCTTTTCTTCGTTTAAAAATACAGCCTCTTGTAAAAATACAGTCTCGTCGGTATCGTCATATTCGGCAAAATTACTTTCTTGTAATTTTTTAATTTGGTCCGGACATTAAGACGCGAAGTGGCCCAGTTTATCACACCGGTAACAAATAGTTTTGGACAGGTCTTTTTCGGTTTACGGTTTGGATTGGGATTGGATTTGGGCTTTTGATCAAAGTTGGGCCTGTTTTGATCAGTGGGTCGATTATCATTCTGTTTTGGGTCGTGGGTCCGTCGAGGCTTGTACCCATTTGATGACCCACTTAAGTTATTTGATCCACCAACCCCTTTCCTCCTTGAATGAATCTACGACTTCCGACTACTCGAACCAACGCTACTGCTCAAACTACCACCGCCTGGAGACTTCACAAACATCACCCTCATCTGCCCTTCTCTGTCGTTATCAGCCTCCTTCACCCTCTCCTTGTAGGCTTTCAACCGCCCAACCACATCCTTGAAGCCCACCATCTTCAGATCAAGGACTTGCTCAAGGGAGGCCACCATGTGGATGTATTTTCTTGGCAACGAATTGAGGAATTTCTTCACCATCTTTGATTCTTTAATCGTTTCACCAAGTACTGCCGATTGTGACGAGATTCCGGACAGTTTTTCAGCGAAACTGTTGATTGATTCCTTCTATGTCATCTTCAGCATGTCGAAGTCAGCGCTTAGGGTTTGTAATCTTGCCTCTTTCATCCTATCATCCCCTACATAGCGAGCCTTGATCGATTCCCACAGAGCCTTTGAAGACTCGATATCACCAATTTGCATTATCAAGCTTTCTGGAATTGCATGATAAAGCAACCCCGTAGCAAGGTAATCTTTTTCCTCGTTCTTGTCTGTTCCTGGATCGATCACTGTCCAAGCCTTGTGAATTCTAAGCACCACCTTCATACGCAGGACCAGATAGTGTAATTGGTTGGTGTGAGCATCGGACAGACAATTGAAGTCGCTCCGACCTCCTTGAACCGATTTCACAGCCTTCGGTTTCTAGGCTCTAATACCAATTCAAGATAAAAAAAAATAATAATATGAAACTCTCCAATATATTGAGAAAATAACTCAAAACTCAACTAGATTGTGTTACATTCTGAAATCATAACTTGATTCTAATGTGTGTGTGTGTGTGTGTATTGTTGGAATAGTGTCCAAGGTCATTAACTATTGAGAATATTTCTAATAATAACAAGGTCCTTTTGGGTTGCCCTCAAGACCTAAATTGAGTAGAATAAATAAATGAGAAATTGGTTTATTAATTATTATGATTAATAATTAATTAGAAACTAATTGGAAATATATTTTGGAAATATATTATGGGAATTAATTAACAGTTTAGTTAATTAAAGGGTTGAATGTTCATTAATCGATAGTTGGTTAATCAGGAATGTACCAGGACTCTTATGGAATTAGGGTTGGATGAAATTCACTCCATCCCACATGGGAAATGAGTGAAATTTCGTGGTTATGCCTCCATCCCACATGGGAAGGAGTACTAAACCTTAGGAGGGATCCAATGCTATAAATAGGGCCGTAGGGATTTCATTCCTCATTGCACCTTGGTTTGAAGTTTTCGCCAACCATTCTTCCTCCTCCCATTGGGACGATTTCTAACCCTCTTTGGGTTTGGTAATTTGACCATTCTCTTAGTTATTTTTATTCTACTCTTTGGTGTCATTGGGTGTGATACAATTAGAGATATTCTGGTTTGGGTCCTTTAATCCAAGCAATTTCATGGAAGATCAAGATCTCAAGCATGGAGATGAAGGGCTACATAAGAGGTATGTTTTTTTTTGTTTGTATGTTTTCTAGGGTAGATGTAATTAGCATGAAGCCATAGATCTATAGGTTGCATGTACATTTAGGTATATCGTTGTTTCGATTTTTCTGCTGCCGAGTTTAGAATGTATTTGATGCACAGAAAACCCAATATATATATATATATATATATATATATATATATATATATATATATATATATATATATATATATATATATATATATATATATATATATATATATATATATATATATATATTACCGACTTATGAATCAGAATATAGAAACTAGGAACCGACTTAAACACAGTTTCCTAAAACTAAGTAGCCATAAATTAAATTGCTTGGTTTGCAAGTTCTCCTTGACTTAGGATTCCAATATTTTTATCCAAAAAGATTAATTATAAATAGTTAAATAGTTAATGATAATTTTGACTTTTGTTACATATGTTGAATTTTGATCAGATTGTACTATTTCTCCGTTTTTTGTTTGTAATTCGGAATTTGTGCTTGCTAGTTTCTTTTTCCAACGTATGTGCGTATGTGAATTGGTGTCTGGATATTGTCTTGTCTTCTTCCAATACACACCGCTACACAGCCCTTGAATCATCCATAAAAACATAAAGATTCTTACAGTAGCTTTACAGAATCGACTTAAAAAACAGTTTCTTCGGTACTTGTTCTTTGTATTCTAAATTAACATTTGATTTCAACAATGTTCATTAAGGATTTAAATGTTCTTGTGGGTATTTCATTACTTTTTCTGTTGATCAATTGATTAGTCAATAACTGTTGACTTCACTAATATTCAACGCCTTTGATCGAGGTTTGAATTAGACTAATTCATCTTCAAATTAGGTGGAATCTCTACCAATAATTTTTCAGAAAACAGTAACGAAGTTTGAATTTAATCCTCTGTGAACTCATCTAAAAAAAACATACAATTTTCTAATCTTGATTGAGCCACATCCGTGATTATGTGTCGTTCCCTTGTTATATTGAATACATGTAGTAATTTTTTTTTATTGCTATTTATGGTACAAAACTCGAAGAAAATAGTACAAGTAGATCAAGCAACACAACAATATCAATGAAAACACGCCGACATTTTTGCAAAAAACTAAACCTGTAATTTACGAACATCGGCTTTCAGAGTCTTGTAATTAAACCCCGAGATCATTTTAGGTCCATTGATATCTGCTACATCGATCACAGAACAGAATCTTGGAACAAATTTGTTGCCTCTTTTCTTGCTTTTCGGGGTTTTAGTCGCTGAATCTGCTTGTTCACCCGAAGTTGTAGCTGCTTCCGCTACTTGTAAGCTATGCTTTCGAGAGTGTACTTTAACCTCAAGCATGTTGAAATACTCGAGTTCTTTCATCATGAGAGATCCAACGGTTCCTTTTGTGCCAATCTTGACTGGAGTTTCTGTCGCCATTTTTGCAGGTGTTAATGAAACAGTGGTGGCATTAGGTTTCAAAGCCATGTTTGTTTTGTTATGGGGTTGAATTTGAAATCTTGGCCTATATGAATGAAATGGAGGATCTTGTGTTTTTTTCAGAGGTTATGGTGAATTGGTGATCATGATGTGGAACTGTTGTGTTCATGAGTATGCAGTGGAAACATTTAACTTCGGGGTGGGGGGCTCCTAAGTCCATCTTCTAACTTCGACACCTCATATATTGCTTGTGTAAATATCATGTGACAAGGGTATAAATGTCATTTTGATGTAATGTATCCAAAGGGGATGGGTCGCTTTAAATATGAACTTCATCTTCCACCTCTAAAAGGATTAATTGGATTTGAACCTTTTTTGGTGTTTTTTGGATATACATTTTTGTATTAATTTGTATTGTCGTATGAAATGTATATGTATGTCAAATTTCATAATAAAGGCAAAGATGAGTATGAGTTAGTTTTAAAACGGATACGGGTTAGGTTTGTAGTTCATAGATTTTTAGTTTTTTTTTGGGTTTAAACCCATTGAAAATACGATTGTTATAAATCGTACAATATTCAATTTAAATATACTAAAATGACTATGCAATAGTAAAGTATTAGAAAATAGAGTAAATTACACGAATGGTCCCTGTGGTTTGGGATAATTTGCGTGTTTAGTCTCTAACTTATTTTTTTAACTCAGAAAGTCCCTATTGTTTGTTTTTATTACGGTTCGGTTTATATCACAAAACTGAACCGAAACAGTAATATTTCTATAAAAAAAATTAAACAAACTCCTTCAGTTATTATGTTATTATCGGGTGTTCTGTTTAGTCGGTTTTTCGATTTTCAATTCGGTTTTTGCTCATCTTTAGACAAAGATAAAAATATTATTATGACTTAATTATGGTATGTGAAGAAGGACAAGAGATTTTAAATTTCGATATAAATCGTTTTTTTTTTTTTTTTTATGTTATTCTTATATGCAATGCATGTTAAATTTTTTATAGAAAAATTGAATATCCTTCTTATAATAAAAATCATGTAACAAGGGTAAAAAAATCATTATGGCTTAATTAATGTATGTGAAGGGAATGGGAGATTTTTAATTTCGTATAAATTGTCGATTTATTATATATATTTGCACAACGAAATTTATTAGAGAGTAACCAGCGGGAAGCTGGACCACCAAAGAGTACAGGAAAACAATAACAAAAGAAATAGAAAAAAATATAAACAAAGTTGTAGAAACTAAACTAAAGCAAGAACGAAGTAGGTGATGTTTAACATAACAGAAGAGCAAACGTAAACGAAAGGCGAGCGAAAACCAGCAGAATCCGATAGTCCAATACTTTAAATACTCAGTCACCAACATCAGTTAGCCAAGAAGGGTAATTACATTTCACCTCAATACTGCAGCAATTGCATGATCCATAGAGAAAAATGAGGAAATATCTAACATCAAACATTAGGTCTTCACTATGCGATCTCTGACACAGAGATCCAACATGTAAAATCATGTGACAAGGAAAAAATGTCATTAGGGGCTTAATTATGGTATGTGAAGTGGATGGGAAATTTTAAATTTTAATATAAATTGTCTTTTAAAATTATCCATATATGTAATGTATGTCAAGTTTTTTTATTGTAAAGATCGTGACAATGTAATTATTGCTTAATTTTGGTATGTGAAAGTGATGGGAGTCTTTAAAGATGAATTTTACCTCTCCCCTTTTAGTGAACAAGTTGGCTTTTAGCTTCTTGCTTTTTTCATTAGAAATCAACATGCATTGTATGGAGATAAATGAGATATTTAACCATAGTGTTGAATGAAATCATGTGAAAAGATATGTCAAGGTATCATGTGAACTTAAAAACTTATCATTTCCCATCATGTTAGAACACTGTTTACAAGACTTTGAATGTCATTGAAGATTGTGCGTATACATAAATCCTTGACAATTTAGTTGATAAGTTATTAAGATGGATTAAAATTAGAACATTTAAGTTATTGGTAGAAATTCTTGGATTTGAGTTTTTGAGTAACATTCATGTTTGAATCGCAAGGGCTACCAAGTAACAGTTTTACCCCTTGGTGTTTTGCTTTATGACCATTACGAAGGAAAACCTTTTTGATAACATAAAAGGATGCAACACCTTTTATTATGATATGAGACATTTATATAGTATTTGATAAGAGCAATTACTTTTTACAGGATCACATAAGCAAGAAAAAAACAGAAAGTTACAATCTTGACCTTAGAAGCAAACACACACACACACACCAAAAAAAAAAAAAAAAAAAAAAAAACACACCACTTTTTAGTTTTTACATTTATATGTTCATAAAAAATATCTTTTTCTTTTTCCCATCATCAGTTGGGGCCATTAATGGTTTAACGATATATATTTGACGTAAATGATATTTAATGTAATGATTATTAAAGTTTTTAATAAGTCCGATATTATATCTCAGAAAAGTAGAATCTACATTAGCAAGTATAAAAATCAACAGAAAGTAAAAGGGCAAAAACAGGAAAAACGGAAATAAAGGGTCAGTTTTAAAAAGATGCAGAAGCTTTTCTCTTGTATCAGAGCCAGGTTTCGATCCTGGGACCTGTGGGTTATGGGCCCACCACGCTTCCGCTGCGCCACTCTGATTTGTTGATAATATTGTCAAATTAATAGTAGTAATTAATAAACAGACCTAGTGGTTAAGTTTTATTTATTTATTTATTTATTTATTTTAAAACAACATTTTGTTTCAACATAATCATACTCCAGTTACAAAGTTTTGTTTCTATAGATTGTTTGTTTACTACTCTACATAAACAAAAAAAAAAAGTTTCTACCGCATGTTCTAAATAAATATATTATGGGTTTTTTTTTCAAAATTTTATACACAAATATTTTTATATAAATATCCAGATTTTGTACCAAAACGTTTTAATTATATTTCTAGATTTTGTACTAAAACATAATATCATCCATTAAATCCAAAAGTAATCAAAGCTAACACAAAAGTTAACATCAAATTTCATACAAACCAGTCAAGGTATTAAGAAAACGAAATCATGCAATTTCTAAAATGTGAAATTACTCCTCATCGCTAGTATTTCCTACCCCTGTATCGACTCACACAATCTCTCTGAATTCCTTCAACAATCCCTCCCCAAGCATCAATACCTCTATGTTACTCAATGTTAAAATAAATGTTGCAAAAAAGAAACTGGTAAACATATATATTTAAAAATTATAAACAAATAAACAAATAAAACATTTTATACTTACATTAAGCCTCATATATATGCGATCTTTAGCACTATCAGGAACCTTAGACCAACTTGTATATTAGGGTGGGATGCTAGTTGCAATCTTATTGGAAATTAGACTAACAAACATGCTATGACTTTTTCCCACGCACTTGAAGGTTTCACAACAGGTAGAGGAGTTTTATCTTTTTTTTTGTATTCTTGAATGAGGTTTATGTCTCTACCCTTTCCACGCTTGGTTTTTGCTACATCAACACATGAATTCAAACGTTAACAATTTAAAATTTTAGTCAAGATAAATACATATATTCAAAGGAAGCAAATAGCATACAAGACTCATATGCTGTCAAAAGACGATTTCCACTCCAAAGGTGGTCTATCCCAGCCATCTCCGTCATGCCCTCGCGCAACAACTACCATGACCTTGATTGAGATTTCTATCAAAAGAATAAACAATTTATGTGACAATGAATAATAAAATTTACAACATTATTTTAACAGTTACATCAAATATTCATACAATAAGCATATAAAATAACATATTTTCACAAATATAAGACCATCCACATCAATGCAATGCCACTAATCTTTCAATTACGTCACGTCAGCTTTGTAATTATCATCCACATCAATACAATACAAATTATCTTTTCAAAGTGGACCCCATTGACACATCACCAATTAATTTATAAAACTTAAAATAAATCTAAAATTAATTATGATTAATAATGTAATATATATATATATATATATATATATATATATATATATATATATATATATATATATATTCATAATGTTTTGCCAATAAATTATTTATCCTTTTACTCATTATAATTATTTGTTATGGGTGTTTTTTAAACTATTGTAAAGAAAAGTAATATAAAACAATATAAAAGATTAAAAGATACAGTGGCATTGCAACACTTTTTGCAGCACTTGAAAGACAAAGAGGTAATATTAGTGACATGGCACCTCCATTTCATTTGCAAGCCATCTTTGAAAGACCGATGTGGATGCTCTAACACACATAATAAAAATATATATAATAACCATATGATGCCATCAATCGGAATCATCACTGGAATAATATTTTTCTACAAGACCATCATCATGGTTATAAACATATATTTCTTTGTTATCATCTGAAGAGTATATTTTAGCTGCTTCATTTTCGTCATCAATAAAACTTTCATACTCCTCAACAGGCTCGACAACCACACTTGATTCATCAATTTCATCAAAATCGGTTTCCATATGTAAGTTACCTACATCGACAACCAACTCAAAATCAGACGAGTTAGTGACATGTGGAACATCTATCTCGTTGACAACACCAATAGATGGATGATCCCAAAGTTTTCGGTGGTGAACTTCTTCCGCAACCCTCCAGTTACTATTTCGAGATGGATCTTGGAGATAAAAAAGAACTTGTTTTGCTTGTGTAGCTAACATTTACGATTGTTCCTTGTACCAACTATAACGAATGTTGATACTGATGATATTGTTTTCTATAATATGTCATCCCTTCTCATGTGTGTTGAACCATTTACAACGAAACAGTACAACCGAGTAACCACTTAAATAGTGTAACTCTACAATCTCCTCTAGTTGGCCATAAAATAAGGAATTATCTACCTCTCATACAACAACGCCATTGTTCTGAGTAGTTTGATTATTATCTCGACTGAGTACTACAAATCTAAAACAATTCACTATGAAAACAGTGTAAGTATTTTCATATAAAGAGCCACGTGCCAATGCATTTAGTTCGTTAGTGTAGAAAGGAGACGCTTCATTTCGAAGACGATAGATTAGAAAAACATATATAAGTATGATACCTTTAAGTACTATTATACACTAAATTTATATTGTATTTACCTTGTTGTAGAACCATGTAGGAAATTCTATTTCAGGATCACTTTCAGGAAGTTCATATGCAAATTCGATGTGTATATTATAAATTTTTTTATTAATACTATCAAAACACTTGTTATTTAAATAGAGAAAACATTAAAATACTTACAATTTAAAGTATTTAATCTCATCACAAGTGTCTAATACAAACCATTCTAATTTTTTCTTATCTCGTGGAGAAAGATTCATAATTATCGCTTTGGAAATTGGTCGACACTGTGATGAAAACACTGATAATTGCCTATTTGGAATGCCATCATCCTCATCTATTTCGGGACGATTAAATTTTGTTTGCACATCCTTAAGATACATGGAGTAGAATGTCAATGTTTCCTCAACAACATAACCTTATGATATTGAACCTTTAGGCTTGGCCTTGTTTTTGACATAGTTTTTCAACTTTTTCATGTATCTTTCAAATGGATACATCCACTCATGAACATAGGCCCTCCGAGAATAGATTCTTCTGGTAAATGAAGAACTAAATGAATCATTATGTCAAAAAAATGTTGGAGGGTAAATCAACTCCAATTTTCATAATATATTTATTAGCTCATCATGTGCTTTAATCATATCTTCAACATTTATGGTTCTTGAACAATTTTTTTATAAAGAAAGTACAAAGCTTAATGATTGTTGTTGAAGTATCCTTATCCAGGAATACACGAACTCCAATGGGCAACAATCGTTGCATGAGAATGTGAAAATCATGAGACATTAACCCGATGATATTTGAATCATGTGCAACCACTCTCTTTTTAAAGTTTGATAAAAAATCATCGGGTATCCTCACTTCTTTTATGAATTGACAAAAATGTTTTCGATCATCATCAGAGGCGGAGCTAAGAGAGGGCCAGGGGGCTATGGCCCCCCTGATTTTTGGCATTCTAATATATATATATATATATATATATATATATATATATATATATATATATATATATACATATATAAGCTTATGTTATTTTATTCAAAGTAATTATTGTGTTATTGTATGCATAAATGTGAGCCAATCAATTTTACTTATTTTAAGAAAGTGATTAATACATATTATTGAATTAAATATAATTGAAAAATATCATCTAATTTACTTACAATGGTATTTTAGTCAATTAATATACATTTAATAAAGGAAAATTGCATATTTTAAGGGATCATAAATTCTATTAATTTTAAAAACCCGATTTTACGAATTATAATTCTTTTAATTCGTAGATTCTGACAGAATATGTTTATGAGTATATTCAAAAATAAAAATATTCTTGAACTATAAATATAAAAATATTTTTGAACCTATTTCTTGATCATAACTTTAAAAACTTCTTGTAGAACAACAAATTCCTGGACAATCAATTGAAGAATAAAAAACGAAAAATACATTATTTCTTATAGAATATTAGTAACAATTGTTAAGAATTATATTTATTGTTAAAAAATAAAACTAAAAAAAACTTTCAAAATAGGAAAGAAAACATCAAAATCTAACAACGGCACTAATACATTCTAAAAGAATAATGTTGCTTAGAATCACTTTCAATTTTGTGGTCCGTTCTTCAAGCATCAGCTTCTGTGAAAATAAATTGTAGTTTAGATTCCAATAATGCATTAGCAAATGAAAAATAAAAAACTAAATTTCTTTGGAAAAATATGTGGACTTGTGAATTGCACCAAAACCAATAACCAATAATTGTAGAACGTGCATAAATCAGTGAGAAAATATTCATACTCAATTCCAATAGAATTAGATTTCATGATTCCATTCCAACAGAATTGGAATTCATGATTCCATTCCAAAAGAATTGGAATTGCACCAATATCATCCATTGAATCATCTATAGAAACAAATTGATTTTTATCATATAAGAAGAAGTAAATTTGATATGAAAATAGTGACAAACTACCTTCACTTTGTACTTTACAGATTTCTTACCCATCACCGTTAACAACCTTCAAACTCCCAAAAAACATCACCCTTCTCCCTCCTTTATCCCACCTTCATCACCAACGAATCTAGCTTAAACAGCCACCTGTGAGAACCCAAATCACAGCAGCCAATCGAAACTACCCTTATTCCTCCCCTTGTCTCGTGAAAACTGCCACCACCGAACCACTCAGTACCACCTTATACCACATTCCAGCCACCACCATCACCAAACACCCTACCTTATAAGTCCATTAATCTCCGCCAAACCACCGACATTCATCAATTCTGCCAATAAAAAAATAGAAGAATGTGGTGTTATTCGAATCAGAAATAGAGGAGGAAAAGGGGGACAATTACGTCCGATCAATCAGCAAGATTAAGGAGCTGTTAATTTCATCGATCGATTGGAGAAGAGAGAAGGGAGCTGCAATCATTTGGCTTCTTCCGACCAGAGGGAGGTGATGCGAAGAAGAGGAGGTGTAATTTTGGGAGGTGTCGATCGAATTTGAGAAGTGAAGAAGGAAAAAATGATACTGGCTTCAATTTAGGGTTTTAAATCTTGATGCTGATTGAGTGTTATAAATATATCTGTGCTTCTTGCGATTTACTAGGAATACAACTAATATCCAATTATATATCTATTTTACCATAATTAACTAATAATAAGATTACTATAATACCCTTATATTATTTATTAAATGATTTGATTTATCTAAAATCTGATTGGTGCATAGAATAACACAATAACTACTTTAAATACGTGAACCATATATATATATATATATATATATATATATATATATATATATATATATATATATATATATATATATATATATATATATATATATATAGATTTATAAGTTTGCTCACGTCTTGGCCCCCATAATGTATTATATATAGTAAGGATACTCTGTAATTGAAAAAATTATTTAAAAAAGTAATTAACTATGAATATTAAATAATCAATAAATCAGTTATGTTCGATTATTACGCACATAAATTAGTTCCAACAGAAGCAAGAAGTTTGTTGAAAAAAATCAATAACAATTCTAATAAAACTAGGATACTGATTTTAGGAAACTAAAACTCTATAAAAGAAAACCAATTAACAAATTTAACATCCAAATTATTAACAAGATAAGAGATCATCAAATTTGTTTTTGTCAAAAATCATACCCACCGTCAGAGTACTCATCCGCTGGAGTCGCCCAAAAATCCACCGCCTGATTTAGCACTGGAAAAAACTCATTGCTGGAAAATGTACCCATTGGGTCTCCGATCGACACCGCCCTTGCTGATTTCTGTTACTCAAACCAACATTGCCTTGATATCTTCTGTGTTTCCGACCACAAATCGCTACAGTAGCCGCAACTGCCGGTGCCAAAGTGCTTACTAGACGCCCTTTTTGATTTCTGCGTCTCCGGCCACTGATAGATCAATCTCCGACCAGACGGTGCGACTCTTCAATCTCTCTGATCGGCTATCCCCTTGTAAGCTTCTTGGTTCTCTCTCCAGTCTCCTTCTTTCTCTCTATAATATGTTAATGTTTGAAACTTAATAGGAGAATGGAGACATATAGGTATTAGCTGTCAAATTTAAAATGTTATAATTTTAATTGTTTAATACTATTAGATGTCAAATTAAAAGACTATAATTTTTAATTGTATAATACTATTATCTATCATTTGTTTTTTTGATAAAACCTTTTAGAATAAGTTTTGTTTGTTTAGTAGAAACTTTTAGAACAAAGTCCGATTATTTGTTTATATATAATAATAATAATAATAATAATAATAATAATAATAATAATAATATTATGTGAACTATTATTTTTGATATTATTAATTTTTAGTTATTTGTTAACTATTTATTAATTATGCCATGTAGAGTAAGCCAAAATGAAAAAACAAGCAACACTTGATGAATTTTTAAAAAGAAAACATGAAACTTCTTCTCAAATACCGACAAAACCACCCTAAATGTTATAGATGCAAATACTCTTAATGATAGTGATCCTCTGGCCGCATATCAACCCAAAAAAACCTTGTCTTGAAATGAATGATGTTGGTCTTAATACACTAGAACGAGATCCTAGTTTGCGTATCCAAATTTATGATTATCCAAGCAATAAACGAGATACAGTTCCACGAGCTTATATGAATCTTGGTCCCTTTCAACCAACACTTTCTGCATATCCAAAATCTGGACCAGAAGACTATAAACGTAGCTTTCAAGGTTCTTGGTTCAAGAAATTTCCATGGCTTGAATATTCATAGAGTTCTGCATTTTGTTTTCCATGTTTCCTTTTTAACAAACCTTCTAGAATGGGATACTATGGCCAACGAGCATTTACTATAGATGAATTTCAAAATTGGAAGAAAGTAGGTGGGAAAAATGTGTTTTTTTGCAGCATATGGGAACTGAGTGTACATCTTTTCACAATGTTGCACAAAAATCATACGATGATTTGTAAAATGAGACTCAAAATATACAAAATAACTTTGAGAAATTTATCGATGAAGATCGTAAGAAGAATAGATTGAGATTGAAAGTTGTTATTTATGCAGTCCGTTGGTGTGCCTTTCAAGCAATTGCATTTAGAGGTCATAATGAAAGACCATATTCCATTAACAAAGGAAATTTCCTTGAAATGTTGGAGGCAATATGTTCTTTTAACAATGAGATGAAAAAATTGTTTCATACTGCTCCTAAACATGCATCACATACATCACCAACAATTCAAAAGGAGAGTTTAAACCTTATCTCTAATAGGGTGAGACGGATGATTTGTGAGGAGATTGATGGTGGAAAATTTAGTTTACTTGTTGATGGAGCACGTGATGAGTCTAAAAGAGAACAAATGTCTATTGTTTTGAGATTCGTAAATAAAGATGGCGTTATTATGGAGCGTTTCTTTGGACTTGTTCATGTTCCTGACACTACATCACAAACCCTGAAGGATAGAATATATTTTCTATTGACACATAACAATCTTGATTTTAAGTCGATTCGTGGCCAAGGGTATGACGGTGCAAGCAATATGCGAGGTCATTTCAAAGGTTTACAAGCATTGATTTCAAAGGATTGTCCATCTGCATATTATGTTTATTGTTTTGCTCATCGTTTGCAATTAGCATTAATGGCCGCTTCACAAGGAGTTATTGTGGTGCAAAAGTTTTTTACTAAATTATCTTTTGTTATCAACATCGTTGGTGCTTCTTCCAAGCGTTCTGACCAACTAAGAGATGCACAAGCCGAACAAATGGCATATTTTAAATCTATTGGTGAATTGGAGAGTGGTAGAGGCCTCAATCAGATTGGTACATTACAACGGGCTGGGGATACCAGATGGGGTTCTCACTTGAAATCGGTTTGAAGCTTAATAAAAATGTTTAATCCAATTTGTGAGGTTTTACTTAAAATTATTGAGGATGGCACTGGTTCGATCAAAGGAGATGTAAATTCAGCATATGAGACTATTACTACATTTGAATTCATTTTTGTTCTACATCTGGAGAAAGAAATAATGAAGATCACAAATTTACTATGCCAAGATTTACAAAGACAATCTCAAGATATATTGAATGCATTGAGGCTAGTTTCATCCACCAAATTGCTATTGCAAAAAATGAAAGATGAAAGATGGGATAGTTTTCTCGCTCATGTTAAGTCATTTTTTCTTGAACACAACATCGATATCTCTGATTTGTCTTCTTCTTACATTAGTAGAGGGGTTGGATCTTGTAATAAGCATAGCGATCATACACTTGAACATCATTATCGAGTAGATATTTTCATCGAAGCAATTAACTATCAGTTAATGGAATTCGATCATCAGTTCAATGATAGCTCGATGAAGTTACCCCATCTTTCAACAACTTTATATCCTAAAAATTCTAATGATCCTTTTCGAAGTGGTGATGTATGTCAATTAGTAGAAAAGTTTTATCCTGAAGATTTCAATGAAACCAAGATAAATCTTTTGAAGATGCAACGCCAATATTACGAGGTGGACATCGTTCAACGTGAAGAATATAAACAATTGATATCTATTTCAAAATTGTGTCAATGGTTGATAACGACTAGAAGAGCAACCAATTTTTATCTTATTTATTAAGTAGTTAGCCTTATACTCACTCTTTCGGTTTCCACTGCTACAACTGAGAGATCATTTTCAGCAGTGAGTCTTATTAAAACAAGGCTACGAAATAAAATGGAAGATGAGTTTTTGAACGACTCATTGGTTTTATACTTAGAAAGGGAGCTTGCATAAAAGATTACTTTAAAGACGAATGTGCAACACTTTAAAGACGTTAAAGATCGACGAATTCCACTTTAATGAGCGATGTTAGAATATTTTATATTAATTTTTTTGTTCGATTTTTTATATTTTATGACGTTAAATCGAATAAATTTTTTTAGGGCTTCTTTTAAAATTTTAGTTTTGGCCCCCTGGTATAACTTTTCGTGTTTTGCCCCTGATCATCACGCTTAAAAGAGTAAGGAGGATGTGGTTTGTTGATCTTATTCCCTCTTCTTCGATCCATAGGTTTGTTCGAATGCTCAAATTTTCTAAGTCCCTTCTTGTATTAATCGTGTCTTTCGATTTGTCATTCATTAATCAAGTATTCAAAAAGCTTTCTAACACATTTTTCTCCACATGCATCACACTTGTATTGTGTTTAAGGTCATGAGAAGACCAATATTCAAGCTCGAAGAAAATACTTCGTTTTGTCCAATTTAGCTCGTGAGAAGACGTCTTTTTTTTTCTTACCTCTGAGACTTGGATGTTTTCCCAGTATATTATTCCGAAGATGATCTAGTTGCTCTAATATTTCTACATTACTCAATCTATTGGGAGGAGCTCTTCTCTCTATTTGGCCATTGAACCCCAAGTCCTTCCTCTAAGAATGCCTTCTCCCCAAGAATCGCCTATGACCAACATAAACTATCTTGTTGATTACACTTGATGAGGATGTGTCTTTATTACAAGTTGAGCATGCAAGATAACCTTGACCAATCCATCCAGACAAACTGCTACGAGCAGGAAAATCATTGATGGTCTACAATAGTACTGCATACATCTGAAATACAGTATTGGTTGATGTGTCTCTTATTTGAACTCCTGTATCTCACAACATTTTCAACTCGTCCAGCAATGGCCTCAAAAAAACATCCATGTCTTTCCTAGGTGATTTAGGACTAGGAGTTAGTAAAGTCAACATGAAAAAGTCTCTTTCATACATAGCCAAGGTGACATATTGTATGTTGTCAGTATCACCGGCCACATACTATAAGGCTTAGATATGTCATTAAAGGGATTAAACCCACTGGCAGCCAAACCTAACCGGACGTTTCCAGGTTCTTCAGAAAACTATGGATATCTCTTATCGAATTCTTTCCATGCGCTCCCATCAACTGGATGACGCATTATACCATCTTCTAAACGCTCAGTTGTATGCCAAGTCATATCTTTTGTCGTGTGTCTGCAACTATACCTTCATTTAACACTTTCTGTGGTACTTTCTTCCTTTTTGTTTTTTCGTCAACCCATCTGCTCTCTTTACAAGTCGGACATGTATCCTTAGATTCATTCCCCTTCCAAAATATACAACAATCATTCTCGCAAGCATGGATGGATTGGTATCCTAACCCTATCTTTCTCATCTTTTTCTTAGCATCATAGTATGAAATTGGAATCTTGTTTTCTTTTGGGTATGAAACTCTAAGAAGCTCTAAAAGTTGGTCAAACGAACTATCTGTCCATTTATTGATAACTTTAATATGCAACAATTTTTATAGAAAGTTTAAGGAAGACATGCAGCTAGAACTAGGGTATAACTTGGTATTAAGCTCATTAAGTAATGCTTCATAGTCCGAGTCTACACCACTACTCCCGTCATCAAAAAATATCTTCATTTGTATTTTGCTCTGCAATAATGTCATCAATTGCATCAAACATCTCATTTTTTGTTGAAGCATTTTTTATCGTATCCAAGCTACAGTTTAAAACTGAAGTAGGATACTCTTTTTCACACCCCCAGCCGGCGGCGGAAACACCGGGCGGTGTAACGTCATTCCTTGTATCATAGTTATCAAATATATATTGAACAGTACAAAAGAATTATTATAAACTATGTACCTTTATTGATAATAGAAAGTTATATTATTCCAGCTTATCAAGTTCCTGAAAACACATGCGTTTTGAAAATACGTCAACATAAAGTTGGTGAGTTCACAGGTTTTGACTCTAGTAAAAATAGTACTCTTTCTGAGTTCAAAAAGTATAGACCATAGTTCGAAAATATTATTATGACTCATACTTGTTTCTATATAGTATATATAGATCCTAGGTATAATGGTTTATTTAGTAGTATACCTATAAGTTTCATATACTATGCATATAGGTGTTTGTAATTCCATACAAACAAAGGTTGCTACGTATAAATCTTATTTCAATTCTATACGAGTAAAAACCGCTACTTATAAATCTATTTCAATTCTATATGAGTAAAACCGCTATGTATAAATCTATTTCAATTCTATACGAGTATGTGTGCTAGGTATAATTATCTACTTAATATACAAGTAGTATACCTATCAGTTTCTTGTACTTAGAGTATAAGTGTTTGGGAAACTTATACCTAACATTAATACTTGTATAATGACAAAGTATAATGCTTCTAACAATTTTCTACCACGAGTCCGTAACTGCGGCTGTATGACTAGTTTCAAACCTCTGCTTGATGCTAAAAGTTTCGCATCTTAAGATAAGTTCCACACGCTTCATCAACATCGGAACAATAAACAAATAAAAGGACAGTTTGTCACTCACTTAAGTTTGGTTGTAGCTAGCAACCACGAGTGGGGTTGTCAACCCGTATCTTATTCATACACGACTTCCTCGCTCGCACGGGATTAGCGGTTACAATTCAGAGGATTTTCCCTAATATTTCCAATCTTAGTTGATGAATACAATAATTCATGTAGAGTTGTCGAGTTCCGTTAGTTCTAGTAGTAAAAGCATATTCGTTTCTAAAACCCTAAGTTATTAGACTATGCTTTAAGCATTACTCCTAATATTTATAATACTTAGGCAGGACAACAACTATAATTTGAGTTAAAACCAGGTTTTATTTTGACGTAAAATCAACAATAGCAACATACTTAGTAATTAATATATAGAACTTCCGAGTATAACTTCGGAACTATATCACAGACAACATATATATAGAACTCCAAAGTATAACTCAGGGTCTACATCGCACATAATATATATAGAACTCCCGAGTATAACTCAGTGTCTACGTTAGTATAATAACATGCTAACAAGTTTACGATAGTTATATGTTTTAAAAATATCATATTCAAAACAATTATGTGACAACCCGATATTTCAACTCTTTGTAACGACCAAAATGGGTCAAGTATTGTAACCACTTCTGAATAATAAAAAGTTACTTTCATAATAAAATGTATAAATAAGTTCTACTTAATTTCCTTCTATGATTAAATGTCTTTGAACCATGATCATACGTGAAAAGAACGCCCAAATCCGACTTCATATAGCGAAGTTATGATTTTTTTCAAGTTCGGATTAGCATCAGACAACTAAAAACTCGAATCGGAAATCGAGCGACTTTTGGCCGGAATGACCTAAACGAGAATCGAAGGTCTCGACAATGGTATTCCAGCGGTAAAAAGTCTGGCAAAAACCGACATCAGATAAAGAAGTTATGATTTTTCAAAGAAATTCCTTAAACACGATGGGTTTTTAATAAATAATAAAAAAATAATTTTGGAATTTGCCGACGGAGTCTAAACGAAAGTTGTAGAGCGTAGTCTCACCTACGCGAGGATATAAAGACCATCGAAAACGGAGTTCGTATGAAGAAGATATGAATTTTTGAAGTTTATTAAATAAATTAATTATTTATTTAATTCAAAATTCGGATATTATCCGAAGGGGAGTCAGCATCCTCCTCCGAGGTACGCGTTGCGTACCCCTGTACGCCCCGCGTAACCGAGAGGATTGGCCTCTGATCGTCCACGTCGCGCTATCCGAAGAAACCGACCCATCCGACCCGTCCGAAGCCCCGACCCGTCCGACCCGGCGTCCCATCCGACCCGCGTACCCAGCAACCCGTCCCATCCGAACCGAGGCAGTCGAGGCTTCGGTCATGCATGACGTACGCATACGCGCTGCGTACGAGCGTACGCCCCGCGTACCGAGGCAGACCAGCCTTACTATAAATAGGATGCGAGGGTTTCCAAAGAAAGGGTTCATTTCTCTTCTCTCTCTCTCAACTTTGCCTCGTTTTCCGTGTCCGTTCAAACCCGAAGCTCTGGTCTTTTTGGCTCAAGTCCCGAAGATCGATTATACTCCCGAGATTCCCGAGAATCCCGAGGAAAATCCGTTTCCCGAGACGAAACTCTGCCCGGTTTTCCATCTCGCTATCTCCAACACTTTCAAGTGACTTTCATACCCGTTAATCAACCTTTTTAATTATTCTAAATACTTTTATATGCTTTCAAGGGGGGATTACAAGTAAAACACACGAGTATTATCGTGTGTTACATAAAGAAACTCTTTTATATACTGTTATATATCCAAATCACATGCGATTTATAAACATTTAAAGGAACTTTTATATATATAACATATGTCACAATAGCATTTTACCTTTTAAAATATAATGTTGTTGTAATGCATGTATAAACTAAACTGTTCTTAGATTTTCTTGTCTATCTTAGACTCTACACCAAAAATCTATACTTTCATAAACAAGTGATTCCTTTTCTCAATATTTCTAAACAAACAAGACACACTTTTTGGAAACTATAATAGGTATAGTTTTACGAACAGATTTCTAGCTCTTATGTACTAGAAACACATATTTCAAGAAGTTTACTTTCGTATACAAGAACAAACGTAACATTTTAACAAGTAGATCTGTTTTTATACCACGGTTTTGTGAGACACTAACTTCATGTACGTTCGAGTACACATTTCAAGTCTTGTATTATATACCAGAATCCCTTGGAGGGGGAGCATGGTGTTTGTGTATAGATCTATACGGGCTTGACAACCCGCGCCCTGACTGTTAGCTACAGTCCACCGTTTGGGGTGACAAACGTCATAACATTCCAACGCCTGAAGAACGTTGTGTATAGGCATTCAGAGTCAATAGTATGGTTATAAAACTCACAAGGAGTATTAAAAATGCATTGATTTACAAAGTTTTCAAACTCATTGGTTATTTCACATTTACATACATTTTGGAAACAAACATTGGTCTTAAGTGAAGGCTACTTTTATACTAGTAGAAAATATAGGATTTTCTAAACACAAACAAACAAAGATAAAACATTTCATTTCATTCAAACATTGTCACTTAAATACTTATGAAATTCACCAGCTTAAATGCTGATCTACTCTTTCAAAATTACTTGTATGTCCCAGGAAATCAGTAAATTTCAGGTATTCATTTCGCTTTTGATGAAGGGATGCTGCGGCGCCAGTTTAATCTCGTATTTTTGACATCATATTGTAATTGAGTTTTGAACATGTAACTTTTGACAAATGTAAACTTTCAATTATATATATGATGGTTGTATTGCTTTCTTTACTATGTATTCATTTGTTACGCTACCACATGAAGTCATCCGCCCCCGAACGTTTCCGCCGTTCAGGTTTGGGGGTGTGACAAATTATATCCTGGTTAATATAACTATCTATGTTGATATAAATATACTATCATATAGACATAATATTAACTTAAAATAAAATATTTAGCATGTGTTTTCCCCCGAAAACATTAAAAGTGGGGTCATGAAACTCACTTTAATATCGTGCTTTGAAAGAATCTAACTAAAAACGGTCAGTGGTTCACGATCGTCAGGCTCGGGATGCGAAATGGCCTCAGCAAACGAGAGAGAAAGAAGAGAAATGGTGTAAGGAAAGCTTATGGACGAACTTGGTGTTTATTGGCTGATTTTTGGCCCTCACGACGTGAGAATGATAGGCTCATGTCGTGAGCTTTGGAAAGAGTTATTCTGTAGTCTTCTCAGGTGTTTTCTAGGCTCGATTAGTATCCTGCAGCGTCCCCACGTCGTGAGAAAACCTTGCTCACATCGTGAGATTTTGGGTGATCATTCCGTAGACTTCTAGCTTCGAAATGTGGCATTTTGACTCCTCACGTCGTGAGTTTTTATGCTCACGTCGTTAGCCCAGTCAGATTAGAGTTTCTGACACGTGTCATGCTCTCATACAGCTGTAACTTCGAAAGGTCATAACTTTTGCATATGAATTCCGTTTTTAACTTTCTCTATATCCACACTTAGGTATTTACGAGTACTACAACTCTCTTTTAGACTTTAATAGCTAATTCTAAGTCTATTTTAAATTCCTATTATTTATAGAGATTTATAGTGTTAAGGTTTATCATAACTTCTTCACGCGAAGTCAGATTTAGACGTTCTCTATATTTTTGGAATCGTATGGACGTAGACTTTGAGTTGTATCATATATGATGTATGAAAGTTCATACTTTAACATGAATTAGATAGTAAGTTTATCACATTACTACTTTAACAAAATCACATTACATGATTGGCATAATCACATGTGATTGTTATTGACCTATTTTGACTGGTGTTACACTCTTCACCGTGATAAATCCAAACCCCATATGTTGAGTCAAACCCTTTTTCATTTATGTGGACATGAAACAAAGTTATCGTTTGAAATTACACATTTAAACATTCGTTTTCTTTTACCATTGACATGTTTTTTGGCAATATCCATAAAATTGTTAAGACCAACTTTAAAAGCCTCTAACCTTCAATTTGGAAACATAATCCAACTCTTATCAATCGTCATATTTGTTTCATTATTACTGATTATATTGTATATCCAGTAAGAAATAGAATTGTAGTATGAATACTAATTAATAATTATATGGGGAAATAGCTTAACAACTTCATAGTTAAGTGATTATTGATTAGCATAAAAAATAGCTTAACACCTACATATTACTACATTGCACATACATATACATTAGATACATACATACTGATAACAGGAAAACATCTTATTAGTTAAGTGTTTATTGCTTAACAGGAAAAAGGAAACTGAAAAATAACTTAATCAATGATATATTAGTACATACATATACATTAATCACATACATACTTAATTAGAGATACATTAGTACATTGTATATATATTAGTACATTACACACATATAAATTACAACATTACATAAAGAAAGTGAAAAAAAAAGGTTCATGTAATGGAATCACAAATTAACAGATTAATAATAACTAGCTAAAAGTTGGTCCTAATGATGGAATCACATTTCACAGGAGCAAACTGAATAGCTTATAATCACAATAGCTTAACAACTTATGATCAAAACCGATTAATAGCTCAACAACTTAATAGTTTATAATCACAACTTAATAGAAATAAGAAAGATTGTAGTGAACCTTTTTTCTGAAAAAAGAAAAAAACCAACAAAAAAAACCTTAAAAACTAAAGTTTTTGAACTAAAAAATTGATGGGAGATGGTAAAGCAGTGGAGGTCAGAGGGGTCGCTAGAGGACAACGACTCAACGGTGAGGGTGAGTTGAGTTTCACAATCGACGACTGGGGGGAGGGGGTGAGAGAGACGATGTAGGCATTTTTTGTTTGATAGAAATCAATGTCGAACCATACTTCTCTATTTATAATAGGAAATTAAGAAAAAAAAAAGTTGAATCTGGTAAGAAGATAACGACTTATATCATGAATCGAAACAAACAGGCAAAATCTGAAAAGAAGGGGTTAAAGAAAAGCAGGGACGAGAAGATTGAAGGATACTTACCGGAGATACTTCGTCGCCGGTGGTGCTTCTTTCGCCTGAAATAGTTAATCGACGATGCTTCCTTCGCCTTGGCCGCCGGTCGTCTCCAGATTTTTATTTAGGGGGTGTTTGTTTTTCCTTTTAAATCAACTTTTTGACTTTGAACTTTTCCAAAAAGTTGGAAAAGTCCAAAAGTTGTTTGGCAAGTGGAAAATGACTTTTAGAACCAACTTTTTACCAAAGCATAAAAACTAGCATTTGCAAAAGTCACACATCCGTATCTTTTTGTATCTTTTTGAACTTTTGAGGCTGAAAAAGCAAGAGAAATCGCAAACACTTTTTAAACAACATCTTTTGGAAAAAAAGTCTTTTACAAATAGTCCTTTTACAAAAAAGACTTTTCCTCTTAAAAAGGAATCCCAAACACCCCCTTAGGGGAATGTTGGATTGAAAAGGGGAAGGATTTTGGCCTTTTAGGGTTAATGGTACAAAAGAATTTTTATTTCTACAGAGTCTTAATAAATATCACTTTTATTTATTAATATTTTTTGAAAACAAATTAATTTAAAAACAGAAAACATAAATCTATAGAAACAAATTATAATTTCTATAAAATTTTCATGACTTTTACACGAGGGAAAAATTACCACCTAAGATATTGCAAAAAAAGTTTGTTCCTAAAGGCAGGGACATGGTGAAAGACGATGAAAAATACCTAAAATCCTATTACAACAAAATTTTGTTCCTATAAGATATATTTATAACAATGATCTATTTTTGTTCCTCATGGATCGGTTCGGTTTATATCACAAAACTGAATCCGAAATGATAATATCAGTTTTTATAAAAAATTAAACCAACTCCGTCTGTTATTGTTGGTTGTTCTATTTAGTCGGTTTTTCGATTTTTAATTCAATTTGGTTCTTGCTTATCACTAGACAAAGATAAAAATGTTATTATGACTTATTTATGGTATGTGAAAAAGGACGAGAGATTTTAAATTTTGATAAAAAATCATCTTTTTTATGTTATTCTTTTATGTAATGCATGTTAAATTTTTTAAAGAAAAATTAAATAACCTTATTATAATAAAAAGGGAAATCTCCGGAAAAGTCGTAATATTTTATCATAATTTACGAAAAAGTCCCAAACTAAAATTGGTTTATGAAAAAGTCCCAAAAACCGGTAAAAATGACGATTCGGCCCTATTTTCCTGGTTTACCGGTTTCATTACTTACCTGGAAACATTAAAGTCTCATTATTTTACCATAATTTTCATTAAAGTCCTATTATTTTACCATAATTTGGGACTTATTCGTAAATTATGGTAAAATAATGGGACTTTATTAAAACGGGTTAAGTAATGAAACCGGTAAACCGGAAAAATAGGGCCAAATCGTCCTTTTTACCGGTAATTAGGACTTTTTCATAAACAAATTTTAGTTTGAGACTTTTTCGTAAATTAGAGTAAAATATTGGGACTTTTCCGGAGATTTCCCTAATAAAAATCATGTAAAAAGGGTAGAAACATCAATATGGCTTAATTAATGTATGTGAAGGGAATGGGAGATTTTTAATTACGTATAAATTGTCGATTTATGTTCTCCGTACATGTAATATATGCTAAATTCTTTATGGTAAAATCATGTGACAAGGAAAAAATATCATTCGCGGATTAATTATGGTATGTGAAGTGGATGGGAAATTTTAAATTTCAATCTAAATTGTCTTTTTATATTCCATATATGTGTAACACCCATAAAATTCGAGCCAAATTAAAACATTTTAATTCATTCAAAAACCATTAAGTTCATACATTTGTTTTCAAAATAGTTTAAACATCAGAGTATTTCCCCAGGACCATATCACATAAATCATAAAACATGAGGAGCGGTATGATCACGTCTTCGCCTTGCCACGATCTTCTGAAGCACCTGAAACAAAACACTGAACTATAAGCCCGAAAGCTTAGTGAGTTACCCCCAAAATACCAACCACACCCAAACATACTCATAACATATCGCAAAAAGAACAACCATGCACATCGGGTTTACTGTGTGATTGGTCCGCCTGCACCGGGCCTTCAGTCCACCTGGTCCTCCCTCCGAGTCTAGCCATGTACATCGAGTCTACAGTGTGATTGGTCCACCCGCACCGAGCCTTCAATCCACCTGGATCTATCCCGAGCCTTCGGTATGACTGGACCGCCATACGGGCTTGCAATCTATCCGGACCACTCGTAGGGTATGTTGGCCTTCAGCACAAAGTAGGACCGCCTCAACCCAAACATCAAGCAAATAACCATGTACACATATAACAGGTAATCACATAACAGTCCATAGACAAACAAATCGATCTAGCAGATCATAAAGCATAGCAACATCCTAACCAGGATACCGACCTAACCGGCCACTAACATAGCATCATCCTATATACCAGGATACCGACCTAAACCAGGTCACTAACATAATATTGTCCTAATTACTAGGACGCCGATCTAAACAGATCAATAAACATATCAAACAATACACGTACAAATATCATATATAACTATCTCACGGATCATCGATCATAGTAATCTCTCATAACCAAAACACCAACCTAACCAGGTCACTAACATACCAATCCTAACGAATCATAAGAGCATGACAACATACTGTCTATCCGGATACCATCTAACATATCATAACCACATGTAGCATACTGTAACCATGATGACAACAAAAAGGGCCGACCTTGGTGCCTTAGACCCTATTGATATAGTGAAGATAACTCACCTGCAATTACCGACTGAAGGAATAAGACCGAACTGCTCCGACCACCAACACGAACTTCACCACAGAACACTACTAAAGAACCAATTCCATAAATACCAAAATTACCAAAATACCCTTGGAAGTCAAACTGGTCAACTCTTGGTCAAAGTCAAGGTCCTCAGTCAAAGTCAACCTTCCTGGTTGATTCTACTCGCCGAGTCAACCCGTCGACTCGTCAAGTCCCTATACTCAGAAACTCCCATAACACGACTCAACTCGCCGAGTCACCCCAAGACTCGTCGAGTCCAACGGTCTCGAAATTCCATCCTGTCCAACTCACTGAGTCGCCAACCGACTCACCAATCCAAAGCTTTAACCAAAAGAGGTTGGGTTCTACGACCAGATTCGCCGAGTCCAAGGCAATCTTCAACTGACTCACCGAGTTGTTCTTCCAACTCGCCGAGTCCATGCTTATGTTCATACAACTCGTCGAGTACATCCATGTGACTCGCCGAGTCTCTCCAGTTCTTAACCCATATAGTGGCTTTTCGAGCCATGCAGGGGCTCCAATCCATAGATCCACTCTTCTACAGTCTAACCCTCACATCAAGTTGCAAACTTTACGTGAAACCAAGGAGATATAGGCCCAAAACATACTAGGGTTTGGATTTAAGACAAATGGGCTTCATCAATAACTCTTAGACAAAAGCTTTATGACATTTTGGACCATCAAAAGCCTAGATCTGAAGTAGCAACCTCAGATCTAAGCCTCTAACTCAAAATAGTTCTGAATCATACCAAAAATGCCCCAAATCTCAAATGATAAAAGATCTAGATACAAAAGAGCCCAAGCAACAGATTATTACCTCCAATATATGCTCCCACTAAAGAATAATTTGGATCTCCTCAAGTCTTCTTGATCCAACTTCTTGATCTTCAAGATCTCTTCGCAACTCACTCCAATTTGCTTCCAAGGCTTCTCACAAATGAGTTAGGGTTTCTAGATCTCAAAGGGGGCTAAGGGGGCTGAGGGGAGGACATTAAGTCCTTTAAATAGGGTGCAAACCCGAAGATTAGGGATTTTCCTCATCCAGCACTGACTCGTCGATTCCAGCTGCCGACTCGGCGACTCAGGCCACTTAATCACGTGCCCAGTACTCGCTTCGACTCGGCGAGTCAAGAGACCTACTCGCCGAGTCCCTTCCTTTATTTTCATATAGCACCCTTCAACTTCTTGCTTCTGTACTTGGGATGTTACAATATGTAACATCCAAAAATACGGTGCCAAAAATTTCAATAACATATATCAAATAAACACAAACTCATGCAATAATCACAGAGATACATAGCATACAAATATCCATCAGGCCCTGGCCGACATCGGACTTTCGATAGTAAAACATATAAACACGAGCACATGCAAGAGTCACAAAGAAAACTAGCATACTAACAACATAACATAAACATGGCCCGACATTGGTGCCTTCGACCCGCTAAACCCGGTAAGGAAACTTACCTCGAACACAGAAAAAGTAGCTGAACAAATCCTGACTCTAAATATCGACTCTACCCAACCCCTAAACATAAAAGATTTCCTTAATTACAACACAAAATGCCCAAAAGCCCCTTATAGGTCAAACTTGGTCAAAGGCTAAAGTCAAAGTCAAAGTCAACAATCTGAGTTAACCCAACTCGCCGAGTTGTCCTTCAACTCGCTGAGTTTATCCATTAGTCTGCAAAGTCAGGAAGAAACTGATCCACCTCACCGAGTTCATCCATAAACTTGTCGAGTTCGCCAGAAATCCAACATCTTAATTTATTAAGGCAACCTTAACGAAACTAAGAGCTTCATGACTCGGATATTAACTGAAATGGCCTCAAGAAGGGTACGGTTTCCAACTTTACCCCTAAGAACCACCAACAGGGGTTCAAAACCCAAACCCTAGGCTTAAAAGGGTAAGGACTTAGTCATTAAACACTAAATCACCATAGGCATAACCCCAAACTGCAGAATTGGCCCTAAAAGCTGAATGACTACGTAAAGTTTCCAACTATACATTCATGTATGACTAGAAGAAGCTCAAATGCCTAAAAGACGACATAAAAAGGACTTAATGAATTCTTGAAGCCCTTAAGACCATAAAGTTGGCACCTTTATGCCAAAAGAGCTCATGAGGATCATAGATATGAAAGAATAACACTTGGGATGTCCTAGAACCCCATCAACCACCCAAACATGCATAAAAGCATATAAACTAACCCAAAAAGAGATCTAAGCAAATATTAAGCAATGTTAGAACTTTATATCCGAAATGTGCTGGAAATGGTGCAAAGAATCAAGATCTGAAGGCTCCTACTTGAACCACCACCTTGCACCAAGTTTCTCTTCCTTCAATGAGCTTCAAACACGCCAAAACACACCCATAATAAGCTCACAACACTCAAGGAGGCTCTAGGGTTTCGATATTTTTGTTAGGGGTTGTGGAGGCTGTAAATGAGGCTAATACCTGGGACTTAAGATGTTTAAATAGGGTGCAAAACCCCAAAATTAGGGTTTCCTTTCCAGCGGCCAACTCGCCGAGTTGAGGCACCTCAACTCATCTAACTCATTTAACTTCGCGGCCAAAACAACTTCGACACGTCGAGTTGAGGCTTCCAACTTAACGAGTCCTCCAATAAAGAAGCAAATAATTTGGAAATAAATTCATATCAGAATCCAAACATTACAATTCTTCCCCACTTAAATCAGACGTCATTCTCGAAGCCCGCTGTCTCGAACAATGCTGGGTAATGCTCCATCTTCTCCTCCTCGGGCTCCCAAGTCCACTCTGACCCCTTGCGATGCATCCACTACTGTTGGGTTTTGAGCACTATAACACTCCTATGGTGCACATGCAACCCTAAATGCTTTGAATCTATGTTTTCTCTAATTCTACATGCATATTTTCATTTTTCCAAAGCATTGTCCTGACTAGTATACATTTGAACAATTGAATGATACAACTAGTTAGATGACTTACCTCTTAGAAAGACTTGTAGTTCTTCGTCTTTGAAGCTTGAGCACCCCAAGTGTGATGCCTCTAATGGTTCACAAACACCAATATGCAAGAGGAGGCTTGATAGAATTGGTTACTTGCACAAAATCAACTTTGCCCTCTTAGAAAGTATCTTGTAACCTATTTTGGCTTCATGAGGGTTCTATTTATAGTGTTGCAAATGCTAGGGTTACACTTTGTAAACCCAAATGCTCCATGAATTTTCACATTCTTATGCACCATAGCTTTAACCTCCATGGACTATCCATGGATTATCTCATTGGTTTAGCCCATGTAAATAATCATGGATCATTAGCCCACACTATAAGAATCATTGATTTACATAATCAATCCCCATATATATTTAATTAGTCTCTTTTGATCACAAAATTAATTCCAAATTAATTCTTGATCAATACTAATTAAATAATATTAATACATTCTACTTGTAATATATTAATAAATCAAATAACCTTATTCTCAAAAATCCATCCAATCAAATTGCACTGGTGAAGGCAACCCAAAAGGACCATGCTACTTTCAGTTCAAGTACATCCCAATTATAGTTATGGGCTTAGACACCAAATCCAACTTTTGATTTAATGGTATTCACAGAACTGTCCCTTCGTTACTTTTGCCGATTGCTTGTCTGTAACCACATAGATGTCTGGCCGTCGGCCCCGCCTGTCATCCTTGGTAAATGGCCTGAAATTCCATTTACCAGGAAGTCATCCACCCGAATATCCTCCAAGGGTACAACTGCAGAATCATCCACCTAACACTTCTGCAATTGAGAGACATGGGATGTGCTATTAATATGGTTGAGCTCGGCTGGAAGATCTAGACGATACACAACCTGGCCCACCCGAGCCAAAACCCTGAAGGGACCGATATATATGGGGCCTAGATTGCCTCGCTTCCTGAACCGAATGACGCCTTTCCAAGGTGACACCTTCAGGAGCACCATATCTCCCACCTGGAACTCCAAATCTGACCGACTCTTCTGCCAACTCTGAGCTGTCTGGAGCCTGCTCCAAACCTGCTAAATCATCTTAGTCGTCGTGAGTACCACCTCGATACTCCCTATGACTCGCCGACCTCGCCCCAACAAATCGAGGTCTTGTATTTCCTCCCGTAGAGCATCTCAAAAGGAGGTCGATCAATGCTAGCGTGATAACTGTTGTTATATGAAAATTCCGCTAACGGAAGATACGTATCCCAACTCCCACCAAAATCTAATATGCACATACGTAGCATGTCCTCAAGAGTCTGAATTTTCCGCTCACTCTGCCCATTGGTCTGCGGATGAAAAGCTGTATTGAAATGGAGATTAGTGCCCATCTCGTCATGAAACCGCTTCTAAAACCTGGAAATTAAAACGAACATCTCGGTCGGAAACCACTGACATCGGCACCCCATGTCATGCCACCACCTCAAGACCATAAATCTCGGCTAGCTTCTCTGCATAAATACTCTCCCGGATTGGGATGAAGTGTCCGCTCTTGGTCAATCGATCCACGATGACCTAAATAGTTAGAATCCACTCAACGTGCTGTTTTGGGAAGTTTCATGATAAAATCTATCGTGATGTCTTCCCATTTCCATACGGGAATCTCCAACGACTGCATCTTGTCGTAAGGTTGCTGATTCTCAGCCTTGACTTTCCTGCAAGTCAAGAACTGATCCACAAACCATGCTATATCCCGCTTCATGTAGGGACACCAGTAATCGGGGCGAAGATCCCTATACATCTTCGTCGCCCCGAGATGAATGGAGAATATCGACTTATGAGCCTCTTCATCTAAATTTGGCACACCCCGCCCCAATATGGAACCCAGACCCTCCGATGCAAGGTCAACAGTCCCCGACTATCATAATCAAAGGAAGCCACCTGACCCACTATCCGCTCACACTTCCGGCGCTCTTCCTTCATAGCCTCAACCTGTGCCTCTCGAATCCGTTCCAACAACATAGTAATCACTATCATCCTCAAGTATATATCTTGAATCGGAGCCGCGACTGCCTTGCGGATGAGAGCATCGGCCACCATATTGGCCTTCCCCGGGTGGTACATGATCTCATAATCATAATCCTTCACCACATCCAACACACGACGCTGTCTCATATTCAGGTTCGGCTGATCCATCAAATACCTCAAGCTCTTGTGGTCCGTGTAAATAGTACAACAAACCCCATGGAGGTAATACCGCCAAATCTTGTGGGCAAAAACCACAACCCCCTTCTCTAAATCATGCGTCAGATAATTCGTCTCATGAGGCTTCAACTTCTTCGAAGCATATGCAATCACACGGCCGCGCTGCATCAATACTGCACCCAAACCCGTGATCGATGCATCACAATAGACCATAAAATCATCGATACCCTCTGGCAAGGTCAAAATCGGCACCTCACATAGTCGTTGTCTAAGAATCTTGAAGGCTGACTGCTACTCAGGCCCCAAACAAATTTTCACTGACTTCTTAGTCAATCGGGTCAATGGAACAACAATATTGGAGAAATCTTGGATGAATCTCCGATAATAACCAGCCAAACCAAGAAAACTCCGAATCTTAGATGGAGACATCGGAACCTCCCACCACATCACGACCTCGACCTTGGCTAGATCGACTAGAATATCCTCCTGATTGACTAGGTTCCCCAAGAACTGCATCTCATGCAACCGGAACTCACACTTGGAGAACTTGGAAAAAAGTCTACCCCTCTTCAATGTATCAAGCACCTCTCTCAAGTGTTGCTCCTGTGCCTTGGAATAGACCAAGATATCATCAATAAATACTACTACAGACCGATCCAACATCATTATGCACACGCAGTTCATGAGATCCATGAACGTGACAGGAGCATTGGTGAGCCCAAATGGCATCACCACGAACTCATAATGGCCATAGTGAGTCGAAAGTTGTCTTCTACACATCCTCGTCCCTAACTCGCATCTGATGATAACCCGATCACAAATCAATCCTTGAGAACCAAGATACACCCGGAAGCTGGTCGAAAAGATCATCAATCCTCAGGAGGGGATAATGGTTCTTCACTGTTACTTTATTCAACTCTCGGTAGTTGATACACGTCTGATGGGATCCTTCCTTCCTTCTTCTTCATAAACAGAATTAGGGCTCCCCAAGGCGAACTGCTCGGTCTGATAAATGCCTTGTCTAACAGCTCTTACAGCTGTGTAGACAACTTCTACATCTCGGGAGGAGCCAACCGATACGGTGCTTTGGCTATCGGAGCCGCACCTGGAATCAAATCAATCTTGAATTCCGCCTGCCTCTCCGGAGGTACCCCAGGAAAATCCTATGAGAACGCATCCGGATACTCATGTATAATCGACACATCGTCTATGGTCGCTTTACCAAAATTCCCATTATCCATGACATAGGCGACAAAACCCGAGCAACCCTAATGAAGATAGCGTATGGATCTCGCTAATGAACACATAATCAGCCCACATTGTAGTCTCTCACTCTGAATCATCAACTCTCCCCCACTTGGGGTCCGAAGCAGCACTAACTACTACTCACAGTCGATGACTGCCCCATTAGGGCTCAACCAATCCATCCCTATGATAACCTTGTTCCCTCGCAAAGGAATAGGAACTAGATCCACCGGATACTGCTCTCTAAATAACTGAAGAGTACAACCTCGATGAACCCTCGCAACCCGAATATACCTATCATCGGAAATTTCGACATCGACAGGACAATCCAGCTCCCCCGGTGCTTCAAAAAATATCTTGCTAAGCGCACGAGATATGAATGATCTGGTAGCCCCCAAATCGAATAATACTAAAGCAAAGATGTCGTTCACAGGGAACGATCCTAAAAATAAAACATATAAACATAAGCAAAAATTCAGTATAAATAAAAAGATAAGGAGAAGATACATACTCGTCACAATGGCGGGAGTTGTACGTGCCTCCTCCGTCGTCAGCTGACGGCCGTCAGTAATCCTCAATGGCGCTGGAGCGGGTGCTGACACTGGTCCTACCACAGCCAAACTCAGATAATGAGCCTTCTTGTGGCCCTTCTGATTGTACTGAAAGCAAATCAGATCAGATACCAGAGTGATGGGGGTTGTAGCAGTACTAACTTTGTTGATGTGACCAGTCCGACCGCACTTGTAGCAGCTAGAACCTTCCCCTCTGCACGTCCCCTCGTGCGTCTTGCTGCACTTGCCACAGCGGCTACAGCCATGCTAGCCTCTCGGTATAGAATCAGATATATTGGGCCTCTTGCCCGAACCCTCAACACTCGCAACAGAATCTGGCTTCCTCTTCATCTCCATCTCTAGTTAATCTCTCTTTCCCTAGCCCTTGCTATCATGTCTTCCAGCGTCTTGCAGCTGGATCGGTTCACAAACTGCCGAATATCACTCCTCAGTATCTCATGATATCGGGCCTTCTTCATCTCTTTGTCCGCTACATACCGTGGAACCAGAAATTCCCTCTCCCTGAACATAACGGTGATCCCAGCCACCGTTTCACTAGTCTGACGGAGATCCTAAAACTCTCGCACCAACTGCTGCACCTCAATCACGGGTGCAAACTCGGCTCGGAACCTGGTCAAGAAATCACTATAGGTCATCGAATCAACATCATCATCTTCTACAGCATACCCTACCTCCTCCCTCCAATCACGAGCCCTATCCTTCAGGAGGCTGGAAGTTAGTCTGACCTTGTCCACCTCAGGACAACGGCTGGTATGAAAGGCGTTGACAACATCTGTCAACCACCTGCTGCTCGTAATGGTGTTCCTGGCCCCATGGTTGTCTGGCGCTCCACACGCCCAAAACTCCCTGAAGGTTAAAGAGCGCGTCCCGATCAAAGCCACAATCTTAGAGCGAAAGGCGCTCAATCTCTCATCAAAAATCTCCAAAATACCCTCCTTGACTGTGCCAAATATCACATGAGTTTGATCAAGGATGTTGTGCGTAATCTCAGACAAGATGAACTCCCTCGTCTGGTCATCAAGCAATACGAATCTAGAACATGAGCCTGAACCCTCCTCGACACCGGAACTGCCTACTGGCCTGCCTTGCAATACCACCATACTGAAAACAGACCATAAAACTATCAGAATAAGCATCAATACACGTATCGGGGAAATCATAACTACACAAGCTCTCTGGCTTCATTGCAGCCCTCCTTGAATCGAGTAGAAATCCTCTGCTTCTAATAGTATGGACCCATACTACCTTCCACATTTATCCATACTTTCCTCAAGGAGTGTCTTAACTCAGCCAAATTGCTCTATTACCAACAGATCCCTCATAACTAAGGCTCCCAACACTAAATCTCATCCTAGGTTTTTCTAGGGCAAACTCCACATCATTATCCGCCATCTGCTGTGTAACATCCCAAAATTTCAGGCCAAAAATTTCATTTTTAAATAAGTTATTACATAAAACCATCAGTATAAAAACATTCATTATAATATCTCATGACAAACCAAAGTGTCGGTAATCAAAACATGTTATCATAAAACCATATCAGAGTGTAATCCCAAAGATCTCGTGTGCGGAAAACATAGTGTGATGCGCTGCGATCGAGCCGACTCCTTTCCTTGAAAACAAAATACCTGAAACCAAAACTGAAAACCGTAAGCACGAAGCTTAGTGAGTTCCCCAGATACCACATACCATACAACCCAACCGATCCATACATGCCATTCATAGCCAAGAGCCATACATAACCAACATATCCATAATCAAGTAAGGTGCTATGTGCCAAACATAGTCTTGCTATGGTGCTATGTGCCAAACATAGTCTTGTGATTATGCCACGAGCCGCACGTGGTCTTCCTAGTCAAGCCTGGGGCTACTCCCTGGGTCTTACAGACAGGTTCCAAGTGCCACCCCTGGTCTTTCATGCAAGTATCACAAAGATAATTATACATACTACTCTACTAGGCTACTCCACATATAGTGTGCCAGGAGCCACCTCCTGGTCTTTCATCGACAATGGCATACAGTGCGCCAGGAGCCACCTCCTAGTGTTTCATACATATTGCCTAGGGCTAACCCACGGGTCTTCCTATCATACATAATAACATATTGTGTGCCAGGAGCCGCCTCCTGGTCTTTCATACATAATGCCTAGGGCTAACCCCCAGGTCTTCCTATTATACATAATAACATACAGTGTGCCAGGAGCCGCCTCCTGGTCTTTCATGCATAATGCCTAGAGCTAACCCCCGGGTCTTTTTAGCATACATAAACTAAATGGGCCGGCATTGGTGCCTTAGACCCATACAAACAGTGAGGAGACTTACCTCGCACTACTGAACTTTGTTGATGATCCTCTAGCTACTGACCGACAACTCTCTGAGTCGATGCTCCACTAGCTCCACTAGCTACTAATATCAACATACACTTAGTTCCAAACTGAAACCTAGAAGCCAAACTAAGTTAACTCTGGTCAAAGTCAAAGTCCTGGTCAAAGTCAACCTTCCAGGTCAACCCTACTCGCCGAGTCTGCCTACTGACTCGCCGAGTTCATACGCTCAGAATCCTTTCATTCGCGACTCGACTCGCCGAGTCAGCCCCTGACTCGCAGAGTCTACCGATTTGCGAGTCCTGCACTGTCCAACTCACTGAGTCCCCACTCAACTCACTGATCCGAGTCTTAACTCGAAGGGTTTGGGGTTTCGTGACTTGACTCGCCGAGTCCAAGGCCATCTTCAACAGACTCGCCGAGTTGTTCATCCAACTCGTCGAGTTCATCCCCATCTTCATACTACTCGTCGAGTCCACTCGAAGGACTCGCCGAGTCTATTCAGTTCTTAATCCATATAGTGGCTTTTCGAGCCATGCTGGGACTCCAAACTGTGGATCCACTCTTCCCAAGCCTATTCCTCACATAGAGTTGCAAACTTTATGTGAAACCAAAGAGATATGAGCTTAAAACACTTTAGGGCTAGGGCTTGGGGCAAAGATGCTTTACCAACACACCAAGAACTGATACTTTAAGACTCTCTAGGCCAGAATACACTTAGATCTAAAGGGATCCATCTTGAGGACATCCAAATCCCGAAATGCATCATACTTGGTCCAAAATCTCATAAAGAGGGACATGAAGAGATCTAACAAATAACAAGACAAGGAAGGAACTTGATTACCAAAATGAGTAGCAAAATAGATGAACCTTTTGGATCCACAACCTTCCTCTTGAACCCTCAACTCCTTCTTCTCCTTCTAGGCTTCAAGAACACTCAAAATCCTTCAATATTGGCTTACACACTCAAAGAGATCACTAGGGTTTCATGGGATAACTTCTGGACAATGGGGGATACAAATGAAGGCTGATGGAAGAGGAATGAGATGCTTAAATAGGGTACAAGTACCGGAACTAGGGTTTTCCCAACCCAGACCAGACTCTCCGAGTCAGTCTCCCAGACTCGTCGAGTCGGTCACTTAAGCCGCGACACGGATCACTCTCCGACTCGTCGAGTTCCTCCTTGGACTCGACGAGTTAACCCTGTTAAGTATTTTAGTGTTGCGTCTTGTGCTTTTGAGTTTTGTACTCGGATTGGGCTTATCCATCCGTATTTATCTAGATTAGTTTCATTGTTATCTAGATAAGTTGTTAGGGTTATAATATATATATATATATATATATATATATATATATATATATATATATATATATATATATATATATATGCATGCATGTATGCGTATAAACTAGAATAGTCTATTACGTTGATTCTTGTAACCCTAAAACACCCCTACAGATTGAAGCTCTTTATCGAGCTCTTCTGGGGTGTTATTGCATTAATCATTCGATATATTCAGTGCAATACTTGTATTCTTTAATTCGTTCTTATTTAATATCTTGCTTAGAATCATACGATCCTGAAAGAACATTGTTCTAACAATTGGTATCAGAGTGGGAGACTGTCTAATCAATACACATTACTTCTGTATTCGAAATCCTTTAGGGTTTCCGCTTTTATTGAAGTCGTCGTCTTCTTAACGACGACTACTCTGTTTTTGATAAAACCCTAATCTCAAGTTTACAAGTTAGATTCTAGCAGCTCACCAGGTCTCACGATGATATGCATACAAACCCGATTAACATCTCAAACAACATCTGATCAACAACCAGAGTACCCATACTCTACACTCAAGACTACGAAGTATGGGCTCATCACTTTGAAGATTACGTGGTTGGATATGAAGACAATGGCTATCTCATCTGGGAAGCTATCACTCTTGGACCGTTTGTTCATTCAGAGACAAACACGGTTGTTAAGACGCAGAAGGATTACAACAAGTTGGTGACAGATGCTCAGAAGATGCCACAGGATGAGAAGGACAAGATCTTGTGTAATGTTAAAGCCATGCGAATGATAAGATTCGCCCTGCAATCTGACACCTTTCGGCTTGTAGGTTCATGCACAACTACTAAAGAGATCTGAGACAGGTTGAAGGAACTTTACTCAACTGATGAAGATCTGGAACACTCCATTCAAACTCTGTTGTTGTCAGAATTCGGAGTTTTCGAACAGAAACCTGAAGAAAAGCTCATACAGACATTTTATCGGTTAAATCATCTCTTAAGTAAGATGATCAAGCATGGGATAGAAAGGAAGCTGATCGAGCAGAAAGTTACATTCATGAACGAGCTAAGACCAGAATGGATGGTTGTGGTTTCCACTATGAAGGCGCATGAACAGTTCAAATCCTACTCACTGGCAAAACTAGTTGGGATACTGAAGTCCCATGAAAGTGTTGTAACTAAGGAAGCGAAAGTGGTCTCTGGTGTGGGATCGCTGGCTCTTGTCTCTAAAGGAAAAAGTACAGTTGAGGAAGAAGAAGAATCAGACATATCAGAGTGTGACCTTACAAGTGAGGAGTATGCTTTAATGATCACAAATCCAAAGAAGTTCGCAAGAAGAAAATTTCCCACCAACATGAACCGAAATTAGCAGGGAAGTTATAGTTCTGAGAAAATGAAGGATGAACCAAAAGTCTCTTCACTGAAGGTTGAAGAAAAGGAGAACAAGCTTGCAGGAGACTCTGGATACGACTGCAACTATTGTCACGGCAAGAACCATTTTGCCAAAGATTGAATGTTGAGAAAGATAGCTAAGAAAAGAGAGGGTGAAGATGACGAAGCATATTATATGCGCAAATTAGAAGAAGTCAAGAAGAAAAAGACGTCCGACAGATCAATGAATGCATTAATTGTACAAGAGAATGCAGGGGAAGATGAGTTCGGTGGTGTAGAAGTCTGGTCAACTGACTCTGAAGACGAAGAGGTTAGAAGACCCACTCATGGAAAGGCGTTTGCGGCAAAGAATGAAGGTTCTGGTGGAAAGTGCTTTATCGTCACCCATGGTCCATCAACCGAAAATGCAGATACGGAACCGAACCTGACAGATAACAAATTTTTTGCAGCCAAGCCGGTGAGTGAGAAGATCAACGACTGCGATCGATTGATCAAAAAGGTACATTCTACCCTTGAGTCTATTAAAATTCCCAAAACTGAATATTTAGAAGAATTAAATGAATTAAACTTTAAAATTTCCAACCTAAGTAGTAGCCTCATGCAAACCCGCTTAGCAAACTCTAACCTAACTGACCAACTCGGCAAGATATCTTCAAAAAGTGAGGAAAGGAGGATCTGGATTGAGCAGAAGGAAGCAGATTAGTTAGGGCTAAGGATGAAAGTATTTATTTGCAAAGAGACAATTTAAAATTGTTAAAACAAAGAAATGTTTTCTGTTTAATTGCTAAGCGTCTTTATACTAATATTGCTCAATTACATCTAAATTGTGAGATTGGAAAGAAAATACATAAAATGATTTTACCCTTTCTTGAATTTAAGGAAGATGATGTTATAGCAGAGTGTGAATCAGAAGTATCCTCTGAAGAAACATCCATGTCGTATAGGCTAGGTTTGGATAAGATAGAAACTTTCATCGATTCTAAGGAACATAAAAGTATGTTAAAAGTTATCTTAGATGAAAATGATAGGTTAAAGATTAAAACTGAAACTATACAAACATTCGATGAGTCAAATGCCAAAATTGTTAAAGATAACAAAATAAACTTAGATAATTCATCTGAATTTGATGCGGAGAGTGAAATGAGTGAAATCTCAGTAGAGGATGTAGTTGATTGTTCTAAGTTTGTGAAAAATGAAACCAAGAATGAAAAACCTCTTATTTCAGAAAACCCGGTTGAGTTTGCTCGTCTGTCAAAAGAACAGAAACCGAAACTCAAGGAAAAAGCCTTGGTCTATCAAAAGGTCCAGACCGTGCCAAATCAGGTTTATGCTGTAACTGGAGTCACTCAAAGACAAACAGCAGAATTAAGGATAATGGTTGACGAGGATAACGCCGAAGGATGCGAAGACTATTTCTGGTCTGCTCCCATTGATAATGCAGATGAGACTGTGGGACTGTCTAAGAAAACCACGTGGAGAGTCAAAGGAAGATACATACCAGAACCCATCAATAAACCTTCCAGTTTCGATATTCCCAGCACAAGCGGCACTAAAGATGTTCCTGAGGAACCATTTGATGAACCCGGTGTTCCAATTAAGAGGGAAGAACCGAAAGGTCTACTCAAGAGACAGGAAGCACCGAAAGTTCAAACTAAGGAGAGTATAGAGGAAGGTAAGACAACTGCAACTCAGAAGGAGAAACCACAGGCCAACTTCAATGTTCACAAATCTCAGAAGGAGCTAGCCAAACAGAAAAGACTCAGAAATCAAAGATATGCCTCGAATCTGAATGAACGGAAAAGGCATTGGAATTCTCAAAATCCTAACTATAAGCCTCCTAGAAAAGAAACCATGGACAAGGGAAAGGAAAAGATGAAGGAAAATTTAAGCCCAAATTCATTTTATTCCAAGTCTCAGAACCGAAAGTCGAGTCTCGGTGCAGAACATACTTTCGGTCCCAAAACCAGATTCGGTCCTCGACCTAGTTTCGGTCCCAAAACCAGATTCGGTCCTCGACCTATTTTCGGTCCCAAAACCAGATTCGGTCCTCAACCTAGTTTCGGTTCTAATTCTGGTTATGGATCCTCCAAGTCTCAAGATGAAACAAATTCTTTAAAGGACATCAAAGGAAAAAGAAAGCTAGAATCAGACTCCGAGAAGGAAAATAAGAGATCTTCCACTAAACCTAGGAATCAAACGAAAAACACTAAACCATCTAAAGCAACACCAAAAGATACACTAAAATTTAAAGAAGATAAAACAAAAATCAAGGTGTTTACCATCAAAAGAAAAGATCAAACCACTCTTGTTAAACGAACTTATTTAGTTGATGCTTCTATAGTCATTCCTTTCTCTGTGAAAAACTCACCAGGACCCAAGAAACTTTGGGTTCCTAAATCTGCTCGAATTTGCAGGTAATCAGTGACGAGCAGTTTGACGACGAATGGTATATAGACAGTGGCTGCTTGTGTCACATGACAGGGAGAAAGGAGGAGCTAAGGGAGTTTCGGTCTCTAAAAGATGGTGGATCTGTGAAGTTTGGAAACAATTCCTATGGCACAATCAAAGGATATGGGATGATAACTAATGGAGACTTCTCTATCAGAAAGGTGGCTTATGTAGAGGGATTGCAGCACAACCTCATCAGTGTATCACAATTAGTTATGGGCACAGGGTTGAAGGTATCATTCGATGATGAGGGGTCTGAGATATTTGAAAAACAAACCAAGAAGGTTCTGCTGAAATCTGCACGAAAAGGAGAAATGTATCCTCTGAATCTTAATCCAATTCAGGGGACACCAGCTATCTGTCTGCTGTCAAAGGCAAACACCGATGAAAGCTGGTTATGGCATCGACGTCTATCTCACCTCAACTTCAAAGATATGAATAAATTAGTGATTGGTGATCATGTTCGAGGTCTTCCTCTTCTTAAGTTCGATGAGGAGCATTTATGTGCAGCATGTGAGATGGGTAAGCAGAGCAGAAAAAGCCATCCTACACGCATCAATACTAAAATAGTGGAAGCACTTGAGCTATTACACATTGATTTGTGTGGACCTTCTGCTATAGAAAGTATCGGTGGAAGTAAGTACATTCTGGTTATTGTAGATGATTTTTCACGCTTCACTTGGGTTTTCTTTCTTAAACAGAAATCAGATGCAACTCCCAAGCTGAAGATGTTCATAAAGCAAGTGGAAGTCCAATTAAAGAAGACAGTAAGAAACATCAGAAGTGACAACGGGCTGGAATTCAAGAACAAGGATTTTGAAGACTTTCTGGCTGATAAGGGGATCACTCACAATTTTTCGGCCCCTTATACACCACAGCAGAATGGGATTGTTGAAAGACGAAACCGCTCGTTGTGTGAAGCAGCCATAACCATGCTAAGTTACGCTTCTCTACCTCTATACTTTTGGGCTGATGCCATTGCTGCTGCTTGCTATACTCAGAATCGGTCCTTGCTCAATAAGAGATTATCCATAACTCCATATGAGATCTTAAAAAATCGGAAACCGAACGTCAAGTTTTTCCATATTTTCGGTTCAAGGTGCTTTATCTTTAATTCTAAAGAGAACCGAAATAAGTTTGATTTTAAAGCTGATGAGGGCATATTTATGGGTTACTCTCTGTCATCAAAAGCATACCGGGTGTTGAACAAGCATTCTAAAATAATAGAAGAGACTTATTATGTCACCTTTGATGACAATTATATGAAGAAGGTTCAGAGGACAGAAAGTGCTTCAGAAGACATATTCCCAGAATTCGGACAAGTCTCGGTTCCAATATCCAACCTGTTTGAGGAATACATTCGGTTATTCGATGAACCAGAAAAGGCAATTAATTCAGAGGCAACAGCAGCAGACAACAAAGTCGATAATCTAAAGAAGGTCATAGACGAAGCTGCTAAAACGATGGAAAGCGAACCACCAACTCCTACGTCATCAACCAGCTCTTCAAACAAAGATTCAACGTTCCAGGGAGAGAGCTCTACCACTTCAAAAATATCCGAAGTTCCTGTTGAGGGGGAGAATCGAAGTTCATCCCTAAAATCTAAAAGTTCAGATGATACAGAAACAACTGATCCAAAACTAACAAGTGAAATTCCAGTTGAGGGGGAGATAACCACTGCAGACTCTGCTGAAGACAAAGGTTTCACTTCACCAGTCGAGGGGGAGAAAGCAAGTGATAGTTCTACTGACAAAGGTGAAGGAGGTCAGTCAGATGTTGAAATTGAAGTAGAAGCGGAATTGAATCCCGAATATGATCCAAGCTATCCTCCATTAGTTAAATGGACAAAGGACCATCCCAAAGAGCAAATTATTGGTGAAACTTCCGAAAGTGTTCTAACTAGATCTCAACTGAAGGCGAAACAAACTGCATTATTCTCTAAAGTGGAATTTTGTTAATTCATTTATCTCCAAAATAGAGCCGAAAACTGTAAATGCTGCTCTTGATCATTCTGATTGGGTTCAAGCAATGCAGGATGAGCTTCATGAGTTTGAACGCAACAGAGTTTGGAGGTTAATTCCTACACCAAAAGATGCCTCTGTTGTTGGTTTGAAATGGGTATTTAGAAACAAGCTGGAGAAAGAAGGGAATGTCATTTGTAACAAGGCTCGGTTGGTTGTAAAAGACTATTGTCAAGAAGACGGGATAGATTATGAAGAAACTTTTGCTCTAGTGGCAAGGTTAGAGTCTGTTCGAATTTTTCTTGCATATGTTGCTCACAAGAACTTTGAAGTTTTCCAAATGGATGTCAAATGTGCATTCTTGAATGGGGAATTAGAAGAAACCGTCTATGTTGAGCAACCGCCTGGCTTTATGAATGAAAAATACTCGGATCACTGCTATGTGCTGGATAAAGCTTTCTATGGGATAAAGCAAGCACCGAGAGCCTGGTATGAAACGCTTACTCTCTTCTTAGAATTGTCAAAATTTAAACAAGGTTCGGTTGACCCAACCTTCTTTCGTAAGAAAGAAGGCGAGCATTTGATGATTGTTCAGATTTATGTTGATGATATCATCTTCGGCTCCACGAATCCTAGCTTAACAGCTGAATTCAGGAAGTTGATGGAAACTAAATTTGAAATGAGCACAATGGGTCCAATTAATTTTTTCCTCGGTTTGAATATTAGACAGGGACCAGAAGGTATCTTTATAAAACAGGAAGCATACACTAAAAATTTACTGGCTAAATTTGGAATGAAGGGTGATTCAAAAGTGAAGGTTCCTATGGCATTCGACACTAAGCTAACTCCATCCCTGGAGAAACCTGCTGTGGACATAACCCTTTATCGACAAATGATAGGATCTCTTATGTATCTAACAGCTAGTAGACTAGATATCATGTTTTTTGTTTGTTACTGTGCCCGGTTTCAAGCCAATCCAAGAGAACCTCACATGCTTGCTGTGAAGAACATTTTTCGATATCTGAAGAAAACTTCATCTCTCGGACTCTGGTATCCCGCAAGATCTGGATTCTTCATTCAAGCCTTTTCTGATGCTGATCTAGGAGGATGTGGATTGGATAGAAAAAGTACTACAGGAGGATGTCAATTCCTTGACGAAAAACTTGTCAGTTGGCAATCTAAGAAACAAACCTGCGTTTCCTTATCCACAGCAGAAGCAGAATACATTGCTGCCGCATCTTGTACCTCTCAGGTTGTTTGGATTCAAAGTCAATTAAGAGATTATGGGCTTAGCATGAAAAAGATCCCTCTCTATTGTGACTCGGAAAGTGCAATTAGGATTTGTCATAATCTGGTGCAACATTCGAAAACCAAGCACATTGCACTTAGGTATCATTTCATCAAGGACCATGTAGAAGACGGGAACGTAGAAGTACATTTTGTTCGTTCTACTGATCAACTGGCTGACATCTTTACTAAAGCCTTGCCAGAAGCAACCTTTAACAAAATCTTACAAGGCTTGGGCATGATGGAAGGAGAGTCGGTACCGAATCCTTAACTCTCTCATTTAGACAACCGAAATAGACAGACCACTCGGTCTATCTCTGCTCCAGATTTTTAGGGAACCGAAATGGACAGACCGCTCTGTCTATCTCGGCTCCGTAATTCTCAGGAACAAAAATGAACCGAATGATCAATCTATTTTGCTTCACTCATTAAAAGATAAGGTTTCGGTTGTATATTATGTACATATTTTATCTTTTTGTTTTTAATCTTTTTCAGAAAATTTCAAAAATCCAAAACTATTTTATCTTTCTGTTTTTATTCTTTTTCAGAAAATTCCAAAAACCCAAAAATATTTTATCTTTCTGTTTTTATTCTTTTGTTTGATGTCTTTCTTAAATAGGCAAACACAAGTATAACCGACTATGGATCTAAGGCAGGTATGTGTCAAATTTAACACAACCTAGTTAAGAGTCCCTAGAAGCATGCTGCTGCATGTTGTCTTAAGCCTCTACGATCTTGAGTAGGCCTTACTGATTCGATCGATACCCATCGTTTCTTCCAAATCAGGCTATTCTTCATCACTTGGTCTAGAGCTACCTTACTCTTCTCATATGAGTTAAGAGTTATTCTGCTCTGTCATGATTATCTAGCAGAAGGTACATTCGGTTCTTAAGCCACCTCCTTATATTCTCCATCTACTTTCGGTTCACTAACGTAACCCTTGAGACTCTCGGTCTTTACCACTGAGGTTTATGGTTACACAACATCTGCGTTTATGATCTTGGATACGTTTACCACGTGCTAAGTGAAACCCAAAATCCAACACCAAAAATGAATTGACGGTGAGTGATATACTCAAGAATTTACTGGTTACCTAAGGAAATCTCTTTTTATTTTTTATGCGTGATCTTTTATGAAATTGTCTACAGCCAAGACATTTCTTCCCAAAGAGATCCAGTTTGTTTTTTTGAGATTTCTGCTTCCTATACGTCATTAACATAATATATCCCACCTACCTGTTCAACAGATCACATTGGTCTCACAGGTACCTCTACCAACAATCAGTTTTATGTTAAAGCTTGATGTTCGGTTGGAGGAAAGCTACCCTATGCCTATGCTTAAAATAAGCCTTTCAATGTTTATTAACAAACAGTTGATCGTATTTTTCGGGAAACCACATAAGCACTTCAAGTCTCTCTTGACTTTGAAGGAAGTGATTCTTGCCCGGAATCCTCTACTTTCGGTCTTATAATAAGACATCACTCACATCCCATACACTCTTGATTTATTTCTCTATCTTTCACACTCTTATGCACGAAAATTTATATTTTCCAACATTCTTATTGCTGTTTGGTATCAGTTTTGGTTATCAATTGTAACCAAACACGGGGATATTTGGAATTTCAAACGTTAAGTGAAGATAAGATTTAGGCGCGGGATTTTATTCCGTTTCAAAATTCACGCGTGCTGACGCATTCCTGGGATTAACCACATTGTCACATCGCGCTTTTTCAGGCGACGCTTTAGCAACCTCATCATCACGACTTTCTCTCTCCAGGCAATGGTATAAATAGGGATGAACGTTTTATTTGTCTCATACCATTCTTGAGTTCTCTCAATCCTAAAATTTCAGCAGCTGATAAGAAGTACTTCATTGATATGCTTTGGTGGTATGCTACATTTCGACATCATGTTTTGGCCATTATACCGAGAATATTTGAAACAGTGAAGAAGTTCTCTGTTGTGAAAAGAGATTGAAGTTTCTGCTCCAAGGACGCAAAGGGGGAGATTGTTAAGTATTTTAGTGTTGCGTCTTGGGCTTTTGAGTTTTGTACTCGGATTGGGCTTATCCATCTGTATTTATCTAGATTAGTTTCATTGTTATCTAGATAAGTTGTTAGGGTTATAATATATATATATATATATATATATATATATATATATATATATATATATATATATATATATGCATGTATGCGTATAAACTAGAATAGTCTATTACGTTGATTCTTGTAACCCTAAAAACACCTCTACAGATTGAAGTTCTTTATCGGGCTCTTCTGGGGTGTTATTGCATTAATCATTTGACATATTCAATGCAATACTTGTATTCTTTAATTCGTTCTTATTTAATATCTTGCTTAGAATCATACGATCCTGAAAGAACATTGTTCTAACGAACCCCCTTGACTTAGGGTTTTCCTTCATTTCTTGGCCTTTCTGATTTCGGGTGTTACATGCTGTAGAAGGAACTCATGCTAACCTCCTCTAACTGGCTCACGAATACAATTACATATTATTAAAACTAGATAATTCTTCGAATAAAAGGTCTTTTACTACAATGGTTGGACTCAAACAAGAGCTGCATAATAGAGTTAAACCTAACTTTCTAAATTATTTAGTTTTCATGATATGTAACTCCACACCATTATCCGCCATCAGCTGCAGAAGGAAATCACGATAACCTCCTCTAACTGGCTCATGAATACAATTACATATTATAAAAAGTAGATAATTCTTCGAATGAAAGGTCTCTCACTACAACGGTTGGACTTAAACAAGAGCTGCACAATAGAGTTAAACCTAACTTTATGAAAATATTTAGTTTTCATGATATGTAACTTAGCATATTCGCTTACTAGCTAGCTGAAAATAGCAAGAACTCCTAAAAGCACAAAGCAAGCAGCATTCGAGCATCAAGTAATCAAAACAAAGCATAACCTAATTAGGCCATCCTATCACTGACTGATCAATACTAGCATGAAAATCTATCAGCTCATATAGCAGGCATACAAAGGCATCCCTCCTAGATCCTTAGCCCTAGTCTAGCATTTGATTCACAATTTCACAATTCATATCATATATAAACATGTATGAGTATTTTGGGATAACTTACTTGTGCTCGGTTGATTGCACGCACCACACCCTTTTCTCTTTTAGAAATCCTTTTTATAAAAAAAATATTTTGAAAATTTCTACCAAGTCCTTAGTTTGAGTTCAGACACACCCGGGAGTATGCCCGAATCCCTCAAACCAAGGCTCTGATACCAACTTGTAACATCTAAAAATATGGTCCAAAAAATTTCAATTTAATAATAGATAAAATAGGATTTTTCCCATAACATTCAAACATTTGAATATAACCAATGAATCAATTTGTCATAAATCAGAGTAAAACATCATAGCGGAATCTCAATGGTGTGTGCGATGCAGTCATCCCGAGCTCTTCCCTTTACAACCGGAAGTACTTGAAACATAAACTAAAAACCGTAAGCACAAAGCTTAGTGAGTTCCTCCAAAATACCACATAACAACGTATGATACACAGATAGTGGGCCTCGCCCATCATTGTCCCCACACGACATCTGACCCCGTCCGACATTAGTCCCCGCCCGACATCAAGATGAGCTCGGTAAAATGGGCCCCGACCAATGTACAATAACACATATCAAATAAACACATACTCATGCATTAATCACAGTGATACATAGCATAAAAATATCCATCAGGCCCCGTCCGACATCGGGCCTTAGTCCGAAAAACATATAAACACAAGAACATGCAAGAGTCACAAAGACAACTAGCATACTAACAACATAACATAAACATGGGCCGACATTGGTGCCTTCGACTCGCTAAGCCCGGTAAGGAAACTCACCTCAAACACAGAAAGGTAGCTGAACGGATCCCGGCTCCGAATATCGACTCTACCCAACCCCTAAACATAAAAGATTTCCTTAAGTACAACACAAAATGCCCAAAAGCCCCTTATAGGTCAAACTTGGTCAAAAGATAAAGTCAAAGTCAAAGTCAAAGTCAACAATTCGAGTTGACCTTACTCGCCGAGTTTATCCATTAGTTTGCAAAGTCGGGAAGAAACCGATCCAACTCGCTGAGTTTATCCATAAACTCGTCGAGTTCGCCAGAAATCCAACATCTAATTCATTAAGCCGATCTTAATGAAACTAAGAGCTTCATGACTTAGATCGATATCTTAACTGAATTGGCCTCAAGAAAGGTAAAGTTTCCAACTTTACCCCTAAGAACTACCAAAAGGGGTTCACAACCCAAACCCTAGGCTTAAAAGGGTAGAGGACTTAATCATTAAGCACTAAATCACCAAAGGCATAACCCCAAAATGTAGATCTGGCCCTAAAAGCTGAATGACTACGTAAATTTCCAACTTTACGCTCACGCATGACTAGAAGAAGCTCAAATGGCCAAAAGAAGCCATAAGAAGGACTTAATGAATGCCTGAAGTCCTTAAGACCATAAAGTTGGCACCTTTATGCCAAAAGAGCTCATGAGGATCATAGATCTGAAAGAATAACACTTGGGATGTCCTAGAACCCCATCAAACACCCAAACATGGCTAAAAGCAAATAAACTAACCTAAAAAGAGATCTAAGCAAATATTAAGCAAAGTTAGAAATTTATACCCGAAATGTGCTGGAAATGGTGCAAAGAATCAAAATCTGAAGGCTCCTACTAGAACCACTACCTTGCACCAAGCTTCTTTTCCTTCAATGAGCTTCAAACACACCAAAACACACCAACAATAAACTCACAACACTCAAGGAGGCTGTAGGGTTTCGAGATTAGGGTTAGGGGCTATGGAGGCTGGAAATGAGGCCAACACCTCAGAATTAAGGTGTTTAAATAGGATGCAAAACCCCAAAATTAGGGTTTCCTTTCCAGCGGCCAACTCGCCGAGTTGAGGCACCTCAACTCGTCGAGTTGACTCATTTAACTTCACGGCCAAAACAACTTCGACACATCGAGTTGAGGCTTCCAACTCGACAAGTCCTCCAAGAAAAATGCAAATAATTTGGAAATAAATTCATACCAGAAACAAGACGTTACAATATATGTAATGTATGCCAAGTATTTTTTTATTGTAAAGATCGTGACAAGGGTAAAAATGTTATTATTGCTTAATTTTGTGTGAAAGTGATGGGTGTCTTTAAATATGAACTTTGCCTCTCCCCTTTTAGTGAACAAGTTGGCTTTTAGTTTCTTGCTTTTTTCATTATAAATCAACATGCATTGTATGGAGATAAATGAGATATTTAACCATAGTGTTGAATGAAATCATGTGAAAAGATATGTCAAGGTATCATGTGAACTTAAAAGTATGTATCATTTCCCATCATGTTAGAACACTGATTACAAGACTTCGAATATGTCATTGAAGATTGTGTGTATTCATAAATCCTTTACAAGTTAGTAGACGAGTTATTAAAATTGATTAAAATTATATCATTTAAGTTATTGGTAGAAATTCTAGGATTTGAGTTTTTGAGTGACATTAATGTTTGATTCGCAAGGGCTACCAAGTTGCAGTTTTTCCCCTTGGTGTTTTGCTTCATGACCATTATGAAGGAAAACCTTTTTGATAACATAAAAGGATGCAACACCTTTTATTATGATATGAGACATTTATATATCACATAAGCAAGAAAAAAACAGAAAGTTACAATCTTGACCTTAGAAGCAAACACACACACACACACAAAAAAAAATATCATCAGTTGAGGCCATTAATGGTTTAACGATATATATTTGACGTAAATGGTATTTAATGTAATGATTATTAAAGTTTTTAATAAGTCCGATATTATATCTCAGAAAAGTAGAATCTACATTAGCAAGTAATAAATCAACAGAAAGTAAAAGGGCAAAAACAGGAAAAACGGAAATAAAGGGTCAGTTTTAAAAATATGCAGAAGCTTTTCTCTTGTATCAGAGCCAGGTTTCGATCCTGGGACCTGTGGGTTATGGGCCCACCACGCTTCCGCTGCGCCACTCTGATTTGTTGACTTAGTTGTTCAGTTTGTTTTTTTTCCTCGATTAATTTCACTGTTTTAGTTAGGAGCATTGTTAGTATTCTTATCCCATATACTATACCATTAATTAAATTCCTTTCCGATATTAAATTTTTATATACCAAATTAAAGGCTCAAAATTTAGACTTCTCTCATGGATCTTAAAGAAAAGCTACTGTGCCAAATGTGTAGAGTGTAAATGGAAAGAATGTTGTTCCTTAAGTATCCATTGATGAAAACAGTGATCTGATTCCATGTTTCGGGCATGACTTCTCTCATGATTTTCGTAAGCCCCAAATCTAAATGGTTCATCCAGCAACCAAATTTAATTTTTTTAAAAAAAGTAGTGTTTTAAGATTTATTTGGCAATGATTTTTTTTGTGGGTAGCAGTGACATATAGAGGTGCACAAAAGAAACCGGTTTTTCTTAAGTAAAAAAATCCTATATCCGATCCAAAATCGGTTTTTAGGAAGTTCAGGTAAGAAACTTGTATGGATTTATTTTACCTGTTGGATACGGGTCAAGTTTTCAAAAAAAAAAAAAAACCTGTGAATCCATTTGCATGATCGCCTTTTAGAGTTTCGTAGCCTTTTAAGTCTTGCCCAAAATTTGCCAATATTTCCAAATCTTTTATTTTTTTCGTTAATTCGTTGGATTCTTTGCTTTTATTTCCATGCTTTTAATTTCTCTTCAACTTATTGTTATCCATACATATAAAAGGTAACAATAAAGTCTTTGAAGCTTTAGTAGCATAACAAAATTAATTATAAATCTTGCCATTTACAAATTGTCTTCCACCTCTCCTTCCGGTTCCGACAACAATGGCCGACAGCATCAACGCCGCCGTTCAAGTTACCAACGGAACCACATCAAACAACGGCGGTGAGATGATACATCCTCCGCCTATTATTTCATCTTATAACGACAAGATACGCCCCATTCTTGATGCTGTCGACAGTCTCCGTCGACTTAAAGTCACACAAGAAGGCATCGCTCTCCCCACCATCGTGGTCGTCGGAGACCAGTCCTCCGGCAAGTCCAGCGTTCTAGAGTCACTTGCCGGCATAAGTTTGCCTCGTGGACAAAACATCCGCACAAGGGTACCACTTATTATGAGGCTTCAAAACCATTCAGATCCTTTGCCTGAACTCCTACTTGAGTATCAGAAAAAATCCGTTAAGATCATGGAAGAAAACCACATATCAAATGCCATTGATAAGGCTACAGTGGAGATAGCCGGAAACAACAAAGGGATATCAAATGTTCCATTAACTTTGGTTGTCAAGAAGAAAGGTGTTCCGAATCTCACCATGATTGATTTGCCAGGAATTACAAGAGTTGCCATCGGTGATCAACCCGAAAACATTTACGAACAAATAACAGGTACTTCATTTATTAATTAATGCACTTTTTGCAATGGTCTTGTTAAAGCAAATCATGCATGCAGCCAACTTCAATTGATTCGAAACTTGTGTTTTATAATTGGATTCTGAATGTTTCAGATATGATTATGGAGCACATAAAGCCAGAAGAAAGCATTATTTTGAATGTTCTTTCAGCAAGTGTTGATTTCGCGACATGTGAATATATTTGCATGTCACGACGTGTGGACATCAATGGACAACGAACACTAGCTGTAGTAACCAAATCCGATCTTTCCCCAGATGGCTTACTTGAGAAAGTTACATCAAATGATGTGAACATCGGAATTGGCTATATCTGTGTTAGAAACCGGATCAAAGATGAAACCTATGAAGAAGCTCGAATCCAAGAAGAAAAGCTCTTTGAAACTCATCCCTTGTTGTCCAACATTGATAAATCGATGGTTGGTGTTCCTGTATTGGCCTGTAGACTTGTTGAGATTCAATCAATGATCATATCGAAATGTTTTCCGGATATTGTAAAGAAGATCAATGAGAAGCTATTAGCTTCTGTTTTGGAGCTCAACAAATTACCCCGGGTTCTTAGCAGCATTGCGGATGCAATGATTGCTTTTATGCAAATCGTTGGGTCCCTCAAGGACACTTTTCAAACGATTATGATCCATGGTGAGTTTGAGTATTTGGATGATAAAGAAATGATTTGCAGTGCTCGATTGGTTGAAATGTTGGATGAATTTTCAAAAGAACTCCATAAGAGCGTCATATTTCGTGGAAACTTTCTAGTTGAGGAGATACAGGTTTTAAAGGAAGCCAATGGGATGCGGTTGCCTTCTTTTCTTACACATTCTATGTTTATGTGCTTACTTAAGAGAAAACTGAATAGTATATCAGATTTACCAGTTAGTTTTGTAAACAAAGTATGGGGCTATCTTGAAACTGTAGTAGTTAGCGTCTTGATTGATCATTGTGGGAGTTATCCACAAATGCTTCCTTCCATAAAGAAAGCATGTCTTAATGTGATGTTACTTATGAAGGAGAAGTTGATAGAAAGGGTTATTGAAATGATAGAGATGGAGAAAGTCACAGATTACACGTGTGACCCCGATTACATTGCTTCTTGGAACAAGTTAATGGGTAAGAGTCGTGATAGGTTTTTAAAGGCTGTCACCATTTATGAACCTGAATGGGAATTAGATGATTTTGATCCAGCTGAATTTGATATGGAAGGTTATGGGAAGATTAGAGTGGAACATCTATTTTCTGTTCCATCAGATACAAGAAATCAAGCATTCGATTTAACGATGAGAGTCGCAGCTTACTGGAACATTGTGTTGAAAAGAATGGTGGATTGGATAGCTCTTGAGCTTCGTTTTGCGATACATAAAATGGTGAAACAAGGAAATGGAGAAGGAGATAGTAAACGAGGTGATGGTGCGTGGTGGTGGTATGGAGAAGATGCTGGAAGAACCAACATCGGTGGCTGCAAAGAGGGAGAGGCTTCAAAAGAGTATCAGTTTGCTCCAAGAATCAAAAGAAATAGGGAAAATGACTTGTAAGGGTAACAAAGTATTATACTTGTACAAAAAATACCATTGAACTTTTTTTTGTGCACATATCACCAATCAACTATAGCTTTTGTACACATATGACCATTAAACTTCACATTTGTTCAAAAAATACCATTATATTACCGATAATAATAGGTCATTAGCCACATAACATGCCACGTGGCATGCCATGTGGCTGCTGACGTGGATTTTACTGTTTATTATGTACACATTATACCATTAAACTATTTTTTTGTACACATTATACCATTAAACTGTTTTTTGTACACATTATACCATTAAACTGTTTTTTGTACACATTTTACCATTAAACTTTCTTTTGTACACATTTTACCATTAATGTTATATAATTTATTGAAAAAAAATATCATTTCAAAAAATACATATCATTACATAAAAGTAGGTTTCCCATCACCTGATGTGGATTTTATTGATTTTCTAAATTTTAGTAAACTTATCATTATAAGTCATTTTCCTATCGGTAAACAACGACATAATTTCAATGCACTTTTTTAATCATCAACCATAATCAAGAAGAGGGAGGATTATAATAAGGTAACACGTACAAAATGTTTCATGAGTTTATAAGTATACCTCAAACGTAGTTTTCTAAGAAAATGACTTATAAGAATATGTTTATTAGACATTAGCTAAAATAATAAACAATTAAGTATTTCTTCGCCGCTCCAAATAAAGGTCTCAAGTTCAAACCTTGTGGGTTTCAATTGATGTATGACCATCATAAATTCTCAATGTAGTTGTAAAAGAAAGTCTTTAGTATCATTGTAAAAAACAAAACGTTTCCTCCAAACCTTACAAAATCAGGGAGTCACAAGTGATGAAAAACCCATTTTATGTAAAAATATGTATTTTTTGAAATGATATTTTTTGAATAAACTATATAAGATTAATAATAAAATGTGTACAAAAAGTTTAATGGTAAAATGCACACAAAAAAATTTAATGGTATAATGTGTACATAATATACAATAAAATCCACATCAGCAGCCACATGGCATGCCACGTGACATGTTACGTGGCTGGTGACCTACTATTACCGGTAACATAATGATATTTTTTAAACAAAGGTGAAGTTTAATGGTCATATGTGTACAAAAGTTATAATTGATTGGTGATATGTGTACAAAAAAAAATTCAATTGTATTTTTTGTACAAGTCTAATACTTCGTTACTCTTACAAGTCATTTTCCCCAAGAAATAATCAATCAAGCGATGGATGGTATTTCAGCTGATTTGAGTTTTTAGTATGGGAATCAAAACGTTTTCTTTCCATATGGTATTATAGTTAGAGTTCGATTAGGGTATTATGGGAACTTGTTACAAGTCTTAATTAGTTTTAAAGTTTTTTTTTTTTTTTGAACTGCGAAATTTTTATTAAACCGCAGCGGGTAGGGGAAAAGTAGAACGATAGAAAAAAAAATAAAAGTACAAGAATTACATCAAAGGAAAAATGCACCAAGAAGACCAATTTAAGGAGGTACCCCCTCTCCTGTTTTTTATCCACATGAAAGAGTTCGCCTTGATATCTTCAAAAATACGGGTCCGAGATGGAGCAATATTGTTAAAGGAGTAGTCGTTTCTGGCTTTCCACAAAGACCAAAGAGCCGAAAGAATGATCGCGTGAGTCATCTTTAGTTGAGAAGGCGATTTGGCAAAGGAGTGGGAGACAGAGAGGAGATGCTCAACATAATTAATATCAGAGAGATCAAGCTCGCACCAGTCTTGAAACATACTCTAGACATCTCGAATCCAACAACATTCCCGTAGAAGATGTATAACAGATTCATCACCTGCACCACATAGATCGCATGTACCAAAGCTTAAAACAACTCCTCTTTTTATTAGCTCAGTTTTCACAGGTAACCTCACTATTAAAAAAAAGCCATTTAGAGGCATACAAAAGTTTGACCTAATCTTGATGTAAGGTACATCCATGGTTTGTCCATGACTATTTACAATAATATATATATATATATATATATATATATATATATATATATATATATATATATATATAAAATCTTAAAAAAATCCAGTTAAGTCACTAATGGTAATCTATTTGGTTGACAACTAAAGACACATTAACGTACAAAAATGGACACAGTAACATCTAACCACATAAATCATATATACACAATAACATCTACCCTATTTAAGAGTTTTATAGTTCATGTTCCCTGTGTAAATCAAATTTTTAATCAGGCCTCACAAGAAGAAACAAAATATAACTACATGAAAATAAATTCAATTAGTATAACACACACTTATCAAAATTTAAATTAAAGCCTCACAATGAGAAATTTGTTAATTAGGTCTCAGAATGAGAACAAAATGCCAGTACAAACCATTACTAAAAAAACGCAGCAGAGAAAATAAAATGAGAAGATAACTTCGATGGAGAACAAATCAACTTAATCATTAGTAGGTTTGGACTGGAGATCAATGGTGAGAACTGTAATTCTTGAACGGTTAGTATGAACTGAAGATCAATTGAATGTTTGTAGGTATCGGCGAATCCGACTGAAGGTGAAACCCTAACCCGAAGTCCGAACAGTGAGGCCGGTTTGATGAAACTTGTTGAAGGTGAGGGAAGCACGAATATAATCAATCAAACTATGATTTTAGAGTGGGAATTTTCAATGGAGGGATGAGAAATTTCTTTAGCGGTCGATTTAACTTTAATGGAGGGAAACAAAATTTTTTAGGTGGAGGGAAGGAGGAAGTGAGCCCCAAATTCTTCGATGGAGGATTTATATCTAGTCAATATTACTGGCACATTGATTAGGATATTTATTTGTATATTCTATTTTCATAGAAATTATCAAGTCATAAGTTAATGAAACTTATAGTTGTGACATTTAATTATATAATCTATTTTTTATATTATATATAACAAGATATATGTCATAAATTTTGGAAACTTTTAATCGCATATAAATTATTTTTTATGTATATTAAATTGCAAAAATATATAAAATGCCATTAAAACTATTTATCTCTTTAATGGCATATGCAAAGTGCCATTAAAAATGTAAATTAGTGGGACAAAACTTAAGTGTCATTAAAAATGTGTGCCATTAAATGACTCTTTTTTTTTTAAGTGCCTATTCAATACAACTCGACATGCAAAAAAAATGATTTAGTTAGGTACCACATTATTCCAAAAGTGCTTATACTCAAGTGGGGGATAGACTTTTGATTCCCAAGCTCCATGTAAAGAGTTCACAAAGAAAACTCAATACTACAACCAAGCCAACTCCATTTATCATCTGAGGTACCGAGAGAAACCAAGGAAAGATCGTTCAAACAACTATCAAGTTCCAACAGTTCTGTGATGGAGCTAGGAGGACTCCGCCAATTCCATGAGACAACCAACGAGCCGTCCACTTTCTAACATGTATCTACAATGGAGCAGATTTTAGAAGATTCAAGAGCAAACAGAGAAGGGTATTTAGATCTAAGATCAAAATTCCCAACCCAATTATTGAACCAGAATGAAAAAGAGTTCTCAATCCCAATTACTCTTTTGAACATGTCCTGAAGCGCAATATTTTGAGAACTGAAATCAGAGATAGTGCCAACAATATTTTTCCAAACCCCAGAAGCGCCTAGCTGAACAGGGAACATTTTCCAAACCCCAGAAGCGCCTAGTTGAACAGGAAACATTTTCCAAACCCCATAGGACAGACGGTTCCACTTTAAGCCTCAAAAGCCATTTGGCCAATAGAGCCAAGTTTGAGGCTCTCAAATTTATCACACCCAAGCCACCAAATCTTTTAGGCGTTAGAACTTTATCCCAGCTAACCCAACAAATTTTGTTTGTAGAGTCGCACCCACTCTAAAGAAATTTTCTACGGATTCTATCGAGGTCATCTATAATCTTCAAATGAGCTTTAAAGAGTGAGAAGTAAAAAAGGGACAGACTCCCCAAGACCAAATTAAGCAGACTAATTCACCCGTCAAAAGATAGTGATTTTGCCTTCCAATTTGACAATTAGTCATGGAATTTGTTGAGAACGGGCTGCCAATTCCTAATCAATGGCATACGTCACCCGGTTGCTTATTGATCCCTCGGGTAGAGGGGGGGGGGGGGGGGGGGGGGGTTAAGGCAAATGTCGCTCTATCGATACAACGTATTGAGCAACCGCCTTCAGTTGTTTCTATCCCTATCATGTTTCTTGGATTATTTACAAGTGGTATTCAAGCTCTTATTTTTACAACTTTAGCTGTGGCACGTTGCATAAGTTTTGATTTTATTTTTTAATAAAAAAAATTATTTATCATATAATAAAGGTAAAATAATAATTTTTGAAAAAATAAAAGATGTAAGTAATGAATGATATACAAGTTAGGAGATTTTAAAGTAGAATGATGAAATATGAAGATTTGTAAAACAAAAAAATATATACATTTTTAATATAAAAGATGTAAAATAAAAATAACAGGGTTAATATATAAAACAAAACATTGAATAGGAACTAATGATAATCCCAATTTTATTTTATCTTGATAAGCCAAACTACTTATGATCATTTCCTATCGCTAAATCAAAAATTATTTGATAAAAAAAATTTTAAACCGACAAATCTAATATATTCTTAAGCTAACATTTAACTCCACTTATATTACAACGGGACTTAAACGTAAAACACCATCAGATACCGGTAGACTAGAAGTCTTTAATAGCTATATAATAACTAATGAAGATACACAATGTTTTATTATACAAAAAGGAAAATACATAGTCAGTTTTGTAGTATCCCTTTAATGTTTTATTTTATAATGACTTTGCTAGAGTTACCATCATAAAATTTTGATAACCTAATTAAAAGCTGGTTCGGTTAATCAATTCCAAGATATCTATACACCTTGGACATGACTCCACAAAATCACTTTGAAAATCCAATTTTATGCAAGATATTCTTCTTTCCATCCATAGTTCCATTAAGAAAAAGTATAACAAAATTTCCATTACTATTATCAAGATATGTATAAGACAAGGACATAAACCGGCTTAAAAAACATAATCTAGCTAACACGGATGCATTTAAAATTAAAAGAAAATAATAAACTACACTATCTGAACGGTTCACGTCAACCCGTTTTACGGCATACCAGAGTTTGAACCTTATACCTTCATGTGGTGGAATTCCGCACCTCACCACTAGGTTCCCTATCGCGGGGGCGTTGATGCATTTAAGTGTGAAAATATTGAGTGTTCAAGTCACGAAACACATAAAAATCTCGAGACAAAACATTATAACAAATTAACGCTTCTAAAATTAACGAAAAACGGGAACTTCGAATTTACATGTTTGTACAGCTTGTTTCCTACACCAGGTCCTTCAACTACTTAGCGACGGAAAATCCTTTGCTATTCTAAAAAAATCCATCGCTATTCTGTTGCTAACTAGCAAAAACAACTCCAGATCTGGCGTTGAAGAGTAGCGACGGTTTTGTCCATCGCTACTTGTTTTTCTAGTAGCCTTCACTCCTCGGAACTACTATCACCATCTCCCATTGGTTGTTCTTCATTTTGTCCCGAAGTTAAGTACTCGAGAGCGGAGACCACCTGACTCATGACGGGTCGTTTTGAGGCATCTTCTTGAAGACACATTGCTGTTACGGCTAATGCTTGATAGAGCCCTTTCATCGGATATCTCCCTTCAAGCGAAGTATCCGCCATCAAATGGAACTTTCTTCGGTCTTTAAACAATGGTGCTGCCTGGAAATATTTAATACAAATGTAAGGAAAGGGTATATTTTGGTGTCCCACATTGTCTATACACAGTCTCACGCTATGCATATATGTTTCAATCTCATCGTACTCTTTACATGGGAGTCTTTTTAGAGTAAATATAGGACTCTACATATCTAACATGATATCAGAGAGCCATCGTTTAGAATTTTTAGGGGCTCAACACATGTCTAGTGATTTTTATCTTTTGTTAGAACGACTTACACTCACAACTATACTTTTAAATTTACACCTTTTGTCCGCTAGGTCATTTGCTTTTATATATATGTTAGAGTCGAATTTCTCTCTTTCGATGTTTAATTTCCGTTTAGTTTAAACCTACCCAAGCAATCAAATTTTGCTCTTCGCTTGGTCCTGAACACTCGATGACTCGCCTTCCCGTGATTATCTCCAAAAACACCACTCCAAAGCTATAGACATCGGATTTTCGAGTCAATCGACCAGTCAATGCATATTCCGGTGCACAATACCCGTAAGTTCCCATCACCTTGGTTGTTATATGAGTTTGCTCGCCCGTTGGAGCTAATTTGGCTAATCCAAAATCAGAAAGCCTTGGATTCCACTCTTCATCTAGTAGAATATTTGAAGCTTTTAAATCACGATAGATCACCGGAGGATCGGCCTTTTTATGCAAGTATTCCAGGCCTCGTGCTGCTCCCGTTGCAATCTTGATTCTTATGTCCCATTCTAGCGGCTTTAGCTCTCCGACTCTCCAATCTTAACCAAAAAACAAGAAAGTTATAAAATATAGATTCAAATCTTTTCATTTTGTGGGTCACATTTCTAATGGGACCCATATAATGAAAAATAGAAACTGTTATGAATAATGACATACTGAAGAGGTGATCTTCCAGAGAGCCGTTAGACATATACTTGTAAACTAAGATCCGTTGTTCACCATCGGAGCAATATCCGAGCAAATTGACAAGATTCGTGTGATGAAGAAGGCTCAACAACAAAACCTCCACCAAAAACTCCCGGTTGCCTTGGTATCCATTTCTATCGAGTTTCTTTACAGCAATGTCCTATTAAATGCGAAAGAAAAAAAAAAACAAAAATTATGATAGGATTGTGATAGTTGATGATACGATGAATTAATGAATTTGGAACTTACGGTGTTTTTGTTGGCAATGTGTCCTTTGTAGACCCTCCCGAAACCGCCTTCCCCAATCAAAAAGTTGTAACTGAAGTTCTTGGTGGCAGCGGACAACTCCTCGTATGTGAAATATTGCGAAGAAATTTCCCTTTTTCCGTACTTGGCTATCTCATCCCTTATATAACTTCTTCTAAAGCTATCTGTATAATATACATTCGATTAATCTCATTTAAAAACAACATGAATGAAACAGAAGAACACAAAGTTTAATACGAAAAGAAAAAAGAAAAGGAGGGGTTACCATTTCCACGAGAAAACCCGGGGAACGAGTCTTGCCTTGATTCTTTAAAATCACGAATGCCTTTCTTCCTGTTGGTTCGTTTCTGGTTGAAACAACACCAAAAACAACCCATCATTTTGTCAACGAATCAGGACGACGGCCTACCGCGCCCCGTTCGAGTCATTCACATGTTTCATGATTTCTTTGATCCATTGAGAACTCACGATGGCGTTGAGACTTGACAACACCAACGTGTGTTCAGATAAATTAAATTTTAATTTATCTGAATAACCAAGCGGAATTTCTTTTAGCTCCTGGCCTGGAAAGAACCAATGTTGTTCGGTCAGGCGTTTCACGGAGCTAAGAGAAATTCCGATTTTGTTTCTTGTTTCGTGTAAGTCAGATTTGAAATTGTTAAGACAAATTAATATTTTGACATGGTCAAATATATTACCTCCTCATATTTAGCTGGCCATCCAATTCTTTTTTATATATAAACGTCTGACTTATAATTTTAGCAGTTCTAAATCACTAAACAACTTGTATAATCTTTATATGTCATTAGACGGTGTTGACACTATAAAGCCAGCTCCAATATTTAATATAAAAAAACATAAAATACCATGTACTTTTCAACTCCCGTAGTCTAAAAAATATTTCTGAAAATGATGTATTAATTAACTATTAAGTATTAACAAGTAATATAATAACACAATAACAATTACAATCCTACCTAATAAATGATGATTTGTTTGCTAGATGTCATCATCTAATTCAATATGCCATATGATATTAAAAAAAAAAAATCAATTTCATTTAAATCCACTTGACAAATTGTGGTTTTTTAGCTTTTTATTAAATAATAAAAAAAATCTAATCTAAAAATATAATAAAGAAAATAAGAAAACATAAATGTCTCCATATATTCTCAGGCAGTTTGTCAATTAATGTATCAAATTCAATTTAAATTTAAATCAACATTTCTAATTGAAAAACATAATTTTCGGCCAATCTCTTTTGAATTTACGATAATTTGCAGAAATCTTGTAAAAATTGGTTCGTTCACAGCTAATATTAATATTCTTTCCAAATTTAGTTTTATAAATTATTAAACATGTAATGTTTAACAAAATATATTAAATTTTTTTTTAAAAAACTTATATATTACACGAGTCTCACACCTAGAGCTGGTAAAAATCGACCCAACCCACCAACCCAACTGAAAATTAACAGGTTTGGTTGAGATTTTCAACCCATTTAGGTTAAATGGGTCAACCCGTCAAACTCATTTAATTAAATAGGTTGGGTTGGGTAAAAGTTATCAACCCGTTCTTAACCCACCAACCTATTTAACTTATATATATATATATATATATATATATATATATATATATATATATATATATATATATATATATATATATATATATATTTAATTTAATAATTATTTAAATATTACCATGTATTAATCTAAGTATTAGTTTATAAATTAAAACGTTGTATTGTTATTTATTTATTTTTTAAAATGCAATCCTAATTCTTATATTTTTTTCTTTCCGCCGACAACACTAGTTACTCTTCAAAAATCACTTCGAATTACATATCTTTAATGTTATTTGAAAATTTTCTTTGTATTTATGAATTAGGATTATGATTTTATTATACTTTGAAATTTTATTTATGTTTGTAACTAATTTAAGTGGTGTAATCTTTAGTTATTTTATTTACTTTTTTATTTTAAATGGGTTCACCCATTTATATAATAGGTTGGGTTGGAAATTACATAAACGAGTCAACCTGATGACAACCTATTTATCTGAAAGGTTGGGTTGGGTTGGAGATATCCATTCATTTAAATAAAAAGGTTTGGTTGGGTTGAAATATTCAATCCAATTCATAAATGGGTTGAACACAAACCTAACCCAGGTCGACCTATTGCCAACTCTACTCACACCTAGTACAATAAATATGGGAACAAAAACCTAATATGATCTGTTGTGTTCAAAATAGTAATATTTTCTATATCCAGTCTCATTATTTATTCATTAGATTATTGATGTTAAGTATTATATTTGCAAAGTATTTTGTGTCGTCTCTATAATTTGGTTTATACCGAACAAGAAGTGATATTTTGTTGAGGGGTTATTTGTATTGTTTCTATTGTTCTTCTAAATTACGCCTTATTTTTCTTCTTCTTATGCTGGTTTTGCTCGCGGATCTTACGATCCATGGGTAAGGAGCTGTGATTGGTTCATTAGTTCACATAACTCTCTCTCTCTCTCTCACACACACACGCACACACTTTAGAAGCTCGACCGTTCTTTCTCTTCCACTGAACCTATATAGATTAGAGGTTCATCCTTATTTTCTAGTGTGATTTGATAACAGTAGTAGCTTAGGTTGAGTGTTCATATTGAGAGTGGAGTAGGTGCTTTGTAGCGAGGTTCTTGTGTAAGTACTTAAAAACCTTCTGGTTCTTTGTCATCAAATGATATAAGAATCGTTGATGTTGGGATGTTTGGTTTCTATATTTTTTAACATGGTATCAGAGTCATGGTCGCTCGAGATGTTGTTTGTGATTGATCTGCGATCATCGTTTGCCATTTGACGTCAAGGTTAATATATCTAATCTTCTTCTTTCCGCATCTGTTATTCTTGTTATCTTTTCCTATTAAATCTAGAGTTATTTGCTCAGATTTACGGTTTTTGTAGATTCCTTGTAGTTTAATGTTGTAACATCCCAAAAACCATGACAAAATTTTCCAATTTTATTATAAACGATTTCATAAAACCATAAGATAATCAATCATTGTTTTCAAATAAAATTCATAGAGTCAGAGTATCAAATAATCTCTTAAGTATAAAACAGCAGGAGGATGTGTACGATCACGCTTTCGTCTTTCCACAATCACCATTGGTACCTGAAAAACAATTACAAACAATTGGGTAAGCACAAAGCTTAGTGAGTTCCTCTAAAATACCCCACATAACAATATATAAACAATACATGCATACCAGGCTTACAATATAAAAGTGGATTGCCTCTAAGCCCACAGTATCCCGACTGGATTGCCCCTGGCCAACAGTCTCCCGACTGGATTTCCCCTGAGCCCACAACATAAGACTAGAATGCCCTCCTGACCCTCAGCTTATGATTGGATTGCTCCCGAGCCCACAACATAAGACTGGAATGCCCTCCCGACCCTCAACTTATGACTGGATTGCTCCCATGTTTGTTGGCGTACAACACAAGCAGTACCGCCTCGACCCAACCACACTATATCGACATATGAAAACAGATAAACAATAACTAGCAATACAGGTAATCGTACAGATCTACTAATTTAACAGACCACTATATCATAGCAATATCCTATACACAAGGATACATAACATAATCTAGTGGGCTGGCATTGGTGCCTTCGACCCACGAGTATAGTGAGAAACTCACCTCACAACCCAACATATATCACAATAACTCTCACGACTCCAAGAACTAGCACTATGAGTCACTTATGCCATAAACAGAGACTCAGTCTCAATTTATAATCCCAAACTCTTAAGTTGACCAAAAGTCAACCCTAGTCAAAGTCAACGGCCAACTATCATTTGACCTACGCCCCACGTACATGATGCTTCATACCCAACGTAGAGCTAGAGGCAGCATAACGGTCAAATTTGCTGCTACGCTCAATTTAGTTAAAACTACTCCCTACATAGCACGTTAGTGACTAACTTTTCCATCAAGTGCTTAATATAGAAAGTAAACCCTCCAAACTTCCAGATCTATAATAGATAGACATCTTAATGGATAAAGTCTACATTTTCATGGTTTAAAAGAGCATAACACCAAGCTCTAAGTACCATAACACCCTTTCAAGCTCAAGAGCTCATGCATGGGTGGATACGAGTGACCAAGTTCCCATTTTTATGACTCTACAAGATCAGAAACATCAATAAATGACACTTATAAGGTTTAGAGTAGCTCATACCCATAAATACCAAGGTTAAGGGACAAAAAGAATAAAACTCATGTGTAACGCCCGCAGATCCGGGCTAGTCAATTTAGAGGCAATAGGGGTCGAAAACGACTTTTCGACAAAATATTATTTAGAATAAATAATCTTAACCAATTTTTAGAAAATTTCACAAAGTTTCCGTACATACAAAGAACGCCGAAATCCGAGTTATAACGAAGAAGTTATGGCCCGTCGAAGTTTCGCGACGGAACCGGCACGGCACCGGGAAGCGTAAATAGTGAATTTATGATGGAGGACTTTTTAGCCTTAGTGATCTAAATGAAAGTTGTAGAATATGTTAAACCGAGAAAATCCATAAAAAGAACGCTCAAATCTGACTTCGTATGAAGAAGTTATGATTTTTCTAAGATTCGGCTTAGCAGTGCACGGCCCGAAACTCGAATTTTAGTTCGAGCGGTTTTTGACTTACGCGACCTAAATGAGAGTTGAAGATATCATTAATAGGAACTCAACGGTAAAAAGATAGACGAAAACGGAGTCCGTATGAAGAAGTTACGAATTCTTCGCGATCATTTAACACTCTAAACGCCTCCTACTGTTAAATTTGAGATCGGTCGAGAATTAGCCGACGGAGTCTAAATGAAAGTTGTAGATCTTGATTTTACCTACGCATTGAAAAAAAAGAACGTCGAGAACGGAGCTCGTATGTGAGATTTATGATTTTTCTAAGTTTGAAGGCTGTTACGCAATAGGGGGTGACGTGACACCACCAGAATTGGACACGTGGCACCACCAGAAGGCTGCCACATGCCCCAACTCGGCGAGTAGGTCCTACTACTTGGCGATTACATCAGGAATTCAGCCTATAAATAGAGGTGTCGGGCATTCACTTCTCTTCACACCTCTCCAACATTCTTTCTCTCTCTAGTTTCTCTCTCTAGCCTCCCAAACCCCCCCCCCCCCCCTAAAGTCTAGGTAAACCCGCTAGCACCCAAAGTAAGCCCCGAGGCTCCCGGAGTCCCAAGAAAAGAGCATTTCGGCTCGGGAACGCTGTTCCAGCGAAGCCCGGTTTTCGAGAAAACCCGTTGTAAGTGAGCTATGCCTACCCTATCTTTAGTATAGCTTATGTTTTAATATAGTAATGTTATTAGGACTTTATAATAAGTATTTGGGCTATTATTATGAGTTATATTGAGCGTTATTTAACGCTTATATAATAATAATAATTGCTATACTATTAATTAGTCGCGGTTAACGTCAGACTAAACCCTAGTCATATTGATACTAGGTTTTGTCGAGGAAATTATTTTAAGAGTAACGAAGTGCTGTCCAAGTGCCGACTCACCACCTAATTAGGTGAGTGCATAGTTACTTTCATCTTACGCATAGATATGAAGTATTTTAAATAAATTACGTGCTATGTGTGCATACTATCTGTATACTTGCTATCTATGCTGGATGAACGATTTTATACAAGTTTTACATGATTTAAACTGAATATGTATTTTATATCTACAAAATGTGTTGGGTAGAAGATGGGTAGATGTAATAGTTTCTGTGTGACCAAATAATATAACGAGAGGCCTTGATATAGATGTTTTGATGATCCAGTCATCTAGCGGAGTATAGATGACGACCACAGACTTTTCTAGACAGTCTAGTGGAACGCTAGCAGGCTCTCAACCTGTAAGTGTTTATTTGAACTGTGTGTTTATTTGATCTGTGTGAAGTACTCCATCCCCCACATGGTTGCCTTATTTGACATGAATTGCTAAGGAACCCCCGAAGCATGTGTTGTCACCCCGATGAAAGTCCTTAGACTAGGTCCCTTGTGTTAGATGTCTTAGGGACGTAAAGTGATGATAACGGCAAAGGGTAATCGGGTTTGTTTGGTTTGATAAAATTAATGAACTTATTTATTGTGGGATGAAAACCCTTTGTACTCACCAGGTTTCCTAACCTGACCCACTCAATTTATTTATATCACAGGTGTTGATATGAAGTCACATTACATTGAGAGATTAAAGAGATGTAGATCACTAGTGATAATGAATGTAAGTTCTGTTTATGCTTATGTATCTGTATTAACGATGACATCCCAAACGTTTTAAAAATACATTTCTTCAAAAATGCTTTGATAACGTATTTATCATGTTTTACTGGGAACAAATTCCGCAACATTTTTATTAAAAGAAGTACTCTGATTTTTATAAAGCATAAACAAAATCGGTCTTTTCTGGCCGTGAAAATGGGGATGTCACACCATGAGCTAATTAGGTCTTACAAAATGAGCATCAATATGCAAGCTTTATATCTTATGGAGATAGGTGATGAAGTGCAAAGTCTGGATTTATAAAGCTTGGAGTTCCCACTTGCTTCTCCAATGGACTCATTCTTCAAGAATGCACAAAAAATCACACTAATGCTTCCAAAACACACAACTGATGGCTAGGGTTTCAAAAGAACGCTATGAGGCGGTGGAGGTTGGTAATGGGAAGGGTTCCAAGAAGTTAGTGTCATACCCCCAGCCGATGGCAGAAATGCCAAGGTACACACCGTAAATCAGTGATCACAGTTATTGAATATACATTGAACGGTACAAATAAAATCATCTGTTATTACCAAAATAGAAATTACATTGACAATAGCTATTGCTAAATATACTTAATGCAAAGTTTCTTATCCATAACTCCCAAATATACTTAATGCACAGAATCAGGAGAACGTAATTTAGTCAAATTTCTTATCCATAACTCTCAAATATACTTAATGCAAAATTTTATTTTTAATGTCACAAAGAAATTTAATTTTTGGTGATTTTCGATTTGATCTTCAAAGATGGATGGTTTGAGCAATTTGAGATGTTCTAAAAGTAATTATGATTAAAATATCTTTAATAAACATTATTAACATAAATTTTATACACAATTGGTCGTTAACACATAGCGGTTTGCGGTAGCTTGACCTTCGAACTCTGACCAATTTTTACCAATTGTTACATTATCCCCCCGTTGAAAGGAATTTTGTCCCGAAATTCAACATGTAGATAAAATATTATAGAAAATTGGTGGCGTTTTCATTTCTCTTGATCCCCACATGATTGTTTTATGGTAAAATGACTTATTAAGGTAACTAACTATTTCAATTGTACATATATAGGTAATGTTCTTTTTTTTGTACACATTAAGGTAACTAACTTGTTTTGTTTGTTCACATTTAGGTAATATGACCGGCTATCACCTGTTTTTGCTTATGTGGCATCCATCTGGCATATGACTTGAATACGTTGCACCTACGTGGCATGGTGCATATATGGGAAAATGACTTATTAAGGTAACTAACTATTTCAGTTGTCCATATATAGGTAATGTTCTTTTTTTTTGTACACATTAAGGTAACTAACTTGTTCTGTTTGTTCACATTTAGGTAATATGACCGGCTATCAACTGTTTTTGCTTATGTGGCATCCACCTGGCATATGACTTGAATACGTTGCACCTACGTGGCATCCACCTGGCATATGACTTGTTTTGTTTCTTCTTCCTCATCTTATTCTTCAAAACGACAAGATGAATTTCAAGTTGATCATCCATGTGATTGTGGCTTACCATCGCGTGTGAAGATTTCAAGAACTCCTGACAACCCAGGAAGAAAATTTAGAGTTTGTCAAAACTCGATGGTAAATCAATATTGTTGAATATGTTGCAGGAGTTCTTGAAATCTTCACACGAGATGGTAAACCGCAATCACATGAATGACCAGCTTGAAATTCATCTTATCATTTTGAAGAATAAGATGAGGAAGAAGAAGCCATCGTCGATCTATCTAGGGTTTAGAATTAGGGGTGGAATCGTATGACACAGTTATAGTGTAATCGAATGAAGACAATATATGCACCATGCCACGTAGGTACAACGTATTCAAGTCATATGCCAGGTGGATGCCACATAAGCAAAAACAATTGATAGCCGGTTATATTACCTAAATGTGAACAAACAGAACAAGTTAGTTACCTTAATGTGTAAAAAAAAAGAACATTACCTACATATGGACAACTGAAATAGTTAGTTACCTTATAAGTCATTTTTCCATATATGCACCATGCCACGTAGGTCCAACGTATTCAAGTCATATGTCAGGTGGATGTCACATAAGCAAAAACAGCTGATAGCCGGTCATATTACCTAAATGTGAACAAACAAAACAAGTTAGTTACCTTAATGTGTACAAAAAAAAAGAACATTACCTATATATGGACAATTGAAATAGTTAGTTACCTTAATAAGTCATTTTCCCTTGTTTTATAGTCGTTTCACTACTAGAAAACAGACCTTTAATGACACGCAATTTATGATACACACTGATTTACTATACGCAAAAGTACGTGACCTAAAAATAATGTCATCTCTCTAGAAATTTTAAGGATTTCGGACGCGCATTTTTGCGTGCCCTAAAATTATTGTCAGGAAAAAACCACGGAGGGCGCTTATTATAAAATGGGCGTCATCTAACATGTCGTTTTATAATTTTTAATGAGACGCGCGTTCTTTAGCACCAAGCGGGAAAAGAAAAACCCAAAAATTAGAAAAGCCCGCTTTTCACTTCCCTTTTTGCCCTAAGCGTTCAGCATGTAACCAAAGCTTCCTCCGACGAACTCCTCAACTCTCTTTTCATCAACGTCTTCTTTTAATAAGCAGCTCATTGCTCGCTCCTGCTCCTCTTCCGCAACTACGTCATTCTATGGGGCTTCTGGTAATGGTTACGGCTCCAGATCCATTACTCCTGGTGTGGCTAGGTCGGACTTGATGTGTTCCAAAGGAGGTTATGGAGGCCGGTCACCGGTTGATAGTATGCCAAGATTGGGAGGAGATGATAGTAATTCTGTAAGAATTCGGTTTCGACCATTGAGGTAATTTGATTTATTGATGGATCTAAAATTGAATTTAGATCTATAGCTAATCTCGATTTTAGGTGAGTTGGGGTTTTGAGAAAACGTTAGTGACACTTCAAGTTCTTTTGATGATGCGTTTTCAGATCTTTCGATTCATGAACATGGAGGTGACAATGAAGTCATGTCAGAATTACATGGGGATGCTGCACTAATGCGAAGGTAGCAGATACTATGATAGTTTTGGGGTATTGAGTTAACTTGGATTGATTATCAAGTCCATGATTTTGATGTAAAAAGACAATGAATTTTCAAGAAGAAAGGGTGATATTTGATTGGAGGAAGTTTATACGACCTAATATGTGGCGTTGTAAATGGCTTGAATTACAGATCCAAAAATTCTAGTCACAGGCCATGAAGTATGACAAAGAGCTTGAAAAAGATTATTAATGAAAACAGTTAAAGTACAAAAACTTTGAATCAGAAGGTCATTGTGCAAAGTCAATTACATTTATTCATGATTCTCATAAAGAGAAACCATTAAAGAGGAAGAAAAGGAACCATGAAGAGGTGGAAACCAAATTATACATGTCACAGGATACTGTATTTTCATATTTTGGTACTTACCTTTTTAGTTTCACTTTTTTTTTATAAATTATTTTGTGTTGTTTTTATTTTAAAAGGCAATTTTCTCATACTGGTTCATATGTTTTATGTGCAGCTACTAAAAAGTCTACTAATAAGGGTGTTGTGACAACGGATGAAGATCAAACTAATCCAGGTAACTGAAATTCCTCCTAGTTAATCTTTATTATGATTTCATTATACATTTAGACTAAAAGTTATTCTTTTATTTTTTTTAGTGGCAGCTACTTCCACTGACATTTATGACTTTTTTAACTAGATTCATGGATGTGAATAATGTAGTAGTAACATTAATTTGGATATGGTTTTTTTGCTATTGTAGAGTATGGATGGGATTATGATATACAACCGTAGAGCAAAAGCCATAAATAGATTCTGGGGGAGTAAAGATTCATCCAATGGAGAAGTTGGAGGCACCCAAGGAAGAAATAAGCAAAAAGACGGATACGCCCTTGGATTTGTATCCATTACTGCTTTTATGATAAGTGTTGTAAGCTTCTCATTCATGGACATCCTATTTTTATCAATTTTACATTATCACATCATTATCACATCAGAGTTAGTCCTTATTCTTGTCCTATATGGAATTTTAGGTAATTAACTTTTTTCTATTTTACAAAAATAGTAAAATCTTTACTTTTTTCTTTGATTTAGAGAGCTGGGATTTTTAAGCTTTTAGCATATTTGGAATTTAGTGCTTTCCAGTTTTTGCTCAACTCAGTGCTTCGAACACCAGCTTATCAGGTTTGTTTCTGTGTTAAATGTTAAGTTTCATAACTTCTATTTATTTATTTATTTCTTTATGAATGTAAGTTGATATGAATTGTGATTATATGTTTAACAGAATGATGATGAGGATATGATTACATGTATAATGCATACTTGCACAAGCTGATAACACCCTTTCTATCTCAACCACTTGCTAGAGACAAGGTTAGTCATGTCTTTTTGATTTTGTTTTGTATAGACCATGTATTTATTTACAGTTCTGCCCTTTCAAATGATTATTTGAACACATATGATAGGTGAAAGAAATAAAGGAGAAGGCTATGACTGCTCTTAGTCCTTACAAAATGTTTGGTTCATACGATTATGTTCTTAATGGCAACATGCCACCTCAGCAAGTTTCTGAATCTGCGCCTCAAACTTTTTTTTCTCTCCTGGAGTTTGTTAGTGAAGTCTATGAGGTCATTACACTTTCTCATTTAAAATTTCACATGAATAGATTCGTACATCATTTAAGTGAATTCTATCAGTTAAATCTTTCACCTGTTGTTCAAGTATAAGATGGGATGCCAATTCAAATTTCAAGATGATAGATTTAATAAATGGTGCTTGAATTTACTAGACTTGTTTTTACAACTGGCATCATCTATACGTGTTTTTACATCTGCCATTGATGTGCACAAAAGTACCCACTAATTTTAATATTTATAACCTAACAAACTTAGACTATCTATGCACTTATAGGCAGTGTACCTAGTCAGATTACAGTATAGCTTAGGTAAGTCGGGTGTCGATCACAGGGAACGGTGTTCTAATTAATTTACTTACTATTAAATTAACCTATTTTATTAACAGATTTAAATAAGGGTTTTATCTGATTTTACAAGATCAGATGAACTTAAATCCAATTCAATAAGTAAAAACACACACTCTTGTTTAGATTGAATCCACTTTTCCCTTATGGCTAGCTAACAATTACGGATTACTAAGTTGGTTTTTAATTATATTAGTAATTTAGTTCTATCTTACCAATATTTAACTAATTCATGTCAAACCATGTATGTTCACACATAATTAAACACAGAACCAATTATAGTTGAAAATATGCTATATAAGATTTGTTGTGTAAACGCAATTATGATCACAATTCTCGTTCTCTAGCACAGCTAAACTTTATTTATTCTAATTATTAACTAAGCTTGGTCAATCCTAGCTCTAACAATTCAATGGTCACTAAATTATTAGGTAAACAGGTTCATGTAGTTTAATGGTCACTAAGCTACACAGAACATGTAATTAAACAATTAGATAAACAAATATTAACATGCTAGGTCATACAAATCAAACACAAGCAAATTTTCACCAACTAAGCTTAATCCATAATCATATAACTATTCATAAGTTCAAAGCTTCATCTAGCTAAACAAGAGTAGCTAGATTCAGCTGCTCATTATAGTAATTAAACTAACACAGCTAAAACTAATGAAAGACATGTTCTAAAAATAAACCTTTACTTCTTTTGGTGTTGAAAACCCTCTTCCAGAGCCTTTCTTTCGTTCTTATTCGTCTTCTGGAACTCTTTTTCTTCTGCCAAAAGTCTCCCTTTTCGTAATAATCATCAGAACTTATATAATGCTTAAAAACTCGCGCCACGTCGTGGCCAGGTTGCGCCACGTCGTGGGCTTCAAGCAATCCGTATCCTTCAAGGAAATCCTCCGTGTCGCGATGCTTATCTTCTGAACACCCATGCCACGTCGTGGGCTTCATCGCCACGTCGTGGAATTAGCTCTTATCGTGAATTTATTATTTTCTTGTCTTCCAAGCCTCCCATGTTCCCCATTTTGTCACCTTTGGTCCCTTTCTTCGAAAATCCTTTGTATTGACTGAAAATAACAATTTAAACTCATAAGTATCATTATTCTAAACATGTTATCAATTTATTAATAAAAATGTACTTAAATACTGCCTAAAAATAAGTGTAAATATGGCAATATCAAAATACCCCACACTTAGGTTTTGCTTGCCCTCAAGCAAATTTCAACTTAATTCTTAATTACTAAAACTACACAGAACAATCCGACTCTAGTTCAGCCATTATGCCAAAACCTCAACGCATGCATTTGTGTCTAAAATTCTCCTAAAGTACCCCCCCATACTTTAAATACTCACAATCTTCATAAACACTCACCCACTTTTTCCGAACAATGCTCATTTTATGCAACCCTCCGAATCCATCCGCAGAAAACCTCCCAACCTCAAGGTATTTTTAGTTGAGCAACCTAAGCGTACATAAACTAGAATTACAATTTTTCGATACCACTATGGAGCTCTATTTGAATTCTTCATTTCTTTGACATTTGATCTTTAGTTTCTTTGAATTCACCACCTTTGTTTGATTTTTTTGGGTATCTTCAACTTTTTGGATTTCTTCAGAATTTTGATCTTTTGATCTCTACTTTATTTGCTCCAAAATTCTTCAAACTTTACTCGTAATTCTCTCTCTTTTTTTTTCACATGTAACTCACTTTTTTTCCACTCAAAACCCTACATGCTTAAGCAGAGGCGCTCAACCTCAACCTTTATTGGTTAATGATAATAATTTTCCTGGATACATTTCAGGTTTAGGCTGCTAAACCTATTGCATCCCTCAAACCAAGCGGGGTTATGTTTTTGTTCCATGATTTCACTAAAATAAGGGAGGCCACAAATGCACTATAACGTGTATTGGCTCAACTAAACATTTGAACTTTCATCGGATCATCCCGCATAATACTAGCAATTATAGCTCAAATTATTAATACTAGATTCAATTAATTTTAATTTTCCAAATTTTCTAGCAATTTACTTTTTCTACCCCTACCCCACACTTATTTCATACAATGCCCTCATTGTATGTATAAAACAAATCAAAATTAAAGACAAGGGAGAAAAAGGAACAGACTCCCCTGGAATAGTGGCGTGAGCATCTCCAAAAGCGTGGACAATGTACAATTGGACTTCCAAAAATAGAAACTCGGTGGAAAACTGGTTGAATACGTAAATAAACCACGAACCGAACTCGAAACGTCAATTCGTCAAAGTGTGTATTTGTAAGGAAAAATGTGGCAATGATAAACTGGATCTCGTCGTGATATGGGTTGACACCGCAAACACCAAAAAAACTAAACTACCAAAAATTGCAAGAGCGCCACGACGTGTCACAAGGAGTCCACGTCGTGGAAACTGAACCTTAGCAGAAAATGAGTTGTTTGCTTTATTCACTCTAGCAGATTTGACCAATGGCGAACTGGTTTCCGACGCGTCTATGCAAATATATTTCCCAACTATAACCTCTCTCCTAATAGACCCCACACTTATCTTGAATTGTGGTTCTGACTCACGACTCTTAACTTCTTTGACTAGACAAACACGACTCGAAAGTTAACCTTCTATGCTCCTTAGAATTCCAACGCTAATCTGAAAAATTAGATCAACCCAAAAGAAAAATAAAGTAACATAATAGTCTTAATAAAGTTTTACATCACACACTAAAGTTAAAAAAAAAAAAAAAAACTACTCAAAAACAGAACAAAAGAAATAAAATCAATCATCATCTTGATCTTGTGCTCCACTCGGCCCTGCTCCATCATCTTGTGGACGCCATAGCTCCTCCCATGTCGGAAAATAGGGATATTGTGGTGGCATAGAAGGTGGTCGGGTCACACCCAAATGCGAATAGATACCCTCAGTAAGCTGGGTATGGTAAATAGCATGACCTCGTAGATTATCCAAATATGTTCCCACCCGACTCTGAAAAGGGTCGGTGGGCACTCCTTGCACATACTGCGAAGCAGCACGCTCTCGTTCGACCTCCCCTCTAGCCCGCACATTCCGACGCCTCGGCCTAGCTGGTGGCTGCTGTCCCGGCTGCACTTCCTCCTGTTCGTCATCGATCGGTGGTATAACAAAGCGACCCCCGATATTCACCACCGCGCGCATCACACCCAGGACTTGAATGGTCAAGTCTGTGTCCGGGAATCGAGTGAGATTCCTCACAAAGTCAGGGTTCAAAATTTGATATGACCTAGCCAGGCGAGTAACCAAATGCCCCCCAGTAATCGGGCTCCCAGGCCTAGAATTGGCCGCTTTCTTCCCCATAAACCTTGCCAACATATAAGGCAGATCACAACAAACCCCCGGGGTAATAAGTGTCCATAAATAAAATAGATTCTGGATGGGGACCTTATCACCATGATGCTTGTGATTGATTGAAAACGTGATAAGGCGGTGCAAAAATCGGAACACAGGATTCCGTATTTGTGACTCACTCGAGTCACGAGTGTTGTACTCATGGCTAGAAATGCCCCGCCAAAACTGCACATCCAAAGTACCTGGAGTAAAATCCCGCACACATCCAAGTAAGAAAGGAATAAAAAATGGAGATTGCGTCTCCACTTCCGTATAGAGTCCCATACGCCAAGCAAACTCCCGAAGACTACACTCACGATATACACCTCCAAGACGAAACACAAGTGCCCTATTGTAGGTGACATCAAGGGTGCGTTCTTCAAAACAAACGGTAGAAAAAAATTCTACCGACAATTCCCGGAACACGGGTTCTTGAATGGCGAATAGATTCCTCCACCCGTGACAAGTGAACGAAAATTGATCTCCAACATAAGTCTTCGACCAATAACGTTCCAGTTCCACTACCATTCCCACTCTACCCAGCCATCCCCAATCAATAATTGGGGCTATTGCAAACTCCCTATTGTATAACCATCCAAGTCGATTCTCGTAGGTTGTTAGCAACGGTCGGGGAATGTTTTGAGGGAATTGATATAGAGGATGTATGCTTGCTACATCTATCGGGCCTTCTTCCTGCTGGACAGCTCGTCGTGGTCCCATTTCTGCAAACAAGAGCAAAGCAAAGTAGCAAACAAATAACACATTAAAACATATATAAGGGCATGCCAGAAGTCACGACGTGGCCAGGCTGCGCCACGTCGTGGAGCTTGTCGAACCCAGATGCTGAATCGGACATGTTTACGTGCGATTTCCATAAAAATAATTCTTGGAGTTTGTTTCTATGGACTTTTAAATAACATGGAAACTAAAATCGGACACTAGATTCAACCAATTTCGTGAATCATTCAAACCCTAATCATGACAACTTGAAATTGGAAGAAATAATTGCAAAATAATAAATAAAACACGTACCAAATGGAGTAATTAGCAAGATCTTGCAACGAATTTAGAAGTATAATAAGAAATTGGCAGTAGGGTCGTGATGTTCCCGTGAGTGCGGCAGTCTTCCAAGTGGGGATAAGGGGTTTCTCGGTCAAAGGGTTTTAAGCGATTGGTCCCCCCCTGATTTTTAAAGGCCACGACGTGGCGGGCTTTGCCCACGTCGTGGACCTTGAAAATCAGATCGCGAATTATAATTAAGCCCACGACGTGGCTGGCTATGCCCACGTCGTGAGACCTGTCAGATGCCAAATTTTAATAATATTCATCTAATTGACTAATTTCTTTGCAAATATTTCATTATTTAAAGTCCCCTACAACTATTTCTCTGCTTATTACCGGTTTTTAGATGATGAATTGATGTCTTTCCTAATTAAAAAGAAAATAAATAGAGAAAAAAAAAGAAAATTGCAAACCAAACTCGGGTTGCCTCCCGAGAAGCGCTTCTTTTTCTTGGAGTCTTGAGCTGGACTCCGTGCCTTCTACGTTGACTCTTCGGAAGAGTCTACCACCATGATCTTTTGTTCCTTGAACCGCCGTTTATAAGCTTGAACTCTCCTTTTATACGCCTTCTTTGAATTTTCTTTTTTAGTTTTTCCATCTTCTTCATGCTTTCGTTTTGTGCCCTTGGTGTGTTCCTTGCTCTCCATAGCGTTCCCCTCTTTTTTCACCTCCGGCCTTGTTTCTTTTGAAGTGACTTCCTCTTCATCACTTGTCATTTCCTCGTCCTCTTCGCTCACCCAAGAAGGTGGGTTCTTGTAAGCTATGACTTCAATCAAATGCGGAACAGATGCCCTGGGTTTTGTCCTCTTGGCTTGATGAACTACCTTTATCTCTTCTTCCATAAGCTTTTCCAACTCTTCTAGTTCATTCTCCTCATTAATCGTGAACACTTCTTCTTTATCTTCTTGAAAATCATTTCTTATCCCGAAGACTTCTTGTTCATCTCCAACCCTCAAAGTGAGCTTGGACTCGCGGATATCAACCAGGGCACCAGCAGTGTTAAGAAATGGCCGACCAAGGATTATCGGAACATCCGTGTCTTCTTTCATGTCCAAGACTACAAAATCTATTGGAAAAACAAATTTTCCGATTTTCACCAAAATATCCTCCACTATGCCTCGGGGTTGTGTCACCGAACGGTTCGCCATGTGAATCTTCATCTTTGTAGCCTTCATCTTCTGAATCTCCAATTTTTGATAATATGAAAAAGGCATTAGATTAATGCTAGCCCCGGAATCGGCTAAAGCATTAAGCTTCATTTTATTCCCAAACTCGCATGGAAGAGTGAGGCGTCCAGGATCCCCCATCTTTTCTGGTGTTTCTCCCAACACAACTTTTGAAATTTGCTCACTTAGAATCACTGTAGACTGTTTCTTTAATTGCCTTCGCGTATCTATCAAGTCTTGCAGTAATTTCCGGTTCTCGGAAGCTTTGGATAAGGACTCAACAAAGGGAGTATTAATTGGAATCCCTTTCACATGCTTCACAAACTCTAAATGTTCCTTCTCCAGTTGACTAAGTGCTGCACGGGTGGGAAATGGCATAGGCGGATGATAATCTGGAATAGGCTCAACAGATTTTTGCTCAGACTTGCGCCACGTCGTGGCCAGAGGCGTGCCACGTCGTGGCGAGCCTGGTTCAGCGTTCTTTCCATTTTCGATCCTTGATTTCTTGGGCTGCTGCGGTTGTTCTTCCAACGCCTCCAGGAACTCGGATATTGTATCTTCTTCAGTATCGATGGCCATTACGTGAGATTGGGCTTTTACTTCGGGATTCTTCGGGGACAATTTTTCATGGACTAAAGTGGCTAGTTGACCAAGTTGTACTTCAAGGTTGTGGATGGAGGCTTGCTGGTTCTTCATCAAGGTTTGTTGTTCCATGATAGCGGAATCCGTGGCATCATGTCTTTTTTCCGAAGCCTCCATAAACTTCATCAAAATGGTCTCTAGGTCGGGTTTCTTCTCGGTTGGTGGCTGCTCCTTTTGGTAAAAGCCTCGACCTGTCTGCCTATACTTCTCTTCTTTTTGCTTTTTATACTCTTCATAGGGCAGCCACTCCTTCTTTGGTTTCCTCCAGTCGTCATCAAACTTATCCCCACTAGAGTAGCACACTTGAGCTTTTCTGTTCCCATACTCATCCATATTGCAGTCCTTGGTCAAGTGTGGACCACTGCATCGCTCACACCCCACTCTTATGGCATGTATCGACTGGTCCATTTGTGTTATCCGGCGATCCATGTTATTTAGCATTGCCATGACAGCTGCAATTTCTTCAGTTTGGGTCCCTCCACCGCCTTTACTTCCGTCTTGCCTCGGGTTATGGTACTCGCGAGAGTGTTTCGCGAATTCTTCGATGAGCTCCTTGACCTCCCTTGGATTTTTCTTTGTCAACGGTCCTTGAGAATCAAGGAGTTGTCTTGTCATTACATTGACCCCATCATAAAAGATTGACATCTCTTGCTGCACATTTAGGTCATGTTGAGGGCAATTTCTGAGTAGGCCCTTGTACCGCTCCCATGCTTCGTATAGTGACTCCCCCGGTTGTTGCTCAAAGTTGGCTATCGCCTTCTTGAGTTTGGCTATCTTGGATGGCGGGCAGAACTGGTCCAGGAATTGCTCACGCATTTGAGCCCAAGTGGTGATTGTACCTGGTGGGAGTGCTTTTAACCACTCCTTAGCAGCTCCTTTGAAAGTGATAGGAAGCATCCTAAGCAAGACTGTATTTCTTGTGACATTTGGGACATTAAAGTAATCAGCAATGTCGTTGACTTCGTCTAGATGCTTAAAAGCATCCTCATGATCCTTCCCGAAAAATGGGATGTCCTTCAGTGCTGTCAATATGTGTCCCTTTAGTTCGAATGTGGCAGTGGTAGGAATTGCGGGTTGGACTAACCCAGGACCCATGTCATCTCGGATCCGCTTTTTGTATGCTCCCATGGACATTTCTTCAATCGCTGCCATCTCGTTCCTTGGCTCGTTCTCGGGTTCACTTGTGTGTTCTTCAAATTCTGGCTCGGTATCGCTTTCGGACTCGGTTTGCACGGGTGTGTGTTCCAAATGCTCAAAATTGCTCTTGTGCTTCGCTGATGAGCTGGACTCTCCCGTCTTCTTTCCCGACTTCCTAGAAAAGGCTGACTTCAATTCTTGCAAGGGTGTCTTTTTCTTGTGAAGTGCAGATTCGGGGTCTTCCAGTGGTGGCACCAAGTGTGTGTTTGAGCTTCTGGTCATGAACTCCTGCAACTTGCTAAACTAAAACGTAAAATTGAACTAAAATAAGAAAAACTAACTACCAAATAAAAATTTTAAAAATTTTGCCTGTCCACGTCGTGGCAAGTATATGGCCACGTCGTGGACTCTGTAAAAAAAATTTATTTTTGCTGAAAAATTAACTTTTTGTGGCTGTGTTTCCACAAAAAGGATCGATTAATTTAATGCAAATAATTAAACTACAAACTAAGCCGTTCCCCGGCAACGGCGCCAAAAACTTGATGTGCACAAAAGTACCCACTAATTTTAATATTTATAACCTAACAAACTTAGACTATCTATGCACTTATAGGCAGTGTACCTAGTCAGATTACAGTATAGCTTAGGTAAGTCGGGTGTCGATCACAGGGAACGGTGTTCTAATTAATTTACTTACTATTAAATTAACCTATTTTATTAACAGATTTAAATAAGGGTTTTATCTGATTTTACAAGATCAGATGAACTTAAATCCAATTCAATAAGTAAAAACACACACTCTTGTTTAGATTGAATCAACTTTTCCCTTATGGCTAGCTAACAATTACGGATTACTAAGTTGGTTTTTAATTATATTAGTAATTTAGTTCTATCTTACCAATATTTAACTAATTCATGTCAAACCATGTATGTTCACACATAATTAAACACAGAACCAATTATAGTTGAAAATATGCTATATAAGATTTGTTGTGTAAACGCAATTATGATCACAATTCTCGTTCTCTAGCACAGCTAAACTTTATTTATTCTAATTATTAACTAAGCTTGGTCAATCCTAGCTCTAACAATTCAATGGTCACTAAATTATTAGGTAAACAGGTTCATGTAGTTTAATGGTCACTAAGCTACACAGAACATGTAATTAAACAATTAGATAAACAAATATTAACATGCTAGGTCATACAAATCAAACACAAGCAAATTTTCACCAACTAAGCTTAATCCATAATCATATAACTATTCATAAGTTCAAAGCTTCATCTAGCTAAACAAGAGTAGCTAGATTCAGCTGCTCATTATAGTAATTAAACTAACACAGCTAAAACTAATGAAAGACATGTTCTAAAAATAAACCTTTACTTCTTTTGGTGTTGAAAACCCTCTTCCAGAGCCTTTCTTTCGTTCTTATTCGTCTTCTGGAACTCTTTTTCTTCTGCCAAAAGTCTCCCTTTTCGTAATAATCATCAGAACTTATATAATGCTTAAAAACTCGCGCCACGTCGTGGCCAGGTTGCGCCACGTCGTGGGCTTCAAGCAATCCGTATCCTTCAAGGAAATCCTCCGTGTCGCGATGCTTATCTTCTGAACACCCATGCCACGTCGTGGGCTTCATCGCCACGTCGTGGAATTAGCTCTTATCGTGAATTTATTATTTTCTTGTCTTCCAAGCCTCCCATGTTCCCCATTTTGTCACCTTTGGTCCCTTTCTTCGAAAATCCTTTGTATTGACTGAAAATAACAATTTAAACTCATAAGTATCATTATTCTAAACATGTTATCAATTTATTAATAAAAATGTACTTAAATACTGCCTAAAAATAAGTGTAAATATGGCAATATCAGCCATCTTCTATATGTGTTTTCACATCTAGTATTGACTATCAGGGGTTTAAAAAGTGCACTCTCTTCCCGCTCACACAGTGTGTTCACTTGTGTTGTTGTGTCAAGATGCAAGGTAATAAGATAGTAATAATTGTAAATGTTTTACACATTAAATACATATAAAAAGCTAAGCCATAATTATTTTCTGCTCAATTGTAAATGTGAAAGAAATGAAGATTACAAAAAGAGGAAATCCTTTTTTTGCTCAATTTCATTCCAGAGGTATGATTGTGTTTGGTAGACATCGCCTCATTCGTGAAAGAAATGGATTGTTTTAGCATAAAGTATTGAGATTTTTGAATAAAAAAATCAGGTGAGTTATATGTCAGTTTTGATCATAATTTCGACCTTCAAAAAGTAGAATGTGAAGCGGGCAGTTGAAGGATTTGGAGTTCTTATTCCTACCAAGGAGTAGGAAAATGGGTTAAAGATGCTAGGTAACTAAAGATTAAATGATAATTCTTGTTATATATAATAATAAAAAAGGTGTGGTATTAATATTATATTAATGTGTGGTATTATGTTGCACTCTCTTTTGTTCCATGATTTTTCAGAATCGCACCCCTAAAGACTTATATCTTTATACCACTTTTGTTGGAGGGAGTGAAAATCAACAACTGGCCAAAGCCTCGAGGTATTTTAATAAAAAAATTTGAATGTTTGTTAAATATCTAACATGCCCATATCCAATAAAATTGTTTGAATATTTGTTAAATATCTAACATGCCCATATCCAATTAAATATCTAAAATTGTTTGAATTCTTGTTAAATATCTATGTGGGTAATTTTCCCACTACAGGTATATATGTATTTAGTCATTTCATCTGTTTTAAATCCTCAAATAATCCATTTCATTTGTCAGGATTTATTAGGCATGCAAGAAGCATACACAGCACGCCCTGCGACAGAGGAGAAAATTAATGATCCCACAAATCCTAAACATTTCTGGCAATTCCGAAATAGTACTAATTTCTTTTATCATACCTTAGTACTACATTCATCATTGCATCTTAATAGATTTGTAAGGTTGATCTTACTCTGATTCTTCATAACCCCTTCCCTAATTCTCATTTCTTTTATCATACCTTAGTACTACATTCATCATTCTTCTTCTACTGATTTGTGAAGCAAATTGTTTTGAACAGGGTCTTTCTGATGAATTACTTAGACAAGCTACATACACAACTGCTAGACTTGGTACATTCAGGTACACCATTAATAGTTCATTAACAAAAAAAACACAAATTTATGGATTTTGGTTATTTATGTGACTCTTTAATTACTTGAGATACACTAAAAGTAGCATATTTTACAATCAGGACAAAAACTGGAATGACATCAGCAACATAAAGCATTACAGAAAGCCTTTGAAGTTTCCTAATTAGTAATGAATCTAATCTTAACTGTTCCAGAGATTCGTCCTACACCTCACATGGAAGTTTCTTCTGGAGTCAACATACTTATCACTCAAACAGAACCTCAAAATTCAGGTATTAGTTCATAAGGCATATATAACTTGAGATACATGTTCACACTTTTATCTTGGAATTTTAGGTCCCGAGCATCAAATAGAGAATGTGACTGCTTCTAGAAGTAAAGATAAAAAAAAAGGCCCTTGGAAACACACCAAATGTACAAAACAAGAGAAAAACAAGGGAAAGCCTTGAAAGGCCCTTGCATATAACCCTTTTGGTAAAATTCAAGTGTCTTATTATACCTAATGCCCATTCTTCTATAATCACAGGAAAAATGGTGCTTCTAGATAAGTTGCTTCCAAAATTGAAGGAATGTGATTCAAGGGTGTTGATATTCTCACATGTTCATACTTTTAACATTTATATTTATATTTGTTATGCAGCATGAAAGTATTGGTTTAATCAAGTCTATTTCTTATTATATTAAAAGAATTTGTGGTGTATTATAATAGATGACAAGGTTGTTGGACATTCTAGAAGATTATTTGATGTTTCGAATATAAATTTAATTTTGTAGGAATCCACAAGTGGATTTGTAAGCTCAGGATCGTGCTCATATAATTGGGCAGAAGAAAGAAGTTCAAATGTTCCGATTTTGCACTGAGGAAGGTTGTACTGATGATGTCACAGTGAGAACCCAAATCCAATTAGAAGCCATGCAGTCTAGGCTTGCAATGCAACATTTAGGTGATCTTTTGCTAGAGCTTGGTCGTATAATGCCCACATTGCATATTGGAGAGTCTCCCGTATGTTTTTTTCTTTGCACTACAATAGTTATATATAAATATTGTCATTTAGTCATGTACAATTGAACTGATTAAGGTCAATACTACAGGTGGTTGGAATTGGACCTAAAGTTGGTTGTTGATATAGGAATAGTGGGTGCTCACAATGCAGGAAAAAGCATGTTTTTAAGTGTTATTAGTGTTGACATGTAGTGTTGTTTGTTATGTAATGTTAGGTAACTTATTTGACATGTGATATCTTTTTGAAATGAATTATTGTTCTTATGTATGGTATTTTATTTTGTATGACATTAAATTTATGAAATTTATGCAATGGATTCTATTTTTTGTATATGATATTTTATTTTCTATTATGAAACATTAAATACAAATTTAATTTGAAAATAAGTAAATCAATAAATACTATTTTTTTTAACATTTAAAATTATGATACGCAAAAATGTGTGTCATCTTCATTTATGACATGGCCTTTCTTGACAGGGGCTTTCTTGATACGCACTGCGTGTCATTAATACGCGCGTCGTAAGGTTATGACATGCGAATGCGTGTCGTCTTCCTTTATGATAGTGCCTTCCTTGATACGCATTGCGTGTCGTAAACGCGCGTCGTAAATGAGCGTCGTAAATGCGCGTCGTCTATAGACGACGCGCAAAAACGCGTCGTCTCTCTTTATGACAGGGCCTTCCTTGACGCGCATTTGCGCGTCGTCTGAGCCTTTTACGACGCGCAATGACGACGCGCAATGAGCGTCGTAAAAGGCTGTTTTTCTAGTAGTGTTTTAAGTCGCATAACCCAAGATTGGGTACTCATTCGAACATATGGCTCTATTCTAATCCCACAAAAAGAAAGGAATATGGAATACAAATGAATCAAATCTTTTAAGGTTATCAAATCTTGTATATAATTCTATCGCATGTAATTTCCCATTTATGAAACATTAGCACAATTTCCTATCTTACTTTACTGAAAGAGAGATAACAAGTGTGTCATCAGATCGACACTCCTTGAGATTTGATGTATGAAAAAGCATCATGCACGTCATTTAGCTCTTAAGATAACTTGATATAAATATCAGGACCAAATTCAGTTAAGAATTTCGAAGGTCCTTTGAGTTGCGGTTTAACTTGACTCGTTCTCTAAGCCGGATCATTTCTCTCTAGGGGACAGATTTTAAAGTTACATAGGCTCTGACTTGGAATTCAAGACTTACATTTTTTTTGTTGACAAAGTTCGTTTGTCGTTCATGTACATTCTGTAAACGTTCTCAGGTTCACATAATCTTTTATGTAATCTCTTGTGTGATTCATGGATTAGAATACAACGCATCACCTGCATGCTCTTTGTTCAATTTCACATTTTCATTCATTGCTCAACATATCGAGTATTGGAAATTGCATCTGTATAAAGCCTCAAACGGTTTGGCCTTGATGCCGGTGTGATAACTATTGTTGCAGGAAAAACTCAATTAACGAAAATGAGTATTCCATGCAATATCCAAAGTCTATCATACAAGTTCACAACATATTATCCAAGTCAGGATGGTTATTTTTTCGTGACCATTAGGGATGAATAGTTATGCTTATGTCTAAGTGCGTACCCAAAGATTTAGATGATTGTCAAAATTGCTAGGTGAATCTAATATCTTAGTGAGAGATGACAGAGATCAACACCTCGTGCAGTCTGGTGATTTCTTTGGCAAGGACTGGTCAGCTTTTCCATTTCACATGGTTCTTAGATTAGTAGGCAGTGGGAGAACTTAGTCAATCTTTGGACCACCACCTAAATAAAATCAAAACCATTAGGTTTATTAGGAAGCTTTGGTATAAAGTCCATTGGCGTTGGTTCCCACTTTTACTCGGATATTACTTATTGTTATCCTAATATTGAGTGTTTTTTAATGTTTTGCCTTTGATACATGTTTGTTATTTTTCCACTCCATCGGTAATATATGCTTTCATGCATGTTCACCACTTCTATTTTCTTTAGATATAAGCACAATAGGTCAGATCCTGGAAGGATGGGACACTTTAGTTTGTGAGCTTTGTCCAAGACTATGCACTTGTGTTCACTGACTTAGGCATACAAATTTGGTTTATAAAGTATCGCGTCCCGTCATCCCTAAGTTTGACCTGTTTATCCAATTTTCACATAGCTTCACTCGCGAAGCTTTTCGCTCTCAGGGTCTCGAGTAAAACTTCTCAAATTTAAGTTGTAGGTTGTGGATGGATATTCATAGTTAATATTTGTACTCGGCGGGTTTGGTACATTCTTTTCAACTAATGACATTTGCTACTATCTCAATTTCATTACAATGTTAATGAATCTCACATGTCATGATAATAATAAATTTTTCATTTATGTCATTCAACTAAAAGCATAGGCAAAAACCTTGTCTCAATTCATCTATATGCACCTCAATCCTTTATATAGATGTCATCGTATACAAACAAGTTCTCTGTTCTTTTAGAAAGGTAGGATTTGTGTGTTACACCATAGTTGTTCTAACTTCTATAATATAATCTCTTGCTTATTTCTCCAGTTGGACTTTGTTTCTTTTGTTGCTAAAATTTCAACATTCATTCTTTAGGAAGAAATCTTCAGTAAATCGTCCACATTTGATCAAATCCTTCACATTTGATTTAATCCTTCACATTTTATCAAATCTTTCTCATTTGATTAAATCCTTCACATCTTATCAAATCCTTCTCATTTAATTAAATCCTTCACATTTCATCAAATTTTTCTCATTTGATTAAATTCTTCACATTTTATCAATTCCTTCACATTTGATTAAATCCTTCACATATTATCAAATCCTTCTCATTTGATTAAATCTTTCATATTTCATCAAAAATTTTCTCATTTGAGTAAATTCTTCACATTTTATCAAGTCCTTCACATTTGATTAAATCCTTCACATTTTTTTAAATCTTTCACATTTGATCTTTAGGGTAGGAAAGAAAGTTTAGGTTCTTCCCCGACTTGTCATCATAAATGACCATGTCTTTCTCGTGGGGTAGGTTTAGTCATATTGTTTTCTTGTGCTACAGATCTATACATAATAGGGAGGTAGCTAATTCATACATATGATAGTGTGAAAGCTTCAGCTCGAAACTGGTATGAAGTCTATAAGTAAAGATCGATCGTTAATGGTTACTTTTTCAGTTACTAGGGGTCGTATTTGACCTTACGTGAAACAAATAAAACCGTGTCATAAAGACAACGATATTGGACTTTCAGTGACATAAGCATGAGATTGGCGTGAAAAACATGATTTGCTAAGTGTTAGGATGAAATTATTAAAATTTCACGAGTAGATTTCTGACAGCTCACTATTTGTCTCCATTTTACAGGTTTTCTCTAATCTACTAGTTTCTTGACTCATAATAGGTTTAAGTTTGGCGTTTGCAAGGATTTCTTTTCATAACTGAATTAGAAGTTCCTCGGTATACAATTAGTTAACGAGAAACACACCGGTTACTATTAGTGGTTCCTGGTTTTCATTCCTTGTTTCGATTGTGATTGCCCTGACTCGAGCTGTAATCTCCTGGTTCTTTAGTCTTGGGCAGTTTCTATCAAAATTCCCCTTTTCATAACAAGATGTTCTTCCACCAATGCTTGCTCTAATTTCTGCATTTCATCTCTTGGTAGCATACTCCTATGAGCATCACTTGTAGTGCTTCTCAAGTCGTGGCATAAGTAGAGTCGATGCCAACGATTTACACATATTATATAGTTCTACCTGGTAAAATTTGTGTCCTTAAAAGTGTAGGTGGCAAACCTAAACATGATAGTTTTCTGTACATGAACAAACATGGAATATTGATTCTATCATTTAAATCTAGAGTGGCAAATCCAAAACTTCTTCCTTTTCGTAGAAGTATCTGGGTTGGTGGTTCATGAGTTCTTCGTGTGTTCATGTCCTCTGGACATAACTATTATTTCTATGGTTGTTGATTCCAATTCTACTTTGCTCAGAGGCGTTGTTGATGGGATTTACACAAACAAACATCCTATGTGCTCATGCAAGCCCTAATGCTTGGATCTAGGCTTCTCTATTGTACATGCAAAGAATCCAAGACTTTCAAACCCTAGATCTAGCAGAATGATTCGAAATTTAACTTAACAAATCAGATCTAGAAGATTACCTCTTGTTGATTTCTTGATTCCTTCTTAATGTTTCTTGTCTTGGAGCTTAGAGTCACTAGTGTAACTCCTCTAATGGCTTACAAACACCAACTAGCAAGAAGGCAATTATGAGAGAGAGGAGGGAATGCTAAAATTGGCCTAGGGTTTCTCTTGAGATCAAGTGCAGCCGAAAATTGCAAGTGGAGCTCTCTATTTATATTGTAGGCTGCTAGGGTTTCTGCCAAAACCCTAATGGACAACTTAATCACCAAGCAGCCCATGGAACCTTCTGGAATATGGCCTTGGACGAAAATATGATGATCATTCATTATAATTTCGTTCCCCCTTAGTCCATTAGGTTTCCCAGTCCCAAACTCAACTATCATACATTTGACAGTTTATGCCCCTTTATTTAATAAATCTCTTTTAGTCACCAAATTAATTCCTAATTAATTTATGACCAATATTAATCAAATAATATGATTTCTCTTTTAATATATTATTCTTATAATATATTAATAAATCATAATATCTTCTCTCTCTCTCTCTCTCTCTCCATAAATTACCCTGTCAAGTTGCTATGGTAAAGGCAGCCCAAAAGGACCATGCACAACCGGGTCAAGTACTTACCAAATATAGTTATTGGCTTAGACACTAATCCAATGGTCTCCCACTTGGATAGGTCTAGTAACTATAATGTAAGCATATTTCGATTAGCAATCGTAGCTCTCATAGACGTTGTCGAACTCTGATCTTATCAATACTTTGTCCTTTAGATAAGGGATCGTACAATCCTCTGTTCTAGATATCGTGCGGACAATCACATGGAACATAGTCATACTTATTGTCCAACAATATGTTTCTCAATCTCAGCATCATTTGACATAGAACTTAATTGAACACATCAATTCAGTCCTGACCGGGCCCGACATGTAACGCCCGGGTTTCGGGGCTAAACATTTTTTAGACAATGTAATAGTCTAGGTCAACTATTGTAACTTTTTTTGAAGTAATAAAGATGATATATTTGAATACTATGTGAATTATGTGTATTTATATGCTTATTACTTATTTTATAAAATTTTTGATCAAAATTTTTGATCAAAGATTGTGCAAATTAAGGATCTCTTAATGCATCGGCCTTACGTTCTGGCCATTCAAAGTGTTTAAGAACTGCCCTCTCGTCAACCTTATTTTTTTCAAAAAAAAAATATTAGATTGTATCAATTGATCTTGAGGCTAAATGCAAGAAAAATAGCATTTTAGTTTCATATGTTTGTTAATTTATTTATTATAACATTCCTATTTTCATTTTTTTTTCTTTTATGGTTACTTGAAAAAGACAAAAATTGTACCCAATTATATTGATTTCATTCAAATACAAAGAAATTTTCAGTGTTGTAATTAAATAAATTTATTTTTTCTAAAAAATGAAAGTACAATAATATAACTGAGTACATTCTTTAGAATACAATGTCATAATAAGATTAAAAAAAAAAGGGAATACAATGTTGTTGTAGAAAAAAAAATGGAAGTGAGATGGTATAATCGAAAATATAAATAAATAAATTGTTATTTCTTGCATTTATTCCTTATTTAAATTTGTTAATAACTAATAAGAATTATATGAAATGAATAAGCATTAAAAAAAGATTAAAGAAATAAGTGTAAGTTTACCAGGCAAGAGAGTTTATCATCAAGCCATTTAACAAAGGGCACGACATCTTCAATATCTATAAATGATGCATTCTCAACTTCTTTGATCAAAAACTTTATAAAATCACCTTGTGTTTCCTTACGTACTGGACCATAAATAATCCACGAGACAACTGAAAAGATCGTGCAAATTAAGGATCGATTAAAGGCTACACGTGATCATCCAAAGAGTTATGCTGACGTAAGACGTAAGCCTTTAGAATTCCAAGTTGGAGATAAAGTAATGTTGAAGGTCTCTCCTTGGAAAGGCATATTTCGATTCGGGAAATGAGGCAAACGAAACCCAAGGTATATAGGAACTTTTGAAATTCTAACAAGAATTGGTTCTATCGCATACCAACTCAAGTTGCCTCAAGAACTAAGTAGTATGCATGATGTTTTTCACATATCAAATATCAAAAGATGTCTATCCTATGACACTCTTGTTATACCTCTCGACGAGATACAAGTCAATATGAAACTCAACTTTGTAGAAGAACTTGCCGAGATCATGGATCGAGAAGTCAAATGATTAAAGCAAAGTCGTATTCCCATAGTGAAAGTTCGATGGAACTCATTACGAAGGCCTGAATTTACTTGGGAACGTGAAGATCAAATGAAAGAAAAATACCCCCAACTATTTGACAAAACCCCATCCATAAGATAAATTTAGAGACGAAATTGTTCTAACAGGGGGAGAATGTAACACCAGTCAAAATAGGTCAATAACAATCACATGTGATTATGCCAATCATGTAATGTGATTTTATTAAACTAGTAATGTGATAAACGTACTATGTAGTTCATGATAACTTCTAATACAAATTTGAACTTTCTTTATAATACAACTCAAAATATACGTCCATACGATTCCAAAAATATAGAGAACGTCTGAATCTGACTTCGCATGAAAAAGTTATGATAAACCGAACACTATAAATCTCTATAATAAGAGGAATTTAAAATAGACTTAGAATTAACTATTGGAGTCTAAAAGAGAGTTGTAGTATTCGTAAATACCTGCGCGTGGATATAAAGAATGTCAAAAACGGAGTTCTTATATAAAAGTTATGACCTTCTGAAGATACAGTTGTCAGAAACCCTAATCCGACTGATCTCACGACGTGAGCATAGAAACTCACGACGTGAGGAGTCAAATTGCCACATTTTGGACCTAGAAGGTGCGTGGAGAGGCTATAAAGGGATAAGTTCTAAGCTCACAACGTGAGCAAGGATATCTCACGACGTGAGGAGTCATATGGCTACCTTCTGAAGCTAGGGACGCAAATGGCAAGTCTACGAGGTGAGCAGGCTTGGCTCACGACGTGAATTTTATAAACTCACGACGTGAGAGGCCAAAAACCTTCCTATAAATAGCAGGTCCGACTTCAGCTATTCCTACACCTAAACTTCTTCCCTTTCTCTCATTTGCTGAAGCCCTCTTGTATCTCGAGCCCGACGGCCTCGTACCACTGACCGTTTCTGCTTAGATTACATAAAATCACACTAATAGGGTGAGTTTCACGGCCCCACTTTCTAATATTTTCGGGGGGGAAACGCATGCTGAATATTGTATATACGTTACTATTATCTCTATATGATAGTATATTAGTATCAACGTAGATAGTTATATTAACCGGGATATAGTTGTTCTAAATATAATATTTTGAATATATACAACTATTATCAACTTGTTAGCATGTTCTTGTATTAATGTAGATCTTTAGTTATACTTAGGATTCTATATATACGTTGTGTGCGATATAGTTCGAAGTTATATTCGGAAGTTCTATATGTTAAAATGTATGTTGCTATTATTGGTTTGTCAAGATAAAACTTGGTATGCTATATGTTCTTATTGTTGGTTTTATAACAAGATAAAACTTCGTATGTTATATATTGTTATTTTTGGTTTTATGTTAAGATAAAACCTGATTTTTCCTCAAGTTATAGCTGGTGTACTGCCTAAAATAATATGAACTTAGGAGTAATGTTTAAAGGCATAATCTAATAAATTAGGGTTTTAGACATGAAAATGCTTTTGTTGTTAGAGCTATAGAAAGCCGTCGAAGTCTACATGAGTAATTGTATTCATTAACTAAGATTGGGGATCTTAGCGGAAATCCTCTGAACTGTAATCTTTAATCCCGTGTGAGCGAGGAAGTCGTGTATAATTAGTATACGGGTTGACAACCCCACTTATGATTGTTAGCTACAATCAACTATAAGCAAGTGACGAAATATCCTTTTACTTGTTATTGTTCCGGCATCTATGAAGCGTGCAGTGTTGTTTCTCATGGAAATCATGAGTGTGTTGTTTCTCATGGAAATCATAAGTGTGTTTTATCAGAGGTATTATGTCGTAGCAGCGGTTACAGGCTCATGGTAGCAAATTGTTAGAAACATTATACTTTGTCGTATACAAATATTAATGTTAAGTATATGTTTCCCCCTACTTATACCTTAGGTTCAAGGAACGTTTTAGTATAACACCTAATTGATAAGTAGACTATTATACCTAATATATATACTAAATGTTGGAGCTTCAAAATGATACTTTCAAAAACTAAACTTTTGAACTTAGAAAAAGTATTATTTTTATATGGAGTCAAAACCTGTGAAATCACCAAATTTATGTTGACGTATTTTAAAATGCATGTGTTTTCAGGAACTTGAAAAGCTAGTATGTATTCGAATTGGAGAAGTTTTACTATTACCTTTCTGTTTATTCAGAAGTATAAAATAGTCGGATATTATGTAATAGGTTCTAGAAAAACAGTAATGTAACTTTCAATCATCAATAAAGGTATGTATTTTCTTTAGTACTGTTCAATGTATGTTATATATAACTGTGATACGAAGAATGACGTTACACCACCCGGTGTTTCCGCCGACGGCCGGGGTGTGACATTGCTGAACCGGATAACCTCGTGCCAACTAACAAAATACAATCTTAATCAACAATTATCCCGATAATCCAAAATCCGAGGCCCACTCCATAAACCAACTTCCTAAAGGGTAAAAGACCATTTTACCGTTTCCTCATTTGGCTTAAAACCAAGGCCCGAACCAATCACACAATATCCCAAGATGGAAACCCAAAGCCTAAAATGGCCCAACAAGGCCCAAAACCAAATCTCACGTCGTGACCAGCCTTGGTCACGACATGAGAGCTCACTCAAATACATCCCAACTCATCAAGACTCAACCTAGCCGACTTAGCCAAGGAAAATTCAACATGGTTGCCCTCATGTCGTGAGAAACCTTCTCACATCGTGAGCCTCAAACAGATAACCAGAAACGGGGCCAAACGCTTCTCAAGTCGTGAGAACATTCTTATGCTAAAAATCCAACTTTTGAGTCCTAAAACCATTAAGCTTTCAATCCTAATTCTTCCAGAAGCTAACAAGGACTCTAGAGTCCAATAAAAATGATTACTTGGTGGACATGCATCCCCAAGCATGTCCTAAAACTATCTTAGGTCAAAATGACAAGAAATGGCCCCAAACTCAAACAAGATTCATAAATTATAACCATACTTCATATCCATAAGACTAATCATAGAGAATGACTCATTGATCCATAAAGTTGCCAACTTTATGGATCCCATGCATGCAATCCATCATAAACATGCAAAAAGGAGCTTAGAACTTAGATCTAGCAAGTTGAGCTCATAAAGATTTGATCTTGGACACTTACAATGGTCCAAAATGTGCACAAGATGATGATGATGAAGCCTCCTTGCTGAACCAACACTCTAGAACTTTCCTTCTTCTTCTTTTAGCCACCAAAACACTATAATGGATCCAACATCAGCAAGATGGATTAGAGTTAGGTTTTCTAAGTTAGTGGAATGTGGAGGCCTAGAAATCAACCCTAAAATTGATTTAAGGGGGCTTAAATATGTGGGAACCCTAAAAATTTGTGGGCTTGGGCTACAGCGAACCTCACGTCGTGAGCTATTATTGCTCACATCGTGAGCTTAGTCCCGTATAGAATCTTCATGCAGCCCTCCTCACGTCGTGAGCCTCCATGCCTCACGTCATTTAGACCCCTTTTTCCAAAATCCAACCTTTTGACCCTCTAAAAGTCTAATTCGGTTCATCCAAGAAAACAGATGTTACAAAAACGGTTTTTAAAACATTGTTGGTTTCAGATTGTGAGATTGGTTGATAGAGCTGGAATGAAATGGGCATTCAATCATTTTTAAATTCAAATATAATTCCAAAACTACCATAGTATAGACAATATTTTTATCCAACCTAGTAGTTTATAACGATATCTACATTATACATAAAATTTAGATGAAATTGATAATCAATCAACTAAAAATCACATTACCAAATATCCTAAAATAGATACCATGAAACTGAGAAAGTCAAAAACCACAACAAAAAAAATTTAGAGTTAAAAATCAACTTTTATTTTTCAACAATATTTTATAGTCTACATTTAATGGTGAGTTAGTTTTTCCATAAACAATTTTTCAGTATTTTAGGGAAAATTGAAATTCGTTTTCTTTTTCTAGTTTTTTTGTTGACAGTTGGATTGTTCACGAAGGAACACAATCGTTGGGAATGACAAGTATAAATACATGTGTTTGACCCTCGTTTTTGTTCATTCTTTCCCATTCTTCAAGTGTAATCATAGAATTGATGGGAAGAATTCCAAGAATCGTTAACTGTAATTCTTAGAATCGAGGAGGTCCTAAGAGGATCTTAGTCATTCAAATCCATCAACGACTGTAGTGGAGACCAATTATTCTTAAGGACGGTGATATAGTAGCATCTTAGTTTTTCAGTAATATATTTTCGATTCTATTTTCGTACTCTAGGCTAATTATCTTTAAAGGGGTGTTTGGGATTCCTTTTCAAGAGGAAAAGTCATTTTTGTAAAATACTTTTTTCAAAAGATGTTTAAAAAGTATTTGGGATTTCTTTTGCTTTTACGGCCTCAAAAGTTCAAAAATATACAAAAAGTCAAGTATGTATTTTGTAAATGCTAGTTTTTATGCTTTGGTAAAAATTGGTTATAAAAATCCTTTTACACTTGCCAAATAACTTTTTCACTTGTTTTTTAACTTTTTTAAAAAGTTAAAACCAAAAAACTGATTTTAAAAGGAAAAACAAACCCCTAAGAATTGATCCTATTTTTTCAGGAATATATTTTCGATTCTATTTCCATACTCTAGATCCAACAGGGTACACAACTAGTTTTGGAGAATTGTCTTTTTGATTTTGTCACCACTAATCCGTTTTCCTCACTTGCTTCTTGATGAGGTAAGTTTAAAAATCCTTGGCCTAATATCTAACTGATTTAAAAGAACCAAATATAATTGCATGTACTAATAGTTGGCTTCTTCCTACTTCGTTTTTAATAGAGTCGAAAGCTTTTTGCTAGTTGTTTTCAATAAATGTTTCTATAAAATTTTATTATATTTTATGTTCTTAAAAAGAATATATAAGTACTGATGGAACACACGAGAACAAAGATCATTTAAGCATTAACCTTGATACTAAGTTCAAACATACCAAAAACACATACATAACCATAAAGATACAACGATCCATTTACTAAAAAGATACAACAATCCATTTACCACATGCAATCAAAACGCTTAATACCTAAAATCCGATAATAAAACCCTAATCAGCTAAATATCAAACATGGCAACAAAATGATTAGTTGCCGTAATTAAGCTTTAATCAGCTATCATTCAAATACCATCCATGACTTGCTGGATTATTTGTTTTGACTCCTGGAGCAAACCGATACTCTTTTGGAGCCTCTCCCTCTCTGAGGCCACCGAAGTCGGTTCATCCAGCATCTTCTCCATACCACCCCCACGCACCATCACCTCATTTACAATCTCCTTTTCCAACTCACTGTTCACCATTTTTTGTATCACAAACCGAAGCTCAAGAGCTATCCAATCCACCATTCTTCCCAAAACAATCTTCCAGTAAGCCATCATCCTCATTTTCAAGTCGAAAGCTTGATCTCTTTTGGTTGCTGGAACATTTACTAGATGTGTGATGCCAATAGAACCACAACCTTCCATTGAAAATGAATAACGATTGGTGATTGCCCTCAAAAAATCATCAATCTGCCCATTAACATGTTCCAAGAAGCTATGAAATTGGGGTCACAAGTGTAATCTGTTACTTTTTCCATTTCAATCATCTCAAAAACCCTTTCCACCAACTTCTCCTTCATTCTTAACATCACATTCAAAGATGCTTTCTTTATGGAAGGAAGAAGTTGTGGATGATTCCCACAATGATCCATCAAGACTCTAGCACAAACAATCTCAAGATAGCCCCATACTTTGTTTAAGAAACTAATGGGCAAATCAGAGACATCGTTCACTTTCTTCTTTAGCAAATACTGAAAAGCCGAGTTCGAGAGAAAAAAAGGCAACCGAATCCCATTTGCTTCCTCCAAAACCAACATCTCCTCAACAAGAAAATTTTCAGAAATTTTGTCACTTTTGTGGAGTTCTTTTGTAAACTCATCCAACATTTCAGCCAATCGAGCATTACAATGCATTTCTTTATCATCATACTCAAGCTCTCCTCGAATCAAGATCTTTTGAAACGTTTCTTTTAAGGACCCAACGATTTGCATAAAAGCAGCCATTGCATCGGGAATACTAGTAAGAATCCGGGGTAGCTTGTTGAGTTCCAAAACCGAAGCATTAAGTCTCTCATTGATCTTCTTAACAATGTCCGGCAAACACTTTGATATGATCATTGATTGTATTTCCATAAGTCTACGTGCCAATACAGGAATACCTATAATGGACTTGTCCATCTTAGACAACAATGGGTGAGTTTGAAAGAGTGTGGCTTCTTGCATTCGAGCCTCTTCATAGGTTTCATCTTTGATCCGGTTTCTCACACAGATATAGCCAAGTCCGATGTTGACATCATTTGACGTTACCTTCTCAAGTAAGCCCTCCGGCGACTGATCGGATTTGGTTACCACGGCTAAAGTTCGTTGTCCGGTGCTGTCAACACGTCGTGACATGCAAATAGATTCACAGGTTGCAAAATCAACATTTGCAGCAAGAACATTCAAAATGATACTCTCTTCAGGCTTGATGTGCTCCATTATCATATCTGAAACATTCAAAAAGTAATTATAAAGCACATGTATTTTTTCTAGTCTGCATAGATTTATAATACTTATAATAAACGAAATACCTGAAATCTGTTCGTAAATGTTTTCCGGTTGATCACCCACAGCAACCCGAGCTATTCCGGGCAAATCAATCATGGTGAGATTTGGAACACCATTCTTCTTGACGACTAAAGTTAAGGGTACATTTGATATCCCTTTATTATCTCCGGCTATCTCCACGGTGGCCTTATCGATGGCATCCGAAATCTGGCTTTCTTCCATGATCGTAACCGATTTTTTCTGATACTCCAGAAGGAGTTCTGGGACAGGATCTGGATGGTTTTGAAGCCTCATGATAAGAGGTTTGTACAGATGTTCTGTCCACGCGGTAAACTTATGCCGGCAAGCGACTCTAGAACGCTGGACTTGCCGGAGGACTGGTCACCAACAACGACGATGGCTGGAAGAGGGATGCCTTCTTGGGTGACTTTGAGACGACGGAGCTTGTCGACGGCATCAAGAATGGGACGTATTTTATCGTTGTAAGATGAAACGATGGGCGGAAACTGCGGTTTGTGATCTTCGGTAAAAGGAAGAAGTATTACCTCACCGCCGTTGGTTGTTTTGGTGCTGTTGTAAACTGGAACCATGGTGTTGCTCTTTTCCGCCATTGCTGCCGGGACTGAAAGTAGAGGAAGAGAGGAGAAAGTACAGTTACTGGGAGGAATCGTGTACGTGTTTAGAATATCAAATCGTTCTCAGGCTTTATAGGAAAAGTAAACCTTTTGAATCAGAAAGAATCATATCTGAAGATTTTCAATTTCCTTTTTTTTTTTAAATAAAAAAAAAACCTTTGAAATTATCTTTACTTAAAAGAATTAACTATAATGTTTATTTCGAAAGTAAGTGATTTAAATAGGGCTAACAATTTTCGACACGACACGTGACACGATACGAAATAAATGGATTTGGGTTGGCGGGTCATATATGAGTTTATGTTCCAAATCCGCCAACCTGTGACCCGCCAACCCGACCTGTATATTTAAATGGGTCGTGTTTGGGTTGACATATTTTGACCCGCCAACCCACGACACGCCAACCCGAACAAGACACGATTGTCAGGCCTGGATTTAAAGGACGTGTTAACTAGCGTCGAGTAGGAATCGGAATAGATTGAAATTCGGTTTGATTTTCAGTTCTTTCATATTTTATTTTTTGGTTTTGTTTTGTTTTCATCTTGTTTTAAAATGGATTTTATCATAATGTATCTTTTATCCAGTTAACGGCAGTATTAAATTTATAAATGATGACATAGGTGAATACTCGTCTCATTTGAAGAAAACGGAATCAGAACCGACGGTTCCTAAAATTTAAAACTGAAACCGATTTAAAACAGTTCTTAAATTTTTAGAAAACCAATCTCGGAACCTGCCGGTAGCAGGTAACCCGGCTACATCAGTTTTATTAACTTTTGTCAATAAAACCGCAATTTAGTTCAATCGAAATCAAATCAATTCTAACCAACAAAGAGTAAAATCGAACCAATATATTTTAAACCGGTCTAAATAACACACACACATATCAACCTGCAAACAATTAACCTTTGCTCGAAATATCAAAATCTTGAACATAATTACAAAAACGTCATATCATCTCGTACATTGACGATAAATAAAATCAAATTTTCACCTTTTATTTTTTAAATCGTGCGGCAAAGATTTGTCCCCACACTCCTTACTTATTTTTTGAGTCTTCACTTGATCCAACCTTATATATATATATATATATATATATATATATATATATATATATATATATATATATATATATATATATATATATATATATATATATATATATATATATATATATATATATATCGGTTCCGACAGATATTCAGTGTGTAGCGGTTCTGAAATACAGAGAACCGGAATCGGAAGGTTCTAGTTCTAGAACCGGTAGTTCCAAGGCGGCTTCGGTTTCGAAAGCGAATACCCAGTTTCGATGTTCATCCCTAAAATTTATTACAATTTAATGGATTGAAACATTATCATTTTATTTTTTATACAATTCTACATTAATTTTCGTACAATATATTAAACTTTATAAAGTTCAATGAAATATATTTTGAATAGTTAAAATGTTTTTTTTCCCGTTGAAGAGTTCAATGACTTTTAAACTACATATCCATTGAATGCCAACATGACACCCAGAATAGTAGAGTAATTCATTGAATCCTCATTCAACTCTATCATTGAACTATACATTGTGGATGCTCTTATAAAATAATACTAAATATGTTATTTATTATTTTCTTTTATAGTTTTCAATTTTTTCACTTTTCTTCTAAAAATTACGCATGTCCTTTTATTGTTCTTGCTTTCCTGCTTATTTGATGTACCCTATTCTTGGAAGTTACTTTCTTCTCCCTAAATCTTGCATATCTGGTGTTCAATTCCTCGAATTGATATGCAAATTAATTGTGCATTTAAACTTTGAAATTAAGTTTCTTTCATCCTTTCTCTAGAGAAACCCTAGATGCCCACTATTACCATCAATGTCGTTGCCTCTTACCACCTTCATCAACCCATCAGCCACTTTTGGTTCCTTTGAAACCACCCTTATCACTGCCTCTTTTTTCTCTCCACTGCCTAAACGAGAAAACACACACACACATACACATACCTCAACTCAGAAGCAAGATGCATCAGGTATGCTTTCTATTTCCATTTTCTTAGTCCTATATTTTGTCTCAATTTATTTTTGGTTGTTGGTTTGTTGTCCTCTAGGTTTTATAAATTTAGGGCATTAATGGAAACATAACTATAAGGGGGTTGATGGATCCATGAAGAGAAAAAGTAAGGTTAGAACCCTCTATTATTTTTAGATATATCGTACGAATCTTCATCACTAAGAATGGGAACTTCAAACTTTGTGAGCTTATCTATCCTTTCGAGGAAGATGTATACAAGGTAAGGTGTTTTTATTCTATTATTTTATTTTATTGCACTGTTGATAAGCATTTTGGGTGTTTGTTAGATGTCATTTTATACATCTTTTATAATAGTTTTTATTAGTGTTTTGCATTATATTTTACTATTTTTCATCCGCATTAGTTTAAATAATGTTCAACTCATATATTTCATCAAAATTCTCATACTACTCATGTTTTAATGTCGTTTTTAGATATTTCGAGTGGAGCAGTAATTTGGAAGTAGCCTGGATGCATATTGGAGCTTGATGGAGCTAAAATACATGAGGAAGCTGGAACCTTGGTTAGATTTGCTGAAACTGAAGAGTTTGTGTTCGAAACACGCATTTTTAATTTTATACAATGGTGTTTTTGGACATGTGATCATGCTTCACATTCGCAAAATTTGCAAGCCAAAAGTCAATTTTTTGGACCTCGTAATGTTTACATGATCGTGCTTCACTGTAAAACACGATCTTCTTTTTGAGTTTTGTTAAATATATATAGCAACGTACTTCATTAAACGAAGATTTCGGGAGTTTGGGCCATAAACATGATTGTGTTTCTCCCTAAAACAGTATCAAGTTTTCGAAAAAATCGCTCCTGATGTTGTTGACTTGTGTATAAATACTCCCTATCTGATCAGTTTAAACCCTAGCTGTTCCCAGATGACAAGCGACGAATTTTGGAGGCGACTTCTGCACTTTTTCATCAATTCCTAAAGATATGAAGGTTATGAATAATCTCATTCAATTAGTTTATTTTGTTTAGTCGTTTAATTTCTCTTTTTGTTGTTCTAGATCAAATTTTAGCTATGTATTGTTGAACCCTTGATTTCAGTTCTGCAAGATTAGTACTTTTTATGTAGTTGATCATTAGACTTGGTTTTTTATTTGTGATTCTATTTAGTTATTTCAATTTTGCAGTTAATGAATGTTTGATTTTAGTTCTTTTTAGCCCGATCACAGAACTTAGGATGAAATCAATCTAGTTAATCAGTTTTTGAAATATGTAATTGTTTTGATAAACTGGTAACAAGTAATATATCAGTTTCATGTTAGGATTTGACTCTTTTATAAACTGAAATTTCATATTTTAACGTTTCTGAGGTTGTGAGAAGTATTGAATATTGCTAAGAATTTTACACATATCCTAATCCTGCTTTTCTAACTAACTTAGTTAAAAGCTTATTTAATTAGGTTAGTAAAAAGTTAGGATTAACTGAAGAGCTTGTTTTGGTTAATTAACTAGGTAAAAGAGAACATACTAGAGCTTGTTAGTAGGTTTCAATACCAGCTTAGACAAAAACGCATCTTAAATAACCAGATGTCTGGGTTGATTGCATGACTAGGAAAGTCGTAGAACTGAATTCGCTTTTTATTATTGAGTTTACTTTATTTTTTTCACTATTATTTTTGCTATTAATTTATATATATATATATATATATATATATATATATATATATATATATATATATATATATATATATATATATATATATGACTAGTGTGCACCTTACACAAAGAGGCATTGACCATTAGTCTCTATCCTTAAGGATTTGACCATGCTTCCTTTTGTTGCCCATTAGTGCAACCAAGCAATGATATTTTTATTTGTATAAGACATCCACGACAATGCTTTAACTAATTAGTGTCGTTGACTAGGAGATGGTGTTGTTAACTGTTTTATGCCAAAATCTTTATGTAAAAGTAATCTAGTCTTCGATCAAAAAATTTAGAAGACCGTAAAGAAGCTAAAATAGCAAACAAAACTTCAAAAGCAACAAACGGGTTCCTCAAATCCATTATCCTCCTTATCTCCATAAATCACCACACCACAAGGCATTCCCTTGTGGAACGAGCCCGAAATAACAGTCTCGTCCTTCCCAAAAGAACCACCATCTTCACCCTCTCAATGGTATGACACTCATGGAGTGAAGGATGATAAAGGCTTCAAGTGACAGATCCTTAGGTGACATAACACCAATCGAAATTCGAGAGCTAATCGAGAAACTCACCATTAAGTCGAAGCATTCCAGAAACGAAGATGAGTGGTATGTTGATCAGTCATGGGGAGTTAAAAGAAATAATTCCATTTCATCTTGAAGCTCATATTTTTGAACTGGTGAAAGCAGTTTTGTTGTTGACAAAATAGAAATGAATCGTGTCTGCAAAAAAACATTAGGGTATATGTTTAAAAACTGAACATCCTACTGACATGTGTCAATCACTACAAGATAATGTTGATGTAGTAAAAGTCTGATTCAAGTGGGGAGAGTTATAACATTCAAATTCTTTAGGTATGAAAATGTGAAGTATAATGTGAATTATGGGAGAGTCATGACATGAGGGAAGCCTCGTCACGTCGTGACATGGTCGCGTCAACCGCGATGGATCATTTAAGTGTCATGACGTGACACCTAATCAGATGTAAAACCCTAATTTCGTACATGGACCTATTTAAAGGAAGTGAGGGGCTAGGGTTTCCTTTACCCTCAGCCCCCCTCACCTCCAAACTCCCTTTTGGCCAAACCCTAGCCCTCTTGAGGCTTGTGAGCTCACTATTGTAAGCTTGTGGTGGTTTTGAAGGAAGGAGAAGAAGAATTGGTACTTAGTTTCTCCAAGAAACCCCTCATCGTCATTGTGTGTAGCTTCTGGACTTCTTGTAAGTCCTCAAACTCTCATCTTTTTGTTGTGTGCCTCTTAGATATAGGTTTTATGCCATATTTTTCCCTATTTGTGAAGATGGGATGAGTAAAAGAGATAAAGTTTGCAACTTTATGATCTCTCTAAGTCCCAAGAGCATTATATCTCATATATCTAGGATGTGGTTATGATTTGGGGACTTTGCATAGATTTTAGGTCATATTGCATCTTCCGACCAAGATTTAGGAAAGGACATGCATGACCATAAATTTTACATTTTTAAGGATCATTAGGGTCCCTAAAATCCTTCTTGGAGGTTTAGATCGAATACTTTAAGAATTAAGTGTCTAGTGACTGATTCTATGCATTAAAGTTGCCATTAAGGACATTTGATTTGAGATATTGGCTTAAAGGGATGTCTTAATGGGTAAAGTTGGAAACTTTATCTATTAATAAACTGGGAAGAATCAGATTTGAGCTTTAGAGCTCATGGAATCGATGGAAATGGCTTAATCCATTAAGTTGTTAAACTAGTTTTCACATCATGATGTTTTGGTTGTCACGACGTGGCAACAAGGGAGGGGAAAACGACTATTTTGTCCTTATTATGCCAGGACATGACCAATAGGAGGTCACGACGTGTTGACTCTCTGAAGTTAACTTGGATAGTTGACTTTGACCGTTGACTTTTTGACCCAAGTTGACTTTTGGTCAAAGTGCTAGTTCTAGGGTATAGACTAAGGTTGTCCTTGTTTAATTGATTGGTGTGTTTTAGCACCGATTACGTGGCAGTTATGTTTACTCTCGATATCAAACCAATTGTTGGGAAACCCTCAGTGTGTTTACTTTCGAAAGTTTCAACAGATGTTAGTTGGTTATGGCATGGACGACTTTCTCATTTGAACTTTCAAAATCTTAATAAATTGGTGGTAAATGATCTTGTTCAAGGTTTACCTATTTTAAAATTTAACAATGATACTTTGTGTGCAGCTTGCGAACAAGGAAAACAACATTGTAAAAGTCATCCAATTGTCATAAATTCGAACATTGTTGAACCGTTGGAACTTCTTCATGTTGACTTATGTGGACCATCAACTGTCGAAACACTCAACAAGAAACGGTACATTTTAGTCATTGTTGATGATTTTTCAAGATTCAATTGGGTTTATTTTCTCAGGTTAAAATCTTAAGTAGCTCAAACAATGATTGATTTCATCAAGCAAATTGAGACTAGCTTAAAGCAGAAAGTTCGAAAGATAAAAAGTGATAATGGCTCTGAATTTAAGAACAATGCACTTGATTCGTTTTTAACAGATAAAGGAATTTCGCATAATTTTTCTTCACCATATATACCTCAACAGAATGGTGTTGTTGAAAGACGAAATCGTTCTCTTTTCGAAGCAGCAAGAACAATGCTCACATATGCGAATCTTCCTCAATATATTTGGGCAGAAGTTGTTTCTACAACTTGTTTTACACAAAATCGATCTTTCATTCATCGTCGTTTCAACATTACTCCTTATGAAATTATCAATAACCGAAAACCTAATGTCAAATTATTTCATGTTTTTTGTTGCAGGTGTTTTATTATGAAGCTTAAGGATAACCTTTCGAAATTTCAGTCTAAGGCTGATGAAGGGATATTTTTAGGATATTCTCAAAATTCAGTTGCTTATAGGGTCTTGAATAAATGAACGAGAAAAGTGGAAGAAACGTTTAATCTCACGTTTGATGATTATTACGTTAAAAGAGTTGAAAAATGCTTTGAACAACATCCAATTATTAATGAATCAAATGATGAATCTACAAGTGTAAATTCGATAGATTTTGATTATGATTTGATATTTGGTGTTCCTGATAAGGCTGTTGATGCTGAAGTTCATGCAGCGGATAATCGAATTTCTGAATCTTCGAAACATTCTGAAGAATCGACATTAACATCTGATTCTACTAGTAATAGCGAAAGAATGCTAGATGCACAATTGGAGGGGGAGCATTTGTCTTCCACTTCTCTTGTTGATGGGGAGCATCCTTTCCAGGGGGAGAATAGAATATTGGATGATGATACTTTCGAGGGGGAGCATCATAATGATGATAATTTCTAGGGGGATCATAATGATTTAAACATGATGAATTTTGATCAAAATGAAATTTTACATGATTCATATGATAATGTTTTTGTTACAGGCTCAGAAAATGATGAAATGTTTGAAGATGCACCATTGGATTTTGATCTAGCATATCCACCACTGGAAAAATGGACAAGAAATCATCCAAAAGAACAAGTCATTGGAAATCCACAAGATGGAGTGTTAACAAGAGCTCAAATTTGTGCTAAGAATGAGGTACTTAATGCTCATCAAGAAGTTTTGCATGTTTAATGTTTTTATTTCGAAAATAGAAGCCAAAATAGTTAAGGTTGCTATGGAATACACAGATTGGGTTGTTGCTATGCAATCTGAATTGGCTGAATTCGAAAGAAACAAGGTATGAAGATTAATTCCTAATCCAAAAAATGTTTCGATTGTTGGATTAAAATGGATTTTTAGAAATAAAACTGAAAAATATGGCAATATTGTTCGAAATAAAGCTAGGCTTTTTGTTAAAGGATATTCACAACAAGAAGGTATTGATTATGAAGAAACCTTTTCCCCTGTCGCAAGACTCGAGGCTGTTTGAATATTTTTAGCTTATGCAGCTTTCAAGGATTTCGATGTATATCAAATGGATGTTAAATGTGCTTTTCTCAATAGTGAACTTGAAGAAACAGTTTACGTTGAACAACCTCCAGGTTTTGTAAATGAAGAATTTCCTGATCCTTGTTATATTTTAGACAAAGTTGTTTATGGATTAAAACAAGCACCAAGAGCCTGATATGCAACTCTTACCAATTTCTTAAAACAATCGAAATTTAAACAAGGATCGGTTGACCCTACATTATTTCAAAAGAAAGTTGGGAATCATCTAATGCTTGTTCAAATTTATGTCGATGATATTATTTTTGGCTCTACTGACCCTGTTTTGTCTAAAGAATTTGAAAATCTTATGAAAAGTCAGTTTGAAATGAGTATGATGGGAAAAATAAATAACTTTTTGAGATTGAATATTCGTCAAAGTAGAGAATCAATTTTTATCAATCAAGAGAAATACACAAAGAATCTGCTTGAAAAGTTTGGATTGACAAATAACACAAAGTTAAGAGTACCAATGGCGGTTGGAACAAGGCTAACACCTTCATTAGATAAACATGTTGTTGATCTTACTTTATATAGGAGCATGACAGGTTCATTACTTTATCTCACAACAAATAGACCTGATATTATGTTTTATGTTTGTAATTGTCCAAGGTATCAATCAAATCCTCAAGAACCTCACTTAACTGTTGCGAAAAATATTTTTCGCTATCTCAAACGAACAGTTTCGTTAGGATTATGGTATCCTTTGAAATCAGGCTTTTTCATTCAAGCATTCTCAGATGCAGACTTGATAGGTTGTAGTCTTGATGAAAAATTACAAGTGGCGGATGTCAACTCTTAGACGGTAAGCTTGTAAGCTGACAATCGAAAAAGCAAACTTGTGTTGCAATATCAACTGTTGAAGTTGAATATGTTGCATCTGCAGCTTGCACTTCTTAGATCATTTGGATTCAAAGTCAATTGAGCAATTATGCAATAACATGAAAAAGATTCTATTGTATTGTGATTCACAAAGTGGTATATGCGTTTGTCATAATCCAATACAACATTCGAAAACAAAGCATAGATCATGTGAAGGATGAAAATGTCAAAGTTCATTTTGTAAAGACAACTGATCAGCTTGCTGATATCTTTACAAAACCTTTGGATGAAAAGTCTTTTATTCGAATTTTAACAGGATTGGGAATGATGAATGCAAGTTTTGTTCCAGGTCTAATTTTGAAAGAATAAAAAGTTGGTGATGAGGAAAAGTGTTGATTCAACGATAACTTTTAATCATTCAAAGGTTATTGTTCACTTTCAGCACTTTGACACGCTTCGCTTTCGTGTTTATAACCTTATGTATATAGGGAACAATTTTCGCGAGTTTGGTAAAAAAATAATTTCGAAAAATTAAAAACCACCAAAATATTTTCGTTCTATGTTTCTTGTTTTCGAAAAATCAAAAACAACAAAAATATTTTCTGTAACGACCCAATTTTCACGTCCAAAAATTTCGTTATGAAACATTACATGAAAGCATTAATCGTTAAAACATTGTTTGATTAAACCATTTCACATCGAAAACCAAATTGAAAACCACAACATTCGATCAATCAAATATCAGAGTATCAATCCCAGAATAAACTCGTAACTGCGGAAACAAGAGAGTGTGTGTGTGTGTGACATGCTGCTACCGCGCCGGCTCCTTCCCCTAGCTGAGGAGGTACCTGAAACCCAAACTGAAAAAAACCGTAAGCACGAAGCTTAGTGAGTTCCCCCACTGTACCACATACCATACAAACACATAACATACATACTGCCAGGCTATTCTGGGGTGCCTGACTACCCGGTACGGCCATTCTGGGGTGTCGACTACCCGCGTCAAGCCATTCTGGGGTGCTGACTACCCGTGTCAAGCCATTCTGGGGTGCTGACTACCCATCGGTCCTAACAACTGATCCTCGGGGACTAGTCCCCTCCCACTACCTCTATCACATATAACATAACAAGCCAGCATGCAAACATATCATCACGTACTGTCAGACAATTCTGGGGTGTCTGAACTACCCTTCGGTCCTATCAACCGATCTCTACTTCTATCTCATATAACATATCATGCTAGCATATAACATATCAGGTAGTAGCAAACCTAGATGATATCACAAAGACAATAATCTAACATACGACTCCTACTGGTAGGCCGACATTGTATCCGTAGACCCACCGCTACAGGAAGGTAACTCACCTCGAAGTAGCTGCTGATCTGATCGGGAACTGACTGTCTACTGCTGCTGCTGCTGCTCCGGAAATCCTCCGGCTGCAAATCCCACAACATACTCAATCAAACACTGTTAACTGTCCTTTGGGTAAAATGACCATTTTACCCCTGATCATGCCCTAAGTCAAAGTCAGAGTCAACTTTCAGTTGACCCGACTCGCCGAGTTGGCTCTCCAACTCGGCGAGTCCCTACCCAAACGATTGTCCTGAATCCCATTTCTACTCGTCGAGTTAGGCGATGACTCGACGAGTTCTCCTTTTAACTGATATTCAAGTCCTTCATCCTACTCGCCGAGTTGTATGAACAACTCGTCGAGTTCATCTTCATCCGATGAACACTCATGCTGCGACTCGCCGAGTCTGTTCTTGGTCTAAGAAGATTGCCTTGAACTCGCCGAGTTAGGGCATTGACTCGCCGAGTTCCTCCATGGATGAGTTCAGCTTCCAACTCACTGAGTCACACCCCGTGACTCACTGCTCACACTCGACTCTACGAAAAGGGGACAACTCGAAGACTCGCGAGCAGACTCGTCGAGTCTGATGAACGACTCGCCGAGTCGTCGCCATGCAATCACTATATACGCGATTTTGCTCGATTCCAGTCCATGCCATTTACAGATATGGGTTCCTAGAGCATGAATGACACGTAAAGTTTCCAACTTTACGTGTAGATACTCACCAATGAGGGATTTAGGGCTCAAAATGCCTCAAAAGGGTAGATCTAGGGTGAACAAGCAACATGGGTCCATAAAGGTAACAGATCTGAGCTCATGGAGCTCAATCTTGCCTAGATCTAAAGGCTAATCAACCTATTACGACTTATATTGCACATACAAGCTTGGGGATTGGCTCAAGAATGACTTAAATGAAGTAATAAGCATAGAAACATGGGGAAAACGGGTTATACCTCAAAGGAACTGCTGAGAGAGCACAAAGATGCTTGGATTCCTTCCCTTCCTCTTGATCTACTTCCCTTTTGCCTCAAAACCTTCAAGAACACACAACAATTGCTTCAAACTCTCAATGAACAACTTAGAATGAGGGTTGGAAGCTCGGGGGGGGGGGGGGATGGGGGCTGGCTTGGGGCGGATATGTGGCTTAAATAGGGTGCAAACCCCTGAAACTTAGGGTTTCATCCAACAGCGGTGACTCGTCGAGTCCGGAATATGGACTCGCCGAGTCACCAACTTAAACGCGTCCCGGGGTCCCGTCTCTACTCGACGAGTCGGACCTATGACTCGTCGAGTCCAAGGCTAAAAATGGAAAATACTCAAATAAGATTTACGTACTGGGAACCAGGTGCTACATTTTCGTTCTTTGTTCTTTATTTTAGAAAAATCAAAAACAACAAAAATATTTTCGTTCTTTGTCCATTATTTTCGAAATATCAAAAACATCAAAAACATTTTCTATTGTTTGTTATTTCTTTTCGAAAAATCAAAAATAATAAAAATATTTTCTTCTTTATTTTCGAAAATATAAAATCCAAAAAGATTTTTGTTGTTTGTAGTTTGTTTTTATTTTGTTCATGCAGCTTATAGCGAAGATTCTCAGGATGTCATGCTTGTGATTCTAGGGTCAGATATTCTTTTTCGAAAATTTTTGAACTAGTTAGGATGTCCCTAAAAGCATGCTGCAGCATGTCGACCCAAGCCTTTATTGACTCAATATGTTTTTCGAAAGCCTTAATGAAATTATTCATCACGAAAATTTCTTCCCAATTAGGTTGTATTCACATTAGTCCCTAAGCTACATTACTCTTCTCAACTGAGTTAAGAGTTTACTACTTGGTCCAAAAATAGCAGATACAATCGTTTCGAAAAACCAATCTTTTTCATTTTCACATTCTTACACAATCACACACAATGACATATTTCCAAGATATCTCTGATATAAACCAATCAGGATTTAGACGGGGAAGTTTCAAAAATTTCATGAGGCCGTGATAAAAGTGAAACCCAAACTTTCAAAAATTTTAAGGAATTGACGGGGAAGTTTGTTTCAGATTTTCACGAAACATTTGTTTCAGTGCCAAATTTCGATACTCAAAATCATATTCTTTCATTATGTGTGATCTTGATAGAATGTTCGAATCCCACGACATTTTACACCCAACAAGATCCAATACTTTTTTGTTGTTTTATTGAATATGGTTTCAGTTCGAGTATCTATTCGATTCTTTGTCACCACATAAATTTTTTCCAAAGCATACATGTCAATGACTACACTGGTCAAACAAGTAATTTCGATTACAATCGATCACACTTATGTTTAGTGTTGAAATGTAATGAAATTCTAAACCACCCACCAAGCTTATTAAAAATAGGCCCTTCGATACTTCTTTACAAGTATTCGATTGTAATTCACGAGAAACCATGCAAGTTGTTGATTATCTCTCTTGATAATTAGCAAAGAAATCTTTGCCCGGGATTCAACTGCCTTTATGTCAAAATTTTATTTTCGACATCACATAATCCAAAATTTTGTTTATTTTGCTTCTTATCTTTTTCTTTGGCACACTGCACTTACGAAATCCTTGAGGTTCTGAGTAATACCAACTCAGGCTGAAGATTTCGAAAGTCTGGCACATGACTTCGCTTCTAAATCCAAAAGCAAAAGAGCCCAACCTCCATGCCGAAGGTCTTAGTTCTTATCCACTTGGTACTCACGAACAGATGAGTGATGTAACCGTTTGGCAACATGGTGCGAGTTTCAAGGTTGCTTTATCTGACATGGTGTTAATAACGGCTAGTGGTGTGAGTTTCAAGGAGAAACGTAGCTAATGCTTTAATTAGAACATTTGGTATTCAAATGAGAATACATATAAAAAGGAAATTGGGTTCCCATTAACACTTTATGTGTTCAAAAATTCCCACAGACGATTTGAGCCCTAATTTCTCTCTGTTCATCAAAGTTTTTCAAAACCCTAATTAATGGCTGCCACTCAAACTCATACCACAGAAGATGTTTCTTCTTAGACGATAATGAAGCTTCAAAGTACTAATTACCAAGTTGATGGTGATGTCTCATTATATCGCGACGAACTCAAGATGTTAACTGTTGCTCTAAAACATTCAGTCTTGTCAACTACGATGTTTAATTCTTTTGATGTTCCTATGTCCTGGATTTCAATGGATGGTTCTACTACAACCTATAGCAACACAATGGATGTCGTTACCTTCAACTTGGTGAATGACAAGAAAATTCGCCTCACCAAAAAGTTGTTCGCTCAAATTCTTAAAATCCCCAATTCTCCGCCATTCTACAAGGTTGCGAATGATCAGATTCTCCATATGTTTAATGAGATGGGTTATCAAACCCCTCTCACCAAGATTAGTGAGTTCAAGAAATCAAGTCTGCCCTGTATCTGGAAATTTCTCTTTGGAATTTACGTTCGATGCTTAACTGGTCGAAGTGTAGGGCTCGACAAGGGTCGATTGGAAGTTTATGCCGTGGTGGTTGGCATATACTATGGTCTGCATGTAGCTTATGCTTCGTAGATGTGGAAGGAGTTTCAAAAGAGTGTACAAAACACCAATGTGGTTCAAAGGATTTCTTGTGCAAGATATTGGAGTCTTATTCTTCGTTATGCATATGACAAAGAAGGAATTCAGGTTCCTGTTGATGAACCTAAAGAGAAAATTTTGAAGTATCATTTTTTGAAGACAAGTTCAAGATGATGCAGAGGCGTTTCCGAGTGTTGCACGTATTCCTAATGCAATGCTTAAAAAGATAGACCCAACAAATCCAATCTTGGTGGCTTACTTGAAAACAATCAACCCTTCGGTGGAAACTGGAGTTCTTTTGCTAAGAACATATGATGGGTCTTCGAAGAAATCTAAGAAGTCTAAGAAGGAGAATGAAAATTTTTCTTTGAAAGAAAGTCTCAAGAAAATCCTTGAAAAATCACCAAAGAAGGTATCTAGTGAAAAAGAAAAAGTTTTGAAGAGAGATGACAAGCAAGTAGCAGTTCCAAAAGTTGTTTCTTCGAAGGAGATAATGCCTTCGAAATGAGGAGTACTTAAGCGATTGAAGAAATTGTCTCACAAGTCAAAGTCATCTTCTGAAGATCAATATCCATTAGTTTGAAAATCTCAACTTAATAGAAGAGGGGTTCTTGTTCGTGAAATCCCAACCTTAATTTCTCCGTCTTCAAGGAAACGCAGAGCTGAAGATGTTGCGAAGCACATCGCAGAAAAGAAAAAGAAGAGAAAGTTGGTTATTCACGAAGAATCATCAGATAGTGAGATTGTACCTTAAACACCTTTGGGACCCAAGTCACCTCTACAAACATCCACTCCGATAACTGTTGTTGATATTCCACCCGAATCTTTGGTAACCAAGTCAATTACTGAGGAGGTTCCAATTTTACGCATCCCTGTAAACGTATCTGATACGGATGCACATGTCATCATGGGAGATGATCTATCGAATCTTCCAATTTCTCAAGGTATTATTACTTCATCTTCTTTTGAAACTACTTCAATCCATAACACTTCACTTCCACCATTTATTTCGAAAGTTCCCACAAACACCACATCGCCTACTTTCGAAAATATTCTTCAACAACCATTCACTACTCTATTTACATCCCAGTCAACTGATCCACCAAAACTCAATTCCGATGATGAAACTGATGGAGGGGGTTTCGGAGAAACATTTGCAGACTTAGAATCTGATCCCGTGGAAGAAAACATTCTGGATCATATGCTAATGTCTGGCAAACAGTTCAAAATTCTTAATAGAAAGCTCAATTCCATTCTTCATCTAAACTAACTCAAGAGCTAAACATTTGCTATAGGGAATTGAGGTTGATGTAATGCTCAAGGCACAAGAGCTACGTCTTTTACAAAAACTTGATCAGGTGGATAAAAACAATGAAATCATATTCAAAGCTTATGCTGGCTCATTTAATGGTGAAATCAAGGAGCTCAGGATGGTTTCCAAAGAACGTCATGTTATGTTTGTCAAAGATGTCAAGACTGCAAGAAAATGTGAATTGTAAGATTGAAGAAATGAAGGTTGATGTTTCCAAAGAGATAAATGAATTACTTACCTATTATTATTCAATTCTTTCCAAAGTTGACATCATTGCAACAGCAGTCATGAATTTTGTACAAACTTTTCAATCTCTGCTTCCGAAGGTTGAAGCTAAGGCTAATGTTGATGTTCTTAATTTCGAAAAACTGGGAGCATTACTTGGTGAAATAAAAGGTCTTGTGTCAAAGTTTGTTACAACATCTTCTTTAACTCATGAGTTCTTAACTCAGAAATTTAATTCCCTCGAAGAAGCAATACAGAAGGCAGTGGCACCTATGTCCAAATTTTTGAGTTTCTTACCAACTAGTTCCCCACCTATTTTCACAGGGATGCAAGGGGGAGAAAAGGAGAAAGTTGGTAAAGAAGGGAAAGTTAGCAAATGTGAAAAGGAAAAGGTTAATAAAGAAGAGCACAAGAAAGTGAAAACTGTGGGGAAGGTGATTTGAACTCAAATCCCAACTCCTATTGTTTCGATAGCTGACACGATAATAGCTACTAAAACCACAACAAGACCCATTCAAAAGGGGATTGTTATTGGTTCATCAGTTGGAGGTGGGAGCTCAAGTTCTTCGAAACCTAAGCCAACTGAAGCTGACAGGGGAAAAGGAAAAGAGATAGCTGTTGAAAAATCAAAAGATGAAAAGATGGCTGAGATTGAGGCAGAAATGGAGAAGCAAAGACAAATTCAAAGTATCATGAGACTTCGTGAAAATGATCCACCAACAATGGATAAAGGTGATCCGAAGAAACTCCATAGCTACGAAAACATTGAAGCCAGAGTGTCATACAATGAAATGTATGCATTCGAAAAGAAGCCTAGAAAAAGCTATTCTATCAAAAACACTGATATGAATCAGCTTCATTTCCCTGTTAACGAAATGATGTTTATCACTGCTGAATACAAGATTATTGAGAAATTTAAGAATGAATATGATTTTCTACATATGAAACTGAGGTTTCATGCTGTGGTAGGAAAAGATCAGGAAGAGGTTTGGTCCCTTATCAAGATTGTTCGGGCGATAAGCGTGACTAAGGATGTTTTGTTTGAAAACATGATTCAAAACTTTCGGTTTCATGTTGTAAGGGCAAACAATGTGATTTGTGACTTTTCTGTGGCTGATTTTCCATTGATGGACTTGAATGATCTTATTTAAGTTGCATTAGCTCTCAAGGATATGGATGCATTGAAACTTCAAGGAACAGGAAAGGAATTTTTGAGGTTTGGGCTTGGTCACATCAAAATTTTCATAGACAATTACTATGATTGTCTAGTCTTAACTGATATAGAGTTATGTACGACTCTAGGAAAGGAAGTTAAAGTGGCTCAAGAAGCTGTGAAGAGCCAAGTAGAACATAAGAAGTTTGTTGATGGGGAAATATGTTTGAAGTCAATAGGACTTGTTTTTTCGGGAAAAACAAGAAGGGAAAAGCTAAGAGGTTCTTATTTCAAGCTTCGGAAGTGGAAAGTTATACAACAGCTCAATATACGAACTTTATTGTTCGTATGAACAATTTAAAGAAAAACAATGAAGGAGATAAGACTGAGCTGAAGAAGGTTATGAGCTGGTATTCTAAGATTCGAAGGATGATGCATATGGCTGCTCAAATACTTACAAATTGAGTTCGTCACTAATTACAAAAGGGGAGAATGTTAGTGTTGAAAATGTTGTAATGTGTCGAACTAGTTTGAGTAGTTTCGAAGTCTGTAATCTATTTACTAAGGGATTATTGTTTCGAAGTCTTAATGTCTAGCCCTTAGTATTTTTTGTATACTTTCTAATTCTCTTATAAATAGGAGTTGTACTCAGAGTTAGATAGGACTTTTTTAGAAGTTATTCTCTCTAGAACACTCTTTGTATTGTGAAAGTATAAGTGAGGTATAAACCAGATCTTATTTACTACTTGTGTTCATTTTACTTTGTTTACTCTGATTTCATTCTCATACTCGATTAATCACTTCTACAGTTAGTTTTGGTTTATTAGACTTTGTGAGACAGGTAAGTCTTCTCACTATACAATGTAGGATGCCAGTTGTCTTTGTGATACTTGCATGGAAGACCCCAAGGATAGTCTATGACATGTGTATGAAAGACTATTGGGGTAATCCATGACACTTGTATATTAGACCACTATGTTTAAACCCGTGGAAACCACGGTTGACAAAAGAAAAACAATTTTTATAATTCAAAATCCTAATGATTATTAAAATTTTGTAATTTTGTTTTAATTACCAAAATAGAGGTTTTGTTTGTAAGTTTAGAATATTGTTTTAAAATAAATATATATACTATTATGAATATCAAATTTACATTTTTTAAGTTTAGATATTTGATAAAATCATAAGTTTATAGGATGCAATATACATTTGAGTATAGTGAAAAAAGATAATAAATCATGAAAATGAGATTAAATCGTTGAAAGGACATTGATATATTGATATATGGTAAGTTAAACATGACGGTAATGTAATAAACATATATGAACACAAAACTAAAAATAATAATCATGTACAATATAATATACAGTGTAATGTAACGTACTTTCTTCATGTCAAGATTAATGATAAAATATTCATATTGTACAATCAAATATACAATGTAGTAGAATGGAGTAGGCAAAAATATAAAAAACATACGTGAACAAAATATTAAAAAAATAAATTACTAATGGGACAAACCGAAATACCAGTAAAATAAAAACATGACTTTTATATACAAATATATAAAAAAAAGTAAATTACAAAAATGGTCCATCTGATTTGGTAAGATTTGTAGTTTTTGTCCGTAAGTTTAAAATTTGATAGGTTACATCCCTATAATTTATGAATATTGTAGTTTTGGTCCTTATTTCACATAAAAAGACTAACTTATCTTTTTTTTTTCTTTTTCATTTTCTTTTAGAAATTTATTATTATTATTTTTAATTTGATTATTATTATTATATAACAATTTTATTTGTTCTTTATTTTAGTAGGATTTGTATTATAAAACTATTTTTATTTTTTTTAAATTATTTACCTAAATTATATATATATATATATATATATATATATATATATATATATATATATATATATATATATATATATATATATATATATCATATTATCATTTATTCTTAGCTTTATTTATTTATCTTCGTTTTTGTAGTTTTAAAATATTTCAATATTTATGACCTTGTATTTGAATATAGGATTTAATATATATTTTTTTTGTTTTGTTCGTTCACGTCATATAAGATTTTTTTTTATCTTTTGATCGAATAAACAAATTAAAATAGAACCCTGAATAAGTATCAAATACCAAATATAATTATTTAATGTTTTTTATGTGTTTTTCGTTTACACAATTTATTATGTGCTTTATTTTTTTTATTCAGCTCTAATATGTTTTATTTTTACTTTTTAAATGAATAATCTTAAATATTATGATAAACAACTATCATATTGTCATAACAACAATCGAAATAACAATTATATTTTAACAACAATTTGTTAAAAGAATAATCTTAAATAAAATCTACCGTTTGTTAATATCCAATAAGTATATATATTGTTTGAAATAATAAAAAATTCTCCTCGTATTTTAATTCGAATCCTATTCATTTGTTAAAATTTACCGCTTGTTAATACTCATTTTGTTATGATGGTATGGTAGTTGTTTATCCTAGTATTTAAGATTATATGTTTAAAAAGTAACAATAAACCTCATAAAGCTGAATAAAAAAAAAGTAAAGCACATAAACAAATGATGTAAACGAAAAATACATAAAAAACAATAGCAACTAGTTATATTTGATGTTTGATAGTTATTCAGAGTTCTATTTTAATTTGTTTATTCCAACAAAACATATAAAAAAAACGTTAGATAATTTGAACGAACAAAACTTAAAACAAAAGTATTAAATTTTATATTCAAATTAGACGTCAAAAATATTAAAAGATTTTTAAACCACAAAAATAAAGATAAACAAATAAAGCTAAGAATAACTAATAATATGATATATATATATATATATATATATATATATATATATATATATATATATATATATAGTGTTGAATATTTAATATAAAATTAAAAATAATTTTATAAGAAATACATACAAATTCTATTAAAATAAAGAACGGATAAAATTATTGTATAATAATAATAATAATAATAATAATACTTTGTTAAAAGGAAATGAAAAAGAAAAAGAAAGAGTAAGTTAGTGTTTTTGTATGAAACAATGATCAAAACTGTAATATTCATAAATCATAGGGATACAATAGTTAAACTTAATGACCAAAGCTGCAAATCTAACCAAAGCATATGGACCATTTCTGTAAATTACTCTATAAAAAATAAATTTAGCCACAAACATACATCATAGAAATAAACACAAATACAACATGTAATATTTATAATATTTAATATAAATGGACATTATATAAAATTATTATCAAAAATATCTCCATATAACAATAATTATATATATATATATATATATATATATATATATATATATATATATATATATATATATATATATATATATATATATATATTAAACTTGGACAATCCGTAGGAATAATGACTTCATGTTGATTTGCGCAACAATTATATATATATATATATATATATATATATATATATATATATATATATATATATATATATATATATATTAAACTTGGACGATCCTTAGGAATAGTGACTTCATGCTAATTTGCGCAACAATTATATATATATATATATATATATATATATATATATATATATATATATATATATATTAAACTTGACAATCCTTAGGAACAGTGACTTCATGCTAATTTGCGCAGAATAGGAACTAATGTTGAATTATGCAGAAATGGTGTCTACGTGTTTCATTGGTGTGCTTCTTTTCTTTTACTTATTTATTTTGGGTCATTGTATGCATTGTCGTACACGTGTTGTTTGTGCTTTGCTTCACTGTCTTCTCAGCCAATAATATTCTAATTTCTGTAACCCACCGCCATTGATCCGACTGTCACCGCTTATCAATACAGGTTCCCCTTTCGTTGAATTTTTCTCCTAAATCCGAAATCGCTGACTGTCTTCTTCTGCTCACTGCCGCTTCCTCCATTCATATGTGTTCTGCTCCTACTCTTCTTCATGTCACGAATTCTTTCCATCTGATCCATCTTTCTCCGGTGAGATCGTCGGCCCTCACTACGGCGGCTGCCTAGCGCCGCCATACCCAATATTCTCTCCATTTGTGCTACTGACAGCAGCCCAACACTAAAGACCAAGTGCTGCTTCTCATTATTACATTCTCAAATGTCTTTCTACAAGTAAATGTGATTGACGCTTCCCGAGGGTTTTGCACATTTGCCTCCATCTAATTTTCCACCTGCGATTCTTCTGTTGTTCAGGTTTCTCTTGTGACTTTCTTCTTTCCTTTTGATTATGTTCTTTTTATGATGATATGATGTGTTATTTTGTGTGATTTAGGGTTATATTGGGTCATTGTGGTTCTGATCAGAAATACAGATTCCTCAAAGCCATCCCGGTAGGCTTTAGTTTATTTTGGTTTTTATTTAGAATATTATACTTCTTGATTCATCTCCACCCCACTTCTTAAATTGATTGTATAAATGTTTTTTTCTTGATAGACCTTCCAGGGTTCTATTATGACGTAGAGAAGAACATATATTTTCCTGTAAAATCACCAATTCCAGGTTCTTCTTCTAGGAACAACTCTTCTGCTTCAACCAGCGCTCAAAAACCACCCCCGAAACCCAACAACAAGGTAACACCAGCTAATCTGTAACCTTAACACACTTCCGATATGATAATATCTACAAATTAAAGACTCGAGTTTGAACATTCATTTATACAGACGACATATGCAGCCAAAGTTGTCAAGATGCTTCATGTTAAGGAGCTATGTGGTGATTCAATCAGCTGTAAAAAAAGAAGGTCAACTTTCAAGAGCAATACCAAAAGATACATACATCAAGACCTATAGTAAGTTCAACATCTGATTCTATTGAGAAAGTGATTTAACTTAGGGATGAGCAAAAACCGAACCGAAAAACCGAAAAACCGAAAAAAACCGATATAACCGAAACCGAAAAACCGAAACCAAAACAATAACCGACGGTTTAGGTTTGAATTTTACAAAAACCGAAAAATAACGGTTTGGTTCGGTTTTGACGTATAAAACCGCCCATAAAAACCGAACCGACCCACATATATATTATTTATTATGTTTTAAACTTTTAGTTTTAGACTTTAGACTTTATCTCTTTAATACTTTATGTTTATTTTCAATAAAGTGTTAATGGTGTTAAACTTTGATATTTTAAACATTTTTATGTTTTTATAATACTAGAATTCGTACTCTTTATTTTGGTATATTTAAAGTAGATACAATACTATTTATCGCAACGTATTTTCACTAGGTTTGAACCCAAAAACTAGAAAAAAAAAATAGGAGCTCATAAACCCACGGTTTAAAACCGAAAACCCATAAACCCAACCCGGAAAACCGAAAAACCGAACCATGCAAAAACCGAACCTATATGGGTTTAAAAATCGAAAAACTGACTTTCTACGGTTTGGTTTGGTTTTAGCCAAAAACCGACCCAAACCGACCCATGCTCATCCCTAATTTAACTTTCATTTCTTATGTAATGAATCTATATCTTGCATTAGATTTGGAAATATAGAGGGTTGCTGATGCTGCATTAGAACACATATGCTTAGATGTTTAGACTCCAAATAGGCTTATATAAAAAGGTACCATTTTTCACACCAGTCACCAATCATTATCATCTTCTGATCCAGTCTGTGATTTCGATTTAGAAGAGAGAAGGATTAGTAATTGGCTTTGCGGGAAAGTGCATGAGATCGAGAAGCAAGAAGAGGGGTCGTCTTTTTCAATGTTGAGAATGACAACTTGGGATACACACACAAATAAATAGATGGTCCAAGAAGTTTATGGGGCTTTAATTTCGTTTATGTGGGTTGGGCTGCCATTGATGAGGCTAACCAATAGGTATTTGTTTCTACTCAAATTCTTTGAACAATCTGGAAAAGGTATAAATCACAAGTCACTATTCAATTTTGATTCATCACAAATTACAATTATCATTTTTTTTCAACATAGGTAGTGCATAAGGTTGCTCCGAGCTCATAAGTAATGGGCAGGAAATCCGGGAAGAAAGTGGGAATGGTGACAACTGTTCTTGGGCCTCATGGGGTTGGGCTAATTAGGCTTGAGGAAGCTTTCAAAGGGTCAGGGAATTTAGTAATCAGAGGAGAAGAAGAAGATGTGAGGGTGGTGACTGAAACATTTCCATTATCTCTCCGTGTGTGTGTGTAACTTTTTGACCGGTATGTAAATAAAGATGAAATAGCAACGATAGGGTTTTGGAGTTGGCTGATATGGTTGATATAGGAAGATAAGTCGTAGGCATGAGGCAAGGGACGCATACCATGTGTTTGATAAGAATCCCCAACGAAAGTGCATTTCAAATGGACAAGTGTAGCTGACTGGCATTGACCTTTTTAGCTTTTTTTTTGGGAAAATCTTTCCTAATCTATGATTAGGTATGCAATTGCCATTAATCTCAGTTCATATTATCTATATGTTTATATTTTTGGGAATTTTCACATTAGTTTTTTCATTGGCTATATTGGGTCCATATTTTATATGCGATTATGGAGCTAGGTTTCCAATTATTACTCTGATTGTGCTTTAATTTGATCAAATTTGAAGTTTGTAGAGCTAGCTAGGGACTCATTATGATCCCTTACATGTCATATGAACATCATGCATATGACTACTGTAAACACTCCGTATCTCTTTTATTCAATCAATGAATTTTTTCTTAATCTCAATTGCTAATAATTTCATTTGATTCTGATCACAAACCATACAATTAGCTGATTTCAATATCCTTCAGTTGTCTAGGAGAAGACCTACAGTTGCAAATTTATATAAGTTATTGTTCGACTGGATCAGTGAAATTGTTAGACCTGGTGAAGAAGGCCATCAAACAGAAACAAAAATATAATCTTTTAGGATGTCTTTTACAGCTGTAGTGGTCATCCAAGTGTGAGTAATGATAGGTGTGGTGGACGTGTTTCCATTTTCCATATTTTAAATCAAAGATTACATGTAATTGTAAATCTGAAACATCATAATTTACTAATTACCAATTGAGAAAGTATATGAAAAATAATCATGTTTGATCTTACCAGGTTGTTGTCGCAGGATGCTGAGAACAAAACATTATTGTATAATATGGTCATTAAGAATTATTCCCAGGTTAGTTTTTATAACTTATGTCTACAATCCTTATGTTTTATTATAAAATGAAAATGAAAATATTCTCCTATTACCTCTTTATTTTTGCCAAATCACTTTATATACTCATCATCTCTTCCAACCTCACCCATCCACCTACCTACCCAACTACCCACACACATAAATAAACCCACTAACCCACAAAATCAAAAAACGGATGGATTCCATTATGTAGTGTATTTGTTTGCCAATTGGACACAATTTTAGGTGAAGTAGAACACAACATCAACATGAGTGATGGATTTTGTTGTGGACAGGTTGCTTAGCATCACACCATTCCATTTACCTCAATAAACTTTCTAATTTCCTTCCATTGAGTAATATTTTGCCTGCCACATCAGCATGGTAAAGCAGTCCAAATTTAGAAAGTTTAGTGACCTAAGATACCAAAAATGGAATACTGATCTTAACTTTAAGGTGAATGGATGTTTACCCTTTGCTCCTAAATACCAAGCAGCAGCTGTAATTGGAAAGAAGATGATTATTGTTGGTGGTGAATCTCAAAATGGATTATTAGACGATGTACATGTAGTATATATTTTCCTATTTATTTGTCTTCAATTATTGTAGAATTTTAGCAATATAATCACTTGCTAAATCATGAAATGCTTTTTTGATAATTTTTTTGCTTAAAAATACACTTGCTGTGTGCATATTACTAAAAGTTGTGTAATGTGTATGCTTTTTCAGGTTCTCAATTTTGAAAATCTTTCATGGACAACAACTTCATCAAGATTGTACCTTTCACCATCTACTCTTACACTCAAGATTCCAACATGCAAGGGTCATGGTTTGGTATTTATTAACTATTATTAGAATAAACAAACAAATATATTGCTATTTGTTGATTTTAATTATAAATTTAGTAATATTGTTTTTTTTTGTATTAGGTACCTTGGGGAAAGAATTTGCTTTTGATTGGAGGGAGAACTTCCCTACCAAGTGTATGGGATTTTGATGCAGAAACAGAGGCTTGGTCACTTATGGAAGCAAAAGGATCCTGCCCACACGATAGAAACAAATAATAGTGAAAAGGGACGACTCAATACAACAATATTAGAAATTTTCTTTTCTATTTAAATTTTGATTATGATTAGCATCATTTTGCACTTACAGTAAAGGCAGTAAAAATAGAACTATAGAAGGAATAATTCAAGTGATTTGTCAAAAATTCATTTATTACTAAAAACATAAAATGGTTATAACAGAGGTCAAAACTCTCAAATTTGTTGGAAAATTAGTATATTCATAAGGATGTTGTGTTTTAAAAATCACACATCTGGCCCCGCAACGCGGGATAACTCACCTAGTTACAAATAATTATTATTGGGTTTGTGTTCTAAGTTATGTTATTTTCTCTTTTAACTTATAAAAGAAAATGGAGAAAACATATTATATTCATTCACCTAGACTTAAATTGTTATTTGATTTATCAACTAATTAAAAAAGATATAAAAAATAATATTAATGGGTTATTGATTTGGTTATTTTAAAAAGTAAAATAAGTAAATAATAGGAACAAAAGGAAATTAAAACCTTATTTCCTCATGTTCGATCAGAAGCGGGAATAAGAACATAAAACAAAAAAAGTGTGTCTTTGGCGTATATTTCATATACGATCAGAAGAAAAACAAAGAGGATGGGGAAGCCGGAGTCGGGCTCCTCACCGGAAAAGATGGCTGCGAAGCAACACAAAAACCCCATTTCCCTCCTCTTTGTGGTGCTTGATGGAGAACTGAAACCAAGAAATAGAAGCGAGAGAAGTGGAGAGTGGTGGTCATCGGGGATGTTACAGCCGACGAGTAGAGGCGTCGGTGGTCCGAATGAGGCTGGTGGTGGTCGGACTCCATTCTATGACAACCTTAAACCTCGAATTTCTATCATAGATTCAGTTCATGGAAGGTAATTTTGAGGCCCAAGAATTAATAATTTTTATTCGAATCCTTAAATTATTTAAAAACGATGGAACTGGTCATTTAAGGTTAAGTTAAACACTATTAGAAGCTTAATTTCACAAAAAAAATGATTATGAAGCTCTTGTTTGAGAAATATGGAACTCCATATTTATTTTTGAACATGTCTGATCATACTTTTGTTGAAATCCTAATTTTGAACCGGTCGTCGAAGGTTAAGCTACACATAAGCACTTTTTTGTATTTTTGAAAATAACTATAGTTTCAAAGAGAAACACATGTTGATCATAATTTTATTGAAATCCTAATTTTGAACATACTTTCACAATTGATTTATAAAGGTAGGTGAAGCAGACATTATCATCACGTAGGAAATATGTATCCATCAAAGTAGGATCCTATAATTAATTTTTTATTGTAAATTGCGGAATGTAGGATGCAAAAATAAGTATTTTATAAAATTCATTTTTGCTTTTGAATATGAAATGTTTAATAAACTAAATGTTAAAGCATCATAATTTTTTTATCCATATGTATGTTGACTGGATCACACCCATCACAAAAAAATCATTACAAGAGAGTGCATCAGAAGGAAATAAGCCATGTAAACTGCTCACTTTTTCAAGAATTATTTGTATTTGGAAAAGATCATGATAGTTGAGTACGTAAATTTATTGAAACTTTTAACCTTTTTAATATTTTTCAATGCCATTAAACTTCTGGAGGATGATCATAGCAATGTAATTTAATTTGTTACCAACTTTCATAGCAATGCAATCTGATACAAATTAAAGGCCAAAGTACATTGATATTGTAAAATTTAATTAAAAAAATTTGATTACATTGGTATGAATTATAAAATAATATCAAAATAAGATAATAAATGATGTACATAGTCGTTAAAAAACCAATAATGTATATTGGTATAAATCAAAATTATATTGTTGTAAACAATTGCAAGGGGATTCAAAGTTAAGAAAGCAATAATGTATATAGGTATAAAATTAAATTAATAGTTAATAACATTATCAAACAAAAGTAAATTGCCATTTTTGGCTAACTTAAATACAATGATTATGGTATATATGCATCAAAACACTAAAAAAAGTGAAAATTTACATCTTTCATACATCACAAAATCATTGATGGTATAATTGATTAAAAAAAACTTTACGTTCTAAATCAAAAGTACATTGGCCTTTTTGGGCAATTTGAAAGATTGATGACATTGCACTCGATCCAAATTGCGACAATTGACAACTTAAAGTCAAGCCAAGTCCAAAGATGTATATTGTATATGTAAAACCACATTGTAACTTTGTTGCATTTTATCGTCTTTAGCCATGAAAGAATGTTTATATATATATATATATATATATATATATATATATATATATATATATATATATATATATATATATATATATATATATATAAACGGAAAACCATGTTTATATAAGTTATTATGTGCATTATACTTATTTATAAGGTATGATAAATTAAGAAGTTATAACCTATCAAATTCGTGACAAAACCGACACGACACCGGGAATCAAAAAAATTGAGTTTATGATAGATTACTTTTTAGCCTTAGTGATCTAAATGAAAGTTGTAGAGTACATCTCACGTTTTGGTGCCCACACATTGACTATTAGTTACAGTCAGACCGGCAGGTTATGGGTGACAAATGTCACATCATTTTGATGCCTGAAGAACGTCGAGGCATGCAAGTCATTAATATAACGGTTATGAAAACTCACATGGGAAAACGTCTATACGTGCAATTTACACGAAAACACATTTCGTCGAATGGTTTTATAAATGTATAAAACTACATATTACTAATTTAAGTACGGTAAAATACTTATTCTTTTCGGTCTTAGAACAATTAAGACTACAATTTAGTTTTATGGAAAATATAGGATTTTCCGGGATAAACACCATTATTTTACAAGCAACCGGCCTGCAACTAATTTTATGGAAAATATTTGATTTTCTAGAAACAAACGTGATTATTTACAATAAATGACATACAATTATTCATACAAACTAGACGAATCTCGCGCGTTGCGCAGTGAAGATTAAAAATTTATTATTAAAATATTGAAAAATATATGTTTAAAATAGTTATGTTATTGACATTAACTTTGAGATAATATTTTTACACTAATATATATATATATATATATATATATATATATATATATATATATATATATATATATATATATATATATATAATCTCTATTATTTTGAACAATAATATTCATTGACATCAACCAAAATACCTCATTAATAGAATTAAATATAATTATCTATTTAGTATTATTTTTAACAATTATTATTATTGATTAATTATACTTTTACTTATGTGATCATTTTCTAATTTCAATAATGATGTTCATTTAAAATACAATTTTTTATAGCTAAATGTAATTTATAATTTGATGTTATTATCATTTAAAATTGTTATTCATTAATTTAAAACCACTTATTATTAATAATAAGTTAAATAAGACTTTTAAGAACACTTAATATTATTATTTAAATGTGGAACATACACTAAATAATAAAGTGATAAGACAGACAATTTGCATTTCAAAAGAGACTTGCATGGATAATATGGCATATCAATGTAATTTAATTTTATTATTTATAATTATTGCTTATTTCTTTTAAAACCGCTTGTTATAAGTGAAAGAAACTTTTAAAAAACACTTATTATTATAATTAAAATGTTAAAAACATACTAAAACATAAAGTGAAAAGATTGACAATTTGCATTTTAAAAAAGGCTTACATGGATAATATGGATCATGATTTTTAATTAGTTATTGTTTTGAAGCAACATGAACATACAAACATATATATAATAGTTAATTAAATATTATATATATATATATATATATATATATATATATATATATATCACGTTCCATAACATATGATCGATAATATGAATCTAATCTAATTTACATGAAAATTTCAACCACAACATACAATGATATTCTTAAAAGAATATTTAAGTCAAGAAAATACAAAAAAGAATTAGTATAAAACAAACTTACAAATTAAAAACTTCAACATAATAACATGGCTCGAAAAATTGTTCAAAACCCTCAAACCAACACAAAAAACTTTAAACTTGTTTTCTTTGTGAATTTTGTATGTGATTTGTATTTGTGTGTCTACTAAAAAAGATTGACCTTTTTATAGTAGAGTATCCATTAATTGTTTATTAAATATATTATATAAGTTATAAAGCCTTTGAATTGTAAATCATTATTAAGAGATTTTTGAGTGGTATTCATTAAAATAAGAGGTTTCAAATGCTTAAGGTGTTTGAAAAATTGTATGGGGGTTTCAAATGCATGAGGTTCAAGGAAAAATGCTAGCTTTATAAGTATGTATGATATGATACTTATGAACTCACCAACTTAATTGTTGACACTTTTTCAAACAACTTGTATTCTCAGAGAATCTGTAAAACAGGTAATCATCAGCTTTTGAGGCCGGAGCGCTAAGGCATTAGTTCCAAACATCATTTTGTCATCATATTATAATTTATTTGGAAACATGTAACTTTTGAAACAATGTAACCTTTTAAATTATATCTATATTGGTTGTGTTTGCTTTCTTTAGTATTCAATTGTTATGATACTGTACATGACGTCATCCGCCCCCGAACGTTTCTATCGTTCTGGTTTGGGGGTGTGACATAAATGGACGTAATCACTAAAAATCATCAACCTTATGTATACAATAGAGAATGACAGCTTTAACCTTTGACAAAAATGTTTAAAGCAATATTCCATAAGGGACAAAAAAGCATTTTAATGTTCTTTGAAAAGAATTGCTATAATTTGCTACAATAGATATACTTTTTGACTTAGGTGTTAATGTATTTTCTATTGGTTTGATGGACCTCTAACCATTTGTCATACCTTTTTTAAACACGTATCATTTACATAAAGAGTACCATTTATCCATTGTACTTTTAAAATAATCATATCTTAGGATTGTACATTAAAAACAATATTTACTTCAACAATCTACTTTGACGTCTATGTATTTGTTGAAATATATGTTTTTGCTATTAACAACTGTTAATTAGAAATTGAGTACATGACTATTGGTGTGTGACAACCCGAAATTTCTACCTTGTTCAATTATTCAAATCAATCAAGGTCAGACTCGTTTTGCTATCTTCTAGCACTATTTTGAGTCAATTTGAGTGTTCTAAGCATAGGACCTTCAAGTTAGGGTGTAGAAATGGGTCCCACAAGTTCAAACACTTCACAAAATGGCCATACACTCCATTATGAGGAGTGTACGGCCGTACACTTGGGTGTGCGGCCGTACACCACCCCCTCTGGCCGTACACTCTGGTCTATATATTGAGTACTTAGCCTCTATTCAACCCTTTTCACATGCCTTAGCCAAGAACTCATTTATGCTCTCAACTATCATCCATTTCTGCACCTATATCATCAAGATTGTAAGTATTCTTCCCTTGATCTGTTGATTCTTCCTCTATCTTGTATGAATCATTGATTTCATCAATGAAATCACTTCATTTGGTCGATCTTCAAGTGTTCTTCAGTTTCACCAAGAACACCTACTAAGTTCTTGGACCTCAAACACCCCTGAAAGGCTTCTATATCGTAAGTACTCGTTCCCATGTTTGTTACTTACTAGATATGCCATTAAAAATCGTCTAAAATCATGAACATCAAGGAGTGTACGGCCATACACACTCCATGTGGCCGTACACCCCTTTGTTTGGTGCATATTAGCCTTAAAACTCATATTATATGTTAAAGCATGTTCAAGAACACCTAGATGATACATGATATGACCTTGAAACACAATTTTGACCATCTTTACAAGATCATCAAGGGTGTAAGGCCGTACACACCCTTTGTGTGGCCGTACACACCCTTTTAGGGCCAAAAATGGTAACAAACACCCCTTTAAGTTAAGCTATGGCTAAGACACACTTCCTAGATGGTTCCCAAGGCCTTAAGACACACATTAGCATGTTCCACAGGGAGTGTGCGGTCGCACACCCTGGCCGCACACACACAAAATTGATGCATTCTGGCCTTACACTCCACTGGTGAGGCCATATAACCCTTATATGCAATCATATGTGATTGTAACACTTCAAAATAAGTGTTTTCTAGTCCCTAAAGTGATTTCCTATCATAATTAGTTGAGTTAAACACTAATTATATACATGTGTGTACTATTATATGCTTATCAGGATCTACTTGTGCCCGAGATTTTACTTAGCACTCAGCATCCTTTCCCGATATTACAGTCAATCAACTCATTACAGGTGAATTCATACCCCTACAATTGTTACACCCCAAAACCGGAACGGCGGAAACGTTCTGGGGTGGATGACGTCATGTCAAGTATCACAACATATGCAGTATAGTAATGAAAGTACAACAACCATTGCATTAATAGTAATAGTTTTACATAAGTTACATTTTATAGAGACATCAAAGTAATACAGAAACTAGTATAGATGCAGCTCGGTTCTAGGCTGGCTTCACAAAAGCTCCCGGGTGTACATGTCTATTGCTGACCTGAGAATACAAGTTATTTTGAAAGCGAGTATCAACATTTTTATAAATGCTGGTGAGTTTATAAGTATTTAGTGTCATTTGTGTAAGTAAGCATTTTATTCAAAATAACTTTATAAAAGTAGTAGTTTAGAATCTATGGTGTATTAGCGTCCTTTCCTAGAAAATCCTATATTTTTTAATTAAAAGCAGTCTTCTACCAAGACTCGACGGTGTTATGTTTTAAAGAGAAATTTTCCCTGAAATACTATCATTACCAAAATACGGTATTTGACTTTAAAGAAAGTAAGAGAATATCACTAGTAAAAATACTAAGGGAAAATAGCATATGCCTCAGCAGAAAATACTGCTGACTAAGGCAAAAGAAATCATAGACTCTAGGAGAGTATTGAATGAATGATACGCCTGGCTCAGTCTAACAAAAGGAAACACAGACCCCAGACGATATCAAATGTACGATACCGCTAGCAAGGTCTAAAACAAAGGAACACAGACCCCAGGCAGTATCAAATGAACGATACAGCTAGCAAGGTATAAAACAAAGAAACACAGACCCCAGACAATATCGAATGAACGATACAGCTAGCAAGGTCTAAAACAAAGAAACACAGACCCCAGACAGTATCAAATGAACAATACAGCTAGCAAGGTCTAAAACAAAGGGTAATCGTAAGAGTGTTGTTTCAAGAATACAATGTTAATTCTCGTTACCTTAAGGCCATGAATTTTAAGGTAAACCTGGAGATACTCGTAACCATACTGATTGACACTAGAGTACTTGACGCCCTGCAAGCGTCGAAATAAATGTGACATTTGTCACCCCTTGGCTTGGTAGGCCGTGGAATGTAGCTAGCAATCAGGGTGCGGGAGTGTCAGTCCCGTATAGATCTATACACACAATGCCCGCTCTCCCTCCAGGAGACTCTGGTTACCAACTTGACAACGGGGAAATCCGTGTCCTGAAGATGCACCTCGTATTCTGAATTCTATTAGAGGCGCTGGAGAAATGATATAGACTCGCGAATGAACTGACTCCTTTGGAATTCTCGTACTAGAAAGAGTAAATAGAATCTCCTAACTATTCCTATAATAGTTACTAGTGTCTCTGATCTATGAATGATGAATGGAAGGATGCCCTTGCTACCCAAGGGAAATGAACCGGTCGATGTAAACTTTTATGTCTATACGTGTATACATGATATATAACTAATGTTTAAACGACCTTCGGACAGATATCCGATACCCACCAGACCACATCCCAACAAGGAAAAGGAAATAGGGCGAACTAGCCTTCCTAAGTCTTTTAAACATTATTTATATAACTATACAAGTACATGCATGCATTTAACGAAGTAGAAGCCTAGAAGTATAGAAGAAAACTTTGGTAAAACCTTTGGAAAACCTTTAAAAATAAGAATTTACGACTTGATATTGTTATGTAAAACAAGTTTTGAAAACCGCTCATAAACACGTTTTGAATATAATTTGATAACACAATATAAGTAAAGAAAACCTTTGTTTAAAACACTGTTGTAACTGGTTTAGAAGTAAAACATACAGCACGAGATATAATTTGAGAAAATATTTAAACAAGCAAAGACGTTTTGGAAAACCATCCATAGTATTATACTTGGTAAAACAGCTGAAAGTGTAATAAATCCTTGTGCATGCGGGTTATTAATCACATATGATTGATATGATAACTAGCATGTTTTAACTTGTATTCCCCCCTATAAAAGCATGTAAAAACATTTAAAAGGTTAATTCAGGGGTATGAACTCATATGTTGTAAGTGGATCGGGTGGAGGTGCCGGTTGGGTGCTCGGTGTCAAGTAAAGACTTGAACACACTTAGTGACCTATTAACATATGATGACATATGTTTACATACAATTAGTAATTATAATACTAATTAAACACGTATAAGCATCCTAATGTGCGGAAAACACTTTGGTCAAGTGCTAGGAGGCTATTAGGTTGCAAATAAGGGAGTGCATGGCCTAGTCAGGGAGTTTGCTCTTCAAAAGTAAACTCTTTATAGAGTTTACGGCCCTAAGACCACATCCCCATGAGTTTTCGGCCGTAAACTCATGGGTGGTGTGCTCTTGGATGATTTAAAGTCTTATCTCACTAGTGGAATTAAGCTAGGCTCAAATCTAGGGCTTATGAAGGGTTTAAGGCCTCAAATAGACCATTCATCGGAGTTTACGACAGTAAACATAGAGTTTACAGCCGTAAACTCTTACTAGCCCCTTCCTTTTGTGTTTTGATGGTTCATACTTGTTTCTAGTCAATTATACAAGTCATAAGGGGTGTTAGGGGCATCATATGACCATTTTATCAGGTTTACGGCCCATGGACCAATCCTAGGAGGGTTTACGGCCATAAACTCCAAAGTCCTTGGTTTAATTGATGTTTAAAGCCCCTACTTCAATGGTGGTTGGTTCTAGACATTTACCCAAGTCATAGGAGGTGTTTGAGGGCAATTCTAACACCTTAAAAGGTGCTCACGGCCCTTGAAGAGGGGTTTACGGTCCAATAGTGTTCTTGGGCCGTAAACTCATGTTTACTCCTCAAAATTCAAGGTTTTAGTGTTCTAAGCTCGAAGGTGTAAGTCCACAAGTCATATCTAAGCCCTAGGAGTAATTTAGAGGGGTTTTGGGGCTTTAAAACCCCACTTATGGGTGTTTTCGGCCCAAGAGTGTTCTTGGGTCGTAAACACATGATTTGGCCACTTTTGGATGTTTTAAACACGAATTTGCATGTTAAATAAGCTACACAACAAGTTAGGATAGATTACCTACGATTTTGGAGCTCGAAATTGGCGTTTTTGGATCGAAAGCAACTTGTAGAGAGAGAGAGAGAGTGAAAAGGGTGTAAATGAGGTTTACTCACCCTTATATAGGGGTTTGAGTTGGTGGCTTGGTGGAAATCTACCCGATACTGATGTTAAACGGGGTTTTTGGTCGCACCCGAATTAAATGGTCATAATTCGACTTGGTTGAAACTAAAACTTTTTCAAGGGAATATTGAGGGTGTTCCTAATTTGTAGTCATTATAAAAGTCCCAATTTAATTAACCTAATCCAAAAGGTTAACGGAAAAATTAAATAAAGCGAGTTTTATTAACGGAAGAAGAGGTTAAAAATGACCGGATAAATTTTGGGTTGTCACAACAATCAACCTTTTTAATTGTTTTAAATGCTTTTAAGTGGGGGAATACAAGTAAACACACTGGAAATTGTGTTAGTATAAGCATTTATATACTTGCTAAACATCTTGTTTCAAACCATTTTCAAACTACTTTTAAAACACTGTTAGACTTCTTTATAAAACCATTCCTAAACTGTATTTAAACTCTCGTCAAACTCTTTTACTTTTAAAACCATATTCATTTATGTATTAGTGTATAAGTATGCTCTAATGGACTTAGGACTATTGTGGATAACCTTGATTCCTTTTCCTTGTTTGGTTGTGGGCTTAGGGTAGGATACACTAGTCCGACTGTCGATTGAATGATAGTTATACATGTTAAATACGTGATAGGATATAAAATTTTATCTTTAAAATTTTCACTTAACTCAATTGTTCGAACCGAGCAATTGACCCGTGTCTACAAGTCGAGATCAAACAAACATCTGGTAAACTATAATAGGTATAGTTTAGCGAACATATACATATACAAAGAACGGAAGAGGATATATACATATACAAGAACAGGAACAAACACATACATACATATACAAGAACAGGAACGAACATATACATATACATATACATACAAGTACAGTAAGAAATACGATGATTAGAATAGGAAATACTATTTCTTGATACAACAATACATTGTTGTATTACCTTTGTAACCAGAGTCTCCTGGAGGGAGAGCGAGCATCGTGTGTATAGATCTATATGGGACAGACACTCCCACACCTCGACTGCTAGCTACAGTCCCAGCCGTTAAGGCCAAGGGGTGACAAAATGTCACCTCACTATTATATGACGCCAGAAGGTCGTCAGGTATTCAGCCGTCAATCAGTATGGTTACAACTAATTTACAATTAACCCTTTAATTAACCACATCGAAATTAAAGGAAATAAGACTCTTTAAGGAGTATAGTACATCTAATACATCTATGAGTCTTCTGTTTTATCATTTCATATTCAGTAGTGTCACCACTAAGATAAAACATTCTATTTTTCAGAATAAATGGTAGTAATAAATGGGAGAAAACATACTTTTATACAGATATAAAGTACTACTACATCTTCCATACTATTTCAAGTACATATGCAAACATTACATTTTTACACGAGAACAAAACATGCAAAACAGTCGGGCCTCGGGTAGAAGGCTACATTCATTTTAAGCAGGAAATATAGGATTTTCTGGGAAAACTTTACAAACTTTTCAAGGTTTTAATACAAACACTACAAGATTTTTAATTACTAAATGACACTAAACACTTATGAACTCACCAGCATTTTATGCTGATACTCTCTTTCAAAATAGCTTGTATTCTTAGGGAACCAGTAAGACATGTATACCCATGCTGCTTTTGAAGGACGGATTGGATTCAAGACTCATCATTATTTTGATTATACATTTTTTTTGGTGTCATTTAAACCTTACAAAGAACACACATGTATTTAACTATCCTATTAATGCAATGGATGTTGTTGCTTGTTTTACTATTATGCTTCGTTATGATACTGTACATGACATCCTCCGCCCCCGAATGTTTCCGCCAATTCCGTTTAGAGGGTGTGACAGATGGTAGATCATTATAACTCACTCACAAATAGTGGGAAAACAGATGTAGGAAACTTGAATAATTTTATAAATGAAGGGTTTAAATAGTATTGAAATATATGTTTTTGCTATTAACAACTGTTAATCAGAAATGCAATTAATGGTCTTACCTCTGCTTTCTACTTAATATGATGCATGATTGAAGAATTAGAAGATTTATGCAGAAGGTATGGTGGTCGGATTTAGCAGAAACGGACGTATGAATTCTGATGTGTGTAAAACTCACTTAGTTTTAATCCTACTTTAATTATCAAATAACACACAAAAGGCAGTGAACCTATCAATTGTGGTATAGTTCAAGCAAGTAGGGTATCGAACACAGGGAACGGCAAATTAAATTAAAAACTAATTCTATCTAAATTACTTTAGCAAATAAGGGTTTTTCTCTAGTTTTACAAGACTAGAAACTTATTAAAGAAAACTAATGCAAGGCTAGAAAAGAACAAATTATCTAGATTCAATAATTGGAAAGAAACTTCTGTTTAGTTCAACTCGGTTAACTTTATGGTTGCTTTTAAGGTAATAGTGCAATGGATTAATTCTTTCGTTGGTTACCGATTCAAGTGATTAAGTTGTGTTCACTATCCTAATCCTTAGCAAATAGACTAATTCAAACAGTGGCCAATTGCTTAACTTAATTATATTTACTAGATTAACTATTCGGGTTAAGTTAGACTTGCAATAGCTAATTAAACTTTTATTTTTAATTAACCTCTTGTTCAATAGTCATCTTACAAGCTCGCACATGAATTTACTCAATTTTACTTGTTAATCCTAGTTTCATATTCATTAATCCTAGACATATGATTTAGTGGTCACTTATCATACGAGGTTGATAATTAATAGATGTTCATGCTAATTAACTATCTTCCTATTAACAGAAAATAAATTATCATTCATACACAAGGTTCTTTAGCAAGCTAATATAACAATTAATCACCAACTTAGAATTAATCCTACCAATCAATCAAACCATATTGTCAACTTTGTATCCCCAAACAGAAGTATAAAGAAATTAGTTCATAACTAAGGTGAATAACAGCAAACAAATAAGTTCAAGTTGCTTAATCATATTGACAAAACAAAAGAATTAAGTAGAATGAGGAAATTACGCCTTAATTACTCCCGGAATTGGATCTAGCTTCTTTGGTCGACTTCTGGGGTTCTTCTGGCTTCTGATTCGCAGCTTAAGGCCTCTGAAACTTTCCAGAATTCCCTCTTTCCGATCTGTGGAATTATCTTTAAATAAGCGGTTCGACTCGTCGAGTCATATGGCGACTCGTCGAGTCCCTCTCACATTAGTCGTAACCTGATAACTGTCTTGACTTCCGAATGCTTATCCTTCTGAATCCGCGACCGGACTCGTCGAGTCAAAAGATAACTCGACGAGTAGAAGCCTTATTTTGGCTGTTTTCTTTCTTCTTTCCACTCTTGAGCTCTCAGCCGCTTCTCTTGCTTCCTTTCGCTTCCGAGCTTCATCTTTGGACTGAAAAACACAATTTAACACTTTTAAGTACCTTTTGTCCTTAATATGTGATAATTTAGCCAATATATGAATAAAAAACTATACTAAATACACACTAAATATGCACATATCAAAATACCCCACACTTGTCTTTTGCTTGCCCTCAAGCAAAACTGAATTTTAACACATTAGAATTACATATAATAACTCCAATCCAACCCATCCATTACGCCAAGACCGCAACGCATGCATTTGTGTCTAAAATTTTTCCTAAAGAACCCCCCATATTCCAAATACTCACAATCCTCATAAACATTCACCCACTCACCCCGAACTATGCTCATTTTATGCAACCCTCCGAATCTATCCTCAGAAAACCTCTTAACCTCAAGGTATTTTTAATCGAGCAACCCAAGCATACATATTCTAGAAAATTACAATTTATCCGATACCACTATGGATTTCTTTGAATTCTTCACTTCTTTGAACATTTTATCTTTGATATCTTTGAATTCACCAACTTGTACTAGCTTTTGGTATCTCCAACTTTTTGAATTTTTGGAATTTTGATCTTTGAACTTCATACTTAACTTTGATGCTCCAAAATTCTTATAACTTTTCTTGTAATTTTTTCTCTCTCTTTTTTTTCATGTAACTCACTTTTTTTTTTTTTTTTTTTTCACTCAAATCCTACATGCTTAAGCAGGGGCGCTCAATCTCAACCTTTATTGGCTAATGATAAAAATCTTCCTGGATACATTTCAGGTTTAGGCTGCTAAACATATTGCATCCCTCAGGCTGAGCAAGGTCGTGTTTTTGTCTCATGATTTCACTAGAATAAGGAGGCCACAAATGCACTAGAACGTATATAGGCTCAACTAAACATTTGGGTTGTCATGCAATTATTAACACAATTCTAACATGAAATCCTATTTTTTTTACCAAAATTTCCTAAATTAGATCCTAAATAATACTTTGGTATGCAAAATTTTTGAAAATAATTGACTATTATGTAACCAACCCCCTACCCCACACTTATGTGATGCAATGCCCTCATTGCATACTATGCACGATAAAGAACAACAAAAATAAGAAGAGAATTGGAACAAACTCCCCTGGAATAGTAGTGGATAGGTTGATCACTCTCATTTAAGCTCCATCTTCAATAAACTTCATACATGGGAACAATCTCATCCATGTATCGTGTGGGTCGCTCTAAACATGCGAAAATCGGCATACGATCTTCAAGAATGGATATGGAAGTGGAAGGATGCAAGTGGTATAAGTAGTAGCATCAAATCAGCAGTCCATCGGTGTAAAAGATGAACGACTCGTCGAGTCTTATGATGGACTCGTCGAGTAGTAGCGCGCATTCTGAAAATATCTGGAAAGACAAAGCGACTCGGCGAGTCTACTTAGTGCACTCGTCGAGTAGGCCACTGAACGAAAAATCTTGGTATTTTGCAACTGTTTGAGTCCATAACAACTGCATTAACGCTTCCTCACATGCAGACTCAATCGCTCATACTCCTAAGACCGGACTTGACACTTTGACGTTAAAAACTTGCTTCCTTGACTCGCTCTCACACGAAAAACAACCATGCTTTTACCTCATCCTAAGTAATCAAAATGCAATCCTGAAAATACTTAAAGCAAACAACTATTAAAAATAATATCTTAAAGCATACACATCAAAAATAAAAGAAAATAAAAATGCAAATTGTTTAAACACAAAAACACAAAAATTAATCCTCATCCTCCTCATCATCGTTATTGGCTCCACTTCCTCCCGCTCCGTTATGGCGTGCACTAATCCGCTCGTCCCACGATGGAATATATGGATAATTCCCACCATCAATATGTGGAATATTGAAGTGGTCAAAAAGTCGTATGTGGGATTGATTGCTAAAATTTAGCCCCCGCGCCATTTGGTCTTGCATCCGCCTCATCTCTATATTGTACCAATCCATGGGTACATCTTCATTCTCTACCGGAATCACCGGCGGCTCATCCTCCATATCCCGTTCCCTTCTCGGTCTCACCCTCCTTCCCGATGCTTCAGGACCTACAACCGGGTCATCATTTGGGATGGCATAATGGCCACCACCATAGTCTTCAATAATTCGGGCCCTGCGGAAAAGAATAGGATTAAATGGGGGTGTCGGGATCAAAGTCATGAGGTTCCAGGCACCACGGTTCATCAACCCGAATGAATTAGCCAAACGGGTGACAAACATGCCTCCATTGATGCGCGATGTTTTGCGATCTTTGACCGCACCCGCTGAGAGGTATGAAGCAATACACCATGGAATGTTGCAAAAGACGCCGGGTGTGATAATGCTCCAAAGGTAGAAAACATCAAGGTTGGAAACCTTGTCATCGTCTTTCCTCTGGTTGATGGTGGAGGAAATAAGGCGGTGAATGAGGCGGTGAGTCGGTGATCGGATGCTCCCTTCCTGCGCGGACTTCGGGATATAAACTTTATTCCCAATGGTGTTCCACCAACCCGTACTCGTGACTCCATCGGGGAACGCCATATGAGTGTTTGCCAAGAAAGCCCGAAAGATGTTTGTTGAAACCAACGGTTGATCATAGATCCCTAGCCGGCAAGCAAGATCCACCACCGAGCATTGACGATACTCGCCCCCAAGACAAAAAGTAAAGCTCGTCGGGTGATACACATCCACTCCCCCATGAAAAGATACCGTGGAAAAGAACTCTAAACATAGCTCCAAATAAACCGGTTCTTGAATGCGGAAGACCCGGCTCCACCCATCACACACCATGCTGTTGCCTTCATGTTGGAACTCCTTCAAAAGGTAAGGAGCTAGTTCTTCTTCATAGCGAACGCTCTGCAGCCATTCCCAATCAATTCTGTTCGGTACATACACCTCCTTCTTCTTAATGTCTGAGAGCTTCTTCTTCCACTTCCTCATTGTTGAAGTGGATTCGATTTGCGGGAAGTTTAACCATGGAAACTCCCCTAGGCTACCAGTTGAAGATTGTCCTCTTCTGAACATGATTTCTGCATAGTAAACACACAAAACCCAGAAATACAGAAAATAATTAAAAACTGGAAGGTTTCTGTAAATCGACTGGACTCGTCGAGTCCATGCCTGACTCGACGAGTCACGTAACCTGCACGAGTCAGTCGACGGGTTGCATGAAATTGGACCTTAAAACTTGTAATTTCTGTCAAGGGTTTTTGTTCAAGGACTACCTACTAAGTACTAAGGTCAAACTAAGCATTCAAAATAACAATATTCATGAAAAATCGAAACCCTAGAATTTCATTATTTTTCAAAAACGGGTTTTTTACATGCAATTGCAGGCATAGATGGCCTTATACTCTCATTTTCTTTAGAAATCAAGAAGAAAGTTGTTACCTTTTGAGTTTAAACCTTGAGAAATTGAAGAAGATTGGAAGATTTCTTTGAATGCTTGAGAGTGTTTGCGAATGGGGGTACCCGGCGAGTGTGATGTTGAAATTGAATTTTTAGGGTTAAAACCCTATTTACTAGATGTAAAAGTAATTTCGAAATTAATTTTTTTTTCTGTAAATAAGACCGACTCGTCGAGTTGTGGTTAGACTCGTCGAGTCTGGTCGCGAAGTTAAATGCTTTTCTGGAATCCATGTGGACTCGTCGAGTCGTGGTCAGACTCGGCGAGTCATTTAAAAATTTTCATATTTTTCAAAAATTTTCTGTTTATTATGAATCATTTCACCTCACACTTAGGCTATGCAACTCTCAAGCAGACATGCCCGATGATTTAGAAGATTTAAGAATAAAAACGAATGGAAAATAAAACGAAGAATAAAAAGAAAGACTAAAAAGTAAAAGAAAGCAAACTCTATTGAACGGGTTGCCTCCCGCCAAGCGCTTCTTTTTGAGGAGTCATTAGCTAGACTCCTTCCCATTTACGTTTTGTCATCTTCAAGCATCGGGAATGTACGCCTCTCTTTTTGTGGTTTATACTTGGTTTTGTAGGCGTAAATCTTTTTCTTGTAAGCCCTCTTCAATTCGTGTCGTCTCCTTTTCATTGCTTCATCTTCAGCTGCTTGGGCTTTCTTTTTTCTCTTTTTCTGCTTTACCCCCTTCTTTTTCACCAATTCTTGAACATCCTTCTCTTTAAATTTAATGACTTCATATTTCATGATGGTCCGTGCTTTAGGTTTAGTGGTGAATTGGTGATCAGCTTCTTCCTCCCTATCCTTTATTCCTGCATTCTTTCCCGTGCCTAACCCTTCTCCAAATGGCATCGTATCAATGCATGCCACATTGGCGTGTTGTACCTCCATTCCTTTTTCCTCTTCTGCCAATTGTTCTTCATAAACAGTAACTGAAACCAGGGTATGTGAAGGACTATTCACAAACAGATCAGTTTTGGTCAAGTTTCTATCCAGATCGACTGGACTCGTCGAGTCCATTATGACGACTCGGCGAGTCGGGACGGGTTTCACCAATTCTGGATCGTTTTCTGAGTCGGCTCCTTCCAGTAGCTTTTCTAGCTCCTCCAAGTCTTTGTCAGCATCTGAAACTTCTTCTGAGTGTAGCGTGAACTTACTTGGGTCTTCTTTTAATAAAATATCAAGCTCTTTTTGCAATGCCTCATCATCTAATTGGATAGATGAGATTTCTTCTCGCTTTTCTTCTTCTTGATTGATCTCTGGATTAGCTTTAAACATCACCGACTCATCACCCACTCTTAATGTCAATGTAGTCTCGGATATGTCAATTAGGGCACATGCGGTGTTTAAGAACGTTCTTCCCAAAATAATTGGTATTTCGGGGTCTTCTTTCATCTCCACCACCACAAAGTCTACTGGGAAGATGAACTTGTCTACTTTGATAAGGAGATTTTCACATATGCCTTGTGGATGAATAATTGTTTTATTTGCCAAATGGATTCTCATATTTACCGGCTTTGGCGCTGGTAAATTTAGCTTCTTAAAGAATGAATAGGGCATCAAATTAATGCTTGCCCCTGAATCAGCCAAAGCTCGTGTGGAAACATCATTGCCAAATTGGCACGGGATTACCATATTACCCGGATCACCCTTCTTCTCAGGTAGCTCACTCATCAATACCTCCGCGACTTCAGCAAGATCTTTCCTGGCAGCAAACAAACCCTTAAGCAAGTTAAAGTATTTGGGAGTTTGGAGCATTGTGTCCACGAATGGCATATTGACTTGTAAGGCTTTAACATGCTCCATGAAGGTTCTATAGGCTTGAACTTTTTCTGAAGGAATGGCTCTGGATGGGTATGGCAAAGGAGGGTTATATGTCTTCAGAAAACTTGCTTTTTTATCCTTCCCGACTGGACTCGTCGAGTCCATTTTGGTGACTCGGCGAGTCGGATCGAGTTCTTCTCGTTCTGGTTCTTCTTCCTTTTCTGCCTTCCCTTTGGAAACCCTTAGTGTTTCAGCCACTTCTTCTTCACCGCAGGAGGTTATAACGCTCACGTTCTCGTTCCTTGGATTGGGTTGGGTGTTGCTCGGAAGTTGACCCGGTCTTCTTTCGTTTACTTGATGTGCAAGTTGGCCCAGTTGTTTCTCTATGTTGAGAATAGAAGCTTGCTGATTCTTCAATATGTTTCTGGTTTCCTGCATTGCCACATCATGATCATTATGCCTTTTCTCGGACGCGCTTATGAATTTTGTAAGTATGTCTTCTAAGTTCGTCTTCTTGTCCGTCACCGGTTCCTCCTTTTGATAATAACCCCTCTCCCTCTGCTTATATTTTTCTTCCTTAGCCTTTCTGTACTCTTCGTATGGGAGCCAATCCTTCTTCGGTTTCCTCCAGTCTTCATCATATCTATCGCCGCTAGAGTAAAATACTTGAGCCTTTTTATTTCCATTCTCGTCTCGATCACAATCCTTTGTAAGATGGGGGCCGCCACAATTTTCGCATCCTACCCTAATAGCATGGATCGTTTGATCCATTTTCGTCATTCTTCGGTCTAGGCTATCGAGTTTCGCTATTATCGCCGCCATACCATCGTTTACCGAATTTACTGCTCCACGACTCACTTCATTCCTCGGGTTGTGGTATTCTCTAGAGTGCTTAGAGAATTCTTCAATCAATTCCTTTATTTCCGGAGGTGGCTTTCGGGTGAGCGGGCCTTGTGAATCGAGTAGTTGCCTTGTGGTGACATTTACTCCATCATAAAAGATGGAGACCTCCTGTTGGCTATTTAGATCATGGTGTGGGCAATTTCTAAGCAGGCTCTTGTACCTTTCCCAAGCTTCATAAAGAGATTCTCCGGGTTGTTGCTCGAAGTTGGCAATGGCTTTCTTTAATTTGGCTATCTTGGAAGGTGGGCAGAAATGGTCTATGAACTCTTCTTTCATTTTTGCCCATGTAGTAACTGATCCGGGAGGGAGTGACTTCAACCAATCCTTTGCAGCTCCTTTGAACGTGACAGGAAGCATGCGTAGTAGCTGGACCTCGCGGGGCACATTAGGTACATTGAAGTAATCCGCCACGTCATTTACTTCATCTAAGTGCTTATAGGCGTCTTCATGATCTCTCCCGTGAAATGGTATCTCCTTGAGTTGAGCGAGAATATGGCCCTTTAGTTCGAACGTAGCGGTAGCGGGGATTGCGGGTTGCACAAGTCCCGGGCCGGTGTCATCACGCATCCTTTTCTTCCACTCCCCCATGGGGATCTCGTCAATATTAGCCATTGCGGTGGCTAAGTCTTCTTCAATATCGGATGTGTGCTCGCTTTCTTCTTCGGTCTCGTATTCGGTGTCTTTCGGGATCGGATTTTCGGTTGACAACGATGCACTGGATGCTCCTGCTTTGCTGCTCCTCTTCTTGCCAAACACGGATTTGAAGTTTTTGAGTGGTGAGTTCTTTGAAGAGGTGGTTTCTCCAACGGTTTTGCCCTTGTTTCTTCTTAATGCGGTTTCCGGATCTTCAAGAGGAGGAATTAGAGGTGTAGAGGATCCTCGGGTCATGAACTAACTGCACTTTAAAACAAAAAAAAGAACGCGTAAAAAAGAACAAAAATTTAATCTGATTCAGCGCAGACTCGCCGAGTCGGGGCGAATGCACTCGGCGAGTTCACGTAAAAATCAGAACGCGTGAAAAAGAAATTTTTTTTTTTTTTTTTTTTTTTTTTTTTTTTTTTTTTTTTTACTTAAACAAAAATTGAGCAGAAATTAACTTTGCGTAAGATGAATCTTACACAAAGGGTCGATTGAATTAGAATTTAATGCTAATTTTAGAACCGTCCCCGGCAACGGCGCCAAAAACTTGATGTGTGTAAAACTCACTTAGTTTTAATCCTACTTTAATTATCAAATAACACACAAAAGGCAGTGAACCTATCAATTGTGGTATAGTTCAAGCAAGTAGGGTATCGAACACAGGGAACGGCAAATTAAATTAAAAACTAATTCTATCTAAATTACTTTAGCAAATAAGGGTTTTTCTCTAGTTTTACAAGACTAGAAACTTATTAAAGAAAACTAATGCAAGGCTAGAAAAGAACAAATTATCTAGATTCAATAATTGGAAAGAAACTTCTGTTTAGTTCAACTCGGTTAACTTTATGGTTGCTTTTAAGGTAATAGTGCAATGGATTAATTCTTTCGTTGGTTACCGATTCAAGTGATTAAGTTGTGTTCACTATCCTAATCCTTAGCAAATAGACTAATTCAAACAGTGGCCAATTGCTTAACTTAATTATATTTACTAGATTAACTATTTGGGTTAAGTTAGACTTGCAATAGCTAATTAAACTTTTATTTTTAATTAACCTCTTGTTCAATAGTCATCTTACAAGCTCGCACATGAATTTACTCAATTTTACTTGTTAATCCTAGTTTCATATTCATTAATCCTAGACATATGATTTAGTGGTCACTTATCATACGAGGTTGATAATTAATAGATGTTCATGCTAATTAACTATCTTCCTATTAACAGAAAATAAATTATCATTCATACACAAGGTTCTTTAGCAAGCTAATATAACAATTAATCACCAACTTAGAATTAATCCTACCAATCAATCAAACCATATTGTCAACTTTGTATCCCCAAACAGAAGTATAAAGAAATTAGTTCATAACTAAGGTGAATAACAGCAAACAAATAAGTTCAAGTTGCTTAATCATATTGACAAAACAAAAGAATTAAGTAGAATGAGGAAATTACGCCTTAATTACTCCCGGAATTGGATCTAGCTTCTTTGGTCGACTTCTAGGGTTCTTCTGGCTTCTGATTCGCAGCTTAAGGCCTCTGAAACTTTCCAGAATTCCCTCTTTCCGATCTGTGGAATTATCTTTAAATAAGCGGTTCGACTCGTCGAGTCATATGGCGACTCGTCGAGTCCCTCTCACATTAGTCGTAACCTGATAACTGTCTTGACTTCCGAATGCTTATCCTTCTGAATCCGCGACCGGACTCGTCGAGTCAAAAGATAACTCGACGAGTAGAAGCCTTATTTTGGCTGTTTTCTTTCTTCTTTCCACTCTTGAGCTCTCAGCCGCTTCTCTTGCTTCCTTTCGCTTCCGAGCTTCATCTTTGGACTGAAAAACACAATTTAACACTTTTAAGTACCTTTTGTCCTTAATATGTGATAATTTAGCCAATATATGAATAAAAAACTATACTAAATACACACTAAATATGCACATATCAAATTCTTTTTATGTAGATTTTATAATAGAGAAAAAAAGGTGATAAATGAAACAAATCGGTATGCATTTATTCAAATTTGAAAGATTAGGATAGTTGATCATATTATACTGATAAAAATGCCATATTTAATGTTATTTATTCTAAAATATTGAATGTAGGTCACAGATTTGAGCGGATTTTGAAATGATTTGAATGTATCTTGCTTTATTACAGTAGTGATATGTATGCATATTTTGACATCCTTAAATTTAAGTATCACAGTTAAACATTAATTGTGAAACTGCTAAAAAAAGGGGCAATAAATATTATCGATCTCAAGGGTAATCTCGAAAATTCACATAGCTTGTTTGAGTGGGAAAATCTGATAGGTGGTGCTCAGCGACTGCCACGTGGCGTCTAGGTACTCTTTTATTAGGATATAAGATGGGGTAGCAAGGCAATGCGAGGGAAGACGATAGGTTAGCCCATGACAATGGTATAAAAGACTATGGAGGTAGCCCATGACAATTGTATGCAAGACCAAGGGGGTAGCCAATGACAATGTATGTATGGTATGTGGTATTCTGGGGAATTCACTAAAGCTTTGTGCTTACGGTTTTGTGGTTTGCCCATTTTTCAGGTACTTCCGGTTCGAAAGGGAAGGGCTCGACTTGATTACACAACATTACCCCCTGATGATTTTTCTCATTAATGACTGTTATTGTACTTATGATGATTATGATAATTTTTTACGATGATGGTTTTTTGGACAAATACTATGTGATTTGATGAATTAAAAATGAAAAATTTATGTTTGTTTTGTACACACATATATATACACAAATAAGCTTACACACATACACATATACATATACTCCTAGACACACACACATATACATACACACATACACACATACATATACACATGTACATATACATACACATACACACATAGCCTTTCTTTCACTTATTCTATTAATATCATTTTTAATTATGCATGTGTTAAACAAAGTTTTTTCGAATTTGTTTTTTCTCTTCGGGTGTTATATGGGTGTATGTCAATATAATACAATAATGTATGTTTGTACGCATGATAAATATGTTAAAAAAACGAACTTAAAAAAACTACGTTTTAGTACTTGAATAATGAAAAATAATAACAATAACAATGGAAATTATAATAGTCCGTCGGTATTTGGTTGCTATTCTGTAGTTATTTCCTTCCGTTGGAATTTCGTAGCTATTTCATCAATAATTACCTACAGATTTCCTATGGCCTACCTTCCGTTGCTATTTCATAGCTATTCCTTTGTAATTTGGTTACTAAATCAGGACATTCGTATTCTGTCGGTAATTACCTATGGAATTATTCGTCGGTACTTTTGGTATGTAAATCAATGTTTTTCTAATAGTGTTAAAAGGAATTTAAGCATGCGATCATAACACTTAGTACCATAAAGCCTAATAAGCTAAATACCAAACATGCAAACAAAATGATTAGTTCCCACACTTCTTTTTTAATAAGTGATTATTCAAATAGCATCCATGACTTGTTGGATAATTTGCTGTGATTCCTGGAGCAAACCGATACTCATTTGAAGCCTCTCCCTCTTTGCGGCCACCGGAGTTGGCTCATCCAACATTTTCTCCATACCACCACCACCACCACGCATCATCACCTCATTTACTATCTCCTTTTCCATCACCTTGTTCACCATTTTTTGTATCACAAATCGAAGCTCAAGAGCTATCCAATCCACTATTCTTCGCGAAACAATTTTCCAGTAAGCCATGATCCTCATTTTCAAGTCAAATGCTTGATCTCTTTTGGTTGCTGGAACACTCACTAGATGTGTGATATCAATCGACCCATAACCTTCCATAGAAAATGAATTACGATTGGGGATTGCCCTCAAAAACTCATCACGCTTGCCCATTAACTTGTTCCAAGAAGCTATGAAATCGGGGTCACAAGTGTAATCTGTTACTTTTTCCCTTTCAATCTTCTCATAAACCCTTTCCACCAACTTCTCCTTCATTCTTAACATCACATTCAAAGATGCTTTCTTTATGGAAGGAAGAATTTGTGGATGATTCTCACAATGATCCATCAAGACTCTAACCCAAACAATCTCAAGATATCCCCAGACTTTGTTTAAGAAACTAATCGGCAAATTAGAGATGTTGGTCAATTTCTTCTTAAGCAAATACAGAAACGCTGAGTGTGAGAGAAAAAAAGACAACCGAATCCCATTTGCTTCCTCTAAAACCAGCATCTCCTCAACAAGAAAATTTTCAGAAATTTTTTCACTCTTGTGGAGTTCTTCTGAAAACTCATCCAACATTTCCGCCAATCGAGCATTACAATGCATTTCTTTATCATCATACTCAAGCTCACCTCGAATCAAGATCTTTTGAAATGTTTCTTTTAAGGACCCAACGATTTGCATAAAAGCAGCCATTGCATCGGGAATACTAGTAAGAATCCGGGGTAGCTTGTTGAGTTCCAAAACCGAAGCATTAAGTCTCTCATTGATCTTCTTGACAATGTCCGGTAAACATTTTGATATGATCATTGATTGAATCTGGACAAGTCTATGGGCCAAAATAGGAATACCTACAATAGATTTGTCCATCTTGGACAAAAATGGGTGAGTTTGAAAGAGTGTGGCTTCTTGTATTCGAGCCTCTTCATAGGTTTCATCTTTGATACGGTTTCTAACACAGATATAGCCAAGTCCGATATTGACATCATTTGACATTACCTTCTCATGTAAGCCCTCCGGCGACTGATCGGATTTGGTTACCACGGCCAAAGTCCTTTGCCCGGTGCTGTCAACACGTCGTGACATGCAAATGGATTCACAAGTTGAAAAATCAACATTTGCGTCAAGAACATTCAAAATGATACTCTCTTCTGGCTTAATGTGCTCCATTATCATATCTGAAAATTCAAAAACCAATAATAAAGCACATAAATTTCTAGTCTTCATAGAGTTATAACACTTATGACAAACCAAGTACCTGAAATTTGTTCGTATATGTTTTCCGGTTGATCACCCACAGCAACCCGAGCTATTCCGGGCAAATCAATCATGGTGAGATTTGGAACACCATTCTTCTTGACCACTAAAGTTAAGGGTACATTTGATATCCCTTTATTATCTCCGGCTATCTCCACAGTAGCTTTATCGATGGCATCTGATATTTGTCGTTCTTCCATTATCATAACCGTTTTTTTCTGATACTCCAGTATGAGTTCCGGCACAGCATCTGGATGGTTTTGAAGCCTCATAATAAGAGGTACCCTTGTGCAAATGTTCTGTCCACGTGGTAAACTTATGCCGGCAAGTGACTCTAGAACGCTGGACTTGCCGGAAGACTGGTCACCAACAACGACGATGGCTGGAAGAGGGATGCCTTCTTGGGTGACTTTGAGACGACGGAGCTTGTCGACGGCATCAAGAATGGGACGTATTTTATCATTGTAAGATGAAACGATTGGCGGAAACTGCGGTTTGCGATCTTCAGTAAAAGGAGGAAGTATTACCTCACCACCGTTGGTTGTTTTGGTAACTGGAATCATGGTGTTGCTCTTTTCCGCCATTGTTGTGATGTTGTTGTTAACTAGAACCATGATGTTGCAATTGTTGTCGGAACTGCAAGCGGAGGAAGAGTGGAAAAAGTATAGTTACCGAGAGGAATCGTGTTATATTATGGTATACGGAGTGGATGGGAGGTTTTAACGCATAGAAGATGGCCACATCAACCATTTATCAACTCAACTACCTTCTTACAAGCCTTAGGAAATTGTGTTTAGTAATAGGGAAGAAGTTGGTAAAGGGAAAGAAGAGAGAGATAGAAAGAGAGGGAGAAAACAAAGATTGTTGAGGGGCGTGACTTTGGCTACGAGAGCTCACAATTAAACAAGATGGGAGTGGTGTTTGGCTGCATTTCAAGCATGACTTGGCAAGTCACACAAGCCGTAAGGGGATGCCCCTATTCCGTATAGCCTTAGAATATAAAATCGTTGTCAGCATTTATAGGAAAAGTCAACTTTTAAAATCAGAAAGAATCAAATCATATTTGAAGACTTTCAATGTCTTTTTTAGAAGGAAAAAAATATTTTGAAAATATTTTTTATTAAAGCTTTAACAAATGTTTGTTTAAAAATTAAGTAATTTAAGAGACGTGCAAATTAGCCGTTTGCAGAATAATCAAGTTGGAACTTGAATCCATATAAACATATTTGATTTGGTTTTCGGTTTCATAAATTATTACTCATAAATATTAATGTTTTCGGTTTGGGGCAGAAGCCAAGTCAAGATTTAAGAATAAAAAGGACTGAAAGCCTAATATTGCAATAACCTTCTCGACGAATAAAAATAGCTACGCTTGAACTCTTGATAATCGTCGATTAATAAACACTATATAAATAAATGGGGGTAATATAACTATGAACAAACGAGGATAATAGGATAGTATAACTATCATTGGATTGATATAAATGTATAAATGGGGTAATAATTAAAATATAGTTTGTAATTGAAAGTTGTAGTTTTTATTTGTTATATGAGTCTTTGACAAAAATAGTTTGAAACTTTTTAACTATGTAAAATTACATAAAAAGGCATCTATTTAAATGCGAATTCTGAAACATAATAAATGAATAAAATATTGTCTAATTCTTAACATTTTGCAATTTTCCATAACTATGTTCCATAAGAAAAGTCAAAAGTTGTATTCCAACGTAAAAACTATTTGATAATATCATTGACGTCGAACATTCCATATTAAAGTAGCAATATCATTACAGACACACTTCATGACATCGTATAAGTCTTCATTACTTGTTTCATTACCGTGAAAATCATAAGGTTCATCATGTGGCATGGAGTCTAGATGTACTTCAATGAAATCAAAGAATGTTGCTTGCTCAGAGCTACGACCATTGTAGTAATGCAAGGAAAATATAGCTATAATAACGTCAATTTGAGTTTGCACACTAAATTTGAGCATTGTATGGAGTATATTACATTGACTCTTCAAGATTCCAAATGATCTTTCAATATAATTTTGTAGTGATAAATGGAACAATTGAAGGTGAATTAGAATGATTGAAAGCTTCTTGTATATTATTTGGAGGCTTATTTTTAAATTGAAATAGATGGTATCTTGTCTTGGAAGATAAAACCCTATATCAATTCTTATCTAGATAACCTTTATTTACCAACTAATATAATTGCTATCTAGATAACCTTTATTTACCGACTAAAATTTACTTGTTGCAACCTGAAAAGTGATGGTGGGGAGGCAAAGCATCTGACAACCTTGCTATTGCTTCTGTGGTTTTGCCTCCGGCTCCGAGTTGGTTTGGTCGAGTTTCATAATTAAGCCAGTGGCGGACCTATGTAGGGCCTTTGGGGTCCCGGGTCACTGCTCAATTTCCGGCACGCAGTGTAATTTTTTTTTTTTTTTTTTTGGTTTTTTCTATTAGGTGCACCCGCTTGAAGTACGATGGACACCCCTACTAAAACAGTCTGCGTCCGCCACTGAATTAAGCTTTTGCCGATATAAGAAAATAAAAAAAAATAACTGGAATTAAAACCGAATAGAACCACATAAAGATATTCAAGTTCTCTATTCTTTTAATTTCCATTTTTTGATTTCGGTTTTTTTGGTTCCATGTCGTTTCAGATCGCTTTCGGAGTCGATCTCATCTCTGATTTAATAAGTCAAAACATTTTCATTAAATTATATAGTACTTTAGTAATTATAGTATTTTAACTAAAATTACGTTATTTAAACAACTTGTCATCTTAAAACCACCACCCCATTCATTTTTATATAGGCTTTAAGACTAATCTTTTTATATCTAATGAGATCCAACACCTATATGCCTTATTAGTGTGAAAAGGTGCAACGGTAAACGACCAGAAAAAATAGGGCCCTAACTTTAATCTGTATAGTGAATATATATATATATATATATATATATATATATATATATATATATATATATATATATATATATATATATATATATATATATATATATATATATATATATATATATATATATATATATATATATATATATATATATATATATATATATATATATATATATATATATATATATATATATATATATATAAAAGGTGTGTCCCGCGCGGTTTAGATTCTATGGAAAACAAAAAACCCTAAAAATCATAAAAATGCATAAAAAAAATACTTAGAGATCACAAAACTTTTTTTATAAAAAATCGCAGCTTTTTATAAAAATTCGCTGAAAAAAAAATTTTTTTTTTTTTTTTCAAATGTTTTTTTTCAGCGATTTTCTTTAAAAAACTGCGATTTTTTCTTAAAATATGTCAAAAAAAAGTTTTGTGATCTCTAGGTATTTTTTTATGTATTTTTATGATTTTTAGGGTTTTTTTAAGGTTTTTTTGTTTTCCAAATAACATTTCCCTGTCCCGCGCAAAGCAACGGCAACGATTAACTTTCTTTCGTGGAATAGCTTTTCCTTTGTGCAATTCCACAAAACATTTTTTGGGATATTAATTAAAGTAAAAATTTTAACCAGCTTTTAAAAAAACAACTTTTTAAGTTTTTTTCAAAATGACCACTTACTTTTGAATGTTTCAATCTGAATTTGATTTTTAGATTTCAAAGGTTTTTTTTTTCCAAAAAATAAAATAAATAAAAATACAAAAAAATCTACACATTTATGTTATAAATGTGCATTTTGCAATGTTTATGTCACCATTTTTTGTCAGAAGTATTATTTCATGCCTTAACGTCGTATATAGTTAATATTTATCATGATTTTAAATTTTTGTTAGATTTAAATGAAAAACGATTTTCTTTCTCGAAATTCCGGAAATGTTTATTGGACTACGGACTTTTCAGAAAAAGTATTTTTTTTCTTTAGTCTAGAATTCCATTCCAAACAAAGTGGTTATTTTTGCAAAATAATTTTTTTGGTTATTTTATTCAAATACACATTACATTATACTCGATTTCCTTTTTGTAGAAGATCACATGGTAAAGAATTATTTATATGTTATACTTAGTTAGCTATGCTAAAGAATTATTTATGAATTTTCATATCAAATTTTCTTTTATCATAATTGTTAAGAGCAACGTTAACAATGTTGTGAAGTAAGTGATGGAACATATAAAATAATATGTTTAGGGGTATTAAACCGAAAGACAAAATTATGTTGTTATTGGTCCAAAAATATTTGGACTAACATCAGATGTCCAAACTTTTCATTTTGTTGCAAGTTTGGTCCAACTTGTAATGATTTTTTTTTAAAATGACGGTTTTGCCCTCTGGATTTTAATTTTCTATTTTTTCTCATTTTATTTTTTATTGTTGTATTTATAAAAAAAGCAAAAATAAAACATTACACCCTCCCCACCCTCTCTCTGTTACGAAGAAAAACATCACCACCACCAATCAAATATCACCACCGCCACTACTACCGGTCAAACATCGCCACCACCACCACCGGTCGTCGTTGCCACCACACAACGATCACCGGAGCACCAACATCTCGCCGCTACGATAGAGATCTGGATCTGCTGGTTGTTTGGTTGGAAAAAGAGAGAGAAAGAGGGTGAAAACAAAAATGAAAACTTAGGGTTTCAAAAAACTATAAGGGTGGCGGCGCTAGGGCTTTTGTTACGTTGACACCTCGCCGGAGAAGAAGAGAGATGAGTGGTGTGTCACCAAACCTCCATTGATGAGGTCCTCGGTGACGTAGACTGGTGCAATGGCTAGCCACAGATAGATGTCATCATTGGAGAAGAAAATAGATGAAGGTGTCATCGGATGAGAAGATAAAAGACGAAGGTGACGGTGGGGATGATGGTTCCGACGAACAACAAATAGAAAGAGGGAGAGATTGAGTCCGGTTTCTGACAGATCTATGTCGTCATTCGGAGGGTTTCTTTTCCTTCGCCCTTCACCTCTTTCTCATATCTACGTCGCTAGAAACCCTATCCTCAATCGTCGGAACCCGCTTCGCCGAAAGCCTCCATCACTGGTGGTGGTGAAGGAGATGAGCAACTTTTTGTGTGGAGAGAAAGAGATAGAGATAGATACATAGAGAGAGAGAGGTTGCATTTCCATTTTCTATTTTTTTCTGTTATAAAAAATTATAAAAATAAAATATAAAAGGAAAATTTTCTTTTTATTTTTCTTGTAATCAAAAAATTATTTAAATAATAAAAAAAACTAAAAAAGAAAAAAGTAAGGGCAAATTCGTCGTTATGAGAAAGTTTATAGCAAATTGGACCAAACTCGCAATAAAATAAAAATTTTGGACCTCTGATGCTAGTCAAAACATTTTTGGATCAAAGAAGCGGTTTTCGACAAACCACATGGATCATTTGTGTAGTTTAGTCAATCTGGAACCAAGTTCTTGTTTAATTGGTTTCGAAAGAAGTGCGCCTATACACCTTTTATTCTAATGTACCGGTTTGGAAACTTGCTTTCAACATTTTTTTATAAATTTTATGTCTACTACTTGCACTAGAGCTCTAGTTCACCAATCAAAAAACATTACCTCTAATCCCTCCTCTTAATAAAAACAAAATTGCCCAAAAGATCTATATGTGGTTAGAACTTTTGTCCATAAAGATTTGAACTAACACAAGAGATTCAAAGTTTTCATTTTGTTGCAAGTTTAGTCCAATTGTTTTTAACTTTTTTATAATGAGGATTTTGCCCTTTGTATTTGTATTTTTTTTATTTCTTTTATATAATTTAACAATTTGCTTGATTAAATAAATTCAAAAAAGAAATTACACACTAATCCTTTAACAATCTGGTAAACTTCACCCTACTTTCAATCCCGTCTCTCTCCCTCTTCTTGTCGCCGTCACCACCTACTTTTTTCGGTGACTTGCATTTCCAGATCGTGAAACCCTTAGTTACTGAAAACTTGAATCAGAGTGTGTGGTTTTGTTGGAGCTTTCTGGATATCGATGAAGATATGATTTCAGATTACTTAGACAATGTCGTCGGAGAAGGGGCGAAACAAAGACGACATTGTAATCCAAATTGATGTCACTAGGGTTGTAGATTACCGATGGCGACAAAACCCAAGTTATCTAAGTGACGGAAAATTCATATCGATTAGGGTTTTCTGTAGGTGACAACTACTTTTAGATCATAGGTTGGTGGTAGTGGAGACAATGGGGCTAAAGAAAATAACCCTAGTCAGAGTTGGATCTGCAATGGTGGTCGTAAAAAACCTAGCGTCATCATCTTCATCGATCTGGATTTTAGGTATGTGATGAAAAGAGTGGAGTTTCGCTGAGAAGGTAGAGGCCCGACAAGAAGGATAAAGGTATGGCGGTTTCCTTAATATGTCTTTGTTATTTACTGACGAGTAGACGCTTTCTTCGTAGCTAATAGTGCAACCGGTTTTCTCTACTGTTGACGAATAGATGCTAGAAGTGGGTGGCAGTTATGTAGGGACGTCTTCGGGGTACACCAAAAAAGGGTGGTGGTCTGGCATCAATGGTGGTCTGGCGATGGAGGTGGTTTCGCGACAATGGTGGTTCGGCTGATGGTGGTCACATAGAGGGAAAGAGAGATGAAATTATTGAGAGTGAGAAAGTGGGTGAGTGGATTAGTAATTAGTAGGAGTGTAGTTGATTCTTTTTTTTACTATTATTATTATTTAGAAAAATGGTAAATTAAATAAAAATAAAATAAAAAGGGCAAAACCGGCATTATAAAAAGTTAAAAGCAAATTGGACCAAACGTGCAACAAAATGAAAATTTGGACATGTGGTGCTAGCCTGTAACATCCCGACTTCTAGGTATAAGAATTGTCTTCTTTAGTATGATTTCTTCATTTGAACTCGACAAGTTAGTAGCCTCAACTCGGCGTGTTGAAGGACTTTAGGCCATGTATCTTTCTTGGGCCAACACAACGAGTCGGTAGGGGAAACTCGGCGAGTTAGCGGCTGGTTGGGAAACCTTAAATTTGAGGGTTTTTCACACTATATAACCTCCATAAGTCCTTAAGGTTGATCTTTTATCAGCCTCCAAACCCCCATATCGGGCGTTGAGAACCCTAAGCATCCTTTCTTCTCATTTGTGAGCTAATATGGTATTGTTGAAGCAAAAGAAGAAGGAAGTTGGAAGAAGGAGGCAAGGATCTAGCAAGCAAAGCTGTCATCTTCAGTTTGGAACCTTTTAGACCTTTATAAGTGTCCAAGATCCGATTTTTATTCCTTTATGTAGCTAGATCTTGCTTTTTTCCCTTTTTCTCCTTATTCTTGGATGTTGTAATGGATGGATCTCATAAATGTTGCAACTTTATGAATCTCCAGGTCAAGGTGACCTTGTAGTAGGTTGGATCTAGTCTTTATCCAAGTTTTGATGCCATGCATGGCGTTTAGGTCATATTTTTCTTCTTTGACCCATTTTGGGTTCAAGACATGCATTGGACATGCATGTCTATAAAGCACCAACCATTGGGTAGATTTTTATGCTAGAATCTATTTTGGAAAAGTTGGGTTTCAAATATCACAGATTTTGTGCTTAACTGTTAAGCCCTTGAGTTTTTCATTCCTTATGGAGGGTTTTTTGAGCACATGGTGTGACAACCGTCAATTTCCGGTTAAGTCAAAGTCAAATAAAGTCAATAAGCCAAAACCGGTCAACTCAGCTAACCATTGTATATTAGGGTTTCCATTATGTTCCCTATTGTACAACTCGCGATCTTAACGCAAAGTATCACTTGGAGTTTTCTCTAAACCCTAATCGGGGCAAGTGATGAAACTACTCCATAAAATATTGTTCCATACCTCTCAGGAGCGTAAAACAATCATAACAAGGCTTAACGTGGTGTACGAACCTTGCATATCTAAGCTAAACACTCAAAAAGGTCACGAGCGAAACCTCTCCCAATATCTTTCACTCTAACTCTCCCAAATCTCTCTCTATATGAGAAATCTCTCCAAGAATGTCAAATCTCTCAATCTCTCTCAACTTCTTAAAATCACTCGGGGCATCCCGACCCTCGAATTTGACGAAAACAGCTCGAAAACGAAAGTCTATGCGAAAAACAGTCGTAGGAGCCGAAACTCCTCTTAGAGCCGAACCTCTTAAGAAGCTGAACCCCTTCTGAACCAAGCCTCCCCCTGGAACCGAGAAGCAGCCGAAGCCGAACTGTGACATCCCCATTTTCACGGCCAGAAAAGACCGATTTTTTTTATGCTCTGTTTAAAAATCAGAGTAATATTTTAAATAAAAGTATTGTGGAATTTCTCCCAAAACAATATATGATAAAGATTTATCAAAAGCATTTTCGTAGAAATGTATTTCATTAAAAAGACTCGGGATGTGATGTTCGAAACAGATCATAAGCATAAACAATACAATATAGGCCTTACTACATTATTCCGTATTTACAAGCCTAAAATCCATTAATCTCTCATCCCAAGACATCACATCTATGCTCATGCGCCACTACCTGTAATAGAAGAAACTGAGTGGGTCAGGCTTGAGAGCCTGGTGAGCACATAGGGTTTTCAACCCACAATAAATAAGTTTATTAACTTTATCAAACCAAACAAACCCGATTACCCGTTCCCGTTATCCTCACTTTACGTCCCTAAAACATCTAACACAAGGGACCTAGTCTAAGGACTATCATCGGGATGGACACTACTGCTAAGGGGATTCCTCAGCAATAAATGTCCTTAAGGCAACCATGTGGGGGATGGAGTACATCTGGTGAGCACACAGTTCAAATAAACACACAGTTCAAATAAACACCTACAGGTTGCGAGCGTGCTAGTGTTCCACTGGACTGTCTAGAATAGTCTGTGGTCGTCATCTATACTCCGCTAGATGACTAGATCATCAATAACATCTATAACGAGGCCTCTCATTATTTCATTTTATCACATAGCAACTATTACATCTACCCATGTTTTACCCCAACATTTTTCGTAGATATAAAATACATATACAGTTTAAATCATTGAAAACATGCATAAAAATGTTCATTCAGCATAGATAGCAAGTATACAGGTAATATGCACACATAGCACGTCATTTATATAAAATACTTCATATCTATGTGTAAGCTGAAAGTAACTATGCACTCACTTGAAAGGTGGCGACTCAGCACGCGGACAACGCTTCGATACTCTCAAAACAATTTTCTTTCGATAAAACCTAGTACCAATACCACTAGGGTTTAGTCTAACGATAACCGTGGCAAATTGATTAGTCTGACTATTATTATTATTATTATATAAGCGTTAATAACACTCAATATAACTCATAATAATAGCCCAAATAATTATTTTAAGGACCTAATAACATTCCTATAATTATTTGAAAGCTATATTAAAAATTGCGTAAGCGTAGCTCACTTACAGCAGATTTTAACGAAAACCGAAACTTTATTTGGAGCAGCGTTTTGAAACCGAAAGGCTCTTTTTCTTGGGATTCCGGGAGCCTTGGGGCTTCCTTAGGGTGTTAGGGGCCTTATCTAGGGTTTAGGAGGGTTTAGGGCACTTAGAGAGAGAAAGAAGCTAGAGAGAGAGTGGAATTTGGAGTGAAAAATGAAGCTGCCTCGGCCCCCCTTTTATAGCCTGCGAGGCCTCGGTACGCTGGGCGTACCTCGGACCTACGCTGGGCGTAGTGGCTCGGGCGTACTACACGTGTCGCTTCGCTGCTGGGTCATCGTGGCACTTCTCCGAACCGCTCAATCCGAAGTCCGCTGGGCGTAGCCTTCTTTCGACGCGGGGCGTTCCTCTCGTACGTGAGGCGTAGCGAGGCCAGGTGTCCGAATCTGAAGACCAGACCGTGATCCGCAAGCTACGGCCCTGATCGAGCCATGTCATCACCCATTGCACCAGCTTCACAAATTCGAGGTACAACTTCAAAAATTCGTAACTTTCGCGCACGACCTCCGTTATCGACGTTCTTTATATCCACGAGAAGGTGGGAACGTACTCTACAACTTTCATTTAGACTCCATCGGCTAATTTTGACTCAATTTTAAATTTTATATTATTAATAGGCCGGGACAGGATTGGTCCGTTAAATTCTCATAACTTCTTCATCCGATATCCGTTTTCGCCCATCTTTTTCTCGTTACGCTACTCTTAACGAGATCTTCGATTCTTGTTTAGGTCGTGTCGGCTAAAAATCACTCGATCTAATATTCGAATTTCGGGCTGTACACTGCTAATCCGAAACTTCGAAAAATCATAACTTCTTCATACGAAGTCAGATTTGGGCGTTCTTTTTATCGATGTTCTTAGTTTAACATATTCTACGACTTTCGTTTAGATCGCTAAGGCTAAATCTCCCTCTATCGTAAATTCACTATTTACGCTTCCCGGTGCCGTGCCAGTTCCATCGCGAAACTTCGACGGGTCATAACTTCTTTGTTATAACTCGGATTTCGGCGTTATTTATATGTACGAAAACCTCGTGAAATATTATACAACTTGGTTAAGACTATTTATTATAAATAATCTTTTGTCAAAAAGTCGTTTTCGACCCCTATTGCCTCTAAATTGACGAGCCCGGATCTACAGGCGTTACAATTATCTCCCCCTTAGGATGATTACGTCCCAGAATCATCAACGAAACAGGGTCGTATAATGACTCCATACGTCATCTCTTCATCCTAGGTAATAATTATAACTTCTACATTCCTTCAAGTCTATCTCTTAGACTCATTGACTGTAAGCAGTACTCGATCGTGCACCTGCTCTCTACCTCAGGCTAGACTCCAAATTATGACGTTCAAGTCACAATCTCGATCCTCACTGGATACGAACTTAAGATAAGTTCTTTTATTACTACTATGGATCGATGTGTCATATTCTAATGACCTATCATCGTATGTTGCAATGCTTAGACTCAGGTCTCTTAGAGTCAAATTCCAAAACAGAGTATACCTTCCTTCATGTTCTAATGTGATACAATCACATTTCAATATGTAGCATTTATAGCTACCAACTTCTTTAACAATCATCACGATACTTCTACTGATCGCCTTGGTTAGCTTTCATTTCAATTTTTTTTGGTTTAAGTCAGATGCTACATCGAACTTGGTTCTCTGAACCACGTATCATACTCATCGTAGTTAGACTCAATTTTATATGACCACTAGGGTCGGAATAACAACAATCTTCTTAGTCATTACCGAAACGGTGGTAACGACATGCTTGAATAAAACAGAATCAATTATTGGCTTCTTGGTAACGTTGTGACTTTCCCTGATCCAAGTGTGAGTCCTGTGCTTCCGGTAGTATAGGCCTCTACTACCATTCACACCTACTCATACCCGTCCCAAGTATTCTCTCGCAGTTTTCCAAGTCATTTATCACAAAAAAAACAATTTAACACACCAGATAAAAAAAACGAAGATTTTATTATTTCTTGAAACTATTACATAGGTGTTCAAGTTCATCCTAGACTATGCCTCTAATAGGCTACATCATACGATTCTATGGCTACTTCGTAACTCGACCTTCGGATGTCAAGCCTTCACTCCTGAATCCTTGCATTGTCATCTGCTTCGTCAAGGATCATTTGAAATGCTCTCGCCTTTGGCTTTGGCGGCACATTTGGCTTTGTAGCCCCCTCTTTCTTTGGGAAGTCTTGCTTGAAGTGCCCTTCCTCATTACATTCGTAACACACCCTTTTGTTGAATTTACACTCGTTGGCATAATGCACATGATTCCCACACTTGAAACAAGTTACCTCCTCACTACATTTTCCAGAGTGTTTCTTTTTGCACTTCTCGCACCATCTTTCTTCACTCCCTCCTCCTCTAAACTTCCTTGTATTGGACTTGCTTCTCTCATCGGGCTTCGCAAACCCCTCAAACTTCCTCTTTTCGCCAACCTCGGTCTTGTTGGCGGCTCTTCCCTTGATCATCTCCTCAACCGACTTGGCAGCCCAGATAGCTGCCTCCAAAGTAGGTGCCTGACGCACTGGCACCGCGTACTCCCATGGGAGTCCTTTTGCATACTTGTCGATTTTTGTCAGCTCTTCCGGGACAAGACGCAAGGCAAACTCCATCTTTTCTGTGAAGTTGTTCGTGTATTCATCGATTGACATGGTTCCCTTCTTCAGGGTTAGAAACTGGTTCTCTAACTCGAGCATGTTTTGAGCTGAGCAGTACTTCCGTTTGAATTGCACCAAAAATTCTGCCCATGTCAGTTGCAGGGGCTTGTTGGGGCTTAAAGTGTTCCCCAAGGTATTCCACCAACACATACAGCGCCTCCTCGAAACTGACGCACTGCAAACGTAGTCTATAGTTTTCCTCTGCAACTGCACGTCATGAAGGCTAACTCCATCTCCTAGATCCAATCCATGACCCCGATCGGATCTTCCTTTCCCGTGAAAGTCGATGGCTTGCAAGTCAGAAAATCCTTGTACTTGCATCCATTCCTTTTGACTCCTTCATCTTGGTTGTTTTGAACTATTGGTGGGTTGACTTGACCAACAGTTCCACTGTAGTCTCCCTCCTCAGTCTGCCCTTCGTTCAACTTGGGCTGTTCGATCTGAATAGTCGCTTCCTCTCGATTTTGCTGGAGCAAACGTCTGGTTTCCTCCATTTGACGATCCAACATTACTTGGATCATCGCTTGCACTTCGGCCATCGTTATTGGCTCAGCAGTGGCTCCCACAACCGGTATTTGCTCAATCACTGGGGGTTGGTTTCTGTTCCCATTTGCATTCACGTTTCCGCTACGCGTCCTTGCCATCTAGATCTATACACCGAATAAGGTGAATCTAGATCTTTATTTAGGATTGACGTTTAAATCATCCTTATCACTCCGAAACGTTTACATGCTAGTTCTAATATCGTAGTCGTACGTTTAGAATCCTAAACACATAAGGTTTCCAGATCCGCTCGGCAACAGACCATAGATCCGAACAAATAATAGCATGTCAGGCACAAAGCATTTAGCACATAAAAGCATTTTAGGCATAATTCCTAAAATAAGCTAGTGCTCACACGTCACAATCATCGCTTAGCATTCTAAGTTTAAGTCTAGAAATCCTACAAATTCCTAGTTCGCTTAAACTAATGCTCTGATACTAACTGTGACATCCCCATTTTCACGGCCAGAAAAGACCGATTTTGTTTATGCTTTGTTTAAAAATCAGAGTAATATTTTAAATAAAAGTATTGCGGAATTTGTCCCAAAACAATATATGATGGAAGATTTATCAAAAGCATTTCCGTAGAAATGTATTTCATTAAAAAGACTCGGGATGTCATGTTCGATACAGATCATAAGCATAAACAATGCAATATAGGCCTTACTACATTATTCCATATTTACAAGCCTAAAATCCATTAATCTCTCATCCCAAGACATCACATCTATGCTCATGCGCCACTACCTGTAATAGAAGAAACTGAGTGGGTCAGGCTTGGGAGCCTGGTGAGCACATAGGGTTTTCAACCCACAATAAATAAGTTTATTAACTTTATCAAACCAAACAAACCCGATTACCCGTTCCCGTTATCCTCACTTTACGTCCCTAAAACATCTAACACAAGGGACCTAGTCTAAGGACTATCATCGGGATGGACACTACTGCTAAGGGGATTCCTCAGCAATAAATGTCCTTAAGGCAACCATGTGGGGGATGGAGTACATCTGGTGAGCACACAGTTCAAATAAACACACAGTTCAAATAAACACCTACAGGTTGCGAGCGTGCTAGTGTTCCACTGGACTGTCTAGAATAGTCCGTGGTCGTCATCTATACTCCGCTAGATGACTAGATCATCAATAACATCTATAACGAGGCCTCTCATTATTTCATTTTATCACATAGCAACTATTACATCTACCCATGTTTTACCCCAACATTTTTCGTAGATATAAAATACATATACAGTTTAAATCATTGAAAACATGCATAAAAATGTTCATTCAGCATAGATAGCAAGTATTCAGGTAATATGCACACATAGCACGTAATTTATATAAAATACTTCATATCTATGTGTAAGCTGAAAGTAACTATGCACTCACTTGAAAGGTGGCGACTCAGCACGCGGACAACACTTCGATACTCTCAAAACAATTTTCTTTCGATAAAACCTAGTACCAATACCACTAGGGTTTAGTCTAACGATAACCGTGGCAAATTGATTAGTCTGACTATTATTATTATTATATAAGCGTTAATAACACTCAATATAACTCATAATAATAGCCCAAATAATTATTTTAAGGACCTAATAACATTCCTATAATTATTTGAAAGCTATATTAAAAATTGCGTAAACGTAGCTCACTTACAGCGGATTTTAACGAAAACCGGAACTTTATTTGGAGCAGCGTTTTGAAACCGAAAGGCTCTTTTTCTCGGGATTCCGGGAGCCTTGGGGCTTCCTTAGGGTGTTAGGGGCCTTATCTAGGGTTTAGGAGGGTTTAGGGCACTTAGAGAGAGAAAGAAGCTAGAGAGAGAGAGTGGAATTTGGAGTGAAAAATGAAGCTGCCTCGACCCCCCTTTTATAGCCTGCGAGGCCTCGGTACGCTGGGCGTACCTCGGACCTACGCTGGGCGTAGTGGCTCGGGCGTACTACACGTGTCGCTTCGCTGCTGGGTCATCGTGGCACTTCTCCGAACCGCTCAATCCGAAGTCCGCTGGGCGTAGCCTTCTTCCGACGCGGGGCGTACTTGGACGCAGGGCGTTCCTCTCGTACGCGAGGCGTAGCGAGGCCAGGTGTCCGAATCTGAAGACCAGACCGTGATCCGCAAGCTACGGCCCTGATCGAGCCATGTCATCACCCATTGCACCAGCTTCACAAATTCGAGTTACAACTTCAAAAATTCGTAACTTTCGCGTACGACCTCCGTTATCGACGTTCTTTATATCCACGAGAAGGTGGGAACGTATTCTACAACTTTCGTTTAGACTCCTTCGGCTAATTTTGACTCGATTTTAAATTTTATATTATTAATAGGCCGGGACAGGATTGGTCCGTTAAATTCTCATAACTTCTTCATCCGACATCCGTTTTCGCCCATCTTTTTCTTGTTACGCTACTCTTAACGAGATCTTCGATTCTCGTTTAGGTCGTGTCGGCTAAAAATCACTCGATCTAGAGGGTGTTTGGCTTAGCTTTTTAGAAGCCAAAAGTCCTTTTAGGAAAAGATAGAAAGCAAAAGATGTTTGGCAAATGCATTTTGGAAGCTACTTTTGGATTTGGATACAAGTAAAAATGAACTTTTTGGAAAAGTTAGGAAAACCTGACTTTTTGTGACTTTTCCAAAAAGGACATTTGCCCCCTGAAAAGCCAAGCCAAACACCCTCTAATATTCGAATTTCGGGCTGTACACTGCTAATCCGAAACTTCGAAAAATCATATCTTCTACATACGAAGTCAGATTTGGGCGTTCTTTTTGTCGATGTTCTTAGTTTAACATATTCTACGACTTTCGTTTAGATCGCTAAGGCTAAATCTCGCTCTATCGTAAATTCACTATTTACGCTTCCCAGTGCCGTGCCGGTTCCGTCGTGAAACTTCGACGGGTCATAACTTCTTTGTTATAACTCGGATTTTGGCGTTCTTTATATGTACGAAAACCTCGTGACATATTCTAAAACTTGGTTAAGACTATTTATTATAAATAATATTTTGTCAAAAAGTCGTTTTCGACCCCTATTGCCTCTAAATTGATGAGCCCGGATCTACGAGCGTTACACGAACCCAACTAAGCAGCCGAGAACGAGCCTCGCTGACAGCCAAGACCGAGCTTCACCGCCAAGCCAAGACTGAGCCTCGCACCTTCGGTTCCCTCCTCCCCCTTTCGGTTCCTTCTTTCCCTTCTCTTGGTTCTCACTCTTGGAGCCGAACCTCGCAGGTTCGGTCCAGATTTCCGGTTTTCGACCCAAACTTCGTTTTAAGCTAGTTTTTCATGATTTTAACGCGGGATTTTCACCCAAACTCGTATTTTAACATAATAAACCCAAAATATTCATATTTTAATTATATTTTGGGGAAAATCCTTGCCTAAGAATAGAATTTTGTTTGATGAAATATTTAGGTGGAGTGTTGACTTATCCTTTGGACAAGGACACAAGAAACCTCCCCATACCTTCATAGTACAACCCCTAGTCACTATTCCACCATACCTAGGTCATGTCAATGTACTTTCTCATCATTTCCAGCAACTTCCCACGTTCTTAGAGCTGGAACATCCACTTTCTCTCCTCACATCTCATTCATTCTCTCATTTTCCACCAAGAAATCACCCTCCAAACTCTCTCATCTTTCTCCTTCAATTTCGAGAACTTCAAGGCATACTCCAAGGCCTTTCTCCTTCAATTGGTAAGTATAATTCATCTTTCATATGATTATTACACTTCCCTTTAACACCAATCATTGATTCCTTACACAAACTCCACCATATTGGTATTAGATTCTCGAATCTTCAAGCAATCCTCCAAGTGTCCTTGAGTTGAACACATCTTTTCTTCAACATTCATCCTCTGAAATCACATAAGGTGAGTTAATACCCCTATATTTTCGTGTTTTCTGAAGTTTTAAGGGGGGGGGGAATACAAGTTAAACCAACAAGAACACAACTAAACTCTTCCAACAGCTTTCATCAGAAAAGTTGGACTCCATTCAATGACTGTTTTGGATGACTTAAATATTTTGGTTTTCAAAACTGTACTAGGTGCAAATAGGTCAGGTTTATACCTTTAAAATGACTATTTTCACATGTTCATACGATTTTTCTACAAGTTTTGGCAATTTTTACAAAACTGTCTATCACTGTAGCTACGAATCCGGACCAGTCTGTGAATATGGACATTTTCACACAAGTTAGAGACATCTAAAAATCATGATAAAATTTATGAACAAACTAGACACATTTTATAAACTCCCAGATTTTACGGATTTAGTTTTCGTTTTCGTATGATTTTTCTGGGATTTTTTCCAAAACAGTACATAAATGTTAAAAACAAGTTGACAGCTTACAACTTCCATTCACAGCTTGTAACTTGTTGAGCAAGGTGTGTATCATTATGTGATTATACATTATCACATTATGTGTCATGTTGTATTGGTATGTTGACATACATCATAAAACAAATGGGTTTTTACTATATCAAGTATGGTGAAATAACAAATTGTCATAAACAAAGTTTACATCCGTTACATACAAACATTTGGTAAAGCATGACAAGGATAGTACTAATTGAATACATGTGAATGATATTGCATATTATTTACCTTATCTCGAAGATACGAATCATATACCAAGGTTTGCCACTACAACGAGTAGTTTCAATAAACTATAATATGTGTACACTACCAACAAATACGCTAACTAAAGTAGGTACAGTTAGAATGCATTACATTACAAACAATTTGGATAAACTATAATATGCATAATTCATGTTCACTATCACTACCACTATTTGGTGAATTATGATATGTATAGTTCATGTTCACTTCCACCACCACTTTTGGATAAACTAATATATGCATAATTCATATTCACTATCACTACCACTATTTGGTGAATTATGCTATGTATAGTTTATGTCCACTACCACCACTTGACGACTATGATAGGCATAGTCTTGGTATTCTATTTTAAGACTACATTCTATCTAGAATTGTTAGTTTTCAGCCATAATTACTAATTGTATATGCTAGAGTTATATAGAATTTAGTCGTGATCGGTTTAGAATTGGTGGGTTCGCTCTATTTCCTGTTCCTTGTTTGGTTGTAGGCCTAGGGCAGACCCATTACATTCGACGTTTTATCTAACTTCAATTTTATATAACTTATATATACTTGGAGATTATGGAAGGAAATTATTGGGAATTCTAGGATGCACAATTTCATAACACGGAAACTTACAACTTACTTTTCAAGGAAAATATTGGATTTTCTGGAATCCCTTTACCGCTTTTACAAGGAAAACAATTTATTTCTGAATTAAAACTCTTATGAACTCACCAACCTTTGTGTTGACACTTTTTCAAACAACTTGTATTCTCAGAAAATCACTAAACAGGTAATCAACTGCTTTTGAGGACGGAACGCTAAGGCGTTAAATTCAAAACTTATTTTGTCATCATGATGTAATTGATTTTGAAACATGTAAACTTAGTCTATGATATAACTCTTTCAATTATATTGATGATGGTTGTGTTTGCTTTCTTTACTATTATACTCGTTGTTATGATACTATACATGAAGTCATCCACCCCCGAATGTTTCCGCCATTCTGGTTTGGGGGTGTGACACTTGGAGTAGCCCCAAAGGATAAAGTTGGAAACTTTATTCACTTAGACAAAAATTTTATTTAGATATGAGCCTTAGAGTCCCTGGAATCGAAGAATCAACTAAATGTGTTAAGCTGGGGAAATCTTGACGAGTTTTCTAGCCAACTAAGTGAGTTGGCTAGGGTTTTCCTGACCTTCTGATTACTACAGAAACTCGACAAATTCATCGGTGGACTCGACGAGTTGGGTCAACATGGACTGTTGACCTTGATCGTTGAATTTGACTTTGACCATGGTTGACCAAGTTAACTTTTGAGGGTATTTTAGGTATTTCGGGATTTTGATAGAATTGGTCCCATGGTGGTTGTAGGCATTTGAGTCGGGAGCTGGAATTCATAGTCAGACCTGATCTGTTCTGCACTACTTGTAAGGTGAGTTTTCCTCACTGTACTTATGGGTCTAAGGTACCAAGGCCAGACCATTGGTTTGAGAATTTGATACTTGTTGATATGCTGAGTATGGACAGATAGGCATGCTAGATTTGATATGCTAGTCTGGTAGGCCAGTATGACTACCTGTGATATATTCGGATTATCTTTATATGGTATTATTTGTTACACGTCGACATATTGTGTGGGTTGGGTTAAGGTTGTAATGCTCCATGATGTAGCCAACAAACCCTGGAGCATACCAGATGTGAGCTGAAGGTTAGGGAGGGCATGCCAGACTCATGCTGAGGGCTCATGTAACACCATAAATTTTCAAACAAGTTTTTTTATTTAAAATTGCATTTATCTCATAAACATAATCACAACCCCCCCCCCCCCCCCCCCAAATATCAAGTTATCAAAAATGCATGTTCATAAATAGTTTAAAACACAATCCAGGATCCCCAAAAGATATCTCCAACTTGTGTGTAAAATCAAGTCGATGGCTTCTCGTGATCCTGAGAAGTACCTGAAACACACAACACATAACATGGTAAGCCTGAAGTTTAGTGAGTTCCCCAAAATACCACACACATCTCATTAGCCCCTTGTGGCTATACTCAAATAAGACCCTCCGGTCAATGTGTCTCAATAGAACCCTCCGGTCCCACAACTCGGGTGGACCCTCCGGTCCTAACTCAATAAGCTCATAATAATACACAACATAAATTACACAAACATAATGAAGGATATCACAATACTCAATATAAGCACATAAGACCCTCCGGTAACACATAAATTACCACTCTAGGTAAGTATAGTGAGAAGACTCACCTCGTAAGCAAGCAATCAAATAACCTCGTACACAAATCTCGAACTAGCCTCCACCTAACACATAGGATAATTATCTCTAATTAATACTCTATTCACAACTCTAAATAAACCAACAATTATTCTCTCTCTCTCTCTCTCTCTAACTCTTGTAATGGGTAAAAGACCATTTTACCCCTCCATGGTCCCCATAATCCCTGTCTTGACCAAACCCTAAAGTAAACAGAAGTCAACACTCGAGTCAACGGTCCATGTTGACCCGAATCACCGAGTACATCTAAGTGATTCGTCGAGTCCCCCTTTTTCCTCTGAAATATCGTGAACATCCAACTTAACTTGTCGAGTTGTCTCATGAACTCGTCGAGTTACCTATGTCCGGACTCATTGGGGAAAACCCTAGCCGACTGTATCGTGTTTTGTAATGAATAATATTATGAAATATTATATGAATTTTGAGCATTGAGTTCTAACATATAGTTTTTACTAGAATTGAAGTAAAACTATGTTTAGAATCATTCTGAATGCTTTGGAAGTCTTATGAGATTCCAATCAAATATCAGTTATTGAAATTAATGAAAATATAAAGTTGAAAATAAGTAAAATTTTATTACTTAAAGTTATAAAGAATCTCTTTAGAAACATTTAGGCAAAAAACTCATCAAAATCTGAGTTATAACGAAGAAATTATGATTTATTAAAGTTTCGCGACGAGAACCGGCACGACACCGTATGACGTAAAAAGTGAGTTTTTGATAAACTACTTTTTAGCCCTTATGATATAAATGAAAGTTGTAGTATTCGTTAAACCTAGATTTTTCATAAAAAGAACGTCCAAATCTGACTTCGTATGAGGAAGTTGTGATTTTTATAAGTTTCAGTATAGCAGTAGACAGCTAAAAACTCAAAATAAAGATCGGGTGATTTTTAGCCGACACAACCTAAACGATAATTGAAGGTCTCGTTAATAGTAGTACAACCGTAAAAAGACAGACGAAAACGGACGTCAGATGAAGAAGTTATGAATTTTTAACGGATTTTCTTGTCTCGACCTGTTAAAAATATAATTTTAAAATTGAATTCAAAATTAGCCAACGGAGTCTAAACGAAAGTTGTAGAGCATAATTTCATCTATGCGTGGATATAAAGAACGTAAAAATCAGCGTTTGTATGCAAAAGATACGAATTTAACACTTTGTAATAATCAGTTTGTAGCCAGTCGTTTGTAATCAAATTATCAATATAAAATATTATTTATGAATATGCATGTAGCATGTTTTGGTTTAATTTGGATTAACAATGTCACAAGTATGAAAGTATGGGTCTTTCAAATTAATGGTATCAGAGCAGTAGTTTAAGCGAACTAAATTTCACGAATTTGTATTTAGACTTAAACTATTGGAAGTTTAATAAATGAACGGATTCGTTGTAAGTATGTGGATACAAACCATAGGAAAGACTTAAGTAAAGTATTAGGTAATAATAAATCCTAATATTCTAAAAATACTATGTTACCCCAAATTTTCAAAGCAATGGTTGAATAGGTGAGTAGCCATACGCCATAGGTGGGTGGAGATCCTCGTCCTGATGAAGGAGATACTCCAGTATACCCTCGTGAGGAGTGAATTATAGATAAACTTACTGGTTTTATTCGACAGACTCTCGAAGAACACAAAATGAATAATGATAAAGGCAAAGAGAAAGTCATCGGAGAATCTTCTAAAAGGGAGGCGAAACGTCCCTCATTCAAAACTTTCAAGAGTAGTGGCATTACGGAGTTTTCAGGTGTTCTTAATCCTATTATTGTTCTTACATGGATCCAGAACACAAAAAAGTATTTCTTATCTCTCATGTGGATAATAAAGACAAGACTAATTATGCTTCTGCATTGCTCGTCGGAGAAGCCTTGGTCTGGTGGGAAGCAACATTTGAAGCTCTCAATGTGTATAACCAAGAGAATTTATCTTGGGAAATGTTCAAAACTCGTTTGCTAGGGAAGTATTGTCCTCTAGACATGAAGAGGAGATTGGAGAAAGAATTCCTCGAGCCTAAACAAGGAGGAATGATTGTGAATGAGTATGAATCTCAGTTCAATCAAAAAGCACGGTTTGTTGCAAAGTATATTCCAACTGAACACGAGAAAATTCAGTTATTCATGGAAGGATTATGACATTAAATCCACGATTTCATAGTCAATCGGGATGTTTTGTCATTTGATAAAGCGGTTGCGTGTGCTCGAAGACGTGAGCATGACTTGGAGATAGGTGGTGCCATTCTTTCTATTGCAAAGCATCCACATACTGATCGAACTGTTCCTGTTTCCTCTATTCCACCAGCTCAATCCATTCGACCTGAACCTAGAAAGCAAGTGCAATCTCATAATACCTCTCTTGGCCACGACAGGTCACAATCTTTTTCTCTTCAATCGCCATTGTGTCATATTTGTGGAAAGAATCATCACGACCAATGCAGAATAGATAAGGAATTTTTGGTCTATTATGGATGTTGAGAAAAGGGTCACATAAAGCCAACTTTCCCAATAAAGGATGTTACTTGCTATGCATGTGGTGTTACTGGCCACAAGAAGGATTTTTGCCTTACTCTTACTAGTCAAATGACAGAAGTCAAGCTTTTGTTCAACAACCGGCGAGAAGTCAAGCTCCTGTTCAACAACCAAAGAATACTCCAACTAAAAAGGAGGAGGTGCCAAAAGCTAAGGGCCGTGCATTCCAGATTACCACAGAGGAAGCACGTGAGGACCCAAATGTTGTGATGGGTACATTCTTGTCAACTCTAGACCTGGTCACATCTTATTTGATTATGGTGCCTCAGATTCTTTTGTGTCCATGAATTTGTGCATTCTTTTCAAATTGCTTGCTATGCACTCGCGCAACCATTTCACATAGATATTGCGGGAAGTATATCATTACTTGCTGATAAAATCTGTAGGGATTGTGTCAGAGAAATTGAAGGCTACAATTTTCTTGCTAATTTGATTCCTATCTCCTTGCCCAACTTTGATATTATTCTTAGCATGGATTGGTTGTCAAAGAACCACGCAGAACTCTTGTGTTACGAAAAGATGGTATGCATTCCTATTGAAGGGGAAGATCCTATTTATGTCTACAGTGAAGAAAGACTCAAAATCTTCAAAATAATCTCTTTCCTAAAGGCTCATAAATTTATATTCAAGGGGTGCCCTATCTATCTGGCCTACACATTTGATGTCTCAAAAGAGGAGAAGAAAACCGTAAATGATGTTCCCGTTGTTAACGAATATCCTGATGTTTTCCCCGATGATTTGCTTGGACTTCCTCCGGACAGGCAAGTAGAATTCCGAATTGACCTTGTGCCTGGTGCTGCTCCGATTGCAAAGTCTCCTTATCGTCTTGCACCAGTTGAAATGAAAGAAATGATGATTCAACTGCAAGACTTACTTGACAAAGGCTTTACTCAACCGAGTACCTCTCCTTGGGGTGCTCCAGTATTGTTTGTCAAGAAGAAAGACGGATCGATGCAAATGTGTATTGATTATCGTGATCTAAATATGGTGACTATCAAGAACAAGTACCCACTACCTCGCATTACCGATTTGTTCGATCAACTTCAGGTTGTTGGCTATTTCTCGAAAATTGATTTGAGATCTAGCTATCATCAATTGAAAGCACACGAGCAGGATGTACCGAAGATTGCTTTCCGTAATCATTATGGTCATTATGAATTTCTTGTCATGCCATTTGGTCTGAAAAATGCTCCTGCTGTATTCATGGATATGATGAATCGAGTATGTTGTCCAATGCTCGATAAATCTGTCATCGTATTCAATTATGATATTCTAATTTATTCCAAGTCTGAATCTGCATGACATTCATATTCGTGAGGTATTAGAACTTCTTCGAAAGGGGAAACTGTATGCTAAATTCTCGAAATGTGAATTTTGGCTTCCCCAAGTTCAATTTCTCGGCCATGTGATTTCTAGTTACAGTATATCCGTAGATCCTACCAAAATCGAAGCCATTCAAAATTGGGAAGCGCACCGTAATGCTTCTGAAATTCGTAGTTTCTTAGGTCTCGCAGTATATTACCAGAGATTTATTAAAGACTTTTCACGTATAGTTGTACCTCTCACAAATCTTACACGAAAGGAAGCCAAGTTAGAATGGGGTGATGCCCAAGAAAAAGCTTTCTCGACTTTAAAAGATCTTTTGACTCATGCTCCGATCTTATCACTCCCAAAAGGTGATAATGATTTTTCTGTGTATAGCGATGCATCAAGATTGGGACTCGGTTGTGTATTGATGCAACGTGGTAGAGTGATAGCCTATGCCTCAAGACCACTGAAAGAGTATGAAAAGAATTATCCCACCCATGATCTCGAACTCGCTGCAGTGGTATTTGCCCTAAAACTTTGGAGGCATTATCTTTTTGGTACAAAGTGCCAATTGTTTACCGACCACAAAAGTCTCAAGTATATATTCAGTCAGCAAACTTTGAATATGAGACAACAACGAGCTATGGATCTGATCAAAGATTATGACTATGAAATCTTGTATCATCCTGGAAAGGACAATGTAGTTGCCGATGCACTTAGCATAAAAGTTTATCGTAATAGTATGTGTTATACTATTACTCACACTACAGTAAAGTCCACTATTCTTGATGAACTAGAGAAATGGCAAGTAGAGGCCTTAAAGCCAGAAAATGTGAAGAAAGAAGGGATGATACATTATGCTGATGTTTTACTTGATGAACCATGAGGATTAAAGGTATTTAAGAATCGACTATGGATTCCAAAGATTGGCGGATTAAGATAGAAGATTTTAGATGAAGCTCATAAGTCTAAGTTGTCTATACATCCTGGTACAAGTAAAATGTACTATGATGTACGGGCTGATTATTGGTGGCCTGGATTAAAGAGAGACATCGAAGACACGTGCAGGAATGTTTGATATGCTTACAAGTCAAAACAGAGCACCAAAAGCCTTACGGAATTCCAGAAAGTCTTAGTATTCCTGTGTGGAAATGGGAAGAACTGTCCATCGATTTTATTACCAAATTTCCAAAGATTGCTAGACAACATGATAGCATTTGGGTAATTATCGACCGCCTAACTAAGAGGGCACATTTTCTCGCCATGAGTGAAACGAATCCAATCGAGAAATCCACACAAGTATACTTGGATGAAATTATTACGAGACATCGTGTGCCACTAAAGATCATTTCCGATCGTGATACTCGCTTCACTTCTCACTTTTGGGAGAGTATGCAACGTGAATTGGGATCTCGAGTTTCTCTCAGCACTGCTTATCATCCCCATACAGATGGTTAGACGAAAAGAGCAATCCAAACAGTAGAAGATATGCTTTGTGCATGTATCTTGGAGTTCGGTTGTAACTGGGACAAGTACTTACCTCTTGTCGAATTTTTGTATAATAACAGTTACCACACTTCAATCAAAATGCCACCATATGAAGCATTATATGGTAGTAAGTGCCATACGCCATTATGTTGGCGTGATGTAGGACAGAAGATCCTTGGAGGACCTGAAATGATTCAAGACACTACCGACAAGATTCAAATCATACGAGAAAGAACGAAAGTGGCCTAGGATCGACAGAAGTCCTATGCAGAAAAGAGGAGACGACCCATAGAATTCCAGGTGGGGGATTTTGTAATGCTGAAGGTATCCCCATGGATAGGCCTTATGCGATTTGGGAAGAAAGGAAAGTTGAGTCCCAGATTTGTTGGACCTTTCAAAACCATCCAGAGAATTGGTAAGCAGGTATACCGCTTGGAATTGCCTGAAGATTTGGCAGGTATTCATGATGTGTTCTGTAACGACCGAAAAATTCCAACCAATTTAAACTTTTCAAAAACAACCCGATTTCATTAAATTATTACAAAAAGGTTTTCAATACAATTGATTTAGAGTATTCCCAGAATCACATCACCACATAAACATGAGGAGCGGTACGATCACGCCTTTGCCTTGCCATGGTCTCCTGAAGAACCTGAAAAACAGTAAAGCACAACTGTAAGCCCGAAAGCTTAGTGAGATATCCCCAAAATACCAACCACATATACCATACATGCATAACATGCCATATCATATCCGATCACAGAACATCCATGCACTTCGGGTCTACTGTGTGACTGGTCCATCGCAACGGCCAACAGTCCACCTGGTCCACCCTCCGAGTCTAGCCATATACATCGAGTCTACAAGGTGATTGGTCTGCCCGCTCCGGATCCACCTGGTCCACTCTTTGAGTCTACAGTATGACTGGTCCGCCCGCACCGGGCCTTCAGTCGGCCTGGTCCACTCTCCGAGCCTCGGCACGTCTGGTCCGCCCTCTTGGGGCCTACAGCATATCCGGACCGCTCGCTGGGCCTTCGGGACAACCGGTCCGCCCTGGGTATCTTGGCCTACAACACAAAGCAGGACCCGCCTCAATCCAACCCCAGTCCAACAACCATGTGCACATAAACATACAATCATATAACAATTCACAGTGAAAGAGCCGATCTAGCAGATCACATAACATATCATCATCCTAACCAGGATACCGACCTAACCGGTCACTAGCATAGCATCATCCTACATAATAGGATACCGACCTTAACCACGTCTCTAACATATACCATCCTAGCTACCAGGATGCAACCATATCAAAGCAATAATCATAATAACAATACTTGGATCTCAATCCGATAAAGGGTCGGCCTTGGTGCCTTAGACCCTATTGATATAGTGAGGATAACTCACCTTAACACTGCCGAAACTCTGAATTGAAGAAGCAGATTCTCGAATCACCGACTCACCGAAAATCCCGAACTAGCCAACATAGCACAAATAATCATTAGGCTAAGCATAATACCCTTCCAAGGATTAATTAACCAATAATCTTGCGGTGTTTTGACCACTGCCTCAAGCCGGCCACCGGCTTCACCCTTTGATAACCACACTTATCAGATTCTACACTTATCAACCGAGTACCACTCCATGGAACTTTTCTCGATCCTGATCACAACAATCACTTGACTCTTACGAGCTAGATATAACCCTGAACCACCGGGTTCCCGATCCAAGTCCAACTCTATCCATTCCATGCTGACAGAATGACACATTCTTCAGCCTCAGAGCAACTCCCATGAGTTCTCCTCTTACAATCGCATGCACATGCTGAACTAGCTCTAGCACCCTCGGGATGTGAAAACCCGTCACACTGACGAAACCTCCAAACATCCCCTAGGATGAATCACCACTACATACACAATTCCTTGATCAGAGTCAATCTGGGAATCCAAGACTCCATCCCTGCATCCTTTCCGAGCCTCTTGGCTCCACCCTCGCGGAAATCCTTCCACAACCTCAGCAGACATCCCATACGAATGTGATTCCATACCACTGCCGCAATCATGCTACTCAAAGACCATAATTGGATCACTCCAATCATAACTCTGTGTTGCCGCTTTCGCTTCCGTGAATTTACACTCCTTCTCGGAGCTACATTCCTCTCTCTTTCCTTGCCAAGGAAATCCCCTTGGCCGCCTTGTCACTGCGACAAGTGCCACGGTGCTCGCCCAATGCTACACCACTCCCCTATAGCATAACCGCTATCCATGCAACACACATGCTCTGAATCCGCTCGCAAGGACTCTCGAGTCCATGCACTATCTCCTCTAATCGAGATCAATACACGGGGCCAGACCTTCTAATGCTAACACATCGCGACATACTCAATCCATTTCCTCGAACCGATCTAACAATACCTGCAGAGTCTTCAGCATGACTGGACCGCCTTACCAGGCCTTCAGCCAATCTGGACCCCTCTAAGAACCTTCAACCAATCTGGACCGCCCTCCAGGGCCTTCAGCCTGGCTGGACCATTCTCCGAGCCTTCGGCCTGACTGGTACGCCTACCGGCCTTCAGTCTACCCGGACCGCTCAACTAGCATTCATTCTTTCGAGTTATCTCTCCGGGAAACCCTCCCATGCATACTGTTCTAGCCCTCTAGGGGTTCCGAACTCTATCTCCATCATACATACTCAAACCCGGCCTGATCCCAGGCCCTCTACAATCAAATACCCTTGGTCTGTATCCCGCCCTGCATGCCTGCCACGTATTCATACCAGCCTACGCTCTTGGCTGACAGAAACACTGCTGAATCCCAAGCAGCTAAACAACCTCCAATGCTCATCGATCTTCCGGAGAATTTTCCAATTCTCCCCCACTTATAACACTGACTATCAACCACCGGTCGCCATCACCGACCTCCCTCAACAACCCTACACAACACAAATACGAACACGCGAACTGATTCCCACTAGCACTAGCAACCTTCACAAAATCACATATCATCACTGATCATCCCGAGCTCGAAAGAAACTCGATCTTCAGCTAACCCCTCCTCAGACTGCAGATGCAACCCGACATTCAGACCAAACGCCAGATTTCCACTAATAACCCTCATGAATGATAACCAACGAAATCCCCAAAACTAACCCATAACCATACCATAACCCTCAAAGAACAACGAATACCACACTGAAAACCACACAATGAGACTAGCAAATAAACAATACTCCACAATAATCAGAAGATAACAAGATATCAAGAAGGAAACATACCCGCAGCTGCATCTGACACTGCTCTGACCTCCTCTGCTGTAAGTTGAAAAGCACGACCCTGAGCCCTTGGGGGCTCCGCTCCACCCTGACCTCCACCCGTGATCCTCAAAATGGCCGGTGCTGGAGCCTGCACTGGTCCTGCAGTAAGCTGTGGACAGTTGACCCTCAAATGTCCAAACTGATGACAATGATAACAAATCCTCAAATCCCGAACCGGCGCTGACTGTCGACAATCCCTCGCATAGTGCCCCTCCTTTCCGCACTTGCGGCATGCACCACCGGACCTACAAACTCCGGTGTGACCCTACCCACACTTCCCACAAGCGTGGCTGCTCTGATCTCCCACCCTAGAATCAACGGTCTTGTACCGTTTCGGCACCGGCTGCAACTGCACCGGAGCCTGCCTCAGCTCACGCAACTGCAACTCAATCTCCAACTCACGCCGCCTGGCGGCCTCCTGCTACTCCAACAAAGTCTCGCACCTCTGCGTAGACACAAAATGTCTGATATCTCTCTTGAGCATACTCAAATATCGGGACATATGAGCCTGCTCCAAAGCGAACTCAGGGCAAAACATCGCCCTCTCAGTGAACATCCTGGTGATCTCCGTCACCAACTCCGAACCCTGCTTCAGCCTAAGGAACTCCTGAGCCAATCTCTCCCTCTCAACCCGCAGAACATAACGAGTGCTAAACATTTCTCTGAACTGATCCCATGAAACCGCAGCCCTCTGCGCATCCGAATATGACCCGGTGGTCAATCTCCACCAATCCTTCGCCCCGAGCCTCAACAGGTCCAGAGCACACCCCACCCTCTGATCAGCAGGGCATGAACACATGAAGAAACACCCCTCCACGTCCGAAAACCACCTCATAGCAACAATCGGGTCCTGAACCCCATCAAAGGTAGGAGGCTTTGTATTATCGAAGTCCCGATACTGAAAACCTCGACCAGCTCCTCCCCCTGTCGCTGCTACAGCCGTTGTAGCCGCCGCGATAGCCGTCTCTGTGAGAGCTGCATAGCGCTCATCAAATTACTCAACCATGGCGGTCTTGATCGACCCAAACAGTTCCGGCAACTCAGCCCGGAACAACACACCAACCTCATCATGCAGGATCTCACGAATCCTCGCATCCAACTCGCACGTTCTCATCTGAGCAATAACCTCAGGTGGTACTGACCCACCCGGAACTCCCTCTCCTGCTCCCGATCCTGACCCGGATCCACTCCCAGCATGCCTCAGAATCTCCATACTGAAAAAAAACTACAAAATCTTAGATTCTTCCCACTATCCCGGGAACCAACTCTCAATCCAACCCTAGAGGTCATGGTTTCCCTGATATGCGTATGGGTCCTGTGCTTTCAGTAGTACAGGCCCATACTACCTTCCACACCTACCCATATTTGTATGAAGTACTACCACAACACCCTAGTGAAAACATACAAAACAAGCGCTCAACCCTCACTACTAGAGGAACACTGGAAATCTCCCACAAGGAAACCCTAGGCTAACAGGCATCATAAATCAGACAACATTATCATGAAATCCTCAAGATCCCTAGCCTAGCACTAGCATGTTGTTCTATCAAAGCTCAAAAACAAATATCATGTATGGTATTTTGGGGTTACTTACTGGCTCCGGCTGATCGTACCTCCGCGTCCTCCTTTACCCATTTTGAAAACCATTTTAAATTCTCTTTTGAAAACCCTCCTCGATTTGAGACGGGAGTCACACGAGTGTTCCTCCAATTCACTCAAACCAAGGCTCTGATACCAACTTGTAACGACCGAAAAATTCCAACCAATTTAAACTTTTCAAAAACAACCCGATTTCATTAAATTATTACAAAAAGGTTTTCAATACAATTGATTTAGAGTATTCCCAGAATCACATCACAACATAAACATGAGGAGTGGTACGATCACGCCTTTGCCTTGCCACGGTCTCCTGAAGAACCTGAAAAACAGTAAACCACAACTGTAAGCCCGAAAGCTTAGTGAGATATCCCCAAAATACCAACCACATATACCATACACGCATAACATGCCATATCATATCCGATCACAGAACAGCCATGCACTACGGGTCAAGTGTGTGACTAGTCCGCCGCACCGGCCAACAGTCCACCTGGTCCACCCTCCGAGTCTAGCCATATACATCGAGTCTACAGTGTGATTAGTCTGCCCGCTCCGGGCCTTCAATCCACCTGGTCCACTCTCTGAGTCTATAGTATGACTGGTCCGCCCGCACCGGGCCTTCAGTCGGCCTGGTCCACTCTTCGAGCCTCGACACGTCAGGTCCGCCCTCTTGGGGCCTACAGCATATCCGGACCGCTCGCTGGGCCTTCAGGACAACCGGTCCGCCCTGGGTATCTTGGCCTACAGCATAAAGCAGGACCCGCCTCAACCCAACCCCAGTCCAACAACCGTGTGCACATAAACATACAATCATATAACAATTCACAGTCAACAAGCCGATCTAGCAGATCACATAACATATCATCATCCTAACCAGGATACCGACCTAACCGATCACTAGCATAGCATCATCCTACATACCAGGATACCGACCTTCACTACAAGAAAAAAGGCCTTTTACGACGCTCATTGCGCGTCGTAAAACGCTCAGACGACGCGCAAATGCGTGTCAAGGAAGGCCCTGTCATAAAGAGAGACGACGCGCTTTTGCGCGTCGTCTATAGACGACGCGCATTTACGACGCGCATTTACGACGCGCGGTTACGACACGCAATGCGTATCAAGGAAGGCCCTGTCATAAAGGAAGACGACACGCATTCGCGTGTCGTAACCTTACGACGCGCGTGTTAATGACACGCAATGCGTATCAAGAAAGCCCCTGTCAAGAAAGGCCATGTCATAAATGAAGATGACACACATTTTTGCGTATCGTAATTTTAAATGTTTAAAAAAATATTTTTTTATAGATTTACTAATTTTCAAATTAAATTTGCATTTAATGCATCATAATAGAAAATAAAATATCATATACAAAAAATATGATCCATTTCATAAAATTTAATGTCATACAAAAATAGAATCCATTGCATAATATTTTATTACAAATTTGACATTTTTTTGTTTCCGTACTTTGACAATTTGTGCTGCTGCTGATTCCGGAGCCAATCCGCGACTGCATTCCAGAGCTGATTCAGTGGAAAGAGTATCCCAGACTCCATCACTTGAAATTACAAGCCGCCCACAAGCAGAAGATAGCTGAAGATCATGAATAAATAAAATTTGTTAATAAAAAGAGGAATAAATTGAGTTTAATTACTAAACACCAACATTCAAACCAATTAATGAAAGTTAAAGCATCTAAATAATATAGCATGGGATGCAAATATATCATGCATCGTACAAACAATGAAGATTTTTAGTTTCTGGAAGATTATTGACATCATTGGGATTAAGAGTTTTCTTTGCTTATTCGTTGCACCTCATATGTTTCCATCACATTTGAAGGATTATAATGCTACATAGCTCTATTAAAGATGCTACAATATCTCTCTATTGTTATGCATGAAATCAAGACATATGATCTTCTAATACTAGAAAACAAGAGCTATTCGGAATAATAAAGCTACATACCTGAGTTTGCAAGAGGTATCGCAAGGTGCTGCCGACTCAAAACCAAGCAGCCTTAGGCACTTATCAAGGACTGAACTGAGGATGCACATCTGATAGAAAAAAGATAAAAATATAATTACAAGGATTAATAAAAGCTATTCGGAAGCCAACAATGAGAACCAAATTTATTTAAAAAAAAGGAGATAGAGAAAGAGAGAGACTACTTGCATCTAGCCTCTAAAAATGTGCTTTGTGTAACCATCACCCGGATCAGCACCAATCTGGATCTTTTGATCTGAGGCTCTGTTATGTGTCTCGCTTAAGACATCCAGATAATCTGAATGCTTCTTCTCAGTTTGAAACTGCAATAATTGAGATACATTTCATTTAGAGGGGATAGATAAAGAAAATATGAATGACCATCAATTTATCAGTAATCAAAGGGGACGGTTCTCTTCAGCAGAAAGATAGAGCCTTTGATAGATCCTAGTGAATCAGTTACTAAGGAATGTGACATGTAGATTGGATTGGTAAACCAAAAGGTAACAGTGTCACTGCAGGGTTTTGCATTTTCTTGAGACTCAAAAGGGCAGTGATGTCTTATTCTAGGTTGATTGTTAAAAAAATTAATATGGAATACCTAATATGGAAACAGTAAAAAAATTAATAGTAAAAAATAAGTAGTACCAAGTCAACAGACAAATGATTTCTTTAAATATTACAAACAAGATAATCTTATAGTTAAAAACGCATCCAAACATATTTAATTTTGACAATGATTTATAGTAAAAATCATACCTCTTTTTATAGGTTTACAGCCTCAGCATAGAATTGTTTCTTTGAGTAGCCAAATTTTCTCAATTTTTCAATATCATATGCATTTTTTAGTTACATGTATATACAAAATAAGTAGTACCAAGTCAACAGACAAAGGAAGGTAAAACTGAAACTTGAAAATTAAAGATAAGTTAAATTACACTTTCAGGTTAAAAAGATAACATATATATATATATATATATATATATATATATATATATATATATATATATATTACTCGTATAAAGAAGCATTCAGAATGTAAAATTTCATGTAAAAGGTAGTAAAGTAGATTTAATTATAACATCTAGAAAAATATCATCTTTTGTTCTTCTCCATCCAGTCCTTGTGAACCACCTACAGATGAAGCGTCTAATTAAGCTCGTTTAATCAACTCAGATATCTAATTAAGCTCTTTTAGGACCCTATACCATTTATGCATTCAAGCCAGTATATTTATATTTTTAGGTCAGGCCTGGGGCATTTGCCCGTGTTCACATGCACTGTAGAACTAGCTGGTTGTACCTTTATAGGTGAACAAAGCCAAGAATAAGAAACAAGCTGTAAAGAATGCTGCCATGTCAGCTTGGTCATCTCTCTAAATTTGTAAGCCATATAGTCACTATATATATATATATATATATATATATATATATATATATATATATATATATATAGAAAATGGGTTTATAAAAAGATCTACTTACTTTTTATTACCTAATGTTTAGTGACTCAGCAAACAGAAAGTTCACTGATGCAAAAAGGGATGTTGGAGGAGCATGTGATTGTAAAGCTACTCAACCAACATATCATGTCATTAGAATAGACAATAAAGAAAAATAGAAATTGAAAATACAAATTTGCAAAAACAACTTACTTGTAAGGGAGATTGTAGAGAATCCCTGTATCCAAGCTACATAAAAATTTATGATATCAACAATATATCATATTATAATTTTTATAAAAATAGATTATTGGATTAATAATGGACACCTCACCTCAAATCGTTCTTGTTCAGGAAGGGGTTCCATTTTCTAAATAAAAATACCCAACATCATCCAAGTATGACCTTAAGTCATGTCTTTGAGCTTCTGAGTAACAAAATATTAAATTTAATTCAAAATCATATAAAAAAAATGGACACACCAGAAACTCAACATGAGTCTCAAAGTGACCAAAATAATAATTGAACAGAAACTCTTGTTCCTGACTCTGGTTTGGTTTCCATCTCCAGCAATCACAACAGAAAAGTTTCCAGGGAGGATACTGAACTTGTAAGGGAATTTGTTCTTCTTTCTTGTAGTATTATTACAGACAAGTCAAGATTTCGTGTATGTTGATATAAATCTTGAATGTTGCAGGTTCAAACTTGATCGAACGTTGTTTGCAGTTGTATATGAATAGGGATGAGGTGGTAAAAACTCTATTAAGTCATGCATGTATACATCCTGGTTTTACATCTCTTGGTAATCACTGTTATGTTATTATTATTATTATTATTACATTGTCATGTTAACTTTCCTTTTTTGATGGATAGTTTGGCAGAAGTTAGAAGAAGAGAATGCATATTTTTTCAGAGCCTACTACATAAGGTTAAAATTGAAGAAGCATATCATCATTTTCAATCATTTACTCGAGCATCAATATCACCTTATGAAGTACCCAATGCCTCCAAAGCTACCTATGGGTCCCATACAAAATAGGGTACATCCCATGCCAGGTATGGTAATCTATTGCTACAAAGAAAGAAGTTGTATTTTTTAGAAAGTGTAGAATTATTATTCAATATTACTCTTTCCAGTGCAGTTAACAACTTACCCATGGGATACCCAGTTCTACAGCAACCTCCAATGGGGACTCCAGGTCAGCCTCATATGGATTCCATGGGTATGTCTAGCTGTCATGTGGTCAATGGAGTCCCTGCTCCCAGTCACTTTCATCCCATACGAATGAACTCTGGAAACGAGTGAGTTTTATTTTATTATATTTTGATGTGATGAATTAATAAAAAAAGATAAAAAGAAAGTTTTTCCCATGTGTTGTTACTGAAGTATGGGGTAGACCTTCTTGGACCTGTGGATGAGATCTTTTATGAAACTTATGACAGATATGAGCCAACAAATGATGTTGAAGCTGACAGCTGCTTTGTATCAACTGTAAGTAGCAATTAATGTGTTTTTTTGTAGCAACTGTAAGTAGCAATTCACCTTGTATCCATTTCCCAAGTTCAAATAGGCATCAGAAAATGTTGGCTTAAGTTTGACAGCCTCCTGAAATAAACAAGATCCACACTGAGAGTAAATCCATCCGAATAATACAAGACACATATAACATTTGCATGTGATTGACAACAAAAGTAATAATAATAATAATAATAATAATAATAATAATAATAATAATAATAATAATAATAATAATAATAATTATATGTATATACCTTGTAATACTAGAGTTCCCTATTAAGATCACGTGGCTCCATGAAAAGGCCAGCAAGGTTTGACCAAGCAATAGCAAAAGTTGGTTGAATACTCCTTTCCACAAGAAGTTCCCCTCTGAATAGCTCGTAAAGATATTTGGACAAGTAAAGATAGAATGCATAGATAGACAAAACTTAAGTCCACTTTTGCCCCTGGATCATTGTATTGTAAGCCACTGAAGTTCAAATGACATAAATATATAGACGTTAATTTCTTAAAACTATTAACTTTAAATTCCATATCACTTACCATGCTATGAGAAAGGCAGAAAGATAATATGCAGTATTGAGTAGCTCGTAGGATAGTATCCTTGAAATTCCATATCTCCTAAGCTTTTTCAATATCCTGAGAGAATTCCATGGAAAATATCAACAAAAAAATGTTTCTATTTAGGTTTGCCTTTGTAAAACTGATAAATGACAATCAATGTCATAGCCTGATAATATTGAGCAACAGTGATGAAAGACAAGAAGCTTGTACTCTGATGACGAGGATGACATGACTTTCATTTTTTTCTTCTGAACCTAAACAGAACATGTGGAATTTTCAGAAGCCTTGCACTAGAATTATTTTCCCATATGTAGAATTGCTATTGAGTAGACATAATTCCATTGATCAATACCTTCGATAAAGCTGCTGGCAGAATCTGATAGTCTATAAGGCTAACCTTGAAGTGAAGAGTTAACAATTAGCAAAATGGTAAAATTTAAACTGTAAATTAACATATAGTTAACAATGCTAACACCACTCTGAATCTAGAATTTATTCCTAATTTTGATATAAGCATGTAAACCCTAAAAGAACGTCTAGATAACTAAATTTCATCCATCAAAATCAATACCATTAACACTTCCTAACGATTTCAATAATCAAATATATGTATAAACAAATTAACCACATAACATAACTATAAGAGAATGGAGAAGAAATATCGAGAGAAAAAAAAGGGGAGAATGGAGAAGAAATATTGAGAGAAAAAAAGAGCGAGAATTTAGGTGCTCAAGAATGAGGGACCATCAACTTACCTGATGGGGAGGAACAACAAAGATATATTGCGATTTATTTTTGGAGGAGGCACGACCAACTGTAACTTAGATGATGCTTGAATCGTACCTATCTAGGGCTTCATTAGTTCATAGATGGTGATAGGGAGAAGTTGTAAAACCCTAAATCTCCTTGTTGTATGTCTGACACAAGAACAATGTAACGAGCCCTAAATCGTAGTCTTGTGAGCGTGAAGATCCGAAAATGGTTGGATCTTAAACAAATGCTTGTAAACTTGAGCAATCGTTGCAGTCTCGGGGAGGTGAGGTGAGCTTGAGGATGCCGGCAGGAAGAGGTGAGCATAGGTCGCCGGTGGGAAGAGGTGAGTGGAGATGAGCAGAACCAGAATCCAATGTTTGTAAACTTGAGCATTCTAGTAGTGTTTCCTTCGGTTACTCCTTTCATGTCTCCGACAATCTCCATCTATGGAGGAGAGAGATGAGAGAAAACACGGTGGAGGGGGAGAGACGAGAAGGTGGATGCAAGCGCTTTCCAGAACCAGAATCCAATGTTGGAGAAGATGCAGCAGACATTACCATTGCAAATGCGTTATGTTTGATTAGGGTTTACATAGAGAAGGAAGTGAAAGTCGATCGCAGAGGAAGGGGTTGCAGAGAGAAGGAAGGGAGAGAATGAAATCGATTTGGCGGGTGTAGAGAGTACACAGGGAGGATGGCGGGTGTTCAAAATTTTGGGGGATTTCATTTTCCCTCGGACACGCGCGTTTCTTAAAAAAAATATAAAACGACATTCACAGATGACGCACAAGTGCCTTCCGTGTTTTTAATATTTTTACATCAGACACTAATTTAAAGGCACTCAGTAATGCGCGACATAAATCCTTAAAATTTTTGAAGAGATGACACTTTTTTAATGTCACTCTCTAATGCGTAACATAAATCAAAGAGCGTCGTGTTTTGCGCGTCGTAAAAGGCTGTTTTTCTAGTAGTGCTTAACCAGGTCTCTAACATATACCATCCTAGCTACCAGGATGCACCCATATCAAAAGCAATAATCATAACAACAATACCCGGATCTCAATCCGATAAAGGGCTGGGCTTGGTGCCTTAGACCTTGTTGATATAGTGAGGATAACTCACCTTGTCACTGCCGAAACTCTGAACTGAAGAAGCAGATTCTAGAATCACCGACTCACCGAAAATCCCGAACTAGCCAACATAGCATAAATAATCATTAGGCTAAGCACAATACCCTTCCAAGGATTAATTGACCAATTTACCCTTAACTCATTCCGGCCCAACACTGGATAAGCTCTCAAGCCCACTAATGGCCCAAAGACCAAAAGTCTGAAGCAAAGCCCACTATTGGCCCAATTTACTAAATTGGGCCCACCTCACCAAATGGGCCTAGACCCATGGTCCATAACAACTAGTGGGTCCACAATACTCTATCCATAATGTCCAGTCATGGCCCAAAATCCAGCAGCCCAATAACAGCCCAATCCCTAAGGCCCAAAATGAAAAACCAACAGAGGGAGTACGTTGGGCGTACCCTCCTTGGTACGTGGGGCGTACATGCTGATTCGCAACTGGGGATCGGGGCACTGACCCGCTTTGCGGGGCGTACTCCTAAGTTACGCGGGGCGTAACTTCGCTGCTCATTAAGTCCACATAACTTCTTAATGGCTTAAGCTCTTAAGCCCAAACTTCAGATCCTTACGCCAAATGTGCCTAAGATTCATAAAGTCTCAAACTTTATCACTTGGGACGTCCATAAAGCTCTTAATCCAAGGTCTTAATCCATTAAGACCTACATATCTCACACATGGAACAACCACAGTCCGTGGGACCTCATTTTTCTCACTCAAGACCTCTCCGAAGGTCTGACTCGACCAACTCAAAACATGCATCAAGATGAGGACTTTTGGGACAAGAATGATGTCAAAACTTCAGATAGGCTCCAAAGGATGATATCTTTCCAGATCTATAAGCTCCAGCCACTCAACTCCTTCGTTGACAACTTCCTCTTTCTTCTTCTAGCCTCTCCTTTGCCAAAATAAGCTTTCCAAAGCCAAACACACCCAACAATGGAGGTGGGACGGCTATCTAGGGTTTCTGAGGTTAAGAGAGAGCTTATAGAGGCTAGGGTATGAACCAACATGTTCCTTATATAGTGGTTGACCCTAATTTTAGGGTTTTAGAACTCTGAGAGTACGCTGGGCGTACCTCTAGTACGCTGGGCGTACTCAGATGGGTTTTGGCCATATGAACATTCCTATGTGCACATACAAACCCTAATGCTTGGATCTAGGTTTCTCTAATTAAACATGCATTGGATCCAAGACTTCAAATAGCTAATAGAGAACAATACAAAATCAGAGTTAGAAGGTTACCTTGAAACACTTGTTTGATCTTCTTGTTCTTGGAGCTTTAGAGTCACAAATGTCACTCCTCTAATGGCTTACAAACACCAACTAGCAAGAGGATGATTTGAGAGAGAGGAGAGGGAAGAAATCGGCCAGGTTTTCTCTTCCTTTTCAGGTGTCTCGATTTCCCTTGCCCCAAGGGTCTATTTATACTTGTAAGGCTCCTAGGGTTTCACCGTTAAACCCTAATTGGATAACTTTTACTCAAAGCAATCCAAATCCTTTCCAAGATAAGCCCTTGGACGATTTGTGGGTTATCCTAAGCCCTAGAAATCGTCCAACCCTATCCATAAAGGATTTACAGCCCAAAGTGTAACTATCAAACAATTGACAGTTTATACCCTCTTATTTAATTAATCTCTTTAAGTCACCAAATTAATTCTAATTAATTTATGACTTATATTAATCAAATAACAATATTATTATTCCTTATATTATTCTCATAATATATTAATAATATTTATTCTCTCATAATAAATCATCCTGTCAAGTTGCTATGGTGAAGGCAACCCAAAAGGACCATGCACAATCGGGTCAAATACTTGCCTAATATAGTTGCAGCCTTAGACACTATTCCAATAGTCTCCCACTTGGATAAGTCTAGTAACTATATGCACAAGTACAATTCGATTCGCAATCATAGCTCTCAAAGACACTGTCAAACTCTGATCTAATCAATCTTGTCCTTTAGATAAGGGATCGTACAATCCTCTGTTAGATATCATGCTGACAATTTCTATGGAATAATAATTAGTCTAGCATTTTGGTTTCTCGATCTCTGATTCATTTGACATAGAACTTAATCAAACACATCAATTCAGTTCTGACCGGGCCCGACACATAGGTCAAATGAAATCATCGAGCGGCCGAGATATCGCTTTTACCCTCTTAGGATAAAAGTAACAGATAAACTTTGACTTATATGCATTTACTTATTCATTAATCAACTATACACAACAATGCGTTTTATAACACCGAGTTACTGATGCGTTTTTCACATTATCAATGTACAACCAATTAACAAATAACAAACCATATATCTAGGTTTTAAGACTATATGATATTATCGTCTTGCGATCACCCTTTTATATCATATTCCATAAGGTGATTCCACCAAGCGCAGGTTTGTTCCAATGCTCAAAACTAGTTCATAAGCACTCATGAACGTTGCAACAACCCTTTGCTTTGTCTAAAACCATTTTAGACAATCTACACACCGATTCATGACAATCTTCATTCATATCTACTTCCAACATATGAACGATTGTGGACAATTTGAATAATTCGATTATTCTTAATAAACTCAATTATTCTGGAAGTTAAAACATGAAAAATGAAACAATAGTTAAACAATTAACATAACACAGTAACATTACTCATAAATAATACTCCTTTATTTAATCATCAAACGTTAATCACATTTATCTATTACACGTTTCTACTACTATCTAATCTATGCTAATATCATCCTTCAGCCCAATACTCCTAGCATGCTGCAAGTGCTTAACCCTACTCAGTCCCTTTGTAAGCGGATCTGCTGGGTTATCTTCTGATGATATCCTCTTCACTACGAGTTGTCCTTCTTCTACACGATGTCTAATGAAGTGATATTTTCTGTCGATATGTCGAGATCTACCATGATCCCTTGGTTCCTTGGTCAAGGCAACCGCTCCTTCATTATCATAGAAAATTTCCATGGGCTCCTTTATGGCAGGTACAACTCCAAGGTCACCAATGAAGTTCTTCAACCATATTGCCTCCTTCGACGCTTCGCTCGCTGCAATGTACTCTGATTCGCATGTTGAATCAGCTACGGTTTCCTGTTTGGAACTTTTCCAAGTCACTGCTCCTCCATTCAGGGTAAAGACCCAGCCCGACTGCGAACGGTAGTTGTCCCTATCGGTCTGAAAGCTGGCGTCACTATACCCTCGCACCTTCAAGTCATCACTCCCTCCGAGGACTAAGAACCATTCCTTTGTCCTCCGAAGGTACTTAAGGATATTCTTCACCGCAATCCAATGGACTCTGCCAGGGTTCCCTTGATATCTGCTAACCATGCTCAAAGTAAAGGCTACATCAGGGCGAATACAAGTCATAGCATACATGATTGAGCCAACAGCGGAAGCGTATGGTACTCGGCTCATTTCTGCTATTTCAACTTCAGTACTCGGACTTTGAGTCTTACTCAACTTGGCATTACTTTGTATCGGTAATTCTCCCTTCTTCGAGTTTTCCATACTAAAACGCTTTAGTACCTTATCTAAGTAAGTGTTCTGACTAAGTCCTATTAGTCTCTTACTTCTTTCTCTCACTATCCTTATTCCCAAAATATAGGAAGCCTCTCCGAGGTCCTTCATAGCGAAGCACTTCCCGAGCCAGGACTTAACTTCCTGCAGAGTCGGGACGTCGTTTCCTATTAGTAGTATGTCATCGACATATAGAACGAGGAAGCTTACTATAATCTCACTGGCTTTGACATATACACAAGATTCATCTTCGCTTCGTACAAATCCAAACTATTTGACTTTCTTATCGAAGCGAAGATTCCATCTGCGAGACGCTTGCTTCAGTCCATAAATGGACTTCTCAAGCTTACACACTCTATTTGGATGCTTCGGATCGACAAAACCCTCTGGCTGAGCCATGTAAACATCCTCGACCAACTTCCCATTAAGGAAAGCAGTTTTGACATCCGTTTGCCAAATCTCATAATCATGAAATGCGGCAATTGCTAGCATCACTCTAATAGATTTTATCTTCGCAACTGGTGAGAAGGTCTCATCATAGTCAACTCCAGTTGTTTGAGTAAAGCCATTCGCAACCAATCGCGCCTTATATGTGTGTACGTTTCCATCCACGTCGGTCTTCTTCTTGAAGATCCATTTGCACCCAACAGTCTTACGTCCGGGCACGTTATCAACCAAATTCCAAACTTGGTTGTCATACATGGACTGGATCTCACTGTCCATTGCCTCTTTCCATTTTGCAGACTCCGGGCCTGCCATGGCTTCCTTAAAGTTATTAGGTTCATCTAAATTTATTAGTTTACCATCACTAATATACGTGTCCCCTTCGGTAGTAATATGAAAACCATAAAACTGGGGTTGACCTCTAACTCTTTCGGAACGTCTAAGAGGTAAGGATTCGTTAATCGGTTCAACCAGAGTTTCCTCCTCGGGTTGAGTGCCAGCGGTAGAGGTTCCTTCATCTATCGACTCTTGAATTTCTTTAAGATCGATTTGCCTCCCACTGTCTCCTTGGCTTATAAGTTCTCGCTCTCGGAAAACTCCTCTCCTCGCAACGAAGACAACACTGTCCTTCGGTCTATAGAAGATATATCCAAAGGATTTCTGCAGGTAGCCGATGAAAATACATCGCTCACTACGAGGTTCGAGCTTTTCGTGAGTATCTCGTCTTACGAAAGCCTCACAACCCCAAACCTTGATATGTGCCAACGAGGGAGCTTTCCCTGTCCACATCTCGTGAGGTGTTTTGGCAACCTTCTTAGTAGGGAGTCGGTTAAGGATATGGGCGGCAGTCTCTAAGGCATACCCCCAAAAAGAGATAGGTAGTGAAGCACGACTCATCATAGAGCGTACCATGTCCAACAAGGTTCGATTACGCCTTTCTGCCACACCATTCAATTGTGGTGTCCTAGGTGGCGTCAATTGTGAAACTATTCCACACTCTTTGAGATAATCGTGGAATTCAAGACTTAGGTACTCTCCTCCTCGATCGGATCGAAGCGTCTTGATTTTCCTGCCCAATTGATTCTCCACTTCATTCTTGAACTCTTTGAACTTTTCAAACGTTTCTGACTTTTGCTTGATTAAGTAGATATACCCATATCTACTATAGTCATCGGTAAAAGTCACATAGAAGCGGTTCCTATCCTTCGTGGTTGATCTAAATGGTCCACATACATCGGTATGTATTAGGTCTAATAGACCCTCACCCCTTTCACACGTACTTGTGAAGGGTGACTTAGTCATCTTTCCAAGTAAACAAGATTCGCATGTGTCATCTTCCCTAAGGTCGAATGACTCCAACACTCCATCCTTTTGGAGTTGGGCTATGCGCTTCTTGTTGACATGTCCAAGACGACAATGCCACAAGGATGCTCTATTCATACTATTGGAAGAATCCATGCATAAAACATCATTTCCTAAGTTATCTACAATCATGACGGTTTCATAAATTCCATTACATGGTATAGCTTCAAAATAAAAGACACCATTTAGATAAGCCAAAATAGAACCATTCTCATTATTAAAAGAAAATCTAAAACCTTGTCTAAACAAACCATGAAATGATGTTTCTAGCCATTTCTGGCGAATAGAAACAATTGTTCAAATCTAAAGACAAACCATTCCTAAGCACTACACTCCAATCTTGGTCACAGGCGACGATCTTCTATTCCCTATGATTAGATTTATACTTCCATGCTCCACATCCCTATTTCTTCTTAGTCCCTGCACATTAGAGCAAATGTGGTAACCACAACCTGTATCAAGAACCCAAGAAATAGCATGAGATGAATCGTTTGATTTAATTGTGTATATACCTACGAAAGACGGCTTGATCTTTCCTTCCTTGATGGCTTGCAGGTACTCTGGGCAGCTTCTCTTCCAATGTCTTAACTCTGCCTCCTTTGGGTTAGGGCATGGTTTAGCAGGATCAACTTTGGTCCCACTAGAAGAGGCACCATCTCGGGGCTTAACCTTGCGATGGTTCTTAGACGAAGCCTTCCTCTTATTTCCCCTTCCTTGTCCAATAGCCAAAACAGGAGCAGCGGGTGGATTGGGAGGTGGTGCAACAGACTTGTACTTGAAGTTGCTCTCAGCGACCCTCAAGAGACCTTGGAGCTTGCTTAGGGTGACCTCTTCTTTGTTCATGTGGTAGGTCATCCTAAGTTGATTGTAACTTGGAGGCAAAGAGTGAAGCACCATGTCGATCGCCAAGTCTTCCCCAAAGTCAACATTCAACTTGCGAAGACGGTCGACATACCTTTGCATCTTTTATAGGTGCACGGTAAGAGACTCTCCATGACCCATTTTAGCGGAAATCATGTTAGTGAAAATCTCATAACGCTCTTGTCTCTTGTTTTTGTTGTATCTCTCCAACAAGTCTTGGTGCATCTCGTACGGGTACATGTCCTCATAGGACTTTTGGAATTCGGAGTTCAGAGTGGCTATCATGATGCAATGTACCTTCGTTGCATCACGCTCGTGAGTTTCAAAAGCGGTCAATTCAGCCGGAGTAGCGATTTCAGGGTTGATTTTCTCGAGCTTCTCATCGAGGACATACTCCTTGTCCTCATAGCGAGCAATAGTGCGAATGTATCTTATCCATTCGCTAAAGTTTGTCCCATCGAAAGTGACCTTTTGACAAAGGCTCATCAATGTGAATGAACTAGCAGCAACGTTGTTTGCGTTCGAAATCTACAAATAGAAAGGACAAAGATAAATTAGAATATGAATCCCTAATTATCACCCAATAAGAAAATTAGGGCTAGGATCCAACAACAATATTTACATATTAGAAAAGGGATGCCGAAGTCCAACATGCAAACAATTTGAAGGTAAGTGAATGACGATTCACTAATTCTCCACCACAAAACATAACTCTAAGTTCTAAATGTATTGAGAATTCCTAGGTTTAGATGAGATTCATTGAAACTTTTCAGTGACATGTTTAAATCTCGATATTCCCCTCTTGTTTGTGACTGTGATACCGAGGATCACAATGTGGGTGTGAATTACCATGCAAATTTACATGGTGCCTTCATTGTAACGATCACCTATTCGATGTGCCGGTAAACCACACACGCTCCATCGAACTATGATAAACAATGAATCACCCTTTGCCACCTTCGCTTAGAACCAATTAGTGTGCCGGTAAACCACACACGCTCCACTAACTTCTTAGCAAGGTGCAAAGTGTAATTTCATGGGATTGCATCAATTCACTTTTCCTAAAGTAACTAGGATTGGGAATTTTTTTGAAAAAGATGTAGTTACTTTGTATTTCATATTATACTTTTAATGAAGAAATGAGGTTGCCCTATCCTACCCGTTCGGCTAACGACCCTCCACCGATCAAGCAAGCGGTAGGTGTGAGTGTACAACCATTAAGCGCCGTTTTATAGGCAGCAAACTTATACCCACCTTATAGACCGACTTCGTGAATAAGGCCTACTAACGGTAAGACTAGCATTTTAATTATACACACATATATATATATATATATATATATATATATATATATATATATATATATATATATATATATATATATATATTAATCTTATAATATTATATTAGTATAGGGTTGGATTTTAAACTTGTAAAATTCTAGGGTTTGAAATTTAAATTGTCTAAATTAAACTTTTAATCACAAAACATAAATTTCAAAACTTGAGGTCAAGTTTTAAACATTTAAAACATGGAGGATCAAATAACAAATAATCTTAATTAACAATTAATTCCATAATTATCCATATTTGATTTATTTAATGATTTCTTGCTTAATAATTTACCAATTTAATCAAAATAATTAATTAATTATCACATAAGGAAATTAAATATTTTATTAATTGATAAATATAATCAGTTAGATCAAGATTATAGTCATATATATCAAAAAATCGGATTAGGGTTGATCTAATATGATAAAGGCAAGTTTCCATAAGATAAATATCAAAAAATCCCGATTTTGGCTCTTCCTGACGCTCGGACTCGCCGAGTGCCCAACTGGACTTGCCGAGTCAGGTCAACTTGCCGAGTCCACCATGGGATGCACCGAGTCCATGACTCAGAACCACAAAATTCGAATTTTGCAAGCAAGAAACAAAAAAATCATGGATCAATTTAATAGAAACCAATCTAGGCTCTGATACCACTGATGGGTTTTGGCCATATGAACATTCCTATGTGCACATGCAAACCCTAATGCTTGGATCTAGGTTTCTCTAATTAAACATGCATTGGATGCAAGACTTCTAATAGCTAATAGAGAACAATACAAAATCAGAGTTAGAAGCTTACCTTGAAACACTTGTTTGATCTTCTTGTTCTTGGAGCTTTAGAGTCACAAATGTCACTCCTCTAATGGCTTACAAACACCAACTAGCAAGAGGATGATTTGAGAGAGAGGAGAGGGAAGAAATCGGCCAGGGTTTCTCTTCTTTTTTAGGTGTCTCGATTTCCCTTGCCCCAAGGGTCTATTTATACTTGTAAGGCTCCTAGGGTTTCACCCTTAAACCCTACTTGGATAACTTTTACTCAAAGCAATCCAAATCCTTTCCAAGATAAGCCCTTGGACGATTTGTGGCTTATCCTAAGCCCTAGAAATCGTCCAACCCTATCCATAAAGGATTTACAGCCCAAAGTGTAACTATTAAACAATCGACAGTTTATACCCTCTTATTTAATTAATCTCTTTAAGTCACCAAATTAATTCTAATTAATTTATGACTTATATTAATCAAATAACAATATTATTATTCCTTATATTATTCTCATAATATATTAAATATTATTTATTCTCTCATAATACATCATCCTGTCAAGTTGCTATGGTGAAGGCAACCCAAAAGGACCATGCACAATCGGGTCAAATACTTGCCTAATATAGTTGCAGCCTTAGACACTATTCCAACATACTCAACCTTGCACCCGCGTCACTTACTCAATTACGCTGGGCGTAATCCCAGCTTACGCTGGGCGTACTCGGCGTGTCTCCAAATTTCATATTTGGCCCTCTTTTTCCACTCTTCCCACAAGATGACCAAAATACCCTTCCTCTTAAATCCAGGGGACTCACAATTAAGTACTCTTAGTAACGGGGCGTTACATGTTCCATGTGAGTTATCTACATAAATGTTTAAGTATATATTATGAAATGGTCCCGTTATCCGAGGTGAAACTGATAATAAATTAAGATATGTAGAAGAGCCTGAAGAGATCGTGAATGAAAGAACGACTGAATTGCGTAATAAAAAAGTGGAGTTGGTGCTTGTCAAGTGGAATCACCATAGAGGCCCAAATTATACTTGGGAAAATAAGAATGAGATAGGAGCGAAATATCCCCATTTGTTTAAATCGTTGTAATTTTGGGAACGAAATCCTCAAAAGGATGAGGTATTTGTAACATACACGTTCAGTTATCGTGTTTTGTAATGAATAATATTATGAAATATTGAATGAATTTTGAGCATTGAGTTCTAACAGGTAGGTTTTACTACAATTGAAGTAAAACTATGTTTAGAATCATTCTGAATGCTTAGGAAGTCTTATGAGATTCCAATCAAATGTTAGTTATTGAAATTAATGAAAATATAAAGTTGAAAATAAGTAAAATTTTATTATTGAAAGTTGTAAAGAATCTCGTTAGAAACATTTAGGTGAAATCCTCGTCGAAATCCGAGTTATAACGAAGAAGTTATGACTTATTGAAGTTTCGTGATAGTACCGGCACGACACCGTATGACGTAAAAAGTGAGTTTTCGATAAACTAATTTTTAGCCTTTATGATCTCAATGAAAGTTGTAGTATTCGTTAAACCGAGAATTTTCATAAAAAGAACATCCAAATTTGACTTCATACGAGGAAGTTATGATTTTTCTAAGTTTCGATATAGAAGTAGACAACTAAAAACTCGAAATAAATATGGAGTATTTTTAGCCAACACAACCTAAACGAGAATTGAAGGTCTCGTCAATAGTAGTACAACGGTAAAAAGACAGACAAAAACGGACGTTGGATGAAGAAGTTATGAATTTTTAACGAATTTTCTTGTCCCGACCTGTTAAAAATATAACTTTAAAAATGAAGTCAAAATTAGCCAACGGTGTCTAAACGAAAGTTGTAGAGCATAATTCCACCCACGTGTGGATATGAAGAGCATCAAAAATGGAGTTTGTATGCAAAATATAAGAATTTTTGAAGTTTATGGCACAAATATCAAGACTAGTTCGAAGACGTACGCCCTGCGTAGAGGCTTACGCCCAGCGTACGCATTGTAGGGCCTCGGATCAGCCATGTTGCCCTTCTCTTCGCACAGATGCCACGTATCGCACATGATTGACACCTTCGAGACCAGGAACCGAGCAAATGCCACACATCACACTACGCCCAGCATACGAGGGATCAGCAGCCACCTATAAAAGGGTGCAAGAATCTCAGGATTTATGTTACAATTTTCAATCTATTTCATACTTTTACACCTTCTCTATTTTAATTTACCCTAACACCCCCCCTAAGTCCCGGTATCATCCCCGACACCCGAAGCAAGTCACGGCGCTCCGAAGTTCCCAAGGAAATCATATTTTCAAGTCGAAACTCTGCCCGATAAAGGCCCGATTTTCAACTAAAATCCCTTGTTTCGTCACAGAAAGTGATATGTAGAGTCGAAGTGCTACCCAAATTATCATTTATTCCTTCGGTTATTTCACGGTGAGTTCAATATATAGGAACAATTGTATGTTATGTGTTATATGTGCTATGTGCTTTACTGTGTTATTATCTCGTGTTGTTAGTTTGTGCTATTATGGTAGCAAAGTTGTACCTTTGACCATGTGATCAGTGAAAGTACTTAGATTCATGGTGGTATTGGTAAGTAGCCTCTGTCCGTGTAGAGCATGTCTCGTAAGAGAATGACTTCTACCCCTATGGCATTAGCATATGGTTAGATAGGGCTAAAAGCCTAAAATCTACCAAAATTTTTAATCAGAAAGTGTATGTCTTCTGTGCTATTTGGACCGAATCTTTATTGATGTATATCAAGTATTGAAATTGTTATGTCTCATTGATTGTATATCTTTGAATCAAATCATCGATTAATATGGAAAGCTTGTCACATGATTCACATATGTATTTATTGTTCCTTGTTCCCTTTGCTTCTGTCATATTGAAGTATATATATGGCATAATGTTATATTGTATCTATTGTTGAACTTGCTAAGCGTCACCGCTTACCCCTCTCAGTGTTTAACAATTGCAGGTAATAAGCATCCAATATAGTTATATACTGATAGAAGATTTTGAATAGTTTAAAACTATTACTTTTGTATTTAGTAGTCATGTATGTATAAAACTATAGTATCCTAGGTAGTTGTGTAATATCTAACACTTTGTAATAATCGGTTTGTATCTAGTCGTTTGTAATCAAATTATCAATGTAAAATATTATTTATGAATATGCATGTAGCATGTTTTGGTGTAATTTGGATTAACAATGTCACAAGTATGAAAGTGTGGGTCTTTCACCGACTCGTCGAGTCAGCTCATTGACTCGGCGAGTCCATTTAGTCTGTATTCTCATTCACATTTTAAGGAAGATCTACCACTCCAAACTCTAGATCTAGTCTCCCAAGGCTCGAATGTCACGTAAAGCTTCGATTTTTACGTTCATGCATGGTATATTCGCTCCATAATGCCAATACAAGCTCCAACAAGGGTCTGGTGCTCATAGGCTTTCCTGTAGCTCCCTAAATCTTGGGTCTTTGGGCTCACAAGACCTCCTACAATCCAGATATGAGGTTTTGTAACATCCCAATTTTCAAGGCCAAAAATTTCGTTTTTAGTTATGTAATTTATAAAACAGTTTACAAAAAACATTTTCAATATCATATCAATCCATAAAACCATGATAAACATGTCTCAAAATCATATCATCAAATAGTAATAAAATTAGAGTACAATCCTATGAATCACATAATACGAAAATCTGGTGTGCGTGTGATGTGCAGCTATCGCGCCGACTCCTTCTCCTTCACTGAAGAGGTACCTGAAACAAAACTGAAAACTGTAAGCATGGAGCTTAGTGAGTTCCCACATCATACCACATACCATACATAAAATATACTACCACACATATATGGGTTCCTGACCTACCCCTTTGGTCCTCTCGACCGGTAACCTTGCCTAGCATACCTGGGTGCTGGCCTACCCCTTCGGTCCTCTCGACCGGTAAACTTGCCTAACATATCTGGGTGCTAGACTACCCCTTCGGTCCTCTCGACCGGTCTCCAGTGACTATTTCACCCTTGCTACTACCACATAATATCATAGAACATAACATAAGTTATCTAACATAACTGGGCACTAACTACCCCTTCGGTCCTTTCGACCGGTACTGGGATCTATACTACCCCTCCTATCACATATCACATAACATCATAACATACTAGCACATAATCATAATAGATAACACATACCAGACAATTATCACAAAGACAATCATCTCAACTATAACTCTTACTAGTGGGTCAGCCTTGGTGCCTTAGACCCACTTCTACTAGAAGGTAACTCACCTCGATGTCGTGTAGTGTCTGAACTGTCCTCGGTATGGAAATCAAGTCATCTCAACTCTTCAATCCCTACACAACAACCTTTCTTGATTACTATCTCATACTTATAACCCCTTACAAGGGTCAACTCAAGTTCAGGTCAAATTCAAGGTCAAACCCTGGTCAAAGTCAACATCCAGTTGACTCGACTCGCCGAGTTGGTCCACCAACTCGTCGAGTACCCACTTCCACAAAAAGCTAAAACCCCCCCGAGTCTAGCAAGAGCTCGATGAGTTCTCCTTCAACCAAAACATCAGGACCTTCTTCAACCAAATCGTCGAGTTCATCCTTGAACTTGTCGAGTTCATCTTCATCCGAATGAAGGTATCTAGTCTATGACTCACCAATTTCTCCTTGAACTTTTCAAGTCTGCCTTCATGGGGTTAGGAAATTGCCTTGGACTCACCAAGTTAGTTCATACACTCGCCGAGTTCCATGATTTATAGGTCCCTAATGAGCCCCAACGACTGGGTACTCTTCTATCCTAACTCCTGGTCCATTAACAGAAAGAGTTTGATAGGAAATACGACCCGACTCGTCGAGTCCCTCTTTGTCCAAAACTATATAGTCAATTTCAGGGGGTCTTAATGTATCCAAATCATAGATCTGACCTCCTAGGGTCTCTTTTATACGTAAAGCTACGAACTTGGTGTCTATGCATGGGTTTTTGGCTCAAAAGACTCTAAAATGGGGTTTATATGGTGTATGGGGATCTCATGGCCATAAATTTGGCACCATTATGCATGGGAACCCTCAATGGTTACAGATCTGAAGTTAGCACTTCACATTACACTTTAAACCCGAAGGTGCCTTAGAAATGCCCCAAAAATGACAAGATCTAAGCTCTTGAGAAGATATATCAAATGGGAACTCAAGGTTGAAGCTTTTTACCTTGAATGAGCCGAAAATGAAGCAAAAACTTTGGATCTACTAACCTTCTCTTGATCTTCCAAGTCTACTCTTCCTTCTTAAGCCTCTAACACACACAAAATGGCACCAAAAATCTCAAAATCGATTAGGGTTTCGTGAGGGTGATCTGAGGGTGTTGGAGGCTGTAAAGGAAACCACTTAAGGTGTTTAAATAGGGTGCAAACTCTGAATATTGGGGCTTCCTCCAGGAAGTCCTGCTTGTCAAGTCGGTCCCCCGACTCGTCGAGTAGGTTACTTAAACCCCACGACTGTAATCCAGTCTACTCGATGAGTAGGGCCTCCAACTCGTCGAGTCACAGTGTAAAACATGTAATTATTTGAATGAAAATTACATAAAGGGAACCGGTTGCTATAGGTTTCAACCTCAAGATACGCTCAAGGGACTCAATAACACAAGAAGAATGGGGAAAAGCCTTAGAACTTCTCAAACTAAGTTCTCACAAGGAAAATAATCAAGATAGCATCTTTTTACCTCAAACAGAAGCTGTCCACTGAGAACCTCTAGATCCAAACATCTCTTCTTGCTCCAAGGCTTGATGCTTTCCTCTTCTTCTCTCAAGGTGCACCAAAATGCTCAAGATAGCTTCTCCTTCTCACACAAAAAGCTAAAACTTGATTAGGGTTCTTCACAAAGTTCAAGGGTGATGAGGAAGGCGGAAATGAGGGCTTAAGGCCCTTTAAATAGGACTCAACCCCAGAAAATTAGGGTTTCCTCACACAGCGCCAACTCGGCGAGTCGGCTCTTTGACTCGTCGAGTTGTTTATTAAACCCAAGTGGCCAATTCGACTCTACTCAACGAGTTGGGCACACAACTAATCGAGTCACTCAGTAAACACTAAAAATAAATATATAAATTTTATACCTGGGAGTCGGGATGTTACAATTCTCCCATACTAGAATTAGACTTCGCCCTCGAAGTCATGCTTAGGAACCAACTTTGGGTATTGCTCGTGCATCTCATACTCCGGCTCCCAAGTCCACTCGGATCCCCTATGGTGATCCCACTGCACCTTAACCAATTACACTTCCTTGTTCCTCAGGGTCTTAACTTTTCTATCTATAATCGCAATCGATCTCTCAATATAGTTCAGGATCGCATCCACCCGAATGTCCTCTCGTGGTACCACTACCGTTTCATCGGCTACACACTTCCTCAACTGAGATACGTGGAAGGTGTTATGAATCTGGCTCAACTCTACAGGTAGCTCCAACCGGTAAGCCACCTTACCTACTCTGGTGGTCACTCTGAAAGGACAAATGTATCTAGGGCCCAACTTGCCCTGTTTCCTGAATCGGATCACCCCTTTCCATGGGGATACCTTTAGGAGGACACAATCTCCGACCTAGAACTCTAGCTCGGATCATCGCTGGTCTGCGTAACTCTTCTGGCGACTCTGGGCTGTCAGTAACCTCTGTCTGACCTGTTGAATCTACTTGGTCGTATTTAGCACTATCTCAATGCCACCCATCACTCACTGCCCTACCTCTCCCCAACAAATGGGAGTTCGAAATCTCTTCCCATATAAGAGCTCGAAGGGAGGCATACCAATATTGGAATGGTGGCTATTATTGTAAGAAAAATCAACCAAGGGAAAATAGGTGTCCCAACTTCCATTGAAGTCCATAACGCATGCTCGCAACATGTCCTCGAGCGTCTGAATCATCCGCTTACTCTGCTTGTTGGTTTGTGGGTGGTATGCTATACTGAAATGCAATCGGGAAGCCAACTCCTAATGAAACTTCTTCCAGAACCTGGAAGTAAAGCCCACATCTCGACCTGGCACTATCGAGGTCAGAACTCCATGTCGTACTACCACCTCTCTCACATAAATCTCAGCCAGTTTCTTTGTAGAAGAGCTCTCACTGATAGCGAGGAATTAAGCACTCTTCGTCAACCGGTCTACAATCACCCATTCGCGTCAACCCCACGCTCCATCCTCGGTAACATGGTGATAAAATCCATGGAAATCTGTTCCCACTTCCACTGGGGAATCTCTAGAGGCTGTAACGGTCCATGTGGATGTTGGTGCTCTGCCTTAACTCGGTGACAAGTCAAGAACCTCTCAACTACCCATGCCACATCCCTCTTTGTACAGGGCCACCAGTAATCTCTCTTCATATCCAAATACATCTTAGTGGCCCCTGGGTGGATCAAGAATCTCGATCTATGTGCCTCTTCCATCAATATGCGACGAGCTCCACCTATATAAGGAACCCAAATCCGCTCACGGAAAGTCATAACCCCACAACTATCCGTCTCAAACTCAGAAACCTGCCCAATCACCTGCTCCCTCTTGCGGATCTCCAATCTCACGGCCTCCACCTAGGCTTCTTGAATGATATCTAAGATTGGAGTCATCAGTGTCATCTTCATATATACATCTCAGATCGGAGCACTCGTTGCTCTACGGCTCAGGGCATCGGCTACCACATTATCCTTTCCCGGATGATACAAGATCTCGTGTTCATAGTCTTTCACACATCCAACCACCTCCTCTGCCTCATATTCAGGTTGGGCTGATCCATGAGGTACTTTAGGCTCTTATGGTCCGTATATATGGTACACAGGACCCATATAGATAATGGGGCTAGTTCTTGAGGGCGAACACCACCGCCCCGGCTCCAAATCATGCGTGGGAAACCACTTCTCATGAGGCTTCAGCTGCCTCGACGCATATGCTATCACGTGCCCCCTCTGCATCAACACGACACCTATCCCGGATATTGAAGCATCACAATAAACTACAAAGTCCTCCATTCCCTCGGGAAGGGCTAAAACCGGGGCTTCACACAATCTGGAGAAGAGTCTCGAATGAGGCCTGCTGCTCGGGCCCCCAAGCAAAAGTAACATCCTTCCGAATCAATTTGGTGAGAAGGAGGACAATCTTGGAGAAATATATGATAAACCTCCGATAGTAGCCGGCCAAACCCAGAAAACTCCTGATCTCGGTAGTGGATCTCGGTACCTCCCATCTCATAACTGCCTCAATCTTGGTCGAGTCGACCAATATCCCATTCTGATTAAGAAGGTGTCCCAGGAACTGGACCTCTCGTAACCAGAAATCACACTTGGAGAATTTGGCATAAAACCTCCCCGCCCTCAATAAGATGCTCCTCGTGCTTCTCTCTGGATCTCGAATACACCAGAATATCATCGATGAACACGATCACCAATCGATCTAACATAGGCCTGCACACCTCGGTTCATGAGGTCCATGAACGTTGCCGGTGTGTTGGTTAGTCTGAAAGGCATCACCACAAACTCTTAGTGCCCATAACGAGTCCTAAAGGCCATCTGTTAGGTACAGTTTAGTGTTGCGTCTTTTGGGCTCGTTAGCTAGTCCATGTTTTGTCTCCGGTATGGGCATGTCTATCCGTGAGTTTTGTTTAGGGTTTAGTATATAAAGATGCTTGCATGAATTCTTAACGTAAGATTGAGATAGATTTGATAGCGTACAAGTTCTTATCTTTTGTAACCCTAGAATCCTCTACAACGGAAGTTCTTCATCGAGCTCTGCTGAGGATTGAGTTAATCAAATCATTCGACACATTCAGATCCATACTTGTGTTTTTCATTACTGTTTCTGTTTTATTATTTTACCTGTTACAAAGATCTAATCGATCAAAGAGTTTTTGAACTCATCAATTGGTATCAGAGCAGGAGGTTGTGTAATTCATACACATCTTTTCTGTGAAAGAAGCAATTAGGGTTATTCCGCATTAACTAATATTTATTGAGCCGTTACTCCATAATTGACGTATCTCTTTATTTATTCGTTTGCCCTAATATTACATATTACAAGTCTGATCTTTCAAACAGGTTAAACGATCAAGCATGGACGATTCTCAATCTAATCCTATCAACATCTCAAATAGCATTGGATCAACGACGAAGATTCATATTCTATACACCCAGGATTATGAAGTCTAGGCTCATCATTTTGAAGACTATGTCATCGGATCTGAAGATAATGGGTATCTTATTTGGGAAGCCATTGTGTCTGGACCATTTGCTCACTCAGGAACATCCAAGATCATTAAAACTCAGAAAGAATATAATGATCTGTTAAAAGATGTAAAAGACGTTGCTCAAGATGAAAAGGAAAAGTTTCAGTGCAACATTAAAGCATTGAGACTGATCCGATTCGCTCTTCAATCTGATACATTTAGGTTGGTGAGTTCCTGCAGTACTGCTAAAGAAATCTGGGATAGGTTGCGAGAGCTATATTCCACAGATGAAGACTTAAAGCATTCTATTCAGACCTTGCTTTTGTCTGAGTTTGGTGAATTTAAGCAGAATTCTGATGAAACTATCACTCAGACGTTTGATCGCTTCAATCATCTTCTTAGCAAGATGATCAAACATGATATAAAAAGGAAGTTGATTGAACAGAAGGTCACCTTTTTGAATGGCCTAAGAGCTGAATGGAGAGCTGTTGTGTCTACAGTTAAAGCTCATGAGAAGTTCAAGTCATATTCATTGGCAAAGCTGGTGGGAATTCTGAAATCCCAAGAAAATATTGTCATGAAAGAAAAGAATGTGGTCTCAAGTTTGGGGTCCTTGGCCCTCCTATCAAAAGCCAAGAATGCATTGGAAGACAAAGATCTGAACCTAGAGGACTATGATCTTACGTTAGAAGATTATGCTATGATGGTATCCAATCCCAAGAGGTTCATCAAGAAGAGGTTTCCTACCAATAAAAACAGAAATTGGCAGGGAAGCTATAGTTCTGAAAAGGTAAGGGAGGAGCCGAAGACAGAGGAACCGAAGAAAGAGGCGAAAGTTGAAGGAGATTCTGGCGTTAGCTGCTATTACTGTGGAGGAAAGAACCATTATGCCAAAGATTGTGTTCTGAAGAAAATGGCAGAGAAAAATGAGGAAAAAGATGAAGAGGCTGTCTTGATGAAAAAGCTGGAAGAGATCAAGAGGAAGAAAGCTACTACTAACCCTTCTATGAATGCTCTTATTGTACAGGGTTCGGCAGAGGATGACGAGTTCGGTGGCATGCAGGTATGGTCAACCGACTCAGAGGATGATGAAGTGAGAAAGCCTTCACATGGAAAGGCATATGTTGCAAGGGGTGACGAAAGCAGTGGAAAGTGTTTTGTGGTGACTGATGTATCTCACATAAGGGGATACAATACTGATGGTGGAAATGAGGACACCAAGGAGCGAGAGGACTCATGCTTCACAGCAAAACCTCTCAGTGTGCAAATCAATGAGCTTGATGAATTGATCAAGAAGGTACAATCTCTCTTTATTTCATTCAAAGTCCCACAGAAATCATATTAAAAAGAATTAAATAGCTTAAATTCAAGAATCTCAAATCTAGATAGTTGTTTAACTCAAACACGGGTCACCAATTCTAACCTAACTGACCAAATAAGCAGGGTGTCTTCCAAGAGTGAGGAGCGAAGGATGTGGATAGAGCAAAAAGAGTTAGAGCTGATAAAGTCTAAGGATGAAAACATTTATTTACAAAGAGACAATTTAAAACTTTTAAAACAGAGAAATGTTTATTGTTTGATTGCTAAACGACTTTATGCTAACATCACTCAACTACATCTGAATTGTGAAATAGGGCAGAAAATTCATCGCATGATTTTACCCTTGAGTTTAAGGAGGATGAAATCGATGCTGAAGCATATAACTGCGAAAGTGTTGTATCATCTGATGATGTGAATCCCACTTACATGTATGGTCTTGACAAAATAGAATCTTTCATAAAGTCCAAGGACCATAAGGACATGCTGAAAAACCTTTTGGATGATAACGATAAGCTGAAACTAAGGACTGAAACTATACAAAAATTTGACTCGTTGAGTGCCAATTTAAGTTTAGAAAATAAAATTGATGTTGAAAACGCATCTGAACTTAATGAGGACGATGATATGAGTGAAATTTCTGTAGAGGATGTAGTCGATTGTTCTGAGTTTGTCAAGAGCGAACCCGAAAACCACAAAAATCTTATTTCTAAAAATTCTGTGGAGTTCGCTCGTTTGTCCCAAAATAAGTCCCCGATTCTTAAAGAAAAGGTTGTTGTGTACCAAAAGGTGAGAGCAACACCAAATCAGGTGTACAAGGTCACAGGAGTAACCGAGCATCAAACAGCCGAACTCACTGCCATAGTGAACGAAGATAACACAGATGGCTGTGATGAGTTCTTTTGGTCTGCTCCTACAGATAATGCCGACGAAACTGTTGGTCTGTCATAGCAGACGTCCTGGAAAACCAAAGGCAGATATGTACCAGAGCCACTGAACAAGCCTGACAACTTCGACGTGCCAAGCACTAGTGGTACAAAAGAAGTTCCTGTAGAAGAAGTCACTTCCACAAGCGAAACATCATCTGTGAAAAGTGAACCGGCTGACAAGAAGCAGAAGCAAAAGGCTAACATCCACAAACAGCCAAAACAAGTGAAAGATCAAAAGCAGCAGATGAATCTGAGATACAAAAAGAACCTCTCAGAGTGAAATCAGTTTTTGCGATCTCAAAACGCTCATTTCTCCTATCACTGCAAGAATTCAAAGCAAAAGAAAAAGGATTTCAGGCCACATGAGGAACATAACCGAAAGGACAGGTTCGGTTCAGAGAGAAACAACAACCGAAAGGACAAGTTCGGTTCAAACAGCAACCGAAAGGACAGGTTTGGTCCCGAAAGCAATAGCTACCGAACGTCCGGGTTCGATCCCTCCAATGACCAAAAACAAAAGGATCATATCGAACCGCAAGTCATAAGAACTTCCCATTCTAATTCTTCTAGTTCTCAATTCTTTTCTAAACCCAATTCTGTTCCTGCTCAACATTCTAAATCATCAACGAATCTGAAAGGAAAATCGAAGATTTCCTCTGACCAGGAAGACCGAAAGCAGTCTAAATCCCAAACACCAGAACCTGAAACCAAACCTACTGTTGCTAATCCTAACAAAATCAAAGTGTTTACCATTAAAAGAAAAGATGAAACAACATTAATAAAAAGAACATATCTTATTGATGTTTCTCTTACTATTCCTGTTCCTGTGAAAGGCTCATGTGGACCCAAGAAACTTTGGGTTCCTAAATCTGCTTAATTTTTGCAGGTTATAAGTGACGAGCAGTTCGACGAAGAATGGTACATTGACAGTGGCTGCTCACGTCACATGACAGGGAGGAAGGAGGAGCTAAGGGAGTTTCGATCTCTTCAGAATGGTGGGAATGTCAAATTCGGCAACAATTCCTATGGAACAATAAAGGGTTATGGGATGATAACCAATGGAGACTTCACAATAAGAAAGGTGGCGTATGTTGAAGGTCTACAGCATAATCTCATCAGTGTGTCTCAACTGGTAGGAGACACCGGTCTCAAAGTTTCATTTGATGATGAAGGTTCAGAAATCATAGAGAAGAAATCAAAAAGGGTAATTCTCAAATTAGAACGCAAAGGCGAAATGTTTCCTCTCAATCTCAAACCAATCAAAGGAAATCCAGCTATATGCCTATTATCCAAAGCTCATTCTGACGAAAGTTGGTTGTGGCACCGAAGGCTCTCACATCTCAACTTCAAGGACATCAACAAGCTTGTCACAAGAGGTCATGTTTGGGGTCTCCCATTGCTCAAGTTTGATCGAGAACATTTGTGTGCTGCGAGTGAAATGGGGAAGCAAAGTCGTCAAAGTCACCCATCCATTATAAACACAAAATTTGTGGAACCACTTGAGTTGCTTCACATTGACTTGTGTGGTCCATCATCTATCGAAAGCATTGGTGGTAGCAAGTATATTCTTGTTATTGTTGATGATTTCTCACGTTTTACATGGGTGTTCTTTCTGAAGCACAAATCTGAGGCTACTCCTAAGCTAAAGATGTTTACTAAGCAGGTTGAAGTGCAACTAAGAAAAGTCGTTCGCAACATCAGGAGCGATAATGATCTGGAGTTCAAGAACAAAGAATTTGAAGACTTTTTGGCAGAAAAAGGAACCAGTCACAACTTCTCAGCTCCCTACACACCTCAACAGAACGGAATTGTCGAAAGACGAAACCGATCCCTGTGTGAGGCGGCCCGAACGATGCTAAGTTTCGCTTCTCTTCCGTTATATTTCTAGGCTGATGCTATTGCTGCAGCGTGTTTCACACAGAACCGGTCTCATCTCAACAAGCGTTTCTCTCTTACTGCTTATGAGATCATCAATAACAGGAAGCCGAACGTAAAATTCTTCCATGTGTTCGACTCACGATGCTTCATCTTCAACTCCAAAGAACATCGTAACAAGTTTGACGTTAAAGCTGATGAAGGAATTTTTCTGGGATATTCACTTACTTCAAAAGCATACCCGGTTTTAAATAAGCGTTCGAGGAAAATCGAAGAAACATATTATGTGACTTTCGATGACAACTACGTCAAAAAGCTAAAGGCTACTGAAGAAGCAATTGGAGAGATTTTTACTCAAACTGGTCAAGTTACGGCTTCGATTGCTAATCTGTTCGATCAGTTTGTGGAACTATTCGATGAACCTGAGAAAGCTACTCTCTCGGAGGCCAAGTCAGCAGATAACAAGGTCGACCATCTGAAGCAAATTGTCGAAGAAGCAGCCAAACGAATGGGTGAAGGAGACAAAGTTCCAAACGAACCTCCTGATCAAGGTGCTTCAGTTGAGGGGGAGAATCCACCTTCTTCAAAACAACCGAGCTCACAAATTAATGGGGAGAATTCTATTCCAGTTCCACCTGAAAGCTCTACAACACCCGAAAGCCCTTCAGCTTCCGAAAGCTCGACAACACCAGAAAGTCCTGTAGTACCAGAAAGTCCAGGGACACCTGAAAGCTCATCAGTTGAGGGGGAGAATGATGATATGTTCTACGACGACGATAGTCAATCTGAATTGGAAGAAATGGTGAATGCTGAATTGGATCCATCCTATGATCCAAATTACCCTCCTCTTGTTAAGTGGACCAGAGATCATCCTGTATCCCAGGTAGTGGGTAATGTCTCTGAAAAGGTTCTGACTCGATTTCAACTGAAGGAAAAGAAAACATCTCTATTCTCCAAAGTTGAGTTTTGCATGTATAATTCTTTCGTCTCAAAAGTTGAACCGAAGACAGTTAATACTGCTCTTGATCACTCTGACTGGGTTCAAGCTATGCAAGATGAACTCAACGAGTTTGAAAGAAAGAAGGTTTGGCGCCTCATTCCAACTCCTAAAGATGCCTCAGTTGTTGGTCTCAAATGAGTATTCAGAAATAAAATGGACAAGGAAGGCAATGTGATTCGAAACAAAGCTCGTCTCGTGGTAAAAGGATACTGCCAGGAAGAAGGAATTGATTATGAGGAAACTTTTGCTCCGGTAGCGAGGCTGGAATCTGTTCGAATATTTCTGGCCTATGCTGCACACAAGAACTTTGAGGTCTACCAAATGGACGTGAAATGCGCCTTTCTGAATGGAGAACTTGAAGAAACAGTTTACGTGGAGCAACCTCCTGGATTTGTTAATGAAAATTACCCCAATCACTGTTATATTCTGGACAAGGCGGTTTACGGTCTGAAGCAAGCACCTAGGGCATGGTATGAAACGCTAACCAAGTTTTTAAAGATGTCAAAATTCAAACAAGGTTCGGTTGACCCAACCTTCTTTCGTAAGAAGGAAGGTAACCACCTTATGATTGTTCAAATCTATGTCGATGATATCATCTTTGGCTCAACGAATCCTAGCTTAACAGCTAAATTCAGAAAGCTGATGGAGACTAAATTTGAAATGAGCTCAATGGGTCCGATTAACTTTTTCCTTGGTTTAAATATTAGACAGGGACCCGAAGGCATCTTTATCAACCAGGAAGCTTACACCAAGACTCTTCTTGCTAAATTTGGCATGATGGGAGACTCAAAGGTTAAAGTTCCAATGGCATTCGGCACCAAGCTCACACCATCCTTGGAAAAACCGGCAGTCGATATTACGTTATATTGCCAGATGATTGGTTCTTTGATGTACCTCATTGCTAGCAGGCCTGATATAATGTTTTATGTGTGTTATTGTGCTAGATTTCAGGCAAATCCTCGTGAACCACATATGCTTGCAGTGAAAAACATTCTCCGGTATTTGAAACGAACCACCTCTCTCGGTTTATGGTATCCATCAAACTCAGGTTTCTTCGTTCAAGCCTACTCAGATGCAGACCTTGGAGTTTGTGGTTTAGACAGGAAAAGAACCACTGGAGGCTGCCAATTCCTAGACGGGAAGTTGGTTAGCTGGCAATCAAAGAAACAAACATGTGTATCTCTGTCTACAGCCGAAGCAGAGTACATCGCAGCTGCCTCCTGTACATCTCAAGTGATTTGGATCCAAAGCCAGCTCCGGGACTATGAACTCAATATGAAAAAGATCCCACTATATTGCGATTCAGAAAGTGCAATTAGGATCTGTCATAACCCAGTGCAACATTCCAAGACCAAGCATATAGCACCGAGGTATCACTTCATCAAAGATCATGTGGAAGATGGGAACGTCGAAATTCACTTTGTTCGAACCACTGATCAACCGACTGACATCTTCACCAAAGCTCTTCCTGAAGCATCTTTCAACAAAATTCTACAAGGGCTAGGAATGATGGAATCGGAGTCAGTACCAAAGACTACTTCTCAAAATTAAACATTGGAAGCGAAATAAACCGAACGCTCGGGTTCGGGTTTTGTTCTGGTATACCGAAATGAACCGAACGCTCGGGTTCGGTCGTATTATCTGATCGTCGCTTATCACTCTAAGGTAGTTTATTTGGTTGTAAACCTTTTGTATAATTTTCTCAAATTCATTTCACTTATTTTCAAAGTTCTTTTCTTTTTTAAACTTATTTTTTTCTCAACCGAAATAAACCGAACGCTCGGGTTCGGTTCCAAATTTTTTTGCCGAAATAGACCGAACGTTCGGGTTCGGTTCCAAATTTTTTTGTGTCTCATTTTTATTTATTTATTTTTTTTAAATCAAAAATTCCGAAAATATTTTTTTCTTATTTTCTTTTCATGAATTCAAAAACTCCAAGAATATTTTTTATTATTTTGTTTTGTTTTGTGTCTTATCTTTTTGTGTGTCTATTTGTGGGAACTCATTTCACTAGTTAAGTGTCCCTAGAAGCATGCTGATGTATGTGTCCAAAGCCTTACCTGATTCTGAATAATAGCCTTACTGACTTGGTAAATACAAACCTTGTCTTCCCAATTAGGCTTTCATATTTATTCTAATCATGAGCTACCTGACTCTCTTCTCACATGAGATAAGAGTTTTTCTGCTTGATCCTTATTTTATCAGCAGAGGTACTTTCGTTTCTCTACACCATCTACACTACTTTTGTCCATCTCCTTCGCTTCATAAACGTAACCCTTGAGACTCTCAGAAATTACCACTGAGGTTTATGGTTACATAATTTCTATGTTTATGATCTTAGCTTCGTGCCACTACGAACTATGTGAAACCCACAATTCAATACCTACTATGAATTGACGGTGATCAATCATCTTTGCTCTAGCTATAACTAACGAATTGACGGACTTATCCATGGGGATGGAAAGTAAAATCTCTAATTTCCTTTGAGTGATTTCTATGAAATTGTTACGTCCTATAACATTTCTTCCCTTGGAATTCAGTTTTAAATTTTTTTTTGAGATATTACATAAACTATTTTATCTAGCCACTTAAATTATTTCAAACCTACTATTCAACAGACTGCATTGGTCTCACAAGTACTTCGTTCGATTTCTGTCTTATATCAAGAACAGGAATTCTGAATTGAAGCGAAAGCCACCCAAATTAGCCTGATTAAAAGAAGCCTTTCAACACTTCTCAATAAGTGTCTGATCGTTATTCAACGGGAAACCACACAAACACTTTAAAGTCTCTCTTGACTTTGAAGGAAGAGATTCGTGCCTGGGATCCTTTGTTTCATGTCTTTACTGACATCACAAAATCCCTCATATGTGTTGCTTTATTTCTTTTTCTTTTACACACTAAGCACGAAAATCTTTTGATTTTTCAACATTCTGGTTTCATTAATTACAAGGCATAACTTTAAATGGGATTTGCAGCTATAAGGGAGTTGTGGTTAATATTGATCCACGTGGTCAATTTTGCTTAAGGATGACATTTAATATAAAAGGATAAGATGCTGACTCAGGTGGGAGTCCAATCGATTTGATTTTCAAACGGCGCTTGACAGTCAGGCGTGTGAAGAGGAACCTTTCGTTTAAAAACGGCGCCTGATGGGAAGGTGTGTAAATCGGGACTGACACTCTCTCTCATGCGTAATCATCGGTGATACCAACTGTCACACATCAATCACTTCCGAAAAACCCTTCGTATTTCCCTCGAAGATTTGGGACAGATTCTTCTCTCTCCTCTACCCACAGTATAAAAGGTAACGTAAACCATTCTTTACCTCTTTACTGCACCCATATTTTCAGAGAGCAAGAAAACCTTCAAGTATTCTACTGTTCATCATCTCCCCCATCTTCTTCACAACAATGACGGATTCATCATTAGTTCATGCCACTTCCCACATCCTGCCGATTCGTCCCCAACAGAGTTTGATCATCGATCTTACTCCTCAGGTCTATGATGCTTTCATGTTTCCGATAATCGAATGCCTCAAGTACTCACCGATTTCTCCTGCTCTCACCAAAGTTGAAGCAGTTCCTATGGAGTTCTTATCTCAGATTTTCGCCACTGCTCATTACGACAAGGCAGTCGACAGGATCTTCTTCGACGTGCTCGATCACAAGGCATCAATTTCCAAGCAGAGGTTTTGCTCAATTCTAGTGTTTGAACCTGATTCAGCTAGGGTTAACCCTGAATCGATTCCAGTGGGTCACATGTTCTCTATGTTCTACAACATGGGGTACACTGAGGTGCTGACAACGGTTACGCAGTTCAAGAAATCGTGCCTGCCTCCTCAGTGGAATGGGTTGTTTACAATGCTGTTCAAGGGGCTGTCTGAACGCAGTGCTGGATCAGACAGCGCAAGTCGTCTGTTCATCACGATTTTGTACGGGATCTACAACGGTATCAACTTGGACTACGGGTCGGTCCTATGGCAACAGCTCATTCAGAGTCTATCTTCTACATCTCGGCATTCCGAGATTTCCTATGCTCGATTATGGACTCTCATTACAAAATGGGTGATGGACAAGTACCAAGTCCCCATTGTTGCTGGTTCCCCAATGTCTTCGATTGGTACTTTCCATACCACGAAGATCATTGTCTCCGATGCCTCAAAATTTCAATTCATTGGCTCTATTCCTGAGACGATGTACGGAGATGTTCCTGCCGACAGCCGGATCATTCGAACCTACAAGGAGTTTCGACGCTCTGGTCCGAGAGAGCTTACTCCTGAAATGCTCAAGTCCATCCATGAAGCCGACAAGCCTGCGCCAAGGGGAAAGAAAACTGACAAAGGCAAAGACAAGCAAGTTGGTAAAGGAGCAAAAGGCCTTTCTCCCAAGAAGCGTAAAACTACACAGACTGTTCAGTCTCCTCCGCTGAAGAAGAGAAAAACTCAACCAAGGCGAAAGCTGATAATCGCTTCCTCCTCAAGCGAATCTGAGGAAGAGAATTCTGCCTCTGACGGATCTCCTTGTGGTAACACTCCACCACGATCGCCTACTCCTGAAGTTCACTTTTCCACTTCTCCAATCTCTTCTCCACCAATTACCATTCCTATTTCCATTCCCCCCATAACCTCCACCACTCAAATACCATCCACCTCCATCCCTGTACCCCCTCCCATCTTTACCGAAGCAACCACCACCACCGCAGAAGTAAGAACCAATGTATCTGATACATGGGTTCCTACTGACGCACCCAAACCCCCACTAACTACCGAACATACAACCCAACCCGAACCTACTACAACTACCGAGTCTCCACCGTCACCATCACCATCATCTCCTGCTCAGGTAGCAGAGGACGAAGAACCATTCCTCGGCGGGGAGGATATGACCTTTGATTCGGTCTATTACAGTCCGTTTCAGGTACAGAGTGACGACGATGGTGATGCTCCCATTACCAAGAAGCATCTCAAGGAGCTTCACGACAAAATAGATTCGCTCATCGCCTCCTCTTCTTCATCCCAGTCCTCCATCTCTGAAGCTGCCATTCAGAAAATTGTTGATGCTTTTTCCAAAGCTCATCAAGTCTCTCTAGACTCCGCCACTGCAGCCATTGATGCCTCAACCAAAGCCTGTGAGGCAGCGACCAAAAAAGTCGATAAACTATTCACTGATGCTTCTTCTCTGTTACAATCTTTACAGGAAAATGATGAAGCCACCAAAACGAAGCTGGAACCCATTGTCAACCAGCTGGCTTCCTCAGTTGCATCAGAACTGAAGTCTTTTGCTTCTCTTCGTCAGACTCTCTCAAACGACAATTCAGCGTTTAAGGCAACGATTGACGAACGATTGACTAAGCTCCATGTGGACCTTGCTGCTGAAAACTCACTCATGGACGCTCTTGCCAGAAAGACCACCGCTCTGAAGGTCAAGAGTCTTCAACTCTCCAATTCTCAAAAGGAGATTGAGTCTCTTCGATCTGAAAGAGAGGTGATTTCATTGTGTGTTTCGGATTTCCACGTATCCCTTTCAAACATCCTGGAAGCACATGACCCGATACTCAACTATTTTGTGAGGCGTACTCTTGCAGAAAAACTTGCTCCTGCCCTCTCTCTCCTGAGCAAGATTGAAGGGCTCCTTGATTTCGTGTCCATTCCGAAACAAGGGGGAGAAAAAGAAAATGTGTCTCAACCGCCTCCTACTTCAACAGCAACCAAAACAACCGAACCTCCTCCTACAGGCCAAGCCTCAGGTTTGGGTGTTAAAGACAAGGGCAAACAAATTGCTGAGGAGAGCAATGATGAAGATAAGGAGACCATTGCCGACCTTCTGAAGAAGCATGGTCGAGATAAAGATGCTGACATCAGCGCTCATGTAGCTAGGGAGGCTGAAGAAGCCGAAAGAAGACAGAAAGAAGCTCACGACCTTCTCGAGAGCAGGAAAACTCTTTTTCCTCCTTGGACTCTTGAGAAGTTGTTGAAAGAAGCTATCGATACTGCAAGCATCTTGTGGCTAGAACCGGTGATCTCTCTTGATCGTGATAATACTGTCGATTCTCAGTTCGACATGCCACTGACCCGAAAGGCGTTCGTATTCCATGCCTTTGACAACATTGTTGAGTTCCCTCATCCTCATACAAAGGTTGACAGGGACTTAGTCGAATTCTATTTGAGGGCTGCTCAACCACAGTACCAAACATGGAGCGCTTAGAAGATTATCAATGTTCGGGTTCTAAATCCGTACAAGGAAGGAAACTTCACCAACGTTCGGTTTAAGGTGCTGAGAGGATCTTCCAAGACCGAACATGCCATCTCGCTTACTGATCTTCCCAACTTGAATCCACACGACTGGATCATCTTGCACAACATCCTTCTTACTAATGAAGCAGAATATGGTCCGATCATCGACCACATCAATAGGATGCTTGTTTGTTACATTATGGAAGTCACCAAGATGGATCAGGAGATAGCGACTGTATTCAAGAAAAAGCCTACCATATCTCCTATTGGCTCAGCAAGTGACCTAAACATGATCCAGATGGGAAGATAGACCCGAAGAGAAACTCTGTTATGTTTACCAGAAACGAAGGCCAAAAATGCATGTTCGCTTTGGCTGACAAACATCTCTATACCACTGCATGTCTGGAACATGTCTTAGGGATCATTCATCGATGCAAGCAGAATTCGGCGGATGACAAGAAGTACTTTGATGATATGATTCAATGGTACATTCGCTTCAGACAGACTATTCTCGCACTTATCTCTCGTCTGTTTGATACAACCAAGAAGGTTCCAGCAGCTGGTCCAAGCAAGAAGAAATGATAGTCTCGCTCCAAATTGACACAAAGGGGGAGATTGTTAGCTCCAGTTTAGTGTTGCGTCTTTTGGGCTCGTTAGCTAGTCCATGTTTTGTCTCCGGTATGGGCCTGTCCATCCGTGAGTTTTGTTTAGGGTTTAGTATATAAAGATGCTTGCATGCATTCTTAACGTAAGATTGAGATAGATTTGATAGCGTACAAGTTCTTATCTTTTGTAACCCTAGAATCCTCTACAGCGGAAGTTCTTCATCGAGCTCTGTTGAGGATTGAGTTAATCAAATCATTCGACACATTCAGATCCATACTTGTGTTTTTCATTACTGTTTCTGTTTTATTATTTTACCTGTTACAAAGATCTAATCAATCAAAGAGTTTTTGAACTCATCACCATCTTTTGGATATCCTCCTCGCAAACTCTCATCTGATGACATCCAGATCTCAAATCAATCTTTGAGAACTAATACACCCCCTACAACTGTTCAAACAAATCGTCGATTATCGGTAGTGGATAACGGTTCTTGACCGTCACCTTGTTCAACTCCCGGTAATCAATACACATCCGTTGTGAACCATCCTTTTTCTTGACAAAAATGATTGAAGCTCCCCACGGTGAGCTACTCGGTCTGATAAAACCCTTCCCTAGCAGCTCTTGGAGCAGTGACGATAACTCCTGCATCTCTGGTGGTTCAAGGCGATAAAGTGCATTGGCAATAGGCGCCGTTCTTGGAACCAAATCAATCTGGAACTCCACTTGCCTCTCAGGAGTCACACCCGGAAACTCCTCAGGAAAACATCCGGAAACTCACACACTATCGGAACCTCGGCGATAGAACTCGGCCTCTCTGTCGCAACCCGCGTATCCATCACATACGCCAAAACGCCCATACAACCCTGCTGTAGACTCTACCTCGCTCTAGCAGTAGAGCATAAAGTTGATCTAGATTTGGTACCCTTGCCATACACCGTAAGCACTCCTCATTAGGGTCTCGTATAGTCACCATCTGACGCTCACAGTTGATCATAGCTCCAAACCGACTCAACCAGTCCATGCCCACTATGACACAGACATCACCCATCGCGATCGGTACCAGGTCTATCGGGAACTCAACACCAAAAATCTCGAGTAGACATCCCCGAATCAAATCAGAAGCAAAAACCGCATGCTCGTCAGCTATAGAAACCCTTAGAGGTCGACTCAACACCCCACGTCGGATACTGATGTGACGATTGAAACCTAAAGAAACGAAAGATTGACTCGCACCCGAATCAAATAACACCAAAGCAGGTACAAAATCACAAGAAAAGTACCTATACACAGCACAATATAAGCACAACATATCTCAAAATAATATAAGTAAGGGAATACATACCGGCCATGACATCAGGTGATGCGTGAACCTCTTCCGCTGTCATCTGAAAGGCTCTCCCACGAACCCTCAATGTCCCGACCTACGCTGGCCAACTCTCAGTAGGTGCAGACCCCTGTGCTAATCCCTGAATGTGCTGAGGGCACTCGGCCTTCCGATGACCGGTCTGGTTGTAGTGAAAGAAAACTACAAAATCCTTGGGGAAATCCTTCACCATGTGCCCCTCTTTGCCACATTTGTAGCAAATCCCTGCCCGAAACGACCACTCATGACTCTTGCCGTACTTGCCACAAGTGCGACCCTTCTGGCCCCCAGCTCTTGTATCAGCGAGCTTAGCGCATTTCGTCGCTAGATGCAACTACATCACTCTCCTGTCCCTACCCCAGGACTCCTCCTCCCCTCTAGTTTATAGGTCTAGTTCAATCCCCTTGCACCTGGCATTGGTCTGAAGCTCAGCCAATGTACGGTATGATGAGTTCGCCAAGAACTCCCGTATATCCCTCCTCAGTATGCTCAAGTAAAAACTCACATGTGTCTGCTCAGTAGACACGTGCTAAGGAAAGAACAATGCCCTCTCATGAAACATCCTCGTAATCTCAATCACTGACTCTGTCTTCTGCTTGAGAGACAAAAACTCTTGTGCCAAATGCTCCCTCTTCACCGGGGGAACATACTCGTATCGAAACAACTGTGTGAATCTCTCCCATGTCATTGCATCATGGTCTGCATGAGTAAAACTGGCAGTCACAAACTTCCACTAGTCCTTCACTCCCAAGCGAAGCTGGTTCAGCGTAAACCGAACTCTCAAGTGATTTGGGCATGAACATGTGTAAAAACACCCCTCAATATCGGAGATCCATCTCATCGCCACAAGAAAATCCTGTGTCCTATCAAACTCTGGTGGCTTCGTGTTGCTGAACTCCCGTAGCAACAACGAGTCACCTCCCTGTGGCCTAGCAGTAGCAACAGTTGCGGTGGCTGCAGCAGCAACAACCTCGGTTACAGCAGCATATCACTCGTCAAATGTCTCAATCATGGTGGTATTAATAGACTCAAAAATATCAGGTATTGCCTCTCGAATGGTTGTGTCCACCTCCTCATGAATCATCCTACAAATCTCATCATCACCAGTCCTACTGCTCTCGGGGTTGTGGCGTGTACCCACCATGATGTCTCTGAAACACAACACAAAAATCATAAGAGACTCGCTCGAACATACTCACGCTCGATCGCCCGTTGCTACTCCTTCCTTAGCATCCTAAGGATTCTTACTTGGGTTGCATACAGATCCGGTGCTTTCAGTAGTACGGGCCCAATACTACATTCCACACCAACCTGTAGTCACCCCAAGTCCTCCTCCTAGGATTCCAATTCACAAGTACTCTATCTCTCACGTATATCAAACTACTCTCTTAGTATACCCCTCATAAGCTCATCAAGATATCTCTCCTAGATCTTCATCTAACTCAGAACTCTCTCTAAGTCATCCCTGCTAGATACTCTTACTTAGCATATACCCAAGGCACATAACAGATAGCAACAACTCCTAGACTAAGGCATCACAGATCAGGCTACTCTAGCCTAAAAGTATGAAATACCTAGCCTATCCTCTAGCATGCATCACTAATATCTCATAACACAAATAAGTAAAGGTATTTTGGGAAATCACCGTTTGGGCTCTGGCTGATTGTACACATTGCTCCAACTCGTTTCCTCTTAAAACTCTTACTCATTTTTAGAAAAATCATCTCTTTTGAAAAATTTTCTCAATTCCTCAGTTTGAGTCTAGACACACCCAAAGGTACATCCGAATCTCTCAAACCAAGGCTTTGATACCAACTTGTAACACCGTAAATTTTCAAACAAAAATGTTCATTTAAAATCTCATTTATCTCATTAACACAATCACAAAAATCCCCAAAATATCAAGTTTTCAAAAACACATGTGCATAAATTGTTTAAAACACAATCCATGATCACCTAAAAGATATCTCCAACTCGTGCGTACAATCAAGTCGGTGCCTTCTCGTGATTCTGAGAAGTACCTGAAACACCTAACACATAGCACGGTAAGCACGAAGCTTAGTGAATTCCCCAAAATACGACACACATCTCATTATCCCCTCATGGCTATACTCAAATAATACCCTCCGGTCAATGTGTCTCAGTGGAACCCTACGGTCCCATAACTCGGGTGGACCCTCCGGTCTTAACTCAATAAGCTTAGAATAATACACAGCATAAATCATACAGACATAATGCGGGATATCTTAATACTCAATATAAGCACATAAGACCCTCCAGTCACACATAAATTAACACTCTAGGTAAGTATAGTAAGAAGACTCACCTCGTAAGCAAGCAAGCAAATAACCTCGTACACGAATCTTGAACTAGCCTCCGCCTAACACAGGATAATTATCTCTAATTAATACTCTATTCACAACTCTAAATAACCCAAAGGTTATTCTTTCTTTCTCTCTCTCTCTCTCTCTAATTTTTGGAATGGGTAAAAGACCATTTACCCCTCCATGGTCCCTATAATCCCTGTCTTGACCAAACCCTAAATTCAAAAGAAGTCAAAATTCGAGTCAACAATCCATGTTGACCCGACTTGCAGAGTACATCTATATGACTCGTCGAGTCCCCTTGTTTCCTCTAAAATATCGCGAAAATCCAACTTAACTCGTCGAGTTGTCTCATCAACTCGCCAAGTTAACCATGTCCAGACTCATCGGGGAAAACCCTAGCCGACTCGTGAGTCAACTCATTGACTCGGCAAGTCCATTCAGTCTGTATTCTCATTCAGACATTTGAAGATAGATCTACCACTCTAAACTCTAGATCTAGTCTCCCAAGGCTCGAATGTCACGTAAAGCTTCGATCTTTATGTTCATGCATGGCATATTTGCTCCATAATGCCAATACAAGATCCAACAAGGGTTTGGTGCTCATAGGCTTGCCTCTAGCTCCACAAGACCTCTTAAAATCCGGATCTGAGGTTACAACCTCAAGATATGCTCAAGGGACTCAATAACACAAGAAGGATGGGGAAAAGCCCTAGAACTCCCCAAACTAAGTTCTCACAAGGAAAATGATCAAGATATCATCTTTTTACCTCAAATAGAAGTTATCCATTGAGAAGCTCTACATCCAAACTCCCCTCCTTGCTCTGAGTCTTGATGCTTTCCTCTTCTTCTCTCAAGGTGCACCAAAATGCTCAAGATAGCCTCTCCTTCTCACACAAAAAGCTTAAACTTGATTAGGATTCTTCATAGTGCTCAAGGGTGACGAGGAAGGCGGAAATGAGGGCTTAAGGCCTTTTAAATAAGACTCAACCCCGGAAATTTATGGTTTTCTCACACAACGCCAACTCGGCGAGTCGACTCTCTGACTCATCGAGTTGGTTGTTAAAACCACGTGACCAATTCGACTCTACTCGACAAGTTGGGCACACAACTCGTCGAGTCACTCAGTAAACCCCAAAAATAAATATATATAACTTTATATTTGGGAGTTGGGATGTTACAGCTCATGAGCATTCTAGATACACGTTGAGGGTCGGGAAGGGCATGTCAGACTCGTACTAAGGGCTAATCATTGGTATTCCAGTCCGAGGATTGAGAGAGTAAGCCGGACATAAGCTATGGGTTCGAGGGCAAGCCAAACTTATGTTGTGGGCTAGAGAACAAGCCATATATGAGCTATGGACCTGATAGGCAAGCCACACTCATACTATGGGCTCAATGGGTAATCCAGTCTTTTAGTTGTGAACCCAATACATGTTGTTATTTGTATATGACATACATTTGCGTGTTGGTACTTTGGGGGAAACTTACTAAGCTTTGTGCTTACAGTTTTGTTTATGGTTTCAATTCCTTCTGTTGATACGTGGCAGGGTGAAGGCATGACCGTACACATCATTAGCTTTACAACAGATTGGATCTTGGGAGACTCTGATTTTAAATCATGTTTTGGAAACAATGTTTTTGTAAACACTTTTGTTAATAAATGGGTTGTTTTGAAAAGTTTAAATTTGTTGAAATTTTTGTGATGTTACATAGTACAAACATTTTTGGATCAAAATGACAATTTTTGGCTAACCACATGGATCATTTGTGTAGTTTTGTCTATAATAAATGGTCAGTTTCAATTCTTGTTACCCACTCTTCTAATCAGTTTTGTTTCTTACCCCACCTTCAAAAGTATTTTTTGTTAATCATTTTCTTAATCTTCATTTCTAATTTTCTTTGTTATCTAATTAACATATTTTTTTCTTTTTTCTTTTTAGTTCGTCCTTACCCACTTTAATTCATCATATAACACCCGTTTTCTAGAAGAAGGTTGTTCAAGACTTAAGGAACAAAAAAATAGGATTTAGGAGAAAACCCTCTGCCACGACATGGGGCATGGATGTTCACGACAAGGCGTAAAATTTAAAAAAGTGCGTGTTTTGGAAATACCATGATGCAGCATGAAGATGGCCACGCCGTGGCAGCCGCTGCATCTCAAACCCATGATTTTTGGGGTTTCCCTCACATATAAACATCTTAACTTGCATTCTAGGTCATCTTCTTCAGCCTCCATCTCCCTATCTCGAAACCCTAGCCTCCATGTGTGCTTGAGAGTCCATTTCCTTGATTTTGAGCTTTGTTCTTAGGTTTTTGGTGGAGCTTTGGAAGAGGGAAGTTCACAAGGAAGCAAGAAGCGAGTTGGGTGTAACACCCAAAATTTTCAAACAATTTTTACATTTTCAAAAAACATACTTTTATTCATAAATATTATAAAAATGTCATTGTATCACATATCAACCATAGAAACACAACCCAAGATCATAATGCATAAAAACTCCTCATGTGTGTACTGATCATGCCGGCGCCTTCCCGCGATCCTCACTAGTATCTGAAACACATAACACAGCACTGTAAGCATAAATGCTTAGTGAGTTCCCCAAAATAACACATATAACACATAATAGCCACTCGAGGCTATAACTCTATGGACCCTCCGGTCCTAACTATGTGGACCCTCTTGTCATAACTCTGTAAACTCTGAAACATACACAGCATAAACCACATAGAAATATCATCATGCAAAAACATACCATTACTCTGTCACATAACTCTAATTACCACTCTGGTAAAGTATAGTGAGAAGACTCTCCTCGGGTAACGCGGTAATCTCAAACTCTATAAAAATCTGGTCTAGCCTCCGCCTAATCATATGAAATAAACACTCTTAATCAATACATCTCTCAAGGCTAGACTATTCCCTCTCTTAGTAATCTTAGAAGGGTAAAAGACCATTTTACCCCTCTCGTGGTTCAAAGACCCTAAAGTTGACCAAACCCTAAAAGTCAACAAAAGTCAACTCTCCGGATTACGTTGCGCGTACCAAAACATGTACGCTAGGCGTACCCGACGTCCTCATAGAAACGGGGTATGCGACCCCTTACGCCACATGTACTGGGATTATGCCCCGCGTAACTCCCAATTTCAGACTCCTTAGCTTTTGGGGTCTTAAACAGTTAAGACACACGTCCAACTTTCAGATCTGACCATCCCTAAGCCTCTTAATCCATAAAGTTGGTGACTTTAAGCCTTTGCATGGCTGGACAAGTCACTAACACCCATAACATTCCATTTCCAGCCCTAGAAAGCTCATAACTCAAGCATGACCCCATAACAACGACCAAGTTGGGATTTTTATGGATCTATAACACACATATCACTGAAATGGGACAGATCTAGGTCCATGGAGTTCATTACACTCATAAAGTCTCCACCTTTATGACTTTTAACCCTACAAATGGTCCATGCAACATCAAACCAAATAAAGAGGAAAGTTTTGAACTTTATACCTCTAGATGAAGATCCTTCCTCTGAAGATCTCAGATCTAAACTTGCACTTCAAGCCCTAGCCTCCACAAGCTCCTCTCCTTCTTCTTCACTAACACACCAAGGCACTTTTAGCTCCAAAACACTCACACTCAAGATAAGGACGATGGAAGGCTCTCTTGGGGTTTCACTCTCTGATATGGAGGCTGAGAATGAGCCTTAGCATCCCTTATATAGTGTACAAGCCAAATATTAGGGTTTGCATTTGGGCCCGCTACGCCCAACATAACCCTGGGTATGCCCAACGTACCCAGGCAAGTCCGAGTCCAACTTAAGCGCATGAGTACGCGCAATGTACGCCCCAGTACGCCCAACATACTCATTTGCTACAAAAACTCTCTCAAGGGACAAATCTTTACAACTTGAAAAAAGGGAAGGGTTAAATAGCTTTACCTGAATTTCGGGATGTTACATTGGGATCCAACATTCCCTTCAGTTTTCTGAGTTGTTGAAGGTATAAAGTTCATACCTTGACACCTTTTCCTCTAGATTTAAGTTCTAGGTCATATTTGGGTGGCTTTGGTCCTTTTCTTGGATGTCCTTAGCGTTTGAAGAACTCTGGATTTTGTAGTGGATTTCCTAGATCCTTGGACTTCTTTTGATTGACAAAAAGGATCCATGTTTGTTGTATTTTGTGTCAATGTTCAAGTTATAGCCTCATTAAGTACTCATTGGACTTAGAATGCTAGATATAGCCATGGTATAGAGTCTTAATGGATAAAGTTGGAAACTTTATCCATTAAGTTAGTTGGGAAGAGTAGATCTAGAAGTATAAGCTTTAATATGTAAGGATTAAGCTCTTAATGAGAGAAATGGCATTCTACTGGTAGCGACGACATGACGATGTTTATAATCGCGACTGTTTTGTTTTGGCATTGTCACAATGTGGCCAAGAGGGGCCCACAACATGGCAATCTCCTGCATATTGACTATTTGACCTTGCATTCCCATGATATGGACAGGGAGGGCCCACGCCATGGCATTGACTTTCACCAAGTTGAACATTGATTTTTTGTCTAGTTTGACTTTTGGTTAAATTTGGAGGAATTAAGTTGTTGACTGAGGTTTGCCTTGGCCTGGTGATCATTCGGTTTGCGGGTCAGATCATCTAGAAGAGTTGATGCATTGTTGTGTCATTTCAGGTCTTCGTTTGAGGTGAGTTTCCTTACCGTATCGGTGGGTTGAAAGCACCAATGTCGGCCCACTCCATTTTGTTATATATCCATGTGTACAGGATCTTGATGTAGTGATCTGCTAGTTATATATCCCTTTATGTTAGGATGTAGGAGTAGTGATATGCTAGTTAGAGTACCAATAAGCTAGTTATCATCTAGTGGAAGTTCCGTAGGGGCTGCATGTAACCATGTAGGATAGCCTGAGACCTCTTGATCTTGGCTTTCTTGCATGTTCCTTGTTTGGTTGTGGCTCTAGAGTAGGATTGTAGCATCCCAAAAATGCAATATAAAAATTTTATTTATAAGACTATCAAAACCATCATTCATTCATTCGAAAAATCCATCAAAGTGTGATAATGTATAAAATAGTTATCATAGTACAAATCATATTATAAAATGCAGAATATTGGGGGATGCCATGCAATCATGGGGGCCCTTTCCTTTCGAACCAGAAGTACCTGAAACCATAAACATAAAACTATAAGCATAAAGCTTAGTGAGTTTCCCAAAATACCCCACACAAAACATATATCAATCGGAAACTAAACTGGGTTTATTTCACTCCTGAGACTTTTTCAACTCCTTCACTATCTTTCAACTGATATTGGGTCTATTTCACCCCATGAGTTTATTCCAACTCCTTTAGTATCTTTTAACTGGTAATAGGCATATTGCACTCCTCAAGTCTATTTTAACTCCACTGGTATCTTTTAAAGGTCAAAGACAGAGTCCATTTCATTAGCACTCCTTTACGCCGTGGTGTTCCTTGGCCAAGCTATGGGCACTAAACGATAAGACAATCGACTGGCCACTAGTCGCCACGTGGTGGCAACCTAGTGTCACGCCATGACGACTAGTCTGAATGGTTTATTCGAGTGAAGTTGCACTTAAATCATTTCTAGGGGCTCAAAAGCCCATATCTACACCTTTCCAACGTGTTGACGGATAAAGTTTCCAACTTTATCCATTAAGACACTCCATTAAGACAAGATCTGAAAACCAAGGTTCTAAAGTCCATTAAAGATGTTCAACTCATCCATTAAGTCCTTAATCATATGAGATACAAGTCCAAAATTTCCATAAAGCTTTTAAGGGTCCTATTTATCTCTAAAAATGTAAAGTTTATTGATATGCATGACCCATGCATGTCCTTCCTCAAATCTAGGTCAAAAGAGAAAAAGGGGCCCAAATCTTAAGCGAGATTTCCAAATCATAACATAATCTCATATCTATGAGATATAAGGTCCATGGGACTCCTAAGAGTCATAAAGTTTCAAAATTTTATATCTTTGCTCCACCCAAAATCCAATGAAAGAGTTAATTAAGCAAATTAACTCTAGATCTCTAAGGAAAATATAAAAGACTAGATCAAGATCTTTACAAATGCTCCAACAATATGCTTTTAGAGGTTGGGGAGTGTTGCTTGCTGGCCTCTTGCACAAAATCTTCCTTTACTTCCTTCAAAATCACCCAAAAACTAGCAAATGAGATCCAAAGGCGTCAAGAAGATAAGGATTAGGGTTTTTGAGGGTTTGAGAGTGATGGAGTTTGAGGGTGAATAAATCCCAACATCATCATTCCTTTAAATTGGACAAAAATCCCGAAAATTAGGGTTTCATTAAAATCAGTTGCCTCAACCCAAGACAACCATAACATGTCGACATATACAATATCAATCAATGGACAGAAAGTACAAGTAATCATACAGATCTACCAATCTAACACGCACTCAGTGAACACACGTAATTATACATATCAACCAGTCTAACGCATGCTCAGTGAATACAGATAATCATACAGATCTACCAGACTATCATATAACCAGCATAACATCAATCCAATATACCCAGATACATAATCCAGTGGGTCGGCCTTAGTGCCTTCGACCCACAAGTACAATGAGGAAAACTCACCTCACAGTCTGAAAATGAACAGATCACAGCTCCAACTGCTAACTCTACAAACCACCTATACAATCAAACTACAACTCAAAACACCCAAAATACTCCTAGGTCAAACTTGGTCAAAATCCTGGTCAAAATTTAACTTAGTCAGTCGCCATGTCGTGGCTAACCTCTAACCATGTCGTGAGGAGTACAGGAGAAAACAGTCGCAAAGCAGCCATCTGTCACGTCATGGTGACTCATTCGCCATGTCATGGGGATAGTTTAGGGCAGCTTAATCCAACAAGCTCTTAATCCACAAAACCATCCATTCAATCTTCCCAAGTGGCATTCTCTCATCCAATTGACCATAGAAATCATTGCTTTATAGACATGCATTTCCAATGCATGTCTTGAGCTCAAGTTAGGTCAAATAGAGTAAAAAGGGGTCAATATCTCATGCAAGAGTTCAAAACTCTATAAAACTTTATCTAACCAAAAAGGGAATTTGGGGATCCATAAAGTTGGCAACTCTATGGAATCTCAATGCTCTAGTGAGTCCAAGCATGAAGAATAAGGCATAGAAAGCTAGATCTATGAACAAAAACCGAAAAGCTTAGAACTTGAGGACTTATAAGAGTCCAAAAGATGTACAACAATATGATGAGATGAATTGCCTGTTGAGTCCAAGTCCAAATGACACCTTCTTCTTCTTTTAATCCCTACAAATCAACACAAAAGGCTTAGAGAGCAAAACGGAGGTTAAGGTTTGCTTGGAAGCTGAGGGTGAGCAACCCTAGCCATCACATTTCCTTAACTAGGGGCGCAAACCCCGGATATTAGGGTTTCTCATTAAGAAGCCGCCACGTCGTGGCTACAAGCTGTCATGTCGTGGCGGTCATTAAAAATCTGCAATACATCGATCATCACCACATCGTGGGATGCCTTCACCACGACGTGGTCCTACCCAAAATCCAAAATACATTAAATTTAAATACCTCCAAGAATCTGGATGCTACATACGATCACACAAAGTTGTGAGCAAAGCATCAACTCTCAATTAATGATAGTGGATAGTATAAATACTAGTCTAAACCTACGAGATAAAATTTCTACAGATTCTCCGGATCTTCTATTATATCAAATGCCTAATTTGATAGGTGTCACACTCCCGAACCAGACGGCGGACGCGTCAGGGGGCTTATGCGTGACTTCATCTTGTAATATCATCACAATGTATATAATTGAAACAAGATAACACCATCATCATACATATCAAAATACAACCAACATTGTTTACATCAATTATAGTATCATAAGTTACATGCCAAAAATATTCAATGTATGATGTTAACAAAATTCAACAAATTCCACATGTTCTTGAAGAACTTTCCGCTTAACGATTCCCTGAGAATACAAGTTATTTTGAAAACGTCAACATATATAATGTTGGTGAGTTCATAAGCATGTTCGAATGAAAGTTTTGTACTGTTAGTAAAACACCAGAAAGTCCGATATTTTCTGAAAAATAGTTTGGGTATGATGTGGCAAAACCATGTATTAATGCATGTGTGTTTTCTGTTTTTTATAATATGATGCAATCCAGATAAAAATCATGTATTTCCTGTTGTAAGTAAAAAGTATTGTTTAATTGCATGTTTCCCCAGAAAATCCTATATTTTCTGTTTATAAAAGTGTTTTGGTCTCAATCCTAAGACCAAATATCAGTTTATATATGTTTTTGTATCAACAAGATCTTATAGGTGTTCCTTAAAATCGTGTTGGAGAGAATCTCTAAGTGATCCGTTTTAACCATACTTGATTTATGACGAATTCGCCTGTCGTGGTGCTTTCAGGTGCCGACTTGATTAAGGTAAGGTTTGTCACCCCTAGACTGGCCTAGTCTAACTGTAGCGAACAACTCAGGTGTGGGGTGTCACCCCGTATAGATCTATACAGAAACTCCCGCTCTCCCTCCAGGAGACTCTGGTTATAACTACAGGCTACGATCGTACACTCTAAAGGTGTCAACCGACATGTCTCACTAGATTCTTAACTGTGTTCACGTGAGTATGGTATCATGTTATGTATAATGTTTTTCCGAGTACATTTTATATTTGAATAGTCCAACAAGTATGTATATGGATGTACGAGGCCCAACCGACATGGAGAAGGACCACTAAGGCCCAATAAACATGTAATGTACAGTCTAGGCCCATTAGGCATGTAAATGGACCACTAAGGCCCAATAAACATGTAATGGAAGTATTAGGCCCAATAAGCATGTAAATGGACGACTAAGGCCCAATAAACATGTAATGAAATTATTAGGCTCAATAAGCATGTAAATGGATCACTAAGGCCCAATAAACATGTAATGGAAGTATTAGGCCCAATAAGCATGTAAATAGACCACTAAGGCCCAATAAAACATGTAATGGAAATATTAGGCCCAATAAGCACGTAAATGGACTACTAAGGCCCAATAAACATGTAAATGGACCACTAAGGCCCAATAAACATGTAATGAAAGTATTAGGCCCAATAACGACGTATTTAGTTCGTTTGTTAGTACGTTGTTTGTTTCAAACATAATTATTTGCCAAAATGGCGTAAGAGATCCACTTTTTGAAATAATGTCAATTTTAGTCCATTTTTGCTAAAAGATACAACTTCGGCCCAACTTTTAAGAAACTTGACATATTCAGTCCAAATTTGTAGAAATTAACATTTTCGGCCCAAGTTTAATAAAATTTACATTTTTAGTCCATTATTGATAAAAATATCATTTTCGGCCCAACTTTTGTAAAAATAACATTTTAGGCCCAATTTCAAACAAAGTGACATTTTCAGCCCATTAAACCGTAAATTTTCATTTTTGGCTCAAAATTGTGTTCAATGAAAATTTAATCCATAAAAATCTAAATTTTTACAAATTAGGCCCAAGAAAACTGTAAAGCCCATATTAAGGCCCATTTTGCAAAAATTTTCATTTTTGGCCCTTTTAACACCAAGAATATCATAAAGACCCATTTTTGTATAAAAGCGACTCTTTTAGTCCTAGTAAAACCATAAGTGTCATAAAAATCCCATCTTTTTGTTTATTTGTCAAAAATGGCCCTTTTTCAAGAATTTATTTAGCTTTTCAAACAATCTTCACATGTTTAAACTTTCATTTTCATGGTATGATGTATAAGGTGTTTTAGTTTACAAATCACAAAATTTTGTTATAATTTTCGAGATCTATGGAATTTCATCACAAAATCACCACACATAACATAGAAAACACACATAAACATGCACAAATACATAGATATAACACATGGAAACTTGTATCCTCCCCTAAAAACATAGTAAAATTGAAAAAAGGGGGTATGAACTCACTTTACTTTGAAGTTTCAGTTTTTGATGAAGAAGATGAGGAGATTTCGGCCCTAGCAAGCTCCTTGAGATGGTTTTCGAACTCTATGAAGTTCAAGAGTATAGATCATGAAATGATATGGGTTAAGAAGAGGTTTTTGATGAAATCTACAAGTTAAACCATTGATTCAAGTAAGAACTTACCAAATATTATGATCTTGATGAAAACCTCTTGAAAATACCCATAAATCTCGAAACTTAGAGGAGAAAGGAGGAGTTCTTGAGATATTTTTGAAAGAAAGTGGAGATGGTGAGGGGTTCAGCCGAGGGTAGAAGAAGAGAAAGGAAGAGAAGATTGAGGTGCTGTTTTCATGGAAAACCACCATGCAAACATGAGGTGTCATAAGCAAAATAATTCCTCATTTTCTCTTTTTTTTTTGTTTAATAAATGGGCCGAGAATTGGACTAAAGAGAATGAAGATGAAGGGGTTTTGGGCCCATTCTTGGCTTTCTTGGCCTAATGAAGCCCAATAGAAAGGGTTTACGACCCATTAGGGAAAATGAAATCATTTATGGCCCAACAAGGCCCATAAGATGCATTATTCTAGGCTCATATGGCTCAAAATGCTAAGATCTTATGAGTGTGGGTCCAATTAGAGCCTAATTAGGGTTCCTAGGCCCAAAATAGTCAAGTTAAAGGTTTATTGATTCATCAAGCCCAATGAGAGAATCCTAGTTCATATTAAACTTGAACCGGGATTTTTAGGGTTTTTCAACCCTTGGTTGACTATATGAGATGCTTTGTATAAGGTTTTGAACTTTACTTGTAAACATTGATTAAATTTGTTGTCATTGAATGAGCATAGTGTAGGATATCAAATTAGGGTTACAAGTATCATAGTAGATGATGTTTACATGAGACTAGAATTTCCTAGCTAAAATGCTAGTTGTGACAATAGGATTGATTCTTCAATGATAAATGCAGATCCGATATATAAGGAATGGATCAGACCAGACTTCAAAATACTTCTTCACTAAGTAATTATGATATTTTCTAGATTCAAACATCAACACTAGCACATCATACAATGATCAGAGCATCAACATCAACGCCAGGGAGTCACACGCTGATCAGCTTCCGCTTCACTTCAAGAGATAGTGTGTAACCATCAGCGTACATCATTTGATCAATGTGTCATCAGTATAAGGACTTCAACGTATGGATACACTAATCAGGTCTTCAGTGATTTTTGTGCTGATAATACATTCAGTATCTTTGGTGTTGATAAAGTCTTTAGGGTCTTTCGGTCATCAGGGGATGATCTTCAGTAGCCTTCAGATTTCATCAGCACGACTTCAAAGAAAATAAATAAACAAACTCAGACAAATCAGCTTGTCTAAGTGTATTATTTACACTTACTTAGACAAGACTAACTGTCTACAATGAGCAGATAAACTATAACCATAATGTATATATTTTTCATCATCAAATCTATACAAATATGTATCCCAACACTTTACAAATCACATATTTTGAATGTTAAATTTTAGGTCTAAGAATATCAAAATTATCTTGGAAAATTCAATGATTGTGATTGCAACACTTTCCAAAATCTGATTTCAGCCTTATAAGGTATAACGAAATGTGATTTGGGATAATCGAAGATTAACAATTTAGAATTCATGCTCCTTCAAAATTCAAAACACAGAAAACTACCTTGTTATTTTGAGTTTTGAAGAGACGAATAGATGTAAAAGAATCAATTTTGGGTATCAAAGTTGCTAACCATTTTCTGGAATATTCATCTTCCTTATATATAAGGAAGAAAGTGGTTACACACCAAATTGGCGCCAAAATAAGTTGGTTAAATGGTAGTTATAGGACTAATATTGCTAAAATTAGTCATAAAATGTAGCTAATTATATTAGTATTTTAATGAATAGTTATAAAATAAGGATAAATATGATACAAAATGATTCATATTTGATGATCGGGGTCAAAGTCCGGAGATAATGATAAAAAGAAGAATAATGGAACAAAATATGGAGTATATAAGCAGAGATGGAACATGACCACTATAACTGGAGGGGCCGAAATCAAGATTAGGTTAATTAAAATGTTATAATTATATTCGTCTTCTGTTTTTTATAAAGATTATATTAATTATTTTTTAAATGAGGTTGATTTATATGTGTCTTTAGTGAATATTAAAAAAAAGTAGAATCTATTAAATAATTTGGAATTATACATCATGGATTTAACTTATAAAAATGAAATGAAAATTTCAACTCATTCAACCAAATAATTTTAAATTTTAATATTAACAAATGCCAAGCTTATTTTATATTAGTTTTGTAAAGGATGTTACTAATGAGTTTTTTTTTTTTAAATGTTTGAGTTATTGACAAATTTCACAAAGATGTTGGGGTTGTTGACAAATTTGGCAAAAGTTTATAGAACAACCTGTTTTAAGTTTTTAAAAAAACATTTATTAAATTGAAAATGTATACTAAAATTCCTAAATATTTTTTAAAAGTATATTTTTATAAACTATATGTATTGAAAAATACACATACTTCATATACATAACAAATCCCTAGTATTTTAGAATAATAGTACCATCATCAACTATTTGTTTGTAAATTATTTTAGCAAAAATATGCATATGCGGTTAGTGCAGTATGTATTCCTATATAAAATGATTATAAATGCAACAATAATATCAATAGAGTGAAAACAAGTAGTAGGATAAAAAGTAAGAAAGTATATTAAACAAAAGTAAAAATCCAGTACCTATTGCCTATTGTTTATTCGGTAGAGTGTTTTTCCTTCTTTTCTTTTTAAACCTAGAAGAATTTGCATGTAAAGAAAAAATGCAGATAATCAATTAACTCTATTTTTTGAAGTGGGTTTTTTCCTGTTAACTAATTCCGTAAATCAAAGGGGAAGCTATTAAAGCGGCCAGTTGGAGTGGCAAAGCGACGTTGGACATAAGAAGCAACGACGGAGATGTGAAGCTTTACTTGAGACTGAGATTGAGATATGAAGCAACAACGGAGTAGCCGCGACTGTTTAGTTTTTACTTTGTTTTCTCAGTTTTTCTTATTAATTTTATAGAGTTTATCTTCTACGTTAGTAATTAGAAAGCCAACAAACATTTGTGTGTGTGTGTGTGGGGGGGGGGGGGGGGGGGGGACCTTCTATTTCATCTAGACCTGACAAAGGAGTGGGTTTGGAGAGAATCAACCTTGATCCGAACCCGCTCCGTGACCCGTATGAATATTCAAATCCATACCATTATCCACCGAATCAATAAATATCCAAACCCGCCCCATAACCCATAGGTTTTTTGAATAATCAAACACATTTTACTTAATTCTTAAAATAATATTTCTTGAATAAAAAAAATGTATGCTATAACTTAATACTTAATTTTTTTTAAATAAAGCAAAAGTTGATTTAGAAAAGGACATTACGTACTCGAGAAATTTCGATTGGAATTAAAAATCACTATTACAACAAGTTTCGATTGATTTATGATTATTGATTGTAGTGATATCAGATATCAATTGCCAACTTTCTTCCTATTAATAATTGATTTTATTGAGTTATAAATTGAATTGGTGATTTCTTGATGAATATAAACTGAATGACATCATGATTCTTAGTAGACGTTCGATTGTAATTAAAATTAAACGTTAAGTGGAATAAAATATAAATGTATAATTCTAAAATTTATAAGGGGCGGGTTATAATCGGAGCGGATCGGTGGTGATCCATACCCGACCCTTTTAACAAAAGGGGTTAGCAGGTATGGGTCGTTAACGGGTAAATGAATCAAAAACTCTGCTCCAAACCCATATAATTTTCACAGGTTTGGATTGGATCAGAGTTAAAACCCGCTCCATTGTTTGGTCTATTTTCATCCTAATAGGCAAAATAATAGTAGAGGTGATATTTTGAAATTTTATTGAGGAAGTATTGAAGACAGTATTAGGTTTATAATGTTTAGCATGCTTTTTATTTGTTCTTTCTGTTTTTCTATAAACATGAGAAGCTAAAAAGATTTTCTTCCACTTAAATGTAGATAAACTAGAGTAGTATGGTGTAATTCTGATTTTAAAGTTTTAAAGATGATATAAAACTGTTTTTTGATCAAATCTTCTACTTTACTTATTAAAGTTTCGATTTTTATTATTTATATTTGAGTTGCATATAGTTTAAACTAAAAATCTAATTATTGTAGTTTGCATCTTAATATTTTTTTATCATAAACTGATGATATGACTAATGATTTAACCAATCTAAGAGAGTATTAATTCAACAAACTAGCAAACTATGTCAGGTTTGATTTTATGAAATCTAAGATTAAACTCATGATAAACTCATAAGTATTTTTAAACAATTAATTGGTTTATTGGTTTCTAGTTTTATGAACATTAAGTTAGTTACGTATTAATCATAATAATTAGTAATTAGGTCATAATTGCTAGTATAATTATTAAATTTTCTATATATTTCAATGCACTATCATTTATGTTGGATTATGTGTCTAAGCCCATAACTATAATTGGTATGTACTCGATTTGATAGCAGCACAGTCCTTTTGGGTTGCCTTCAAACCTAGCAACCGGACAAGGAAATTATGAAATGGGAGATATTAATTTATTATGAGATTAATAAATTAATATAAATGATTTATTAATATGTTAAAAGATTAATATATTGATTACAAATCATAATCTTTAATTAATAGTTACCCAGAAATTATTCAGAATTAATTTTGGGGTTAAAAGTATTAATTATAAAGTGCAGGGACTAGTTTGCAATTATCATATAGTTGAGTGGAAGGCTCCAGAACCTCCTTGAAGGGAGGTGGACGAAATCTATAGGGGAAACCCTAAGGATTTCGTCCAAAGGGCTTTGGATAAGGCCTTTGGATTAGCTTAGGCCCCACGCAAAGGAGTATTAGGGTTTTCCCAAAACCCTAGATCCCTCAGCTATATAAGGAGCCTCCCAGCTCCTAATTTCGTCCACTCCTACCCTTGGAAGAAACCCTAGGCCGAAAATTGCATACCCTCTCTCTTTTTCCTTCAAGTTTCCTTCTTGCTAGTTCTTGGGTGTGATTCCATTAGAGGCATTACATTTGTGGTGCTAAGCTTCCAAGAAGATCAAGTTCAAGAGGATTATCAATTGTTTACTATAACAATTGAAAGGTATGTAACTCTTAAACCCTATTTAGTTATTTTCGAAAATAGCCTCTCTCCTCTAGGGTTCTTGTTTGCAATTCAAAGTTATATGTTCAATAGTTAAAACATAGATCCAAAGTAGGTTGCATGTGAACTTAGGAACTGTTTTCTAGTTTATTTGTTTTACCTAAAACCTATCAGTGGTATCAGATACATTGTTTGTTTTAAATTGAATTGCTATAATAGTTGGATTGCAAATTAGGGTTTATAGCCATTAAACCCTAAAGGCCAAATTTTCAATTTTTAGGGTTTTGGTTCAAAGGGTTTTTCGAAAAAACCCTAGCCTCCATGAACCCTAATTGAAATTAGGGTTAGGGTTTTGAAAAACCCTAGCCTCCTCCCTTGAATTTCGAAATATGCTTAATACTTTTAGGGTTGCTTGTTTTGGATAATTGTTACTTGATTAGATTAATTGGATAATTATCCTTTACCCTAATTTTCGAAATTTAGAGGGATAAGGATTAGGATTAAATTAATTGTTTAAATTGATTAGATAATCCTTACAAGACTTAATAAATTAATTAAACGTTAATTAATAGATATATATTAAATCTAGTTATTTGGTTTATTTTAAATTTAAAATTAATGGCTTAATTTTTGAAATTTATATATAAACCCTAAAGTTTTAAAAGTTTAAAACACACCTTATATATATATATATATATATATATATATATATATATATATATATATATATATATATATATATATATATTGAATTAAAAGTTAAATATTATATATGTATAAGACTATGGTCAGTCAAATCGCTAGTGTGCCTCATTCACGAAGCTAATCTATAAGGGGTATATAAGGAAACTGCCTATAAAATGGTAGTTGAATGGGTGTCCACTCTCACTCACTGCTTCCTTGATTAGTGGAGGGTCGTTAGCAGAACGGATTTGATAGGACAACTACATCTCATTAAAAGTATAATGTTATTAAAGAAAGTACTAGAACATTATTTTACAAAAATCCCAACTCTAGTTACTTTAGGAAAAATGTGAAAAGTATGCTAATCCATGAAATTGCACATTATGCTTTATTGGTCGTTGGTGGAGCGTGTGTGGATTACCAGCACACTAATAGGCACTAATAAAGAGTAGTAATGGGTATCTTATAATTATCATTTTGATGGAGCGTGTGTGGTTTACCGGCACATCAATAGTTAATGATAAAGACAATAAGGTTACCAAGCACATTTGCATGGTTATTCACATCTAGTTTGTGATCCTCGGTATCCCAGTCACAAATAGTAGAGCATAATCCGAGATTGAAACATGCCATTGAATAGTTTTAATGTGTCTCAAAAGAATTCTCTTTTTAGGAATTTCACTTCGTTTACTATGTCTAATGGTGGAATTGGTGAATCATCATTCACCTACCTTTATGAGATTTAAACTTGGATCTCGGCATCCCATTTCTAAGTTGTAAATATTCATAGTTGGATCCTAACCTTGATATGATATCTTTGGGTTATTATATAGAGGTGTCTTGAAATCTAACTAAAACTATCCTTCTTTTTCAGATGTCTACTCTTGGAAACACTTCTGCTTCATCCTCCAGCCACAACTTCTCTTTACTCAACATTTGCTCCAAAGTCGTTATGGATGGCTCTAACTATAACGATTGGATGCATAACATCAAGATGGCGCTTATATTCGAGGACAAAGAATATGTCCTTGAAAGGAGCTCAAAGAACTTGATGAGTCCAAAGCCACTCTCGAAGAGTATGCTGCCTACAAGAAGCACTATGATGATGCTACTAAAATGGCATGCATCATGGTTGCAACTGTGTCCCCAGAACTACAGAGGTACTATAAGGACTACTGGCCTTTTGAGATGAATAAGGACCTTATGGAAAAGTACCATAAGCGAGCTCGTCAAGAAAAGTTTGAAGTAGTCAAGTTACTCATGGCTTGTAAGATGAAAGAAGGGGAGTCGGTTGTATCTCATGTGCAAAGAATGCAACGCTAAGTAGAGCATTTGGTCAAGCTCAACATTCATTTTTATAAGGATTGGCCATTAACATGGTCTTGAACTCATTGCCTGATTGTTATGGTCAATTTATCTTAACTTACCATTTGAACAACACTGAGCAGACACTGGCCCAATTGCACAACTTGTTGCAAACTGCTAAAGAAGGGATGAAGGGTAAAAGTATAGCCTCCACTCCTGCAAGTGCTCCTGTCCTAGCTATTGGACAGGGAAAGGGGAAAAAGAGGAAAGGTCCCCCAAAGCAAAACTGGAAGGCAAAGGTTCAAGTCGGGTCATCTAGCGATGGCCCAAAGGCTAAGCCTAATGCCACCATTCCCCAAGTTTCTGATCCAAAGGAAGCTATTTGCTTTTATTGCAATCAAAAGGGGCATTGGAAGAGAACCTGCCCACAATATCTACAGGATATCAAAGATGGCAAAGTGAAGCCGTCTTCGGCAGGTATTTACACTATTTCTTCTAATAACTCATTATCTTCTCGTTCATGGGTCCTTGATACAGGATGTGGTTTTCACATCTGTTCTGATTTGCAGGGGCTAAAGGAAAGTGAGGAGATAAAGCGAGGAAGGATAAACTTGATCATGGGAAACAAGAAGTCTTCACCAGTGACCAAGATCGGAGTTTATCAACTTTTGCTTAGTAATGATGTTAGATTAGATGTATTGAATTGTTGCTATTCGGCTGAGATGACAAGAAACGTTATTTCATTTCATGCATTGTTTAGACAAGGTTTTAAATATTCTTTTAATGATTTGAATGGTTCAATTTCTATTTATAAGAATGGTGTTTTCGTGTTTGAAGCATTACCTTGTGATGGTGTGTATGAAACAATGACTTGTGTTGATAGCTTAGGAAATAGTGTGTTTAGTATTGACTTGTCTAATAGTGTAGACAAGGCATGCTTGTGGCATTGTCGTCTTGGACACATTAACAAGAAACGCATAATCCAACTCCAAAAGGATGGAGTGTTGGAATCATTTGACCTAAAATCAGATGATCTGTGTGAATCTTGGCTTTTGGGAAAGATGACAAAATCACCATTCACAGGGTCTTGTGAAAGAGGTGAAAGTTTGTTGGACCTCATACATACAGATGTTTGTGGACCCTTCAGATCAACCACAAGAGATGCTAATCGATTTTATGTGACGTTCACTGATGATTATAGTAGATATGGTTATGTATACTTAATCAAACATAAGTCAGAAACCTTTGAAAAGTTCAAAGAGTTTAAACATGAGGTCAAAAATCAATTAGGCAGGAAAATAAAGATATTTAGATCCGATAGAGGCAGAGAGTATCTTAGCATTGAGTTCAACTACTATCTAAAGGAATGTGGGATAGTTGACTACTCCTAGGACACCACAGTTAAATGGTGTGGCCGAGAGGCGTAATCGAACCTTGTTAGACATGGTTCGTTCTATGATGAGTTGTGCTCAATTTCCAATTCATTTCTGGGGCTATGCCTTAGAAACAGCCGCCCATATCCTAAATCTTGTCCCAACAAAGAAGGTTGCCAAAACACCTCACAAAATGTGTACAAGGAAAGTTCCCTCGTTAGCACATATTAAAGTCTGGGGTTGTGAAGCTTTCGTAAGACGAGAGACTCACGACAAGCTAGCAGCAAGAAGTGAGAAATGTGTTTTCATTGGTTACCCAAAACAGTCTTTTGGATATTTGTTCTACAGACCTAGTGAGAACGTTGTTTTTGTAGCACGAAGAGGAGTCTTTCTAGAAAGAGAGCTCATATTCAAAAAGGACAGTGGGAGTACCATCGACCTTGAAGAGATTCAAGAGTCAAATAATAAAGGAACCTTAGATGACACTAGCACTCAACCAGAGGAAACAGTTCCCGTTGAACTAGTTGATAAATCATTACCTCTTCGAAGATCCACTAGGGTGAGTATGCCACCTGAGTTGTATGGTTTTCATATTACTTCAAACGGTGACACATTCATCAGTGATAGGACACTGGTGAATTTAGATGAACCAGTATCTTATAAGGAAGCAATGGCAGGCCCAGAGGCTTCCAAATGGAAAGAGGCAATGGACAGTGAGATAAAGTCCATGTATGACAACCAAGTTTGGAATTTGGTTGATAATGCACCGGGTCGTAAGACAATTGGGTGCAAATGGATCTTCAAGAAGAAGACAAACATGGATGGGAATGTACACACATTCAAGGCTAGACTGGTTGCGAAAGGTTTCACACAAACCCCAGGGGTTGACTATGATGAAACATTCTCACCGATAGCCAAGATTAAATCTATCAGGATATTGCTCGCCATAGCTGCCTTTCATGACTATGAAATCTGGCAGATGGATGTCAAGACTGCTTTCCTTAACAGGAAGTTGGCTGAGGATGTTTACATGAATCAGCCAGAGGGTTTTGTTGATGCAAAGTTTCCCAATAGAGTGTGTAAGCTTGAGAAATCCATTTATGGATTGAAACAAGCATCTCGCAACTGGAATCTTTGCTTCCATGAGAAAGTCAAAGAGTTTGGTTTCTCTAGAAGTGAAGATGAGTTTTGTGTGTATATCAAGGCTAGTGGGAGTATAGTAACTTTTTTGGTGCTATATGTCGATGACATATTACTCATTGGTAACGACATTCCAACCTTAAACGAAGTTAAGTCTTGGCTTGGTAAGTGTTTTGCCATGAAAGACCTTGGAGAAGCTGCTTATATTCTTGGGATTAGGATATTGAGAGATAGAAACAAGAGACTAATTGGACTTAGTCAGAGCACATACTTGGATAAGGTACTAAAGAGGTTTAGTATGGAAAATTCCAAAAAGGGAGAGCTACCTATCCAGAGCAACACAAAATTGAGTAAGACTCAATGCCCTAGTACAGATGAGGAAATAGCTGACATGAGTCGTGTACCTTATGCTTCCGCTGTCGGATCGATCATGTATGCTATGACATGTACTCGCCCTGATGCGGCCTTTGCTTTGAGCATGGTCAGTTGATATCAGGGAAACCCAGGTAGAGCTCATTAGATAGTAGTATAGAATATACTCAAGTATTTGCGAAGAACGAAGGATTGGGTCCTTGTACTTGGTGGCAATGATACTTTGAGAGTAGATGGTTACAGTGATGCCAGCTTTCAAACGGATAGAGATAACTTCCATTCTTAATCCGGCTGGGTATTTCTATTGAATGGAGGAGCGGTTACTTGGAAAAGTTCCAAGCAAGATACGGTGGCTGATTCTACTTGTGAATCAGAGTACATAGCAGCGAGTGAAGCGTCTAAAGAAGCAGCTTGGTTAAGGAACTTCATCGGGGATCTCAGAGTTGTTCCAACCATCCAGGAGCCCATGGAACTGTTCTGCGATAATGAAGGAGCGGTTGCCTTAACTAAGGAACCCAAAGACCATGGTAAGACTAGACATATCGACGGAAAGTACCATTTCATCAGGCATAGAGTAAAAGAAGGCCATCTTGTTATAAAGAGGGTATCATCTGAAGATAAACCAGCAGATCCCCTCACAAAGGGTCTGAATAGGGCTAAGCATATTCAACATGCTCGGAGCATAGGGCTGAAAGATGATATTAGTTTTAGTAGTTAGATTAGTCTAGTTCAGAAACTTGTTATAAAGTAAATGTAATTGACTTTTGGTGAATAAATAATAAAGTATTATTTATGAGTTTGTTTACTACCTTTTTTCGATTGTTTATTATTGTGTTTCATATTTTGCATGTTTTACTTCCCGAATAATATGATTGCTCAAACTCCACAGTCGCTCGTACTTTTGGAAGTAAGTGGTGAATTAAGACTGTCATGAATTGGATCGCAGATTTTCTAAGGATAGACATAGCAATAGAATTGCTGCAATGTTCATGAGTACTCAGAGAGTGAGATTTGAGTATTGGATAAACCCACGCTCAGAGTATTACTTCATGGAATTCATCACGAGTAATGCTAAGACGATAATATCTATGATCTCGAAACAGAGATATATGAGTTGTAATTTTCAAGTTGGCTACACATTGGTGATACAAAAACGCATCAGTAACTTGTTGTTATAAAACGTATTGTCATGTATGGTTTGATGAGTAAAAGATACAAGCATATGAGCCAATGTTTATTTGTTCCTTTTGCCCTAATGGGAAAAGCGATATCTGTGGGCCCCTCGATGATTTGGTGTTGACTACTGTGCTGGGCCCAGCCAGAACTAAATTGATATGTTCGATTAGAAGTCCTATATCATCACAAATAAGAAATTAGGAAACATAGATTCTGGACAAAGAGATTGATTGTATTCCATGTCTTATGTCTAGGGATATCTAGCAGAACGAAGGGTCATGTGATCACTTATCTTAGGACACGTAACTGACTGGGTTAGAGTTCGGCAACAGCTTTTGGAAGCTACAATTTGCTGGTCAAATTCAAAAGTCATACTAGCAATTATAGTTACAGACTTATCCAAGTGGGAGACTGTTGGATTAGGTGTCTAAGCCCATAACTATAATTGGTATGTACTCGATTTGATAGCAGCACGGTCCTTTTGGGTTGCCCTCAAACCTAGCAACCGGACAAGGAAATTATGAAAAGGGAGATATTAATTTATTATGAGATTAATAAATTAATATAAATGATTTATTAATATGTTAAAAGATTAATATATTGATTAGAAATCATAATGTTTAATTAATAGTTAGCCGGAAATTAATCAGAATTAATTTTGGGTTTAAAAGTATTAATTATAAAGTGCAGGGACTAGTTTGCAATTATCAGATAGTTGAGTAGAAGGCTCCAGAACCTCCTTGAAGGGAGGTGGACGAAATCTATAAGGGAAACCCTAAGGATTTCGTCCAAAGGGCTTTAGATAAGGCCTTTGGATTAGCTTAGGCCCCAAGCAAAGGAGTATTAGGGTTTTCCCAAAACCCAAGATCCCTCAGCTATATAAGGAGCCTCCCAACTCCTAATTTCGGCCACTCCTACCCTTGGAAGAAACCATAGGCCGAAAATTGCATACCCTCTCTCTTTCTCCTTCAAGTTTCCTTCTTGCTAGTTCTTGGGTGTGATTCCATTAGAGGCATTACATTTGTGGTGCTAAGCTTCCAAGAAGATCAAGTTCAAGAGGATTATCAATTGTTGACTATAACAATTGAAAGGTATGTAACTCTTAAACCCTAGTTAGTTATTTTCGAAAATAGCCTCTCTCCTCTAGGGTTCTTGTTTGCAATTCAAAGTTATATGTTCAATAGTTAAAACATAGATCCAAAGTAGGTTGCATGTGAACTTAGGAATTGTTTTCTAGTTTATTTGTTTTACCTAAAACCTATCAATTTATTCATAGTAGGAAATAAGGATTCGAAATTTAAGTGTAAATGCTTCAGAAATCGTTATCTTTACTTTATTATCTTCGTTAGTTCGAATTGATTGTTTAATCTTCCAAATAAACTCCCCCCCCCCCCCCCCCCCCCCCCCCCCCTTTTTTTTTTCCTTGAAATTTTACAAAGTTCATAATATAGCGTTAAACTTAAAGTTAATATATATCAACTTTATATCTAATCTAATAGAATCCTAATTATTCATTTTCCCCCTTCTATGATCCAACAATTATCTTTTCATCGGAAAGTTATTTTATAATGAGCAATAAAAAACACAATGGATAGAAATGCAAAACATGATGCATACTTACATTTGTCAACAATTATTAATTCATGGAGTAAAGAATAAAAACTCCCAAAATGTGAAGTTATGTGACTTCATGTGACATGCGATGTTTGGTTTTAAGCTTAATGACTAATTTCGAGGCTTGATTTCAAATAGAAAGGGCAAACTTTTAAGACTGCTTTTAATTATTGAACTATGTAAGATTAATTTTTAGCGTTTGTAAATATTTTAGAATATACATGTTGAGATAGAAAGACCAAAAAAACAGATGGGATCAGATCATTATATACATTATATAATCTTATGATCTACATACAAACCTACAATCTTTTCTGAAACTTTACTATAAAACTGCTCATTTTTGGCTTGATAGTTACAATCCTACAATCAAGATATCAATCATAACACCAATACAATGACTACGATATTATTTGTTTCAATTTTAAATTAAGAATATTAAATAAAAAAAACAAATTTAATAAGCTTTGCTATAAAATTTAAAAAAAAAAAAATCCACTTTTCATTTGAAAGTCTTGAATACACAACAAACAGAACTTATTCTCTATAACTTTATCAAATATCTCAAGGGTGCATTAAGAGAATGCGTATTTCACAACACTAAACAAAGGTTCCCATGGTGAATCTCACAACAAATATTCTTTCCTTCTTCCCATTTTTCTTTCTAAACAATGTCACTCCATCTGAATTCTTAACTTTCTTCCATATTTCGTCACACACTATTCCAAAAATCCAACATTTACACAAAACCCACAAACCCATATTCCAAAGATCAACTCAAATGGGTATCTTTCTAAGCAAAAACCAAAACCTCCGAACACAACTACCACCACCATCATCGCCGGAGCTCCACCACCAGAAGCCATGGGATTCAATCCTAGGCATACCATACAAAAACATCACAGATGATTACAAAATCGGTAAAGAATTGGGAAGAGGCAAATCTGCAGTGACAAAGATCTGTAAAGAAAAGGCAACGGGTAAGAAATACGCATGCAAGTCGATTCCAAAGAGGAGACTTGTTACTGAAAGCGAGAGGCAACATTTGAAGAGAGAGGTTAGGATTATGGAGCATTTGAGTGGTCAAAAGAATGTTGTGGAATTGAAATGTACTTATGAAGATAATCGATCTGTGCATTTGATTATGGAGTATTGCGAAGGTGGAGAGCTTTATGATAAGATGAAAGCGAAGGGTAGATATAGTGAGAAAATTGCGGCTCAAATTATTAGTTCAATAATGAAAGTTGTTTATTCTTTGCATTTTATGGGTGTGATGCATAGAGATTTGAAGCCCGAGAATTTTTTGTTGTCAAAAAGAGGTGTTTTGGGGTTTCTTCCATGTTATGCTGATTATACCATGTTGAAAGCAATTGATTTTGGATTATCCGCGTACATCGAGGAAGGTATTTTTAATGTTTTTTTTTTCTTATTAAGGTATTGTATTTTGAAATAATATCCAATTACAGTATTATATATTTTTTTGTTATAAGGATATTATATTTTGAAAAATCTACCATGTAGCATAGAAATTGTTTTATATTTGAATGATATTGCTATAATATCTAGATGTTTTCATGAATAATATTGTAATAGTAAGGAATAAAAGTAAGATGACATAATAAACAAATCAATGAAGTCATTATAGCATTTTATAATTAATTTTTTTTCTTATTAGGATATTATACTTCAAAAATTTACGAACTATAGTAGTGAAAACCATTTTCTATTTGGTATACATTGTTGTAATTATAAGACATTGTACTTTTGAAAAATCTACCACATTATATGCATTATACTTTTATTTATTTTCTCATCATGATATTAAACTTTGAAAAATCTACCAATTATAACGAAAAATTATTTTATATTTGGATGCCAATATGCCATTGCTATAACTACATCGTTTTATTTATAATACAATGTTGTAATGGGAAGAAATAAAAACAAGATCCCATAAAAAACGACAATAAAAACACATTGCTATTTATCGTATTGAATCAATTTATGAATTCCCAATTAAAATGAAATATGCAACCTTTTTTCTAGGAAAACTTAACCAAGAGAAAGTTGGAACTGCATTCTACGTTGCCCCCGAGGTTTTAAGGCGTCAAGGATACGATAAAGAAGTGGATATATGGAGCGCAGGGGTGATTCTATATATGTTACTCACCGGAGTGCCACCTTTTTATGGTGGTAAGAATAAGATTACAAGATTCCCTATCTTTTTTTTAGCATTTAAATTACCTCTAAAAAAATTAACTCATCCAAAATTTTTTATTTTTGTAGAAGATGAGAAAGAGATATTTCACGCGATAATGAAGGCAGATCCCGATATGGAGAACTACCCGTGGCCGTTGATTTCAGAGAAGGCGAAGGAGTTGGTGAAGAAGATGCTCACGGTGGATCCAAAAAAACGCCCAACCGCCGCGGATGTTCTTAGTATGTTTCTAACATAACAAAATTAATTATCAAATCCAAATGGAAGGGAGAGTGAAATTACTTATATAACATTGGCGTAGCCTTGTTTATCATTAAAACACTATCTTTTGCAAGTTGATTATTTGATTTTGATTATTTTAACATTTAGATGATCCGTGGTTGGTGGACAATGGTGTAGCAACCAAAAATCCAATAGATGATGAGTTTCTTGTTAGGATGAAGAACTTTAGAGCTATGACCAAATTCCAAAGATTCGCACTCCAGGTATGGTTTAACATTCATGAAGGAATTTGATTCCTCCAATTTTGTAGACGTAATGGAATGAAAACTGTAATATATATAATTCCAATTCTATTTATGTGAACAGTATTATTTTTTTTCCCTAGAATTCATGTGATTAATTATAATTTTATTTTCTAGAAACAACTAAAACATTAGTATATTTTATTACAGTTTGAACCAACTTTCAATTTCATTACAAGGATCGTAGCTGTATAAATATAATATAATATTGAAGTTGTCAAAATTTTTTATTATAATCTTTAAATTTTGGTTGGAACTTGGAACAAGCATTTATTATGTTTTACTTTTTAGTTTTATTATTAAAAAAAAACTCATTCAGCCTTATCTTTTCATATATTTTAGGTTATTGCGGATATCATCCCACCAGACGAACAGGAGGGACTAAAAGCAATGTTTCATAATATAGACACAAACGAAGACAAAATTATCACACGTGAAGAACTTGAGAAATCATTAGTTAGGGTCGGATCAAATCTTGGGTCCGAAGAAATCAAAACAATAGCTGAAGCTGTGAGAATCCTCAAAAAAAAAAAAAAAAAAAAAAAAAAAAAAAAAAAAACTTTATATAAAAAAATTACAAATATTACACTTATTGTATTTGTAATTTTGTATTGTAGGCTGATGCAGATAGGAATGGATTGATCGACTACAATGAGTTTATCACAGCCATGATGAACTTTCGGAGAACTTATAAAGAGGAACACCTTCGTAATGCTTTTCAGAAATTTGACAAGGATGATAACAAGTAAGCATCGTATGCATTTTAGGGCAAATTAAAGAAATCAGAAAACCTGTTATATTTTTTTACAACATATATTTTATTTTTATCGATTTCCATTTTCTGGTTTTTACAATTTTGGCCCAAAAAAGAATCATTTAACAGAAAGCTTAAATATGGACCAAAACTGCAAGAGAAATTTTTTTGGGACCAAATTTGTAATTTACTCTTTTTCCGAATTCGTTATTTTGACGTGATCATATAACAAGTCAAAAGTGTCATTTTGGAAAAATGTCTGTAACTTTTATTGTTTGATTGGGAAAAAAATTTACAAGTTCTAAACGACTTTCCAAATTAACCATTTAATTTGACCTGATTCAACAATTACATTACAGGTGAAATCTGATATAAGAAAATAACAATTACCAATGAAACCTAATACTAATATAAAAGATCAAATTAGGTGATTTGGAAAAACGTTTGAAACTTTTATGCCTTGATTGGAAAATATATAAAAGTTACAAATATTTTTCCAAATTTACCATTTTGACCAGATCAAAATAGTTAATCTGGAAACTTATAGGGGAAACATAAATAAAACAGGTTAAAATGCTTGATTTGGAAGGAAAAAAAAGTCTATAAGACTATACCCTTTATGTTTTTGATTAAAAGAAATAACGTACTAGTGGTTAAACTTATAAATTGCCCAATATATATTGGTTTCTTTCTGTAATTTCCTCTATTTTGTACATGTTTTTCTAGAAATTTATCGTTTTTGAGTTTTGGATCATGATGTGGAATTTATGGCAGACGTATTTCAAAAGATGAACTAAAATCAATGTTGGAAGAATATAAAATGGGAGATGAGGACACCATTAATGATATAATATCAGAAATTCAAGTGAATGCTGTAAGTTATTACTGTTTGAATAAAGTGTTGTTGAATATATATGATGTTTAAAGACTATTCGAGAAAAATGATGATTTTGACCCTAATAACAGGATGGTGAAATCAACTATGAAGAATTCTGTAAAATGATAAGAAGCTAAAAGACGAGGTTGAGGAAATACCGTTCCATATTCGCTAGTTTCTGAAAAATTATATGTTTTAAACTTTTAACTCATTTAACAGTTTACTTAATTAAATTCAGTAAAATTGTATCTTATAAATGAATGGTTAGCCTAACTTCACTATTCCTTGATATTGCCTTGTGATTGTGTCAAAATGGGGGTTGATGTTCTCGAAGCCATGTTACCTACAAATCGATATAATTGTGTCAGTTTACAAGGGCATTATCGTCTTTTGCACATAAAAAAAGAGCAAGAATGAGTCCCTATTTGTCCCCACTGTAAGGATCATATGAAAATGATGCAAGAAACAACGTACAACTTTGTTGTATGCAAGTGAAGCTTCTTCAATGGCTTCGACGAGATATTTCCTGTAAAATTACGAAAATATCCCTGTTAAAATCACAAAGGGGGAAAAACAATTTAGGAAAGCACAATCTTACCTTATCTTCCTGTGTATAAGTCTCATGCAGGAGAATATGCTCCAAAACTCTGAACGAAACAAAAAGAGGAGGGCATTCAAATGAATATTACAGTTTATGAATAGAAAAATATTTAGATTCATATTTGTGTGGTGCAAGGAGAGTGAAACTAACCCAAATCATCAATAAAAGCATCAACCACACTACAGTTAAGGTAAAATACATGTGAAATTTAAGAAACTGTAAAATGACAGGGTGGGAACAAACAAATGGACTTTTTAACAGCTACCAAGGGACTAATTTAGAGTTGATCTGTCGTTTTGGACATGGGAGTATTCAAAGCTAGAAGCCAACTTGATTACTTGATTCCCAAAAACAACCGATCCATGAAGATTCATGTTGAGATGTCGACACAGGGGAAGCGATGTAGAAGGGTATTTTGGTCCAATTTGTAGATTATACTGAGCCACACTCTACCACACCCTATATGCAGCAAAATATTAATGTCATAAGTGATACCACATCATCCATTAACAAGGGTATTTTGGTCCAATTTCCCATTATCTACAAATCCATGATTCCAACCCTCGGATTGTTTCTACTTCCCATAATCCGGCTGTGTATTTTATAAACTTGGCTAAAATGAAAGACGTTAAACATACCAAAAGTAACCGAAACATTAATCCAAATGCTTACAAGTTATTAACTACATTCCCCTTTTCACACACAAAACCATATCAGGTGACACAAAAAAGAATCAAAGTACATTATCCTTTTACGAAAAAAAATCATAAAAATCAAAGTACATTGTCCTTTTACGAAAAAAAAATCATAAAAATCAAAGTACATTGTCCTTTTACGAGAAAAAAATCATACCAAGTGACGGAAAACCAAAAAAAAAAAAATCAAAGTGCATTGCCCTTTCATGCAAAAAACCATACAAATGACAAAAAACCAAAAAATATATATATTAACAAAAATGCTCCCTATATAAAAAATGAATAAATGGTCTATTAAAAAAAAAGCAACAACAACAATAACATAAATGCTCCACATAACCCAAGTCTAAGATTAAAGATATCAAAAAAAAAAGGCAAGATAGATTCGATATTAAGAACCCAATACCTCAAACTGTCGAGGAAGAAACACTCTTGGAAAATCATTCTCTACTGCATTTATTATTCTTATTTTGAAACTAAATTACTAAATTTTGACATCCAAATTAAAAATGTGCAGTTGTAAATAAAAACAACATAAAATAAAATAATCAAATGTATAAAGGAAATGTAGCTTTTTTAACAACCAATTATCAAGGGCGGCTCAACCATTTTAGAGGCTCTAAGAAAACAAAAAAATTGGGGCCCTTTAGGAAAGCAAATAGATTCGAACCTAAGACCCTTGGTTTGCTAAACCACCACTTTTACCACTAGGCCAAGCTCCAACTTGTCTTTGCAACCCAGGAAATATGTATATATACAGATATAATTAACATAATAAGTTTTAAAATTGGAGGCCCTTTAGAATTGGGGGCCCTAAGCCCTTGCTTACTTTTGTAAAGCATAGAGCCGGCCCTGCCAATTATCATAATTAATTAGGCCATGTAGCTTTTTTTTTTCAATTTATTTTGACCTTATTCTCCTACATTGATTTTATATTTTGTTAAATTGTCAAGTTTTGAAAGAGAAGTTAACAATATATATATATATATATATATATATATATATATATATATATATATATATATATATATATATATATATATATATATATTCATGCAAGTTTCAAAGATCCAAAAGAAAAATAAACCTTCCTTGTCTTTTTTTCCTCTTTCATAAAAAAAACCTTCAAAAACATTATGAATGTCATTACTTTAGTTCAACCGTAATCATTAATCTGAAATTCATGTCACTAGTTATTTAGTTATGTGTGTTCATCGAGATAACATAGAAAAAACTTACTCATATATGTCCAAAACCTAAATCGATAAACATGTATGAAATAATGAAAATGATGGGCAACATGGTCGTATATTGGTTTGTGTTTCTATCTTTTTTCTTATGAGGTTTTTGAATTTGAGTATTCTTATTAACGATAAAGTAACAAATCACAATGTTGTTTTAGAAAAAAAAAACAATTTGTATGGTTTAATAGTAGAAAAGGCCCAATTTTCATATAACTTTTAATAGAGTGAGGATGCAGGATGAAGCCCTTTCCAAATCATAATGGGACAACAACCGTTGACATCTCAAGAGTTGACCAAAGCTTATAAAGGAACTAGCCAACCTGGATACAAATTTGTGAAAGGGTGGAACGAAGAACTTGATAAAACAAGATCGTACTTAACAAAAGCCGGCAAATGTATGAAGAAATGGGAGGATAAGAAAAGGCAGCCACGAAAATTCATAATGAGTGACAAGGTAATGGTAAAGTTCCCACATAGAATGTTTAAAGCCACCCGAAAAGTACACAAGGACTTAATAAGAAGATATGAAGGATCATTAAGTGATACAAAAAGTCGAGAGTCAATCATATAAGCTAGACTTACCATCACACTTGGAGATCCATTTCGGATTCCATCCAAGTCTCTTTCAACCTTATAATTAAGATGAAGAGGACCCTATTAGGGGTGAATCACATCGGGCTCCAGTTACGAATGTGATCTTCTTTGACAAAGAAGTAGATGATATTCTAGCCGATCGAGCAATTCACAAAATAGGATTACCCAACTGGACCGAGTACTATGTTTGTTGGAAGGGACAACCCGATACAGAATCTAGTTGGGAACAAGAACAAGACTTGTGGCAGTTCCGAGACAAGATCGAAGCATACAAGTCCAAGGCTTGACGAGGGTGTCAAGGACTTAAGTGGGGGAGTTTGTCACAAGACGGTGTTCCAGAATTTTCTGGACCGATCAAGAAGATAGTAGAACTAGTAACAACGATCCGGAAGACCATAGTATGTCCTAGAGTTCTCTTGGATACAAAAGAATAGTATAGAAACTTCTAGATTTTTGTATGTAGATAAAGATCTTGTAGGAACGATTATAGAATACTCAGGATTGTTCGGAACCTAGAAACTTCCCTTGAAGATGTGTGTGTTTCATATAAATAGGGGAGGACTCATTTGTTTAAACCATCGAGAAGTTCCCTTGTAAAGAAGTTGAGTTGTATAATATAAGCTTTCTTTCTTACTTTGAAGTGTTCCTTGTCGCATATCTTGCTTACTTGAGTCGTTAGTACACTCGAATGATCGAAGATAGCCTGACTTAGTGGAAGATAAACTAAGTAGCACATGAGATAAACTAGTTGCAAGAGTCATCCTATTGACAATAAGCATAAGCTTTGTTAATTGACCAATATAACCTTCCAATAGGTTTAATATCTACCATGTCCTTATACGTCCATTTCTCGCCTCGGTCAATAGTCAATTAACCAACCTGTCTTCAAAAGTACATAAAGAAGTTTATCCCTCACTAACTTCATACACTTGCTTCTTCCTATACCCTCACCAATAAACATTTTCTTTCATCAGCCTTCAACTATTTGTTCCTAGTTTTTAGTCATATAAGCTTTAATTTTCTCATTTTGAGTTTCTTGATGATCATATGTTTGCGTCTATTCTTTTGTGATACCATTTCTTTCACCTATAATTTATGTGGTCTTGCATGTGTTTCCTTCCTTTGAATATTTTTTAGCGAGTAGTTTACATGGTCTTCCTTGTTTTTTCATGGATTGCATTACTTTTACAATGCAATCTTACGAGTCTCCTTTGCACCACCACTACTGGCCACCATACTCCTCAACTGTAACACCCTCTCATTAACTTGAACCCTAACTTTCTTCTTTTTATCTCTTTCATCTCCATTGCATTTAGACATCTCAATAAATTTCCTCTTGTTTCCGTCTTTATCTTTTTCAAGACCACTTTCACCATTTATACCTTCTATTTCATTCTTGTTTAAGTTAGACAAGCAAAATAGCAACATACTTTAACTTAAAGGGTTTACTAGGCCTTTACACTTATGATTTATTTGCATAGAATAGCAACATATACTTTAGTTTAAAATTTTTGACATTTATATGTGGGGTAGGCAAACTAGAATGACAACATACTTTATTTTAAAACATTCTACAACGTCCAAAAAAAAAGGCCGAAAAAAGAGTTATAGGGGTGTTGTTTCTATTTGTTTGTAAACCCAAAAAACACTAACCTAGTTTTATTTTGATATTCTTATATCAAGTATAAAAAACACAATGAAATATCTAAGAGCGTTAGTAAAAAGAACCGTTTACACAAAAAAAACAAAAAACAAAATCAGAATTTGAGGAATCATTAGTTAGGGTCGGATCAAATCTTGGGTCAAAAGAAATCAAAATGATAGTTGAAGCTGTAAGAATCCTCCAAAAAAATATTTACATAATTCACATCGTATATAAAAATTATACTAAAATATTACACGTATTGTTTCTGTAATTTTGTATTGTAGGCTAATGCAGATGGAAAAGGATTGATCGACTACAATGAGTTTAAAACAACCATGATGAAATTTTGGGCTCTACATAAAGAGGAACACTTTCTTAAAGCTTTTCAGCGTTTTGACAAGGATAACAAGTAAGCATTATGTACTTTTTTGGGGGAGGGGCAAAACAAATTACAAGGAAAATAAATCATTATAATTTGGGCAATTTTACGTTTTAATCATTTATATTGTTATTCTTATATATTTTTTTTGAAGTAACCACTTTGACTTGATATAACAACCCTACATCAAATTGGTTAATATGAAAAATTACTGGTCATATAACCATTTTGACCTTATTGAAAATTATGGAGATTATGGGTGAAGTCTTGTATAAGAAAACTACAATGATATTGGAAAGATGAATGAAATTAAAATGGTTTGATTGGAAAAATATAAATGCTTCAACCAGTTTTTCCAAATTAACAATTTTGACCGGAACAAAATGCTTATATATATATATATATATATATATATATATATATATATATATATATATATATATATATATATATATATATATATATATATATTTGTAAAACCCGATGTAAAAAATAAGCCGTTAAACATGATAAAAATGGGTCAAAGTGGTTAATTTGGAAAGTAAATGTCTATAACTTATTAGAAACCTGCAAAATTGACCAAAATATATCAGTTTTTTTTATAATTTTTACCTGTTTTCCTACAAATTTATTGTTTCTAAGTTTTGGATCATTATGGGGAATTTTTGGCAAACGTATTTCAAAACATGATGTTTAAAGAATATTCGAGAAAATGATGATTTTGACCCTAATAACAGGATGGTGAACTCAGCTATGAAGAATTCTGTAAAATGATAAGAAGCTAAAAGATGATGTTGAGCAAATTACCAAATTTATTTCAAGCATTGGGCAATTGGTTGAGATCCATTTCCACTTGGTGAATTGTCCATTGCATATTCTCTAGTTTCTAAAAAATTACATGTTTTAACTTTTAACTTATTTAACATTTTATTAATGAAATTCAATAAAATTGTATCTTAGAAATGAATGGTTAACCTACCTTCACTATTTCTTGATATTGCCTTGCGATTGTGTCAAAATGGGGGTTGATATTCTTAAAGTCGTGTCACTTACAAATCGGTATAATTGTGTTAATTCACAAAGGCACTATCGTCTTTTGCACATCAAAAAGATCAAGAATGAGTCCCTACTTGCCCCACTATAGTGACCGTATGAAAATGATGCAAGAAACAACATACAACTTTGTTGTATGCAAGTGAAGCTTCTTCAATGGCTTCGACGGGATATTTCCTGTAAAATTACGAAAATACCCTATTAAAATCACAAAAAGAAAACGATTTAAGAAAACACAATCTTACCTTATATTATGCAGTGTTGGGACTGATTCCTGTGTATAAGTCTCAAGCAGGAGAATGTGCTCCAAAACTCTGAACGAAATAAAATAAGGAGGGCGTTTATGTCTTTTGAACAAAATGATAGGTAAAGGGAATAAAAGACACAAACCTCAATTTGGCACTCATGGTTTCACACCTTTTGCACAACCAAATCATTTGTAGTTAATCCTAACAATCAAATTTGGTTACAATGTTGGCAACCAGACCTAATACAGCAAAATCTTAAATATTTTAATTTAACTAAATACATAATGTTAGTTTTGACTTAATTATCATAGCATGCTTTGTAACATAAAAAAAATGCAAGTAAGAGGTTATGATAAACAAAAAAATGGAAGTAAGTTGTTATTTCTTGGATCTAACTCTCTCAACAAAATTTTTTTACACATGTCTTATTACTTTTTATAAGGGGTTGAATGCAAGAAATAGCAACATGTCTTCTTCATTTATTTATTATAGTATGCTATTTTAATTATCAAGAAATAAAAACATGCTTTCTTAACTATATTAGTAAATATTAAACTACTAACAGATTATCATTTCTGCCATTCTAAGAAGATTAATCGATTATCATTGAGATACATATAATTGGTTGAAAAATTAGCCACCGCCAATTTTTATTTTTATTTTAGTTTAAAGTACCCAAACATGTCAGTTATCATAAAGAGAGGATGTAAAAACAAATCTTAACATGTTTGTGTATGTATGTGTGTACATTAATATAACTGTTGCAAAAAAGAATAGTTAACTTTGAATTGTTTGATCATGCTTATCTTTTGTACCAAAAAATCCATATGCCCCTGGCTAGCTGTAAAAATAACTATTAATAAATGCAAGCCTTTTTTTAAACTTTTTTTATGTTTATTATACAACAATGTTGCGACTGCTTAAATATGTTTTCAATAAAATATTGCATCTTTTGGTCCTAAATGAAAGGCCATTCCATATTTGCATATAAAATGCCTCTTTGCTATGTAAATCAGGAAGAATGTAAATTGTCTTTACATAAATGCATATCTTAACCTTGCAAAAAATACCATTTCTATTTAAGTACTCAAAATGATGTGTCATCACTAAAGTAACAACAATAACCTAAATGTGAATCATCTATACAATCAACCCTAATGCCTATTGTGTATCTTTGTTTTCCTCACAATGATGAAACATGGAGAAAAATATTAGAAAACAGTGTCATTAAAAGATGTTCAAGAGTATAACTGAGAAAAACTATTAAACATACAAAAACAACTACTCATTTTATATGTACACACATGTTTATAAAAAAAAAAAATACACACAGATTTGTTACAAAAACTAAGGAGCAACAAAAATAAATGTATCAAAACCAAACAATAGATAGAAGGCGAAAAAAGCCATATTTTCTATTCTTCAAATATGAGATGAACTCCAATATTCTTTCTTTTTCATAGATTTTCACTATTTGAACTTTGAACTTCATGGATTCGAGATCAACATGAAAAACTACATCATCTTGTAAGTATGGAAAGTAAATTATCAACCAAAAGAGCTAAAAGTTTTGTTAAAAAAAATGATGAACAAATCGATATATGCCTTACTTTGGCTGAGGAGAATGAATGAAGGTCTGTGAGTTGTTATTAACTGTCTATACAGTGGGTTCTTTCTCGATCTGTTCACCGGAGAAGAAAGAAACCAACTAAAAACAATTAATGTTGGGTTAGCCTTAAAATCAACAATCAGAACTCGCAAACGATGGAAAAAAAACAGAAGACAAAACATGTACTAACAACCGAAAAAATGAAATCTAAAAGTGCAAGCTGGTGAGGTGAGGCTAGGTCATGATTGTTGAGGGCGGCGACTGGGCGGTGCTGTGGTGATCTAATGATGGTGCAGGAGAAAGAAGAGATGAGAGAAATAAAGAAGATGCAGCGACTTCATGGAGGGGGATCCTTACCAGAGATATGGTGGTGGTGGTGACAGTGGAATTTGGCGTGTTCAGATGGAAGATTGGGAGAGAGATGTCTTCGGTGTTGAGAAGAAGCACGTAATTTCATATCCTGTAGTAAAGAACATTAATATCACTGTATAGAGTGACGTGCTCTTATCTACAGAGATAGCAAATGTTACTTTTTATAATATAATAAGTGAAAATGAATTTAAAAATGTAATAATGTTTAAAAAACATATAAAAAACACCATTATTTTTTTTAGTGAACAAAATATCATTTTACCGGGTATTTTTGGTTAGCAGGTTAAAAGATTTATGGGAATATATGTGCCCTTACCCTTCGTTATTTCCCCCAAAATCAAAAGGTTCCTTTCCTTCTCCTTCGTTCATGCATCCTTTCCACAGAATCACCACAATGGATTCCAACTTGACAATCGAAGTAAATCATATAGGTTCTTTTGTCTCCAAACTGATTGTGTATTTCAATCCAGTAAAAGTGGTTGTTAGCAATGTCGATTTCAGAAGCATGAGTTTCATGGAGTTCATCTCGTATGTGAAGAAGTTGGTCAAGGATGGAAGAATCAATATGTACTATTGTCTTCCACAACGTTCACTGAGAGATGGGTTAAGAGCCTTGGAAGATGAAAATGATTATGTTCGTTTCCTTGATGCTGGATATGAGAATGGAGGTATGATCAATTTGTACATTGATCACAGTCAGAAGACCGTTATGGAGTGGATTGAAGAAGAGATAGTTGAAGATAGATCGATAGATAGTAATACGGATGATGATGATGATGATGTAGACTCTGAGCTTTCAAATAATGAGTTTGTGGAGCATGAACCTGATGATGAAGTGACACAAATACAGCTATCTGATGATCCTTTAATTAGAAGAAAATTTTTCAGGCCTCCAAGAGTTGTAGATGATAAGAAAGATGTCAAGAAAGATCTTCATAAGTATCCAGTTCATGATCCTAACCAAAAATGGGATACAATGGTTCCAGTCTTAGGTATGAAATTCTATGATCGTTATGAACTTAAGCATTTGTGAAGCAAGTATGTTGTCGCTAATGGGTATAAACTGTGGTATAAAAAAATGATTCAACTAGATTATTAGTTAGATATTGCAAAGGTGAAGAGAATTCTAAATGCCCTTTTAGGTTGCGGACAACTTGGATGAGTAAAGAAACATCATTTCAAATTAAGTCCTTAATCTCTGAACACAACTGTTGTAGGGCCTTTAATTTAGGTGCAATGGTCACATATAGTTGGATTGGAAAACAGTTAATGGAAACCATAATAGATAATCCAAGAATAAGTTACAGGAAAATGGCAGTAGCAGTCCTTAGAGATTTTAATCTAAAAGTTAGTTTTGGTCGGTGTAGAAATTAATGGGTTTTATGCATAAGAACAATCCTATGTGCTCATACAAACCCTAATGCTTGGATCTAGGTTTCTCTATTGTACATGCTTTGAATCCAAGACTTTTAACCCTATATCTATCATATATATTTCAAAATTAGCATCATAAGAACAGATCTAAGTGATTTACCTCTTTCAAATAGCTTGAAATCCGTGTAGTCTTCTTGATCTTGAGCTTAGAGTCACAATTGTAATTCCTCTAATGGTTCACAAAACTCACAAGCAAGAAGGCAATATAAGAGAGAGGATGAGAGATGATAAAATCGGCCCTAGGGTTCTCTTGGAATCAAGTGTAGCCGATTTTCATAGCCTAGGGGTCTTATTTATACTGCAGGCTGCTAGGGTTTCAGTCTAAACCCTAATGGACAACTTAATCACCAAGCAACCCAATGAACCTTCTAGATTAGGGCCTTGGACGAAAATATGATGGATCCCCATCATAATTTCGTTCCTCCCTTAGTCCATTAGGTTTCCCAGTCCAAAACTCAACTATCATACATTTTATAGTTTATACCCCTTTATTTAATTAATCTCTTTCAGTCACCAAATTAATTCCTAATTAATTTATGACCAATACTAATTAAATAAATATGATTTCTCCTTTAATATATTATTCTTATAATATATTAATAAACCATAATATTCTCTCTCTCTCTCTCTCTCTCTCTCTCCTTAAATTACCTTGTCAAGTTGCTTTGGAGAAGGCAACCCAAAAGGACCATGCACAACCGGATCAAGTACATACCAAATATAGTTACGGGCTTAGACACTAATCCAACAGTCTCCAACTTGGATAAGTCTTATAACTATATCTCACATATAACTACAGGATCCGATTAGCAATCGTAGCTCTTATACTTCGCTGTCAACTCTAATCAGCAAATTGTCCTTCAGATAAGGGATCGTATAATCCTCTGTTGTAGATATCATGCTGACAATGCCTATCGTCCAACATTCGTTCCTCGATTTCTGACTTGTTCGACATAGAATTTAATTGAACACATCAACTTCATTCTGACTGGGCCCGACACATAAGTCGAACCAAATCATCAAGTGGCCAAAATATCGCCTTTATTCGCATAGAATAAAAGGAACATATTAACTTCAACTCATATGCATCTATTATTTACTAATTAAATCATTCACAACAATGTGTTTTATAACATCAAGTCACTAATGCGTTTACACATTATCAATGCATAACCAACCAGCAAACAACAAACATATCTCTAAGTTTTAAGACTATATGATATTATCGCTTTGCGATCACTTAATGTAAAATACCATGAAGTGATTCTAGCAAATGCGGGTTTATTCCAATGCTCAAATCATATTCATAAGCACTCATGAACTTTGCAACAAACCTTTGCTATGCCCAAAGCCTTTTGAACAATCTACAAACAATTCATGATAGTCTTCATTCATATCTACTTCCAAAATATGAACGACTGTGGACTGTTTGAATAATCCTATCATTCAGGAAGTCAAAACATGCAAAATTGAAATAATAGATAAATAAACAACACAAGACAATAGCTTTACTCATAAATAACACAACTTTATTTATTCATCAAATGTCAAGTACAAAATATCTATTACACGTTTCCTATCTAATCCAAACTTATATCATTCTTCAGCCCAATGCTCCTAGCGTGCTACAAGTGTTTGACCCTACTTAGTCCCTTCGTAAGGGGATCTGCTGGGTTTTCTTCTGATGATACCCTCTTCACAACGAGGAGTCCCTCTTTTACCCGATGTCTGATAAAATATTATTTTATGTCGATATGCCGAGATCTACCATGATCTCTTGGTTCCTTGGTTAAGGCAACCGCTCCTTTATTATCACAGAAAATTTCCATCGGCTCCTTTATGGATGGCATAACTCCAAGGTCTCCAATGAATTTCTTCAACCATATAGCCTCCTTTGACGTTTCGCTCGCCGCAATGTACTCTGATTTGCACGTTGAATCAGCTACGGTCTCCTGCTTGGAACTTTTCCAAGTCACTGCTCCTCCGTTTAGGGTAAAGACCCAGCCCGAGTGTGATCGGCAATTATCTCGATCCGTCTGAAAACTAGTGTCACTATACCCTCGTACCCTTAAGTCATCACTCCCACCGAGGACTAGAAACCATTCCTTGGTCCTTCGTAGGTACTTAAGAATATTCTTAACTGCAATCCAATGAGCTCTACCAGGGTTCCCTTGATATCTGCCGACCATGCTCAAAGCGAAGGCCACATCAGGGCGAGTACAAGTCATAGCGTACATGATAGAGCCTACTACGGAAGCATAAGGTATTCGGCTCATATCAGCTATCTCTGCCTCTGTACTCGGGCTCTGAGTCTTACTCAGCTTGGTATTGCTTTGGATTGGCAACTCCCCTTTCTTGGAATTTTCCATACTAAAACGCTTTAGTACCTTATCCAAGTATGTATCCTGACTGAGTCATATCAGTCTCTTTTCCCTGTTTCTTACTGTCCTTATTCCCAAAATATAAGCAGCCTCTCCAAGGTCCTTCATAGCGAAACATTTCCCAAGCCAGGAATTGACCTCCTGCAAGGTTGGGACGTCGTTTCCTATGAGCAGTATGTCATCGACATACAATACGAGGAAGCTCACTATAATCCCACTGGATTTGACATATACACAAGATTCATCTTCGCTTCGTAGAAAGCCAAACTCTTTAACTTTCTCGTCAAAGAAAAGATTCCATCTGCGAGATGCTTGTTTCAATCCATAAATGGATTTCTCAAGCTTGCATACTCTATTTGGATGCTTCGCATCGACAAAACCCTCTGGCTGATTCATGTAAACATTCTCAGCCAACTTTCCATTAAGGAAAGCGGTTTTCACGTCCATCTGCCATATTTCATAATCATGAAACACAGCTATTGCGAGCATTACCCTAATAGACTTTATCTTCGCAATTGGCGAGAAGGTCTCATCATAGTCAACTCCAGGAGTTTGAGTAAATCCCTTCGCAACCAATCGCGCTTTGTAAGTATGCACTTTCCCATCTATGTCCGTCTTCATCTTGAAGATCCACTTGCACCCGACTGTCTTACAACCCGGTACATTATCAACCAAATTCTAAACTTGGTTGTCGTACATGGACTGAATCTCGCTGTCCATCGCCTCTTTCCATTTAGCGGACTTCGGGCCTGCCATGGCTTCCTTGTAGCTGCTAGGTTCGTCCAAATTTATTAGTGTTTCATCACTAATAAACATATCCCCTTCACCAGTAATATGAAAACCATAAAACTGGGGTTGAACACAAATCCTACTAGTACGTCTAAGAGGTAAGGACTCGTCAACGGGCTCAACAGGAGTTTCCTCCTCGGGTTGAGTGTCAGTGTCAGAGGTTCCTTCATCGCTTTGCTCTTGAATCGCTTCAAGATCAATTTGCCTCCCACTTTCCTCTTGGCTTATCAATTCCCTTTCTCGGAAAACTCCTCTTCTAGTAACGAAGACAACATTGTCACTCGGTCTATAGAAAAAGATAGCCAAAAGATTTTTGCGGATAGCCGATGAAATAACACTTCTCACTATGAGGTTCGAGCTTGTTGTGAGTCTCTCGTCTTATGAAAGCCTCGCAACCCCAAACCTTAATATGTGCCAACGAGGGAGCTTTCCCTGTCCACATCTCGTGAGGAGTCTTGGTAACCTTCTTGGTGGGAACTAAGTTAAGGATATGGGCGGCAGTCTCTAAGGCATACCCCGAGAAAGTTGTTAGTAACGAAGTCCGACTCATCATAGAACAAACCATGTCCAACAAGGTCCGATTACGTCTCTCAGCCACACCATTCAATTGTGGCGTTCTCGGAGGCGTCAATTGGGAAACAATTCCGAATTCTTTTAGATAGTCGTGAAACTCAAGACTTAGGTATACTCCTCCTCGGTCTGACCGAAGCATCTTGATTTTCCTGCCTAACTGATTCTCCACTTCATTCTTAAACTCTTAGAACTTTTTAAAGGTTTCTGACTTTTGCTTGATTAAGTAGATATATCCATATCTGCTATAATCATCTGTAAAAGTCACGTAGAAGCGGCAAGCATCCCTTGTGGTGGATCTAAAGGGCCCACACACATCGGTGTGTATGAGATCCAATAGACCCTCATCCCTTTCACAAGTGCCAGTAAAGGGTGACTTGGTCATCTTCCCAAGTAAACAAGATTCACACGTGTCATTGTCCCTAAGGTTGAAATGACTCCAACACTCCATCCTTTTGGATTTGGGCTATGCATTTCTTGTTGACATGGACAAGGCGACAATGCCACAAGCATGCTTTGTCTAGGCTAGTAGACGAATCAATATTCAAAACATCATTTCCTAAATTATCAACAATCATCATAGATTCATAGATCCCATTACAAGGTAATGCATTGAAATAAAAGTCACCATTCAAATAAACATTAATAGAACCATTGCTATTATCAAAAGAATATCTGAAACCTTGTCTAAACAATCCGTGAAATGAAATAATATTTTTTGCCATATCTAACGAATAACAACAATTGTTCAAATCTATCCCTAACCCATTACTCAACATTAAAGAATAAAATCCGTCTTTGTTCACAGGCGACGATCTTCTGTTTCCCATAATCAGGTTCATATTTCCATGTTCCACTTCCTTACTTCTTTTTAGGCCCTGCATATCAGAAAAAATGTGGAATCCACACCCTGTATCAAGAACCCATGAAGTAGCAAATGATGAGTTGTTAGATTTAATAGAATACATACTTGCAAAGGTGGGCTTAAACTTCCTATCCCTTATTTCTTGCAGATACTTCGGGCAGCTTCGTCTCCAGTGGCCCTTTTCGTGACAATAGAAGCACTCTGCTTCCTTGGTATCGGAGGAGGGTTTAGCGGGTCCTTCTTTGGTCCCACTTTAGGATGAACCATCACAAGGATTCCCCTTTTGGTAGATCTTACATGGAGCCTTCCTCTTTTTACCCTTTCCTTGACCTATTGCCATCACAGGAGCGGCCATAACAGGGGATGATGCAACAGATTTGTCTTTGAGGTTGCTCTCAGCAGTCCTCAAGAGTCCTTAGATCTTGCTCAAGGAGACCTCCTCCTTGTTCGTGTGGTAGGTCATTCTGAACTGGTTGTAGCAAGATGGCAAGGAGTGGAGGATTATGTCGATAGCTAAATCCTCATCAAACTTAACATTAAGTTTGAGAAGACGATCAACATACCTCTGCATTTTTTGCAAATGAGAGGTTAGGGATTCTCCACTCCCCATCTTAGCAGTGATCATGTTAGTAATGATCTCATATCTCTCTTGCCTTGCGCTCTGGTGATACCTGTCCAGCAAATCATGATGCATTTCATACGGATACATGTCCTCATAGGACTTTTGGAGTTCGAGGTTCATGGTGGCCAGCATGATGCAATGAACTTTCGCAGCATCACACTCGTGGGCCTCAAAGGCGGCCAGGTCTTCAGGAGTAGCAACATCTGGGATGATCTTCTCAAGCTTTTCATCGAGGACATATTCTTTGTCCTCGTAGCGTGTGATCATGCGAATGTACCTCATCCACTCGTTGAAGTTTGACCCATCAAATGTCACCTTTTGACATAGGTTCATCAATGAGAATGACCTAGAAGCGTTGTTGTTGTTGTTGTTTGCAGACATCTGAAAAAGAAAGTACCAAAGTTTGATTAGAAATGAGTCCCTAATTAAACACCCAAATGAGAAGTTAGGGCTAGGATCCAACAACATTATTTACAACTTAGAAAGGGATGTCGTACTCTAAAAGTAAATAATTTGAAGGCAAGTGAATCACGATTCACTAATTCTCACCATGAAAAATAAAAAAGAGATTTAGGTTTTAAATGTATTGAAAACTCCTAGATCTTTGAGATTCATTGAACTTTTCAACGGAATGTTTAAATCTCGATATGCACTTCAAATTTGCGACTAGGATACCAAGGATCGCAAACAAGTTGTGAATAACCATGCGAATTAACATGGTGCACTCAATGTCTCTATCACCTAATCAATGTGTTGGTAAACCACACACGCTACATTGATCTATGACAAATATCAAGTCACCCTTCGCTACCAATGTCATCCCCAAATTGGTGTGTCGGTTAACCACACGCGCTCCACCAACGTTTGACAAGGGTACAAAGTGTAATTCCACGGGTTAGCATCATTTTCACATTTTATCCTAAAGTAACTAAGATTTGAAATTTGTAAAACATATAGTTACTTTGTATCTTACATTATACTTTTAATGAGGAGAGGGTTGCCCTATCCTACCCGTTCAGCTAACGACCCTCCACCAGTCAAGCAAGCGGTGGGTGTGAGTGTACACCCATTAAGCGCCATTTTATAGGCAGCAACCTTATACCCACCTTATAGACTGACTTCGTGAATGAGGCCTACTAATAGTAAGACTAGCATTTTAAGTTATACACACACACACACACACACACATATATATATATATATATATATATATATATATTAATTAAGCTTGTAAAAATATAATAGTATAGGGTTGAACTTTAAACTTGTAAAATTCTAAGGGTTTGAAATTTAAATTATTCAAGATTAAATTTTTAATCACAAAATGTAAATTTCAAAACTTGAGGGCAAGTTTTGAACTTTTCAAAACAAAAAGGGATCAAATAACAAATAATTTAAAATAAACAATTAATTTCATAATTATCTATATTTGACCTAATCTAATTTTAGTCATAAGATAATTACCAAATAATTCAAATAATCCATATTTATCATATAAACAACTAATATTCAAAAGATTTCAAATTATCTATTGTTTTGGCAGGGATAATCATGCAAATAAAATAAAATTCGGATTTTAACTTTCAAAAACGATTTAGGCATTAATCCCATGACAAAACAACAACAAAATCCCGAAAATCTTTCGGTCTAACGTTTAAACTCGTCGAGTCCACTTTGGAACTCGTTGAGTTCCTCATGGAACTCGTCGACTTCATCAAACAGTTAGCACAAAAAAGCGGTTTTCAGCAATCAAACAGTTAAAACATCACATACAATTAAAACCAATAAAGGCTCTGATACTACTGATGGGTTTTATGCATAAGAACAATCCTATGCGGTCATACAAACCCTAATGCTTGGATATAGGTTTCTCTATTGTAAATGCTTTGAATCCAAGACTTTTGGCCCTAGATCTATCATATATATTTCAAAATTAGCATCATAAGAACAGATCTAAGTGATTTACCACTTTCAAATAGCTTGAAATCCTTGTAGTCTTCTTGATCTTGAGCTTAGAGTCACAATTGTAACTCCTCTAATGGTTCACAAACCCCACAAGAAAGAAGGCAATATGAGAGAGGATGAGAGATGCTAAAATCGGCCCTAGGGTTCTCTTGGAATCAAGTGTAGCCGATTTTCATAGCCTAGGGTCTTATTTATACTGTAGGCTGCTAGGTTTCAGTCTAAACCCTAATGGACAGCTTAATCACCAAGCAGCCCAAGGAACCTTATCGATTAGGGCCTTGGACGAAAATATGATGGACCCCCATCATAATTTCGTTCCCCCCTTAGTCCATTAGGTTTCCCAGTCCAAAACTCAACTATTATACATTTGACAGTTTATACCCCTTTATTTAATTAATCTCTTTCACTCACCAAATTAATTTCTAATTAATTTATGACCAATACTAATTAAATAAATATGATTTCTCCTTTAATATATTATTCTTAAAATATATTAATAAACCATAATATTCTATCTCTCTCTCTCTCCTTAAATTACCTTGTCAAGTTGCTTTGGAGAAGGCAACCCAAAAGTGTTATATGTTTATGATACAAAATTGAAGGCAAAAACTTTGTTCAGGGTCAAAAGTGTCAAGAAAACAATAGATAAGGGCAAAAAGTGACATTTATGTTTTTATAGGGACCAAACAGGTTCTACAAGTATAAAAATAGATTTTTAAGTTAAACATACTTTAAAAAGGGACAAAAATGCAAATTTGAGCTTAATGGGCCAAACATTTGGGCCTCACGGTTTTGGGCCCAAATTTGCGAAAAAAATGAAGTTTTTGGGATTACAAATGTTATTTGAGCAAAATTTGAGTCATAAATGTAAGTAAACCAATTTTAGGGGTGAAAATAACATTTATTTTCAATTTGGACCAAAAATGTAACTTTTACCAAAATTGGGCCGAAAGTGTAAATTTATACAAAAAAGGGCTGAAAATGCACTTTTCTGTAAAACTAGGTCTTAAATGTCAAAATATATATTTTTGGACTAAAACCGTGAATTTCTAGATATTTGGGACAAAATTGCAAATTTTTAAAAATTATGGACTAAATGTCATTTTTACAAAACTTGGGCCTTAATTGAAAATTTAAGGCCTTTGACCAAACATGTTGTCTTACGAAAAAGGTGAATTTTTAAAATAAATTTGGTAGATCACGATTTAAAATAAACAATAAAACAATACGAATTGACGGAATACATCGTTAACAATTTTATTGGGCCTAATATTAATCTTACGTGGCCAAGGGCCCATTCAAGTGTATATTTAGCACAATATCTTCCATGACATGTTTATTGGGCCTTGCGACCCATTTACATGTTAATTTGGGCATGGGTTATGAGTCACATGTTTGTTGGGCCTTTGTGGTCCATTTACATGCCTAATGGGCCCAAACTACCCACTTACATTTTTTGGGCCTTTGTGAACCATTTACATGCTAATTGGGCTTAGACTGAGATTCACATGCTAGTAAATCGTATCTATACCTTCTCATAACTATTGAACTTTGCATGCTTATAAATGTACCTTTGGTTTGGATAACGCATAACATACACGTAAACATTAAGCATAATACGAAAGGTTGAGAATCTAGTAAGACGTGTCGGTTGGCACCTTGGGTGTACAGTCATAGCTTGTAGTTATAATCAGAGTCTCCTAGAGGGAGAGCGAGAGTTTGTGTATAGATCTATACGGGGTGACCCCCCCCCCCCCCCCCCCCCCCACGCCTTAGTTGTTCGCTACAACTAGACTAGGCTAGTCTAGGGCGACAAAATCTTCAGAAAATACCGGCATTTGGAAAAATGTTAAGACATGCAACCTAGTCATTATCATGTATGATTATAACGGCTCATATAGAGATATTTAATACCAAATTTAACATTTCGGAGATTAAACCTTCGATTGTGTCAATACAAAATAACTTATTTAATGATACAAGAACCTCAACATTTTTATAAATCAGAAAATATCGGATTTTCTGGGGAAATATTCATTCACATTATCACTTCCTTACAATACAAGAAATCTAAACTACATCCCTATATATATATATATATATATATATATATATATATATATATATATATATATATATATATATATATATATATATATATCACAACTATGAAATTCACACATGCATTTATACTTGATTTTCACATCATTTTCAGACACTTTACAGAAAATATTGGATTTTCTGGGCTTTTACGAAAGATACAAAGACTTTTATTAAAACATACTTATGCACTCACCAACATTATATATGTTGACTATTTTCAAAATAACTTGTATTCTCCGGTAATCGTTAAGCTGGAAGATTTGCAAGTTGCATGGTTTTATTTTATGTAACATCACTTATCGTACTATTAATACTTTGAACTTATGCATTATAACAATGTACTTGATGTGAACAATGATGGTTGTTATATGTAATGTTAGTGATGAATGTGTTATGTTTCATGTATATTCATTGTGATGATCATTCAATTGTTAGTCACACGAGCCTCCGGACGTTTCCGCCGTCTGGTTCGGGGGTGTGACAGGTTGGTATCAGAGCAATGTTTATAGTAAACTAGCATATCTAACCATACATGATATGCAACTATAAACACAATGGGACTAAATAACTCTGAACAGAATAAAAATTTCACACTTATGTGTGTATATTAGGATAATAACCTAACAATATTTAATAAAAGCTTCTAGAGGAAATTGAACACTATGATTAAACCTGGGCTGTTATGTAGTCATATTAGGGATAAATATAGTCTGATCAACTATATTTATTCAGAATATGACCAACATGTGTTTGGGAGTAATCATAGCGGGAAGTGAATCCAAAAGCCTATCTCATTTTCCAATAACCCTAGGGAATCCAAAACTCAAATAACTAAAAATGTACTATAGGGATAACCAAAATGTGATTTATTTATGCACTCCCGTGTAGTCAGTAATGGCTGGTTTCCACCACCCTGGACATCCCTACTTTCCCAATCAAGGAAATAACGGGTGGCTAGAGGAATCCAAAGAGGAACCTAAAGAGGACCCTGAGGAAGAAGAAATTGAAGAGAGACCTGCGAAACCCGTGGCAAAAGATGAAGAAGAAGAGTTTGGTGACGACAACGATGATGATTCGGACGCAGAGTCCGTAGTCATCAACCCACCATACCCAGTGAGGGTGTCGGCTCACCGAATGGGCCCGAGTGGGCCTACACCTCCCTAGGGTATCGACATTTGGAGGTGGAGTAGGCAACAGGGACAGCGACTCCCGTTGGCATGGTACATGAGTTCTATGACTTGAGGGATGGAGGACCGGCTGATCGAGCACTTCCATTTGTGGTGAGATGATTGAGGGATATTGGCGATCTGGCTTAGAGCATCGCCGATCAGATGCACCAGATGCGGACTAGGGTTGAGCGGGCGGAGCAGGAAACGCGAGAGGTTATCCGAGAGTTCCACATGAGGTAGGTGAGGTGGGAGGCTCGACTTCGAGATGCGGAGCGACTGGTAGCTCGCCTTCAGGGAGCATCCACTTCCTCAACACCACCCCCTGGCACATGCCACCATGACTAGGACCAGCCATATCTATCATTAGTATTATGTTTCTGTGATCTATGCTATGTACTATCGACTCTATGTTTAAGTGATCACACTACTCATAGGGTCGTTATGCTACCGGATTTTATGTTATTTCATTGTACTATATGCCTTCTGGAAAATTTTCATGTATCAAGACTATTAGTATTAATGAAAATGCTTTATGTTTTATCATGACGTTGTCATCTGCTATGTGTTTTATGTTCCTTGTTTTATGTTAATGCATGAAATTACTTAAATACACACGCTATACGCCTAGTCGATAGGATCCCAAACTTGCAAAACAATAGGCACTCAACACCTTTCCATTCCATGACAGAAAGATGCCTCAAAGACCCAACCGTGGGAACAATGCAACACCGACCCCACCTGAGATAAACTTGGCTGCATTCCAGGCAGCAGTGTCCGCTGCGGTCACCATAGCACTCACACAGATTCGTAAAGGAAACAACAGAGAAGGCAACGGGCAGGGGGACGGAAGCCCAAATCAAGGGACAAACCACAGAGCCGCACGACCATGCACCTACAAAGACTTCACCAACGCCAAACTCGGACCTTTAATGGGACAGGTGATAAGTCCATTTTATGAATGTACTAAATTTTCATAAATCTGTTGAATTGATGTATAATTGTCCAAGAATGGAACTACCTTAATGAGTTGTTGAACTTCATATGCAAGTCAATATATTGTACTAAAAGTGGGCGGAACCTATAAGTAAAACGAATTGCTAAAGGAACGAAGAAACGTTGCTGGGACAATTGACCATGCTTCAATGTTTTGGCCATATCTCAAGTTCTGGAGCTCCGATTGACATAAAGAAAGAACTTATAGAAACTAGACAAGATTTTCTACAACTTTCGTGTTTTGTGTTTCTCCTAGTTATGTCGTTTTGGCCACAAAAACTTGCACGGAAGATGAAGGACGCCTCCAGGCATCTAAGACGTCCCCTAGGACGCCTAGGTCAAACGGTCAAACGTTATTTCAGAGCAAAAAAGAAGGAAGAGCCCCGTCGGCAAAGAAGAAGACAACTCCAAGTCAATTTCAATTATTGAAAAACAATTAGAACATATAGCTAAGAAACTAAATCAACAACCTTCAGATAATCTTTCAAACACTATACTGGTGAATGAGGTAACTTTTCCATGTAGTGAAAAATCATTTGATAACAAAGTGCATAAACTTACACCACCCGAACTAGAGCTTGTGGTGGAGGATTATGTATCTTTAAATGATCAGGAGACTAAGAGTATTTATGAAATCAAAGAAGTTGAAATTGAATTGGATAAGTATAATGAAGATTTTCATAAGTTGGAAGAGTCCAAAGTTGGGGAGGGGTTTGTGGAGGCTAATACCATCCCCTGCCCAATAATTTTGAAAAAACCTTAAACACAACTTTTTATTCTAACGGATTCTAAAATAAATTCCAAATACAAACAAACAAATTTAATCATTGACCGTCCCTTATTGGCAACCATCTATGCTTAGATTGGTTGTCAGGAAGGTGCAATTGATATGCTATTTGGAAACCATAAGGTGAGATGTCTTGTGTTTGGACCTACTAATGATTCTCCAATCAGTGGTGATTTGTGTGTAATCAATACGGTTCATGATTATGTCTATGAACATAACGCAAATATGCTCTCCGATACCACCCTTGATTTGGAGAAATTTTTCTCATGTAACAGGTCAAAATCATTGGATAAAAGTGGGATTCAACACATGGAAAGAAAGTTGTGCAACAAAAAACATGATGCAACACATGAGTATATATATGAATGTTATGTTGGAATGGTTCAACATAAGGAAATTCTATATATGAGAACATTATTTGCGTTCTAAAATTCGATTATGATTACGGCATCCCTTTTCATAATCTGCATTATGAGAACATGGCAAGTAGAAATAGAAATATTATAGCAAAAGACTGGTCTAGTATCATGTCTTTATGTGAGACATCATGAATCGTGTCCCATATGCTTCGAATATATGATCGATTGCATGTGCTATAATATTCATATGTTCTAAATTCTTCGAAATTCGTATGACATTAAGAGGGAAAAAGTAATAGAACTGGATATGACTAAAGTGATTAAGCAATTGTCAAGGACAATCTAAGGTTTACCAAAGATTGGTTGCTTAGGGACAGTTGGAAGTATGGTGTAAATTTTTGGAGAGGACCATATTGACATATTTTGAAAAGAGGCAACCATTGTTCAGAAGTGATAGTCAAAATAAGAATGTGGAAATGTTCCCATATGTGGAAATTATTCATTAGATCTATGTAAGATTAGGAATCTTAATGCAAGAAGGATGTTCAAAGCATTGTACTTTGAATTTGAGACTTCGTTTCCATGGAATGATCTCCATTGGAATACTCTGTAATGTCTGTTGACAAGTCTTTGTGACTTTGTGCATAGTCAGTAAGAGAGGATCAATGCATATAAGTTTAGAATCTAACAGATTTCGATAAATGGCAAGAATTTGGAATTCTTACATTTACGGTAAGGATTTAGGTCTGTGAAATGAGCATCATTGGAATCATGTTTAATTGGTCTATTTCGTAAAGTAAGGATCATAGACAAACATAGTGTGCATACTTGGTGTATGGTATGACTATTGTTTTAACTCAAGTATTAAGTTGATAAATTTGAAACATTATACAATGAATAATGTGTAATCAATATGGTGACAAATAAAAGGTGTTCTATTTATATTCATAAGTTCTGAGACCATATTGGATTCGATTATTCTTGTGTTTCACTTTGCGTGTTTTGACTTCCAGATTAACTAGGTCATTCTTCCTGAATGACTAACTTCATAAGTTCTGAGTATTGGATTAAACCCACGCTTATTTGACTCACTTCATGGATTTATCACGGGTGATCATGATATGATAATATCTTATATTCTTCAAACCTAGAGATATTAGTTGTTGGCTATGAGTTGGTCATACATTGATTGCACGAAAACACATTAGTAACTCAATGTTATAAAACGTGCCTTTGTGTATGATTCAACAAGTGGTTAGTACAATCATATGAGTTGAAGTTTATCCATTCCTTTTACCCTTGAATGAATAAAAGCGATATATGTGGGCCCCTCGATGATTTACTGATGAGACCCCTAAGTGCTTGGCCAAGCCTAAACTGATTTGATTTTGTTCAACTAGTCAGTCATCATAAATCGGAAATCGGGAAACAACAAATAGACAGAGAGAATGATTATAATCCATGTTTCAGTCCGTATGATATCTAGAATGAAGGAATATATGATCCCTTATCTAATGGACAAGTCATTGACTAGATCAGAGTTCGACATTGGCTTTAAGAGCTATGATTGATAGTCGGGTTTTGGAGTCATGCACAATAATAGTTTTAGACTTATCCAAGTGGGAGAGTTTTGGATTAGTGTCTAAGTCCATAACTATAATTAGTATGTACTTGACCGGATTTGGCATGGTCCAGTTGGGTTGCACTTCACCGGAACAATTTGTATGGATAGTCTTTTGAGAATAATATGTTTATGATTTATATTAATATATTATAAGTTCTAATATATTATTATGAAATCATATTATTTAATTAGTATTGATCAAGAATTAATTTAGAATTAATTTAGTGATCAAAAGGAACTAATTAAATATGGACTCTTATATATATATATATAGCATGGGACAAGTTCATTTAGGATGGGATAAGCTTACATTGATAGCCCATGGAGTTTTAACCCATGGGTCCTATGGAAATGAAAGGTCATGGGTATTAGGGTTTACATGAACGTAACCCAATCCTCCATACTATATAAAGAGGTATTTGGCACATGAAATGGCACTAGTGTGCGAGGATACAAGAGTGGGCCAATTTCTAGTGTGCATTCTATTCTCTCAAGTTTTCCAAGGTGTTTTTGGTGATTTGTGATTCCACTTGAGCCTTCCACTCTATTGGGGCTAAGCTCTTGAAGACCAAGACTTCAAGCTCCATCAAAAGGTATGTCATCTAACTAGGATTTTGTAGTATAGTTGTTTCATATTATAATAGTTAGGATGAAACCTTGGAATATTGAATATTTTCATGTATAATAGAGAAAACATAGATCCAAGATATATAAGGTTGCATGTACACCATAGGATTGTTAGAATGATCTCCATTAGAATACTCTGTAATGTCTGTTGACAAGTCTTTGTGACTTTGTGCATAGTCAGTAAGAGAGGATCAATGCATATAAGTTTAGAATCTAATAGATTTCGATAAATGGCAAGAACTTGGAATTCTTACATTTACGGTAAGGATTTAGTTATGTGAAATGAGCATCATTGGAATCATGTTCAATTGGTCTATTTCACAAAGTAAGGATCATAGACAAACATAGTGTGCATACATGCTGTATGGTATGACTATTGTTTTAATTCAAGTATTAAGTTGATAAATTTGAAACATTATACAATGAATAATGTGTAATCAATATGGTGACAAATAAAAGGTGTTATATTTATATTCATAAGTTCTGAGACCATATTGGATTCGATTATTCTTGTGTTTCACTTTGCGTGTTTTGACTTCCAGAATAACTAGGTCATTCTTCCTGAATGACAAACTTCATAAGTTCTGAGTATTGGATTAAACCCACACTTATTTCACTCACTTCGTGGATTTATCACAGGTGATCATGATATGATAATATCTTATATTCTTCAAACCTAGATATATGAGTTGTTGACTATGAGTTGGTCATACATTGATTGCATGAAAACACATTGGTAACTCAATGTTATAAAACGTGCCTTTGTGTATGATTCAACAAGTGGTTAGTACAAGCATATGAGTTGAAGTTTATCCATTCCTTTTACCCTTGAATGAATAAAAACGATATATGTGGGCCCCTCGATGATTTACTGATGAGACCCCTAAGTGCTTGGCCAAGCCTGGACTGATTTGATTTTGTTCAATTAGTCAGTCACCATAAATCGGAAATCGGGAAACAACAAATAGATAGAGAGAATGATTATAATCCATGTCTCAGTCCGTATGATATCTAGAATGGAGGAATATATGATCCCTTATATAATGGACAAGTCATTGACTAGATCAGAGTTCGACATCGGCTTTAAGAGCTATGATTGATAATCAGGTTTTGGAGTCATGCACAATAATAGTTTTAGACTTATCCAAGTGGGAGACTGTTGGATTAGTGTCTAAGTCCATAACTATAACTAGTATGTACTTAACCGGATTTGGCATTGTCTAGTTGGGTTGCACTTCACCGGAACAATTTGTATGGATAGTATTTTGAGAATATTAAGTTTATGATTTATATTAATATATTATAAGTTATATTATATTAATATGAAATCATATTATTTAATTAGTATTGATCAAGAATTAATTTAGAATTAATTTAGTGATCAAAAGGAACTAATTAAATATGGACTCTTATATATATATATATATATATATATATATATATATATATATATATATATATATATATATATAGCATGGGCCAAGTTCATTTAGGTTGGGATAAGCTTACATTGATAGCCCATGGAGTTTTAACCCATGGGTCCTATGGAAATGAAAGGTCATGGGTATTAGGGTTTACATGAACGTAACCCAATCCTCCATACTATATAAAGAGGTATTTGGCACATGAAATGGCACTAGTGTGCGAGGATACAAGAGTGGGCCAATTTCTAGTGTGCATTCTATTCTCTCAAGTTTTCCAAGGTGTTTTTGGTGATTTGTGATTCCACTTGAGCCTTCCACTCTATTGGGGCTAAGCTATTGAAGACCAAGACTTCAAGCTCCATAAAAAGGTATGTCATCTAACTAGGCTTTTGTAGTATAGTTGTTTCATATTATAATAGTTAGGATGAAACCTTGGAATATTGAATATTTTCATGTATAATAGAGAAAACATAGATCCAAGATATATAGGGTTGCATGTACACCATAGGAGTGTTAGAATGATCTCCATTCGAATACTCTGTAATGTCTGTTGACAAGTCTTTGTGACTTTGTGCATAGTCAGTAAGAGAGGATCAATGCATATAAGTTTAGAATCTAACAGATTTCGATAAATGGCAAGAATTTGGAATTCTTACATTTACGGTAAGGATTTAGGTCTGTGAAATGAGCATCACTAGAATCATGTTCAATTGGTATATTTCACAAAGTAAGGATCATAGACAAACATAGTGTGCATACTTGTTGTATGGTATGACTATTGTTTTAATTCAAGTATTAAGTTGATAAATTTGAAACATTATACAATGAATAATGTGTAATCAATATGGAGACAAAAAAAAGGTGTTCTATTTATATTCATTAGTTCTGAGACCATATTGGATTCGATTATTCTTGTGTTTCACTTTGTGTGTTTTGACTTCCAGATTAACTAGGTCATTCTTCCTGAATGACTAACTTCAAAAGTTCTGAGTATTGGATTAAACCCATGCTTATTTGACTCACTTCATGGATTTATCACGGGTGATCATGATATGATAATATCCTATATTCTTCAAACCTAGAGATATGAGTTGTTGACTATGATTTGGTCATACATTGATTGCATGAAAACACATTGGTAACTCAATGTTATAAAACGTGCCCTTGTGTATGATTCAACAAGTGGTTAGTACAAGCATATGAGTTGAAGTTTATCCATTCCTTTTACCCTTGAATGAATAAAAGCGATATATGTGGGCCCCTCGATGATTTACTGATGAGACCCCTAAGTGCTTGGCCAAGCCTGGACTGATTTGATTTTGTTGAATTAGTCAGTCATCATAAATCGGAAATCGGGAAACAACAAATAGACAGAGAGAATGATTATAATCCATGTCTCAGTCCGTATGGTATCTAGAAAAAAGGAATATATGATTCCTTATCTAATGGACAAGTCATTGACTAGATCAGAGTTCGACATTGGCTTTAAGAGTTATGCTTGATAGTCAGGTTTTGGAGTCATGCACAATAATAATTTTAGACTTATCCAAGTGGGAGAGTGTTGGATTAGTGTCTAAGTCCATAACTATAATTAGTATGTACTTGACCGGATTTGGCATGGTCCAGTTGGGTTGCACTTCACCGGAACAATTTGTATGGATAGTATTTTGAGAATATTAAGTTTATGATTTATATTAATATATTATAAGTTATAGTATATTAATATGAAATCATATTATTTAATTAGTATTGATCAAGAATTAATTTAGAATTAATTTAGTGATCAAAAGGAACTAATTAAATATGGACTCTTATATATATATATATATATATATATATATATATATATATATATATATATATATATATAGCATGGGCCAAGTTCATTTAGGTTGGGATAAGCTTACATTGATAGCCCATTGAGTTTTAACCCATGGGTCCTATGGAAATGAAAGGTCATGGGTATTAGGGTTTACATGAACGTAACCCAATCCTCCATACTATATAAAGAGGTATTTGGCAAATGAAATGGCACTAGTGTGCGAGGATACAAGAGTGGGCCGATTTCTAGTGTGCATTCTATTCTCTCATGTTTTCCAAGGTGTTTTTTGTGATTTGTGATTCCACTTGAGCCTTCCACACTATTGGGGCTAAGCTCTTGAAGACCAAGACTTCAAGCTCCATCAAAAGGTATGTCATCTAACTAGGCTTTTGTAGTATAGTTGTTTCATATTATGATAGTTAGGATGAAACCTTGGAATATTGAGTATTTTCATGTATAATAGAGAAAACATAGATCCAAGACTTATAGGGTTGCATGTACACCGTAGGAGTGTTAGAATGATCTCCATTGGAATACTCTGTAATGTCTGTTGACAAGTCTTTGTGACTTTGTGCATAGTCAGTAAGAGAGGATCAATGCATATAAGAATTTGGAATTCTTACATTTACGGTAAGGATTTAGTTCTGTGAAATGAGCATCATTGGAATCATGTTTAATTGGTCTATTTCATAAAGTAAGGATCATAGACAAACATAGTGTGCATACTTGGTCTATGGTATGACTATTGTTTTAATTCAAGTATTAAGTTGATAAATTTGAAACATTATACAATGAAAAATGTGTAATCAATATGGTGACAAATAAAAGGTGTTCTAATTATATTCATAAGTTCTGAGACCATAATGGATTCGATTATTCTTGTGTTTCACTTTGTGTGTTTTGACTTCCAGAATAACTAGGTCATTCTTCCTGAATGACAAACTTCATAAGTTCTGAGTATTGGATTAAACCCACACTTATTTCACTCACTTCGTGGATTTATCACAGGTGATCATGATATGATAATATCTTATATTCTTCAAACCTAGATATATGAGTTATTGACTATGAGTTGGTCATACATTGATTGCATGAAAACACATTGGTAACTCAATGTTATAAAACGTGCCTTTGTGTATGATTCAACAAGTGGTTAGTACAAGCATATGAGTTGAAGTTTATCCATTCCTTTTACCCTTGAATGAATAAAAACGATATATGTGGGCCCCTCGATGATTTACTGATGAGACCCCTAAGTGCTTGGCCAAGCCTGGACTGATTTGATTTTGTTCAATTAGTCAGTCACCATAAATCGGAAATCGGGAAACAACAAATAGACAGAGAGAATGATTATAATCCATGTCTCAGTCCGTATGATATCTAGAATGGAGGAATATATGATCCCTTATATAATGGACAAGTCATTGACTAGATCAGAGTTCGACATCGGCTTTAAGAGCTATGATTGATAGTCAGGTTTTGGAGTCATGCACAATAATAGTTTTAGACTTATCCAAGTGGGAGACTGTTGGATTAGTGTCTAAGTCCATAACTATAACTAGTATGTACTTAACCGGATTTGGCATTGTCTAGTTGGGTTGCACTTCACCGGAACAATTTGTATGGATAGTATTTTGAGAATATTAAGTTTATGATTTATATTAATATATTATAAGTTATAGTATATTAATATGAAATCATATTATTTAATTAGTATTGATCAAGAATTAATTTAGAATTAATTTAGTGATCAAAAGGAACTAATTAAATATGGACTCTTATATATATATATATATATATATATATATATATATATATATATATATATATATATATATATATATATATATATATATAGCATGGGCCAAGTTCATTTAGGTTGGGATAAGCTTACATTGATAGCCCATGGAGTTTTAACCCATGGGTCCTATGGAAATGAAAGGTCATGGGTATTAGGGTTTACATGAACGTAACCCAATACTCCATACTATATAAAGAGGTATTTGGCACATGAAATGGCACTAGTGTGCGAGGATACAAGAGTGGGCCAATTTCTAGTGTGCATTCTATTCTCTCAAGTTTTCCAAGGTGTTTTTGGTGATTTGTGATTCCACTTGAGCCTTCCACTCTATTGGGGCTAAGCTCTTGAAGACCAAGACTTCAAGCTCCATAAAAAGGTATGTCATCTAACTAGGCTTTTGTAGTATAGTTGTTTCATATTATAATAGTTAGGATGAAACCTTGGAATATTGAATATTTTCATGTATAATAGAGAAAACATAGATCCAAGATATATAGGGTTGCATGTACACCATAGGAGTGTTAGAATGATCTCCATTGGAATACTCTGTAATGTCTGTTGACAAGTCTTTGTGACTTTGTGCATAGTCAGTAAGAGAGGATCAATGCATATAAGTTTAGAATCTAACAGATTTCGATAAATGGCAAGAATTTGGAATTCTTACATTTACGGTAAGGATTTAGGTCTGCGAAATGAGCATCATTGGAATCATGTTCAATTGGTCTATTTCACAAAGTAAGGATCATAGACAAACATAGTGTGCATACTTGTTGTATGGTATAACTATTGTTTTAATTCAAGTATTAAGTTGATAAATTTGAAACATTATACAATGAATAATGTGTAATCAATATGGTGACAAATAAAAGGTGTTCTATTTATATTCATAAGTTCTGAGACCATATTGGATTCGATTATTCTTGTGTTTCACTTTGCGTGTTTTGACTTCCAGATTAACTAGGTCATTCTTCCTGAATGACTAACTTCATAAGTTCTGAGTATTGGATTAAACCCACGCTTATTTGACTCACTTCATGGATTTATCACGGGTGATCATGATATGATAATATCTTATATTCTTCAAACCTAGAGATATGAGTTGTTGACTATGAGTTGGTCATACATTGATTGCACGAAAACACATTGGTAACTCAATGTTATAAAACGTGCCTTTGTATATGATTCAACAAGTGGTTAGTACAAGCATATGAGTTGAAGTTTATCCATTCCTTTTACCCTTGAATGAATAAAAGCGATATATGTGGGCCCCTCGATGATTTACTGATGAGACACCTAAGTGCTTGGCCAAGCCTGGACTGATTTGATTTTGTTCAATTAGTCAGTCACCATAAATCGGAAATCGGGAAACAACAAATAGACAGAGAGAATGATTATAATCCATGTCTCAGTCTCTATGATATCTAGAATGGAGGAATATATGATCCCTTATCTAATGGACAAGTCATTGACTAGATCAGAGTTCAACATCGGCTTTAAGAGCTATGATTGATAGTCGGGTTTGGCAGTCATGCACAATAATAGTTTTAGACTTATCCAAGTGGGAGACTGTTGGATTAGTGTCTAACTCCATAATTATAATTAGTATGTATTTGATCGGATTTTGCATGGTCCAGTTGGGTTGCACTTCACCGGAACAATTTGTATGGATAGTCTTTTGAGAATAATATGTTTATGATTTATAATAATATATTATAAGTTCTAATATATTAATATGAAATCATATTATTTAACTAGTATTGATCAAGAATTAATTTAGAATTAATTTAGTGATCAAAAGGAACTAATTAAATATGGACTCTTATATATATATATATATATATATATATATATATATATATATATATATATATATAGCATGGGCCAAGTTCATTTAGGTTCGGATAAGCTTACATTGATAGCCCATGGAGTTTTAACCCATGGGTCCTATGGAAATGAAAGGTCATGGGTATTAGGGTTTACATGAACGTAACCCAATCCACCATACTATATAAAGAGGTATTTGGCACATGAAATGGCACTAGTGTGTGAGGATACAAGAGTGGTCCGATTTCTAGTGTGCATTCTATTTCTCAAGTTTTCCAAGGTGTTTTTGGTGATTTGTGATTCCAGTTGACCCTTCCACACTATTGGGGCTAAGCTCTTGAAGACCAAGACTTCAAGCTCCATCAAAAGGTATGTCATCTAACTAGGCTTTTGTAGTATAGTTGTTTCATATTATGATAGTTAGGATGAAACCTTGGAATATTGAATATTTTCATGTATAATAGAGAAAACATAGATCCAAGATTTATAGGGTTGCATGTACACCATAGGAGTGTTAGAATGATCTCCATTGGAATACTCTGTAATGTCTGTTGACAAGTCTTTGTGACTTTGTGCATAGTCAGTAAGAGAGGGTCAATGCATATAAGTTTAGAATCTAACAGATTTCGATAAATGGCAAAAATTTGGAATTCTTACATTTACGGTAAGGATTTAGGTCTGTGAAATAAGCATCATTGGAATCATGTTTAATTGGTCTATTTCATAAAGTAAGGATCATAGACAAACATAGTGTGCATACTTGGTGTATGGTATGACTATTGTTTTAATTCAAGTATTAAGTTGATAAATTTGAAACATTATACAATGAAAAATGTGTAATCAATATGGTGACAAATAAAAGGTGTTCTAATTATATTCATAAGTTCTGAGACCATATTGGATTCGATTATTCTTGTGTTTCACTTTGCGTGTTTTGACTTCCAGAATAACTAGGTCATTCTTCCTGAATGACAAACTTCATAAGTTCTGCATATTGGATTAAACCTACAATTATTTGACTCATTTCAAGGATTTATCACGAGTGATCATGATATGATAATATCTTATATTCTTCAAACCTAGAGATATGAGTTGTTGACTATGAGTTGGTCATACATTGATTGCACGAAAAAACATTGGTAACTCAATGTTATAAATCGTGCCTTTATGTATGATTCAACAAGTGGTTAGTACAAGCATATGAGTTGAAGTTTATCCAATACTTTTACCCTTGATTGAATAAAAGCGATATATGTGGGCCTTTCGATGATTTACTGATGAGACACGTAAGTGCTTGGCCAAGCCTGGACTCATTTGATTTTGTTCAATTAGTCAGTCACCATAAATCGGAAATCAGGAAACAACAAATAGACAGAGAGAATGATTATAATCCATGTCTCAGTCCGTATGATATCTAGAATGAAGGAATATATGATCCCTTATCTAATGGACAAGTCATTGACTAGATCAGAGTTCGACATCGGCTTTAAGAGCTATGATTGATATTCGGGTTTTGGAGTCATGCACAATAATAGTTTTAGACTTATCCAAGTGGGAGACTGTTGGATTAGTGTCTAACTCCATAACTATAATTAGTATGTACTTGACCGGATTTGGCATGGTCCAGTGGGGTTGCACTTCACCGAAACAATTTGTATGGATAGTCTTTTGAGAATAATATGTTTATGATTTATATTAATATATTATAAGTTCTAATATATTAATATGAAATCATAATATTTAATTAGTATTGATTAGGAATTAATTTAGAATTAATGTAGTGATCAAAAGGAACTAATTAAATATGGACTCTTATATATATATATATATATATATATATATATATATATATATATATATATATATATATATATATATATATATATATAGCATGGGCCAAGTTCATTTAGGATGGGATAAACTTACATTGATAGCCCATGGAGTTTTAACCCGTGGGTCCTATGGAAATGAAAGGTCATGGGTATTAGGGTTTACATGAACGTAACCCAATCCTACATATTATATAAAGAGGTCTTTGGCACATGAAATGGCACTAGTGTGCGAGGATACTAGAGTGGGCCGATTTCTAGTGTGCATTGTATTCTCTCAAGTTTTCCAAGGTGTTTTTGGTGATTTGTGATTCCACTTGAGCCTTCCACACTATTGGGGCTAAGCTCTTGAAGACCAAGACTTCAAGCTCCATCAAAAGGTATGTCATCTAACTAGGCTTTTGTAGTATAGTTGTTTCATATTATGATAGTTAGGATGAAACTTTGGAATATTGAATATTTGCATGTATAATAGAGAAAACATAGATCCAAGATTTATAGGGTTGCATGTACACCATAGGAGTGTTAGAATGATCTCCATTGGAATACTCTGTATTGTCTGTTGACAAGTCTTTGTGACTTTGTGAATAGTCAGTAAGAGAGGATCAATGCATATAAGTTTAGAATCTAACAAATTTCGATAAATGGCATGAATTTGGAATTCTTACATTTACGGTAAGGATTTAGGTCTGTGAAATGAGCATCATTGGAATCATGTTTAATTGGTCTATTTCGTAAAGTAAGGATCATAGACAAACATAGTGTGCATACTTGGTGTATGGTATGACTATTGTTTTAACTCAAGTATTAAGTTGATAAATTTGAAACATTATACAATGAATAATGTGTAATCAATATGGTGACAAATAAAAGGTGTTCTATTTATATTCATTAGTTCTGAGACCATATTGGATTCGATTATTCTTGTGTTTCACTTTGCGTGTTTTGACTTCCAAATTAACTAGGTCATTCTTCCTGAATGACTAACTTCATAAGTTCTGAGTATTGGATTAAACCCACGCTTATTTGACTCACTTCATGGATTTATCACGGGTGATCATGATATGATAATATATTATATTCTTCAAACCTAGAGATATGAGTTGTTGACTATGAGTTGGTCATACATTGATTGCACGAAAACACATTGGTAACTCAATGTTATAAAACGTGCCTTTGTGTATGATTCAACAAGTGGTTAGTACAAGCATATGAGTTGAAGTTTATCCATTCCTTTTACCCTTGAATGAATAAAAGCGATATATGTGGGCCCCTCGATGATTTACTGATGAGACCCCTAAGTGCTTGGCCAAGCCTGAACTGATTTTATTTTGTTCAATTAGTCAGTCATCATAAATCGGAAATCGGGAAACAACAAATAGACAGAGAGAATGATTATGATCCATGTTTCAGTCTGTATGATATCTAGAATGGAGGAATATATGATCCCTTATCTAATGGACAAGTCATTGACTAGATCAGAGTTCGACATCGGCTTTAAGAGCTATGATTGATAGTCGGGTTTTGGAGTCATGCACAATAATAGTTTTAGACTTATCCAAGTGGGAGAGTGTTGGATTAGTGTCTAAGTCCATAACTATAATTAGTATGTACTTGACCGGATTTGGCATGGTCCAGTTGGGTTGCACTTCACCGGAACAATTTGTATGGATAGTCTTTTGAGAATAATATGTTTATGATTTATATTAATATATTAAAAGTTCTAATATATTAATATGAAATCATATTATTTAATTAGTATTGATCAAGAATTAATTTAGAGTTAATTTAGTGATCAAAAGGAACTAATTAAATATGGACTCTTATATATAAATATGGGCCAAGTTCATTTAGGTTGGGATAAGCTTACATTGATTGCCCATGGAGTTTTAACCTGTGGGTCCTATGGAAATGAAAGGTCATGGGTATTAGGGTTTACATGAACGTAACCCAATCCTCCATACTATATAAAGAGGTCTTTGGTACACGAAATGGCACTAGTGTGCGAGGATACAAGAGTGGGCCGATTTCTTGTGTGCATTCTATTCTCTCAAGTTTTCCAAGGTGTTTTTGGTGATTTGTGATTCCACTTGGGCCTTCCACACTATTGGGGCTAAGCTCTTGAAGACCAAGACTTCAAGCTCCATCAAAATGTATGTCATCTAACTAGGCTTTTGTAGTATAGTTGTTTCATATTATGATAGTTAGGATGAAACCTTGGAATATTGAATATTTGCATGTATAATAGAGAAAACATAGATCCAAGATTTATAGGGTTGCATGTACACCATAGGAGTGTTAGAATGCTCAAAACCCATCAGTTTAAAGTGGTAGAAATGTGGTAGTATACTTATATATTATAGCTTAAAACGACCTATCACAAAGTAGTTAGTTGAGTATGGAAAAATAGTCAATTTACAACGAATATACAAAATAAGGAAATCATTATATAGAAGTGGGTGGAGTGTGGATGCAAAAGAAGGTCGAAAAGGATATACAAATCATGTTCTGTGCAACACATATAGAACCTCTAAAAAGTTAATAATACCTCAAGTACCACCTAACTACTTATACTCTCAAGGATGGACCAAAAGGATAGATGACAATTCCCAGACAAAAAGTTGTCCCCTAAAACAATTGTACCACCTATGGAGATAACAAACAAATAGTTAATTAAAAAGACGATTCTACCCTTATACCCACGAGTAACTTTGGAGGTTATCAATTTTTAGAAACAAACACCAATAAACAATTTGAAACATTTTTACTCATTCCAAAAAAATATAACTATTATGTTATCATGAATAAAAAAGCTACAAAATCAAATTTATTTTGGCAAATTTAACAATTTTGTAATATTTGCCAAAACCAAATTTACACCAAATTAAAACAAAAACAATCACATCTAGGAATTTTTTTTTCACAGAATGTTATGTGCTAATAACCAATAATATATATATATATATATATATATATATATATATATATATATATATATATATATATATTGCGTATCATAATTTTTTTCATAGAATTATTGTGTATCACAAAATAATGCAAGTTACATCTGGAAATAAATAAATTCTAAAAATCTAAAAAAAGATATATAATTCAAGTTTTGTGCAATACATATAGAACCTCTAAATAGTTAATATTACCTCAAGTACCACCTAGCTACTTATACTCTCAAGGATGTACCACAAGGATAGACAACAATTGGACAGAGAAAGTCGTCCCCAAGAACAATTGTACTACCTGTAGAGATAACAAACAAACACTTAGTTAAAAAGACGATTATACCCTTATACCCAACAACAACTTTGGGGCTTATCAATATTAACAAACACCAATAAACAATTTGAAACATTTTAATCATTCCAACAAAATATAACTATTATGTTCTCATGAACAAAAAAGATTCAAAATCAAATTTATTCAAGAAAATTTAATCACAAGGTTGTCGACGCACCATCTTTTGGTTTTGGAATTTTAGTTTCATTTATTTACTCAATAATGTTGAACGAAAATAGAAATTGGTAAGGTTCTTGATCGTACACACTCATAACATGAACTTGATTTTTTGCTTTTCCATAGGTATGTTGCATTATTGAGTAAATAAACGAAATTTGTTGTTGTATTAACTCATGGTCCTTAATTTTGTTGAATAATCCTACTATTTCTTTCAGTAATGCATGATTTTTGCAAATCCTATATGCAAAAGTATTTGGTTCAAAAGTTTTTGTAAAAACTTATAATGCATCCAATACATTGAACGCATTTCATCTACATGGGCATAAGTACTGTATATCAATCATTAAGTTTGTGAAATAGATTATATAAGAATGTTATATACAATTGAATGTTAGATATGTTAGGAATTTCATTTGTTTGAGGCATTTTAGCAAACAGATAGAGTGCGAGATATGAACATTTTAGCAAACATAAAAAATTAACCATCTGAATAATGTAAGATTAGTTTTTGAATATTATCAGACGATGGTATGTATAAGATGAAGGAAATAAAATACATACATGTATGTAGACTGTAGAAATAGTTGAAGAAGAATAATGATGGCAGCCTGAACTACAGATGGGAAATTGCGACAATATGATACATGATAGCAAACATATTTGTACATAATTTTGATTATAGAATCCATTATGTTTCCTAAAATATTGAGATATTATGATGTGCATTTAAAAATCAAATCATTTATCGTAACCTATAATCACTTTTTATTTAAAGGTTGAATTTGTTCCAGATGAAGTGATCGTCACAGATTTATCACTTTAAATATAAAGTTTGAATTTGTTCCCGATGAAGTGATCATCAAAGATACAGATGCATAGTTGTATGCAAAATGAGAAGAAGAACAACAACAATGGCATAATTAAAGTACATACTTGTATGCAGAATGAGGTGAAGAAGAATAACAATGGAAGACGTCTTTGCTTTGCTGTTATTCTTTATATGTTGTAGTCGACAAGGATGATAGGTTACATATGTTATATGAGAAATCATATATTTAGGAAATTACATCAAAAAGAAATCAATTTTAGAGCTGTTATTAATTATGACAATTATTACATTACAAATATATCAATTCTTTTTCCACAGAGCATTTATTTCTCGCAATCTTATAACCGAAATAAGTTGTGTATCTAAACAAATCAAAAAATTACATATGAAAATAAATGTATTCTAAAAATTTTAATGTCATGTATCCAAATCATTGAGGACATGACCAGAAAAATGAGTTGTATTTATTAGTATAGATTATGATATAAAGTTTTCAAAGTGTTAACATTCAATCGCTCGTTACTTCCTCGGTCAATGTGGTGTGTGGATGTGAATATAATAAAGATAGAACATGACTATTTAAAATTAAAATAATGTAATAAAATATACAAACTGCCTCAGTTAGTGTATGGGCGTGGATATAATAAAGATAGAACATGACTATTTAAAATTAAAAGAATGTAATACAATATATTATACTAGGAGAATATCTTAGGGTTGTCAACGAAGGCAAACGGGACGGAGAGTGCATCCCTAACCTCTGTTCCCCTGCTCCCCATTGATTTTGGGCTATCTTTTTTTAGGCTAAAAGAAGTTGTTCTTTGGGACAAAAGAAACTATTTTGTAGGTGACAAATAATTATTTATAGCAAAGTTTTACATGTTAAAAACAAAAAACAAAAATTATGGCATCTTAAAATCATTATACTCACAATCTAAAAACATGTTTTTTGTTGAATATTAGATTCTCCAAATCATGTTATTATGTATTATATTTATATAATTAATATATGTATAATTTACTAGCGGGACATTTTAACATCCCTAGAATATCTACGCATTTTGCAAAATAAAACTTCATAGTTAATTTTTTTGCATATACACGTTGAAAATAATAATACATTAACTGTATACTAAGTTGGTATATTAATTTGTAATTATTTTGAATCATATTATAAAAAAATACATATATTAATCAATAACATCTACCTACCATTTGTGTTTAAATATTTTGAACTCCTCTGTACCCTCACCAAAAAAATCAATTACAGATATGAAGAAATCGATTTGGAGGGAGACGATGTTGGTAGTCTGTGTTGTTGATGGCAGACAATAGATGGAGTGTATGTTTGTGTGTGTGTGTGTGTGAATTCTTGAGTTATGTGTGATTTGAAGAACAATCGATACAATCTGGAGTGTGTGTATTCATGAGTGTGATGGGTGGCGACGGTGGAGAGAATGATGGTGGCGTTTTCTTTCTTTTTCTAATAAAAAATCTCCTATCCTAATGAATAAGAGATTTCTTTGCCACGTGGCAATTTTTAAGCCCCTCCCAATCGTTTTTTCCCGCTGGACTCTGTAAAGTGAAATACAAATACTACCCTTCTCCTTAGTCCTTATCCTTACGTTACAATTATGATTACGAAAAACTCCATTTTACCTCTGATACTTATCCTATGTTTCTTCTTCTCATGTATACTAGGGCTTATGTTGAATTGTGGTTACTCCCTCATCAATGGTGAAGATGACGCCCATATGCTCTCCGGAGCCACAATTTCTGTTCGGGTAAACATCGATCTTCTTTGCACAACTTTACTCATCTAGGTTAAGCTGTTACTCCCACATCTTGATCCGGCCAGACACACCGACGTCGATGTTCTACCTCCGGCCATAGGGTTCAATTTCTGATTTCAACTTCGATTTTTGACTTTGCATGTTCTATTTTTCAAGCTTTATCTTCGATTCCAACTTGATTAGGTTTATTGAATACAATTTCAACGTTCATCTTCAATCTATCTAAATACTTGGATTATGAGATTGCTTTAAATGGCCTTCCGAAATAGAAGAACAACCTTGTAAAACTTCTTATTGCCAAAATTGTAATCTTTTTTTTTTGCTGAAATTAGCATTGATTATTGCTGAGTTTAGCATATTTTTTTCTTGTTTCATGGGAATGTAGAACATATACAAGGAGATATTTTGTATGATTGCTTATGACCTAAAATTGTTGATACACGATACTTCCTCCTCTGGTAACTGTGATATTTTAACTTTCAATGTCAAACTTAGAATTACTTTCAATTTTAGTTAGTATTCATTATTTTAGGGTTTTGACATTGTTTTCTTTTTGTATATATAATATTTATTGGAACTTTTGAAGTAGTTATAGGATTTTTAATCGAAAAATAATATGTAAATACCAATTTCAAAATTGAAAATAGTTTGTTTGATTGCTAAACTAAATATAGCATAACTGATGTAGGATGCCTAGAGTACTCCTCATTCCATCAAAAATCCATTTCTTTGTTTTTCTTAATTGGCCAATAAACAAAATCTGATTTCAGATTTGTACATTCTGAAGTTTATGATGTTCCTGAAATACCCTTTTTTAAAGATCTGTTGTAGATTCATCATCTTAATGTGTATTTAGTCAAGGGTAGCAATTTCCTTCTATATTCGATATCTTTATATTTCAGCTGAGTTATGTATCAAAATTTGCTTATTGGTCTATATGTATGTGTGACTGTGTGTATGCAATTTTGCTTGCATATATTAGAAATATACAAAATTCAATTGTGATTTCTTAGAAACTTGAAATTTCCAACAGTGTTTGACAAATTTGCAGCTACTTAAGTCAACAAACTACGACCACAAAATTGTGGTTGCATGTTAATTCCACTTTGTCCAGCGAAGACTCTTGGGTCCTACTTTGGAATACATGAGAAAAATTCCACAATTACACTAAAAGAATTAATTATATATTTTATGTTTTGTATTGCCACAATTTTTTATTAATCAACCTGCGTTTGTCTTTATCCTTTTGACACCACAAAAATTGTGGTTGATGTAGCCACTCTTAATGTCAATCAGGTTATTTATCTTTATTTTATTTTTTTATTTGGCAATGCAAAAAAAACAGCTTTGAAAAGTAAAAAAAAAAATGCTTAATTTGAATATGTTTATGTTGGATATAATAATAGGTGGGACAAGTTGAAGCAAGTGATGGTATGGGTATGGTCCCACTGGATGTGGTGGTTCGGATCCTTAACAATCAACTCAGTTCATTAATGTGGATCGACGAAAAGGTTGTATTTATAAATATAATTTTGTAATTACAAAAATAAAAATTTACTTTGAAAATCAGAAATATAATAACTAAATTATAAATTATAAATAATATAAACATCATGTTGGTTCCACAAACATCCTTTTGAATCCAATCATTTTTTATTATTTTTTTAATTTCCTATCAATTTTGGTCCCAGTATCGTCAAAGTCAACATTTAACTGTCAAAATTTTATAATGACCACAAGAACCAAATTTGTTATTTACCCTAATATTTGTTATTTGTTTTCTGTAAATTAACCTTTAGAAAATTTTGACTTTTTAGTCGTGGATCATGCTCAAATGATTAAAGAAACGTAAATATATTATGCAAATATTGTTCTTTATGTTATTATTGTTATTATATGTCATTTAAATTCAAATCCCTTTAAAATCGGTATCTAATATCAATATATTTGTTAATTTGTCAATTTTCCAACTTACTCTAACACAATTATAGGGATTATACATATCCATAAAAAATATATCTGTTATAAATTGAAGTTCTCTTTTTCCCTGAATGCACGGTTTACTTCAACATAAAATTTTGTCTCCAGCCCTTCCTTTCATCGTGAACAACAAATAAGATAACATCAAGGTTAGTTTTTATTTACTCTATAATTTTGTATGATGTTCATCTTTTTCCTTCTATCAGTTCATATGCATCATCTGTATCTTATTCTGCAATGACATCAACATTTGATTTTATAGATGTGTTGGCATCTACTTTGTTCAAAAATTCATAATTATATTTGCATAATATGGTTGTATATAATTATCTTTTCTGCTATGATTGGGTTGCAACCTAAAAAATTTCTCCTACATGCTTCCATAATGATTATCACTTATGATCTTTCATTGTGTTAGGTCAATTGCACGTTTTATAAAATTGTGTAACTTTATAGATCGACATTTTATAAATGTAATTTTTTTAAGTTACGCATTCTACTTCCATTTATAGCAATATACTTGAATATAATTCTTTTTTAATATTCAAATTTGTAGGTTGGTCACCCTAATTCCTATTTATTCTGTTTCTTTTTTTTTCCGGTTTGTTGGTAGTACATCAACCAGTTTAAGTTTTCAATCCTTTGGAAAGTCTTATTTGTTGTAACCATTCTATAAAACAACCTATTATTATTAAATAAATTCATCAACACATATATTGAAATCTATTATGCCAATCTTAGTAACCAACATCTTTTACTTGTGTAAATAGAGTTAATATGTTTATTATAGCAATGTACTTTAAAAGGGCCATTTTTTATGTGTATTTGTATCTATATATGTGACTTTTTTTTGTATGTTTAAATGTTAATGTGTATTATAGAAATGTATTTTAAAATTACTTTGCTATTGTATCCAATATAAAAATGGAAAAAAAAAAGTTAAACAAGGGCTATTTTTGTACAAACTACAAACCCTTGGGAAATTTGTGGTCTTCAAATCCTAATTTTTAACATCTACTATTACGGGAAGAGGAATAAAAATTCAATATTTCAACTATTATGCGCAATTTGACAAATGAAATTAAATTATTGAAACACAAACTTAACAAATATTCATACCTTTTTCAACGTCGAATTATGTCTTTCAGCACCGATTTCAATATAAAAAACACAAACTTAACAAAGATTCATACCTTTTTCAATATCGAATCCCAGTTTTTTAATGTTTTTCAACACCGATTTCAATATAAAATGTTAACAAAATGATTTGTGTTTCAATTAATAGAATTTAATAGAGATATGATGTTTCATAACTATTTTTAATTATTAATAGTATTATATTACAAGAAATGAATATAGGTAATAAAGTTAACCACAAAAACATTGAACACAATGATGATGATTCACATATCAAAGTGCGAGTGGTAAAGATGCAGAACTTTATCAAGAATAATATGGTTTTATCAATTGAAATGATCATAATGGATGAGGAGGTTGGTTATATTGTTTTTTTTTTAATATCCCACTAAATATTACATATGTTTCAAGTAATTAATAATATTTTTTTATTTAACAGGGAACAAAATATTATTCCTGTGTTTTCAATCAAAATTTTTCCAGATTTAGTGATCTTTTAAATGAAGATCAAACATATATCATTATAAAACCCAACATGGTGTCTGTCAAAAATGATTTTAGTGCTACAGGTTAGAGGTTAGAGACAGACCATAACTTTGAATTGGAAAACTATCGTTAAAAAATGTAAGGATTTTTCAGGTCTGATGAATGGTTTTGTGTTTCTTGATCTTAATTCTATTATCGAACAAAAATGCACAAAGAGACTCATTCTTTGGTTAGTTATTTAACTTTATTCCAATCATTTTCATAACTTGTGTAATTTATTATACATGTTACTACTTAATCTAATCTTATTTATTATATTTTATTAAACTTGTGTAGATGTTATTGGACAAATTGTCTCATTTCGGGCACTTGAAACATCAAATCCTAACCCATCCAAGCATTAAATGAAGATGACTATTAGCAACTTGCCGTGAGATTATATTTATTTTATTTCTTTATTATTTTTAATCACATTTTTAAACTACTGATTATTTTCATTTTTTTATTTAGGTCTATACACCTTAAGGTCAATGTATTTGAAACTCAAGCACATCAAATATCATAGTACCTAAAAACTAACCATACGGTTAATTGTGTTGTTATAGTGATGTAGTTTGCTAAGCTTAACATTTGGGATAGTTTGTAGTCAAAAGTTATTTTGATTTAACCAAATTGCTCATTAATTGAGACATTGTCGAAATTAATGAATTCAAGAAAGAGTTAGTTTCTTTTGTTTTTTGTTTAAATTTTTTATATTGTTTTTTTATATAAACGAATACACTATGCTATATGAAAAAAAATATTTTTAAATATTACAGATTGAAAGCAGGTGACAATGGAGGTATGTCTGGAAAAAAAAAAAAAAAAAACATAACTACACTCCCAGGCTACTCTTCATTATTTTTGTGGGTTTTTTTTTTTGTTGTCGTTACTTAAATGTATGTTGCATTATATAAAGTAATGACTTTTATAAAATATATGGATTTACATTTGTAATTAAGCACTTAAAGTTCACAAATTTCGTAAAAATAGAGAACATATCCTAAAAAAAACACCACCATTGAACGAATTTCAAGGTTATGGCCAGTAAGCCTAAAAAAGAAACACATGACGCAGTAAATCAAGATAAAATTTTGAAAAAAAAACAGACGAAAACAGCAACAATTTCTATTAATCTAACAAAATTAACACCATGAACGATCAAGAAAGAGTAAAAAGTAAGGGTTTTAAAAATCTCTATTTCTAATTAAATACTTACCATTTATTTTGTAATTAAATACTTACTAATCAAAAAGTTATTAAGAAATACAATATAAGTGTAAAAACAGTCTGCTAAACTTAACATTTTGGGATGGTTTTGTAGTGTGTATATATATATATATATATATATATATATATATATATATATATATATATATATATATATATATATATATATATATATTCTTTTATTTGAATTTACTTTTATTGACTAATTTATTTTTATAGGAATTGGTGAAGCCAAAAGTTATTTTGATGTAACCAAATTGTTCATTAATTGAGACATTGTCGAAATTAATGAATTCAAGAAAGAGTTAGTTTCTTTTGTTTTTTGTTTAAATTTTTTATATTGTTTTTTTTATATAAACCAATTCACTATGTTATATGAAAAAAAATATATTTTTAAATATTACAGATTGAAAGCCGATAACAATGGAGCTATGTCTGAAAAAAAAAACATAACTACACTCCCAGCTAATCTTCATTATTTTTTTGGGGTTTTTTTTGTCGTTACTTAAATATATGTTGCATTATGTAAAGTAATGACTTTTATAAAATATGTGGATTTACATTTGTAATTAAATACTTAAAATTCATAAATTTAGTAAAAATAGAGAACATATCCTAAGAAAAACACCATCATTGAACGGATTTCAAGGTTATGACTAGAAAGCCTAAAAAAGAAATACATGACACAGTAATTCAAGGTAAAGTTTTGAAAAAATATAGACAAAAACAGCAACAATTTCTATTAATCTAACAAAATTAACACCATGAACGATTAAGAAAGATTAAAAGATAAGAGTTTTAAAATCTCTATTTCTAATTAAATATTTACTATTTATTGTGTAATTAAATACTTAGTAATCAAAAAGTTATTAAAAAAATACAATATAAATTTTCTAAATTAATAATATATTATTTAATACATAATTAAATTTTAAATTCTATTTAATATTAATATCTGTGGGTTTCATGGATTTTTATCTAATTTAAATAAATATATAAAAAGCCCAAAATAAAATGAAAAGGACACAGCGTAGCAGAGAGTTTTAACCTAGAATTATGGCACTTGGCGCGCCTACATGGCGCTTTTTTAAACCAAGATTTCTACTCTTGAGAACTTCTGCCATCGTACAAGCACCTTCAACCACTCTATCGCCACTCTCTTCTTCAACCATAGACATATTAGTTTGACTTTGACCACTATAAATCGAATCACTTTCCAAGGTAGCTATTTGGATTGAAAAATCCTTGTCCTCCTTCTTGATCTCATTTGATGTTCCCGAAACACAAACACCATTGTTCCCATTCATATCATCTGATGGTTTTCTCTCCCTAAGTGTCTTCACAATCAAAGTCTTGAGAAATTTCGTAACTTGAACAACATACAGCGAGTGACTCTGAGCACCCATCTGCAAGCAACAAACAGAAGAAGTCATTATAAAGACAAAGACACAGCAGCCATAACTAGTTGTACAATGCTTCCCTTACAGCTTACATACCCGTCCGGTAGTCATATTGGAGGCAAAGATGAAGGCGACTTTATGGGCATTCAATTTGTTAAGATGTTCACATTGAACTATATCTGCCATTAAATCCACAGCCCAAATCATCAATGAAGCTTCTGTTGGTGGAAGCATGGGGAATCAGTAAGCAAGCTATATATAACTTAACGGGTGTTTCTTTTTGACTTAATAAAATAAAATAAATGAAGTCAGCCTGTTAAGATATTTTTTAAATCATCATTATCTATCCACAAAGCACACCTTAAGGCCACCTTGTTCATACAAGCGTTTTTGCAACATCAGAAGAATTCTTGGAACACTGCTCCCTATAGAGTCGCAAGAGAGCTGCATCGAAAACACTTGTGCTGCAAAAAGAAACCCAAGTCATACATCTGTCTTCCCATGTGAGTGAAGTGAAATCCTCATCGTTGTGGGTGGGTTATTTTGTGTGAAGGATAGTGGCAATTAGGTCAAGCAACTAAATATCAACTTATTACAAAATCAAAACCAAACAGTAAGAGAGGAGAGAGACCGGAGGTATTTCCGTTTGTCTTCACTGCAATTCGCAGACTCTCCGATGACGATGGCGCCAATCAACAATGCCCACTACCGAGGGTAAGAAGTAAGAACCCTAAAGGGTAAGATTGGGTAACTTATTTTCTTCTCGGGTCACAATACCGGGTTCGAACTAACCCGTCATCAGACTCACTCGTTACCGGGACTAACTGCAATGGTATTTTTGGGTAGATGATGAGACTTTTCATCTTTTAATTTTTAGATCCGGTATTTTAATCTTGATTTTTAGAAGAATGGATATAAAAAGTTATGGATGCACCTACACACGAGACCTCATTTACCGGGAAATAGAGAATCGGGAACCGGACCGAATACTCCGGTTCCAATCGGTTCTACAAGTAGTGTACTTTTTAGGGATGTGTTTGGTTCCGATTTCAGACAGAAAACCGAAGAACCAGAAACCGATTTAGTGGGAAATTGTAAACCAAGAACACGACCGAATACCCTGGTTTCGATTCTAGTTTTTTCGTGATCCAGTCAAGTTACACGGGTCAAATATTCATCCCTAATAAAAAAAATTCTTTTTAACTTTTGGTATCTTCTAACATACATTGGGCGTCTCTTATCTATATACATTTTTGGTTTTTATATAGTTTTTGGTATATGAACAAATGAAACTTTAGCTTTAGTCTTGGTTGGTAGAAAAGTTGTAAAAAACATTCGACATTAGCTATTCAGTCGACTAAAGTTAAAAGGTTAATCAGTATCTACGAGTATCAGTCATAATATATATATATATATATATATATATATATATATATATATATATATATATATATATATATATATATATATATATATAGGTTCATGCAAAAACACAAAAGAGTTCGACAATGCAAAAACACATATTGTCCAATACGAAATGTACACATGTTATTATTAGATTAAATTTATTAATAATATATTAAATATAATAATTATACACGGAAGTATATATATATATATATATATATATATATATATATATATATATATATATATATATATATATATATATATATATTGCAAATCCACTCAAAGGTGTCCAATTTGAATCCTCCTTAATAAATGAAGTTTTTTTGTCACATATCAATCTCTCATGAGTTTTAACACTTATCATTTTGTGGTATTTTTAAAATAAATATTATCTGCTTGTCAATTTTTGGTTTTTTCAATTTTTAAAATTAAAATCATATATTTCTATATGTAAAGTATTGAATATCATATATATGATATTAAATTGTAATAAATACATTTCTTCATTTGTTATTTTAAATTTGTATATTAAAAAATATTTTATATTACACTTTAATGTGTAATTTTTTTTAATTCAACCCGTATATTATACGGGTCTTACATCTAGTGATGTAACAAAATAACCAAATCAAATTTTTTTTTTTGTTATCAAGTCGTCAATAATATTATAAAAAAACATGTATATTATTAAGTTAACACTAAAGATTAATTTTAAAAAAATACTAATAAATGCCATACAATAGTATTCAATTAAAGAGTAAAAAAAAATGTAATTAAGCCTAAAATAAAATAAAGAGCAATGGTCACAAAGTTATCAACATAAATGATAAATCAATATAAATATTTGAAATTAACCAAATAAAAACAAACAACATCATATACATCGATAGATAAACAAAGATATAATAAACAAATAAATATTTAACATAAATTCGTTGATTGAAGTTATGAATATGATTATAAGCAAATTTAAATAACCCGCCAAAGAAAATAATGTTTGGAAAAAGACAAAACAAAACTAATAAAAAGTTCAAAGGTAAAAGAAAGCTTGTTGTCAATTAAAGGTGTGCTACAGTGCCTCTAATTTTCATGCTATAGTTGTAGACTTTGACTCAAGCATACTAAAATCGATCAGGGAATAAATACTAACATGAGAGAAAAAATGTCAAAGTCATAGGTGATATTTTAAAGACAAACTCACCGGAGAAAATGGAACGCAGGCGACTGGTTAATCTCTGGTGGCGGATAATGTGGATAGAGCTTTGACGGAGTAGGCAGAAGTCCACCGGAGAAAACGGCCGGAGGTGGCGGTTTCCGCTTACCCTTATTTCTAAAGTTTGTTTTTAGGGTTTTTTCCAATTTCACTCTTTTTTTCATCTGTGTTTCATGATATTATTTTATGTTATATATCACGGGTTTGAAAGATTAGAAAAGATTATGTTATATATAGTAAAGATTTAGATTTTTACTTTCCAACAACCTAACCTCCTAAAATAGCCTCATAAAAGATCGATAATTAATATAAAATTTACGGTGTGGTTGATCATTTTCTGTTTGGCTTTTAGTTGAATTTACATGTATCCATTTTGTGTTACCACCAGTGTTTTGAAAACCCGACCGGACCGGCCGGTTCAACCAGGAACCGGCAAGGTTACCGGTTTTCTAACACCCAAAAATCGTTGTATGCCAAACCAGTAAAAACCGCCGGTTTTCTTATAAACCGTAAAAAACCAGTATGGTGCGACCGCAATTAAACCGGTTTATGGAACCAACTTAACTTACTCGCTTCAAGCTCAAAGGAGCAAGCCGGCTCAAAGGAGCCAGCTTATTGAACGAGGCTTTGATTTGGTCGTCTAAGCTGTGGGGATACTCCGTTTTATAAAGTGACTTTGCCTTGTACTTCTTTTCACCCATCGATGTGAGATTACTTCCATGTCCCTTTGTTGTTTATAGTAGTGCTTCTTTACAAGTAAATTTGCATACATATTATTATATATATTAAAGTTGTGGAGAAAAAGAACAGTAAACCTGAGATATTTTTGCTAGTTTTGGTCCCTTAAATTACATTTCCGGTCCCTCTATTTTTGTTTCTTTGTCACTTTGTTAATTTATTCATACCATGGTCACCGCTTTATTCTCCACCGCTTTACCTTTACCAACCCTATACTCAACACACATCACTTTCTTCCATCCTTCCATCCGTCCTTCCGGAAATCTCTCTATTCCTCCGGTATAGTCTACTATCCACCGAAACCCACCGCCTCATACTCCCTCCTTTCTACCTAAACACTTCCTCAACCATGGTAACCACCCCCACCTCATCCGGTATAACCCACTGCCTCATCTCGATCCTTCCTCATTTCACTATTCCAGAAACCCAACGCCTCATAACACTCTATGAGTGTTTCCTCTTCTACCACTTCCTTGCTCTGCTCTAGAAATCTCCATTTAATGTTCGTTGCCGCTCCCAAGCATCGTCGTATGAGGTTTTGCTCCGTCTAACTTTCAACGACTCGCCTACGACTTATCTGTATCTTCTCCTCCCACCTACCGACTCATCGATCTTCAATATCGGACTCATCACAATTGAGACCCAAAACCCTCTCACCACCACCGACCTATACGCCGCTGCTCACGATCGTCTCCACAGACTCACCCCGCTGCTTCTGCTCTGTCTTCAACCTTCTTCATGTTTCCTCTTCTACCACTTCCTTGCTCCGCTCTAGAAATCTCTATTTAATGTCTGTTGCCGCTCCCAAGCATCGTCGTCTGAGGTTTTGCTCCGTCTAACTTTCAACGACTCGCCTACGACTTATATGTATCTTCTCATCCCACCTACCGACTCATCGATCTTCAACATCGGACTCATCACGGTTGAGACCCAAAACCCTCTCACCACCACTGACCTATACGCCGCTGCTCACGATCGTCTTCACCGACTCACCCCGCTGCTTCTGCTCAGTCTTCAACCTTCTTCATGTTTCCTCTTCTACCACTTCCTTGCTCCGCTCTAGAAATCTCCATTTAATGTCTGTTGCCGCTCCCAAGCATCGTCGTCTGAGGTTTTGCTCCGTCTAACTTTCAACGACTCGCCTACGACTTATCTGTATCTTCTCCTCCCACCTACTGAATCATCGATCTTCAACATCGGACTCATCACGGTTGAGACCCAAAACCCTCTCACCACCACCGACCTATACGCCGCTGCTCACGATCGTCTCCACCGACTCACCCCGCTGCTTCTGCTCAGTCTTCAACCTTCTTCATTTTCAAACCGAGCGAAGCTTCCATCTTCGTCTCGAGGTCGTTTTCCTACCCTTATGTCGACTAGGCCTCTTCCTTTCGTTTTAGGGCTTTAGGAAGAGGGAAACGCTCATTGGTGGCGGTGCGGACCATCGCAGACAATACTGAAAGAAAGCAAGGATTTTTGTCATTGATGAGGTAATTTAAAGTTTTTAAATTTCTATTGGTCCTTGGAAAACAAATAACAGGACCATTTGCTTCCATACACGTATACCCTCCAAATTACCTACCCCGGCTCCATCTGCTACGCTGATTTCACTCGCATCTGAAAGAATCGGTAAGCTGAGGACCATACCTGTTTCTTTAAATGTTAACTATTTTCCAGTTGTGTGTGATTTTGCAGTAGGTGGTGTATCTATTCCTATGATGGTAGCGCGATCCATTGTTGTTACTGGTGTAGTTGGTATGTTTGTTGGATTTAGGGTTTACGAGTTCTTATTCAGGTTTTCCATGCTCCTGACTCCCACTATTAAGACAATAAGTAGGTGATAGAACTTGGTGTATGAGTACTTTCTTAAAATGAATGAGATTGAGCTGAGAAGCAAAAATACATACGAAAATTTGGTTTACCTTTATAGAAGTGGAAAGAATTACATTTCATGTTGAAAGTTGGTTTTTCAGAAATGTATTTGATGTTTTTGACAGGTGTCAATTGAAACTCAACTCAACTACTTATTTTGGTGTTCTTAGGATCAGAAGACTGAAACGTACAAGGATATAATCAAATCTGGAAGTGTAAGAGGTAACATTTTGTTCTGATGTTTATGTGTATATATGATCATTTTTTGTTGTATCCTTCTGTTTTTTTTCAGGGGAATTTAGATTACAGGAGGTAGTTCGATTGGTGTTGCCATTAAAGCCCACACATCACCACCAAAAATCTTCTCAGGTTTTTTATAACTCCTAGGGTTTAATTTGATTTATAATACGATCTCAATATGTGATCTCCGTGCTCTTCTGGAAGTAGAGGTATGTGCTTCATCTGTACATAAATATGATTAATAAAAACAACAATTCGTCTTTAGTCTTTAGAGCTAGGTTTTCTAATCTGGTTGGATTACAGATTAGCCTGCCTACTGTAAGATTTGTTATAACTATAAGTGAACAGGTTATTGGCGTTGCTGTAATTCGAGGAATCAAAACAGATCATCAGTTGGTTAAAGTATTTTTTTTTGTTTTTCTTCCATATTGAAGAATAAATTATAACATCTTCCTCTCCAAGGTTGATGTAGCACCTGGTTCCTGGTACGTATGACCTATCTAATTATTTAAATTTTTTAGCCTTGGACTCAGCGAGTTGTAGGCCCGACTCGCCGAGTAGAGCCGGGATATTGAGCACGTTTAAGTTGGCGACTCGGCGAGTCCACATTCCGGACACGGCGAGTCCCCCCTGACTGGATGAAACCCTAATTTCAAGGGTTTGCACCCTATTTAAATCAACCTTATGCACCCCAAGCCCGACTCCTTCACCCTCAGAGCACCCTATATTGACCTAACCCCCTTTTCTTGTGAGATTGAAGTGTTTTGGTGTGATTTCTTGAAGATCTTGGTGATTATCTCAGAGATTCCTTGAGGTATAACTCAGTTTCCTTCTGTTTTTATGCTTTAAGTTCCCTAGAGCACCATTAAAGTCCTTCTTGATCCATTTCCAAGCTTGGTTGTGGATTAGGGGTTGTAATAAGTTGATTAACCTCTAGATCTAGGCAGGTTTGAACTCCAAAAGCTCAGATCCATGGCCTTTATGGGAGTAAATCGCTTGAATGTCTTAGATCTACCATTTTAGCCTTTATTAAGCCTTAAATCCCCATCCTATGCATGTATACACATAAAGTTGGAAACTTTACGTGTAAAACCTACCCTAAGAGCCTAGATCTATGTATGGTATGAGCTGGATTCAAGCAGAACCGAGTATATAGTAATTGCATGTGAACGACTCGGCAAGTCGAGTCGCGAGTCCCCGAGATTTTCCCCTTTTCGTGTTTGTTGAGTGGAGTTGTGAGTCATGGGAGGACTCAGTGAGTTGGAAGCCAGACTCATCCATGGAGGGACTCGGCGAGTCAATGCCCTGACTCGGCAAGTCCAAGGCAATCTTCTTACCTCAAGAACAGACTCGGCGAGTTGTTCATACAACTCGGCGAGTCTCAGCATAAAGTGTTCATCGGATGAAGATGAACTCGACGAGTTGTTCATGCAACTCGGCGAGTAGGATGAAGGACTTTTGGACATCAGTTTAGAAGGAGAACTCGTCGAGTCAATGCCTAACTCGACGAGTAGAGTCGGGATTAAGGTCAATCAAATGGGTAGGGACTCAACAAGTTGGCAAGACAAATCGGTGAGTCGGGTCAACTGGAAGTTGACTTTGACTTGGACTTTGACCTGGTCAAGGGTAAAATGGTCATTTTACCCTAAGTACAACTAGCGGTGTTTGACTGAACGTTTTGTGGGAATTATAGCCGGAGGACTTCCGGAACAGCAGCAGCAACAGTAGACAGTCAGTTCTCGCTTAAATCAGCAGCTACTTCGAGGTGAGTTACCTTCCAGTAGCGGTGGGTCTACGGCCACAATGCCGGCCCACCAGTAGGAGTTGTATGTTAGATGATTGTCTCTGTGATATTCATCTAGAGTTGCTACTACCTGTGATATGTTTATGTGCTAGTATGATATGATGCTATGTGCTAGTGACAGTAGGGGAGATAGTCCCCAGATTACCGGTCAATAGGGCCGAAGGGGCGGTCATGCCCAACCATGCTAGATAGATTATGTGATATGTGTTATGTGGTAGTAGTAAGGGTGAAATAGTCCCCAGCATCCGGTCGAGAGGACCGAAGGGAGAGACCAGCACCCAGATATGCTAGTCAGTATCCGGTCGAGAGGACCGAAGGGGAGGCCAGCACCCAGATATGCTAGTCAATATCCGGTCGAGAGGACCAAAGGGGTAGGTCAGGCACCCAGATATGCCTGACAATATAAGTATGTTATGTGGTTATATGGTATGTGGTACAGTGGGGGAACTCACTAAGCTTCGTGCTTACGGTTTTCAGTTTTTGTTTCAGGTACTTCTTCAGTCAAGGGGAAGGAGCTGGCGCGGTAGCGGCTCATCACACACACGCTCTTTGTTTTCCGCACTACGAGTCATTCTGGGATTTGCACTCTGATATTATTATGTTTTACGTTTTGGTTTACGGTCACGAGACATGTTTTATTAAATGTTATGAGCACATGATATTTTGTTACAAACGTTTTGCAAATCACTTAATTAAAAATGAAAATTTTGACCCGTATTTTTGGGATGTTACAATTCAAAAACATATTACTGGATTAGTACTGCTTTACAAAAATTATAAGTGATTAACTTCTAAATCTAATGGAAGGAGGGGAAGCAAACGGTATTGTAATTGTTTCCCAATTTTGTTCTACATAATTGAAACTACAGTGTTGTTAATCATTACAGACTCCTACACACGCTTCCCTCTCTAATGTTGTTTGCTTCCCTCTCTAACACCGTATTCCTACTATCTGTACATATTCATATCAGGTATATGTTCATTTAATCTATCAATTCTGATTTTCTTTAATATTTGTACTTTCACATCCTTTTGCAACCATTGGTTTTCTACAACCATACTGAAGCATATGAAACTTTTGCTCAAATTACGATGCCATTGAAAATTGTATTTTTGCTATTGTCCTTGAATCCACGTACCTCAAGGTTTTGTAAGATGCACCATGTTTTGCTAACATGGACCATGTTTCCTAATGTGCATAATGTTTACCAAATCATGAATTTTCAAAAAGATTTATGTTTACTTGAATGCAGGCAATATCTACATTGCGAGTTTATATGAAATGATTAGAGACTATGGGCAGGCGGCTAGAGATCTTAGAAGATTCTTGTCTCTTCTCATATCTCAACTACACGAAAATTCAATTCTTAATCAATCCAATAAGCTAAGGTAAATGCATATTCAACCTTCTAACATTGAAGAACATTGCAAGAAGGAATTTCCATTATATATGTACCTTATACTTGAATACCGGAAAGTTGGCACTAAAACATCACCCTGATCGTAGCATCGCACTCCTCTTTTTTTTTTTTTTTTTTAAACTACCCAAATATCATTCCACCTTTTTTTTGAAAAAGATATCAATGATTACACGGGGTTGTTTTATCTGATATATAGATAATTTGCAGATTCCAGAAGGCAATGGTTCAGGATTTTTTTGGGATGAAGAAGGGCATATTGTCACCAATTACCATGGTAAGGACATACAATGTTTTCCTCTCTTTGAATTTTCATCAATGATTAATATGTTAAATATTATAATAAAAAATGATATGGTTATTTTATTTATTGATTTTATAATCTTTTGCTGTTCTAGAAACTCGCCAATTCGTCATGCTGAATAGTACCATATTCCTCCTATTAGGTTGTTACAAAAACATGATATGGTCAGTTTATTTATTCTACTTTTTTAAAAGTTTCATTCCAATTGTTAGTAAAATGGGCAATGTACTTTAAATTTTAGGGCAATATACTTTTAACTTTACCCATAACAGCAACATACTTGCATTTCTTTTATGTAAAGTTTTATATTTATCGCATAACAGCGACATACTTAGTTACTAATAAGGATATGTTTTGCTTTCCAGATAATATTTTGGTTTTGGTATGGTTTTACATTTATTAAATGTGTTTCCTGTTGTTTGTAGCTGAAGTTCTGTTGCAAAGTTACCTCAATAGCAGATAAACATATGTGTATGTCTTTTTTGTTTTTTACCATTCCAACTAATTAAAACCAGAAACTGTGACCTATAATCTTGATGCAATTTAGAACATTCAAATTAAATGTGTGGATGAACAAGCCATAAATTCAATCAAAATTGTTAATTTTAGAGTTTGTTCTTTTAAGATGTACCAGTTACATTATTCGTATTGTTATTATTAGTGATACTAGTATAAGATGGTTGTTTATGAAATTGCAGGAGTTTCCTGGACGGAGGAAGAACATATGACGTTTCTACTGGGGTAAAAGGAGCTGATGCAAGTTGATTGGTAAATTGGTCAAAAGATGATTTTTTTTTGTTTTTTCGCATCAATACTACTTGATCCATTACCGCAAATGTGTCTATTGTTGATTTGTAGGTATACGATTACTAATACTCAACTAATTTTTAGAAAATTGTATTGAAACATTGTCCATATTTTTATACAGTTTATGTTTCTTTTATAGGGTCTTCGTATTGGTCATAACCTAGCCTTAGCCATTGGTTTATTTAATATTCGAGAGGTAGGGTGTTGTTGCCGCACTTGCTATTTACTTTGCAACACAAAGGGGTCATTATATAATATCATACTACAACATATTTGTATATTTGTAAATGGGCGAAACGTAGACAATAGCAACATACTTTATTATAGCTACCAATTAGAAACAATGTACTATACTTCCACACAAAAGCGACACCTTCCGAACCCCGCAACGCGGAGATCACCTTTCTAGTTAAATATATTTGCGTTGTCTCTTTTTTACACAACTCACACACATATTATATATATTTACTTACGTACCTACGTATTTAATATGTGCACTACATATTTATTATATACATATATAAAAACACATATATAATTTAGTCTTTTACACACAACACACCACACGTTTCATATATATATATATATATATATATATATATATATATATATATATATATATATATATATATATATATATATATATATATATATATATCCGGTTTTTCCGGTTTTTTGGACCGGTCCAACCGGTTGGACCAATTGAACTATCACCGGTTCGATATCCGGTCTGGTTTTCAAAACATTGGTTACTACGGGTGTCCACATGAAATTTGTTGTATAATCTATTAAAAATTTTCCAAATTCAAGGGTGTCCATGGACACCTTTTACAACAACCTAGGCTATATATATATATATATATATATATATATATATATATATATATATATATATATATATATATATATATATATATATATATATATATCTTCATCTTCATATCCTAATAAAAGAATAGTTTTATTCTTCTTTTGACATGTGTCATCTTATTAAACCTCTTAATTAATGCATGTTTTATTCTTCTTTTGTCATGTGTCACCATATTATGTCTACTAATTAATACTTGCCACATGTCAACCTATTGATTATTATTTTAAATTTTAAATTTCCCACTCTATCTACATTAAATTAACAGCATTAAAATAAAATTAATACAAATTATAAAGTGATATAATTTCACATATTTATTTAAAATCAATAATTATAGTTTTATATAACTAAAAAATCTCCTAATTAATAATTTATTTAAAATAATTGATTAATAACTTTGAATTTTCACTAAAAAAACTTAATTAATTTTGTAACCGTGGTTCCCACGGGTTATAAACTAGTGTGTGTGTATATATATATATATATATATATATATATATATATATATATATATATATATATATATATATATATATATATATATATTATGTTAATGTATGACCATTTCTTATCCGTTTGATCGAAAAAAATGAAGAGTTGTGATCGTAGGGTACATGTTATTAACATGAGATATCATTACTAGATAATTACACTTAATTAATTGTAGGAGTAAATTAGTCAAATTGGTTAATAACTATTTGTAGCAAGTAAGAATATTATGGGATGCTATTTAAATTAAATTTCAAAAAAATAAAATTATATCTTTTACATTTTAATAACAACCGTATCTTTTATATTATTAGTAAAATTGTTTGAAGATTTTTTTAATGTTGCGTGCATTCTTTAAGAATATTGTATACTAAATTTTGCATATTGGAAATTCTTTAAGAATACCTTCATTATTTTGGTCTTTTTTTTATTATTGTGTTTCTATTCTTTTAGAATTTAACATTCTAAAAATTCTAAAAGAATACAAGATCATTAAAAAGATTTCATACGACCTAAATATTTTTGTAGAATAGGACTGCATATTTTCTAAATAATAAGAATTTGCATCAAAATAATAATCATTATAATTGCAAAATTGACACATTCTCCTGATAATTATACAAAAATTAATACAAATCAGAATATAATTTGTTGATGCGTTCTAAAAACTACAAATGCATGTTGAATAATATACATTCTAAAAGAATGAGGTTTCTTTATCACATGTGAAAGAATATATCAACAATAAAAAGGAAGAACCGAATCATCAACTTTTGTTTATCTTTTTCTTTATATATCCTAAGCATGACTCTAAAAAATTTAGAAACATCACAAAAGAATATGCATTCTTATAGAGTATCATAGAATGCTTTCTTAAATAATATCACTAACAATCATACCTTTTAATTATCGAATTGTAGGTCGTCCGGTTCAACTTCAAACAACTGCAAAATAGATTTGAAAATTTAATTGTCATGACATGAAAATAATGGCATGCTCTACAGTGCTTAATCATGATTGAAAAAGAAAGAAAGTAGATACTCTTAGAAAACGATGTTGCGGTTAAAAAAATCACAACAGTGGAACAATAAAACACATAAAAGGAATATTTTCATGTTTTGAACACAATAACCATTAAAGATTCAAACTTTAAAGCTTGATGAACAATAAAACACTTATCATTTTTCACTCATAGTCTCACTTTAGTAACTTCAGTATATGAACTATTATTGCAGTTATAGGTAAATTGTGGAAGTATTGGCTAGCATTACTAAAACTTACAATGGACAATGTTTTTAATCATGATCAATGGGGATGCGTGTAAAGAAATAAGTAGGGGAGAAGAAATACCAGTGAAGTTTATATCACAAGAATAACCATATATAATTGTGTCTTGTCAAGATGATCCTTGTCAGACATGGTTCTATTTACCCTTATTTTCAGAATCTGACAATTCGCATCTACTTATTCACCACCTACAATATCAATCACATAATTTTAACTTATAGAAATCTTGATATATTTTCTTCAACAAACCCCTGCATGAATGGTGATGCATCCAAAAAATGAAACAATATTTAAGAAGCTTATAGAGTTGTAAAGACATCATTGACAATTCTTGAAACTCTCAGAGATGACGTTTCCCACGTCGTCTTTACATCACTGCTTGGCCGAACAAAATTTCTTGGTCATAGAGTCAAAGAATCTCGGTCTTCGCCACAACCACGATGAAATTGCAGCAACGAGGGGGCATAGGAATCGAATTGTAGGGTTAAAGAAAAAGAGAGGTATATCGATGACGGTGATGGTATGGAGATTAATAAGGATTAATCCCAAAATTATGGATTTTGTTTATAATCTATTGATTAAGTTTCCAAAATTATAGGAATTAATTTTTATGATAATTGATTTAATTAACTAAATTACTATAATCTTATTATCAAATAATTGGACCACATTTAGTCCTACATTCACACAATAATTATAGGTTATACATGATCCTAACTCTCTCTCTCTCTCTCTCTCTCTCTCTCTCTATATATATATATATATATATATATATATATATATATATATATATATATATATATATATATATATATATATATATATGTTTGAGAGAGAGAGAGAGAGTTGACTTTTAAAGAGTAAATCATTATGATATTTTCCTAAGAACTAGAACATTTAGTAAATAGTAAGGCAAGATTTCATATTTAATGTCATAATTGGTGGATTCGATTAATTATAACTAAGATTCTTATCAATCTTTTCTAAAAAATCATGAACGTCCTATATAAACCCTTTAATTGTTATATTATTGAAAAAGAATAAAGCATTTTTTGAAAGAAAACTTGCAGACTAGAAGATGGCATCCATAAAATTTGTTTCGTGTCTTCTGGTTCTTATACTTGCTTCTTTTGTTTCAACTCATGCGCGTGAAAGTAAATTTCTTATTACGTTGCTTTTTTATGTATATGTTTTACAGACCATATATTTATTGTTAGACTATAATAATTTTTTCTTCTGTTTTATTAGATTTTTGCACAAAATTATGTTGCAATAAAATGAAAAGTTGCGATGAATTTTGCCAGAAGCGTGTGAGCAGGGCTTTGTCGATCAATCCTAATGGCTTTGCTGAAGGAATATGCAAACCAGACGCGGCTTGTTTTCTCGGTGGAGTATGTTGTTGTGTCGGATGAAACGAAAATATATTTTCCCCGACTTATAATGTCAAATCTGTTTTTTTTTTTGTGTGTGTGTTATTTTTTTCTTAAATAAAATTTATTAATAGTCCAAAATTTTTCACATCGCCGTCTTCTTATAGAAAAATCGACATTCATAATCACGTGACTATTAGCTTACTGAACAGCCCATTTCATCACTTTAACTTGTTGCTCTCCTTCACTGTGAAGGTATAGCTTTGAAATTTGCACCTTCAGTCCCAAGTTTTTTCTAACATGTTCCCACCCTAGCTTAAATTTTACTTCGAAAAAGGTCAAAAATATATAGTTAATAAAAACTATGTTTACCTGATTCATTTGATAGTTTCTACATTGTATTAGTTAAATAAATATTAAATGTACAATGCACCCTTTCCCTTTTGTGCCCAGCGAAAAACCAAGAACACTAACAACAATTACCTAGTTTTTGTACATTACTTTCAACTTTCTAATATTCATAATCTTTCAGCCCATAGATATACTCTTCATTATCATACCTACATGTAAAAATTTGAATATACCTCAAGAAATAGTTTATATAAATCAACTAAATAATTTATCAAAAATCACTACACATAATGTTTATATATTAGAGTAGAAAACGTTTAAACCAACAATCACTACACAAAAATAGATGTACAATTACAATTACTACAAAAAATAGTTGGAGATGTCCTTTTAGAGATTAACAACTGCAAGGTGTTCTCCTATGACCTAAATCAGAGCAAGAGAAATAGCAAATAAATATTTAAGTATTTTTCACACTTAGCCATGTTTTTTTTTTTTTTTTTTTTTGTAAAATGTTAGAACTCAATTAAAAGTCTAATTTCTCTTGCTTCTCTGTTAGCAGAAGCATGTAGACGTGGAAAGAGTCAAGTTGATCTATCAAGTTCATGAATTTCATCGAAGCTCCCTATCGTTAGACTAACTAAGTATACCCTATAGAAGACATAAAAAAGCAACCATCATATTTATAACTTGAAAACCAAAGTTATAAACATAGATACATACATGTAAGATCAAAATGCATATTTGCCTTCAAATTTTGCTAGATTGGTGGAAATTCCTATAGTGTTGCACCTCTAGCCTTGACATCAACTCACTGATGTAAGGAGGGGCAAAAATTGCCAAAATCATGAAGTCAGATATACACAGACAGTGTAATACTCACAATCAGATATATAGAAAGTGGCATACCTCTTTCCTAGCGCTGGTGAATTGTGCATAAATTGAGTGGTCCAAACTTCTCAATACATGCAAATTTCTCAATTTTATATCTTAGTGATATATAAAGAAAATCACCCACCACATAAGTAGCTTAAATACCAATAATAAAATTTCAACATCTGATGAAGGAAAATGTGACTTTATAATTCTTAGAATCAATAATATTGAACCATGCAAAAACAAAATTAGTTGTTAAGATGGGAAAAAAAGAAGGGTAAGTTAGAAAAAACTCATTATATATGAACCCTCTAATTTCTTTTTTCTCATTTTATCATACCATTTATGTGACCTTGCTTCCATTCCACCACTTGTACAACCAGTATCAACCTTTGTTATAAAATCCCCTCAACAGTTATCCCCTCAACAGTTACAACAACAATAAACATCAAACACAATTTTGTAAATCTTTTTTTGATATTAGTGTTATAACAATGAAGGAAATATCTCAATAAAAAAAAACAATGAAGGAAATGCATAAAAGTTTTACCTTTAAATATCTCTCCTGACCAACTGGGATGCTTGGCCTCATCACATATTAAAGTGTTCCCTAAAGGAAAAAGAGATGCATCATCCAATACTTGATCAAATGTTTTTATTGTCAAAGCAAAAAAAACTTACAAATTCCTGAATAAACATATAATTATGACTAAAGAAAGGAGATATATGATTAAAAGTTTATAAGAGGATATTAAATCACATTAAAGATAAGCATTACAGTTCTGCTAGAACTAGTGATGCTTGTGTGTGTTAATGTCTATAGAAAAACTACATTTGCTGATCCAAAACCCTTGAAAATTAATCATCAACGTGGGGGGATTAGAGCATAGGGTGCCACCTTTCCATAGTCTTTCAAGAACCTCATTGGATGTCCGCCAAAAATAAATATGAGATTATTATTGGAAAAATACAATGTATTAGTAAGAGATTTTAATAATGAATGGTTTTTTTTATTAAGCATCAATAAAAAGCTATGTGCTTTCACTTATATTGTAGTATGGTCACTTGAATAAGTTTGGAAAATCAACGAAGATCTGTCAATCTTTAAAATCTATAATCAATGAAACTAATCTTACAATTGATTTAGTTCATGTTCACGTTGCTACACCTCCTTTATATTTATATATTTATTTATTTTTAATCAATTGTCCTCTATGTAATTTTATATATTTCAAAAGTTTCCAGCTACATTTGTCAAACATTCATATAACAAATTAAAGCTACAGCTTCCCGCTACATGCTACCAGCTACCCGCTACTCGCTTTTAGCTAACAGCTACTTATGTCAGACACGCCCTAAATCACTAAATTTAAGCTACCAAATAACAAACAAAAAAAATAATGGAGAATTGAAGGCGATGATGAATTCGGTGTTTAGATATAAGTGGTTAGAGGGTGGCAGTGGGCGGTTGTAGGTGGTGATGACGATGATTTAGGGCTAGATGAATGTGCAGTGATGGATGGTGGTGAGGACGGTTGATACGGTGGCATGTTGTTGGGGGTGGATAAGGAGTGACGACTTAGATCTGCACCTGTAAAATCATACAAACGGAACATATGATGAAAACTCAAAAGCACAAAAACATAAGAAATCTCACCTTTATGATTTATGAACATTCATATAGCAGTAGAAACAGTGGTGGTGTTGTCAGTGGCGGCCGTGGGGGTGGTCCGAGTGTGCAATCGCACTAGGCCTCCAATCGTAAGGGGCCTCCGATTGATAATTTTCGTTAATATTATATTACTAAAGAAAGTTAGAAGAAAATAATAATAATAATTAATAAGTTAATTAAAATAGAATTGCATGTTACAAATCTCATTTATATTATAAACAATAAAAATTTTGTTTGATAAAATAATGGACTTTTTTTGTCTTTAGCGGTAAAAAATTTCCTTAATAATATTTTACAAAAAAGGTACGGGGCCTTAATTTATTTTTTGCACAGGGCCTCCAATATCTCAGGGTCGGGCCTGGGTGTTGTCATTAGGGGTCGATGTAGGTGAAGGCGAAAGGAGGTGGAGCAGAGGAGGAATGGGATGTGGGTGTGACAGTGGTGAATATGTCATGGTTATCTGATTTGAAGTGTCTCGGGGCCAAAAACACGTTGATGTTGGGACATAAACCACCTAGCAGATTATTGAGATTATCATCTCAATGGTTTTAGAGTTGATGCTTACTGAAAACAATCTGTCACTTGGTATTTAGATTGGAAGAGGTATTTATGGAAGAAAACTATGGGCGAGATAAAGGGGGTTAAAAATTTCAAAAAATGATAACATGAGAGAATTCAATTATATATGAACCATTGAAAATCTCTCAGGGTTGAGGGGCCCGGGACATGAGGGAAAACGTTGTTTCAAATTTGACAGATTCACTTTTGTTGGACGGGATAGGGAATGTGTTGTGGTCAAAAGCATCAAGATTTAAGGTTTAGGTTGACCAAATAAGATTCTTATTTTCTCAATGCATAAAATGGTTGTATATATAGCAATAAGCCTGGTACCTCTTAAAATTCGGTCTTGACTAAATTTGTATATTATATATATATATATATATATATATATATATATATATATATATATATATATATATATATATATATATATATATATACACACACACACACACACACACACACTAGCCGTTTACCCGCGCTAAGCGATGGTACGAATATATTTTTCAAAAATTAGTTTCTACTGACAAATTAGTTATTTTGCGCAAATAATTTACTAATCTAAACAATTATCAATAAGAGTTATGTTAGTGGAAACAAAATCAATAAAAATTAAAAATGAAAAGTTGGGATTATTAATCGTACAACACTTCTTTATGCACCACATATGATTTATAGACATCACTGTCGTTGAATTATTCGTCAGACTTCACTGACATTTTTGTATCAACACGTGATATCACTTTAGACAATGCCACATAAAGTTGGACATGCGAGAAAACAGATTCTGGAAGATAAACACCTACATTGGAATTGTTTGCCCCTGATCTTTATTAACTGTCATCGCGAAACCCAATCAAATTGGAAATTGTTTTCTCTTCGGCTTGAATGAAAACATGTCATCTTCAGACAGACATTGAGAAATACTTACCATCTTTCCAATATGTTGACCAACAATTATTTCAATATCAATAACATTATGCTGGAAACTTCTACATATCAATCAGGTGTCGTGACACAATTCATTTGATGGGTCTAGATTTTGTAACATTATTAGTAGGCATCCAACTTTTTGTCCTAGGTAATGAGGGGATAAACCACTAACACTGGGTGTGTTCAAGAATTCCACATGATAGATTAGTTAATAGTTTCATTCCAAATATTAGTTAATTTTTCCCAGATGACGGATACTTTACTTTCGACCTCTTTAGGCCACCTTTTTCTTGACTCAATTTTTTCGAACCGATTTCCACTAGTACAAAAATGGGTTATGGTCACACCAAAAAACTGTGACCGTATGCTTATAGCCTCACTTTTTTTTTCATTGGAAGTGTCACCGAAGGTCGTGCCATTTTAGGCACCATACGACCACTTTAAAATTTAGTGGCTATATCATATGAAAGCATGTGGCCGTAGTATAAAAGTGTGGCTATTGAGTACCAATATTTTTGGTGTAATCAAGCATTCACCGATGCAGGATGGTGTTATCAAACATTGTTATGTTAGGTGAATCCATCTTGGTGTGTTGTTTCTTTCTTGTGGAGCATATCAGGTCAGGTCCATCTTGGAAAGATATAAGGCTGGGAGGTATCATCACCGTGTGAGAAAACCGTGTGAGAAGGGAAGGAAGAAAGGCCACGTCATTATTTTAACCATTCCACAACCAACCCACTAGGTTGTGGAAATGGTGTTCACTAGTGAAGTGAGATAGATAGACACAATGAAATGCTCCACCAATCATAACTATCGTCTTCTTCCGTAGTGGGTATCACGCCACAACACACCTACTCCCCATTGGGGGTAGAGGTGCCACATAGGCACCACGAGTAGTCAAACTCAATCCATACCCCAAAGCCTAAGGGATACTGGGTAAGTTGCACATAGGACCTAACTAGTTTGGGTTAAACGTAGAGTCCTAGCTCTTAAGTCTTAAGGCACAACTTCATTCTTTGGCTCGACATGCAAGGTAGACTTCACATTTTTTGTCTTATTCTAATTAGTACATGTGGTAAGTTATTTAACTTCACATACAATTCAACTAAATGGAGTGGGCACTCATCTAGTTGATTAGCTTTATGTTCAGTGTAAAACAAATTTGATTTTATTTTTATATTCAACATGCTTATTATCTTATCAAACCTCTTTTGGTAGTAGGAATTGATATGTTAAATATAAGTTTTGATGGTGAATTAGCTCCTGATAGAATATTTGCTAGGGTTGGCGTGAAAGAGCTCAGAAAAATCATCCTTTTGAGAAGGTAACCACTTTTAGTTGCCACTTAGACCTTCATGTAGTTCTTTCATATATGGGTTGAAATCGCTCCCTTAGCTTAGATGTAAACTGTTAGATTGTTGTTGTAATTGAACTGGGCATGACTGGACAACAGGTCATTAGATTATTGGTTGTTATCAAACTCACTGCTTGAATGGATGCAAAGTAAGTTTTTTTTTTCTTTTTCTTATCTTTCTTGAAAGTGGATGGCGTCATATCTCCCCAAACTATAGATTTTTCTACAGGGTTGTGGTAAAATTGTGAAATCATAGAAGCTAAATGTAGTGTTCCATGTTAACCCAAGTTTTGAAAGGATCCAGTGATATAAAGGCTGTGATGCCCGCACACCAGTTTTTGTGTGGCGACCTATACCACGTCCCAACTTTAAGAATTCTGAGTGCATAACTGATGGTTTAGACCTCTTGTCTTATATTTCAATTACTCATTGTTTTCTGAAAGTCTTTATTGTTCTTATTTGTTATGTATATTTATTCACTTTCACAGTTTGTAGGCACCTCAAGTAAGCAATCATCAAGATACTCTGACTGCCACTCCACCACTTCTGACTGCTTCTGCACTACCTACAACCGCCAATACACCACCACTACCTATAGTGGCTGCCAACAAGGAAAATGAAGTGTTATTATGTCACCAAGTTTACACGACTTTGTATATTACACTATAATTTTTGTGTAATGATTTGTCTTTCTTTGTATACACAATATTTCTTTGTATAATGAAATATTGAATGTGATTTAGTTCTAATATTAGTATATTCATAAATATATATAGTTTTATAAAAATGTAACGTTTGTTGTGATTGTATGTCAAAATATATGTCAATTTTTTTTTAAATATATAAAAACTTACGACACACAACTTTATGTCATTTTTTTTTCTTTTAGCAGAGATATTGTAATCTATTATACAACTATATAGAACTTTGTAATTTTACTAGTACACAATGACCATTCTTGTAATTTCGTTTTAGACATTTTCTATTAGGGTAGCTTTTGTAAATCTTAAATTAAGTAGTGACCATTTCTGTAACTTTTATTTCTTGCTGCTACACATGAACATTTTATATAATTTGGTTTTACATATGGACCATTTATATGACCTTAGGTCATCCAAGAATAAATTTCAATATAGAGTAAAATACACGAATGGTCCTTATGGTTAGGGATAAGTTGCGTGTTTGGTTCCTAATTTATTTTTTTAATTCGGAAGGTCTCTATTGTTTGTTTTTGTTATGTGTTTGGTTACTACTGTTTGTTTTTGTTACACACTTGATCATTGTTTTTTTTAAAAGGACTTACTTAAATAGAGAAAAATGATGGGGTAGTTAAGATAAGGTAAGGGGGTGGGGTTGGGAGTGTGTTTATTTAAATAAATTAAAAAATCAAGGGCTAAGTAGTCTTTTTAGGTAAGACAAGAACCAAACGCGTAACAAAAACAAATAATAATGACCTTACAAGCTAAAAAAACAAGTTAGGGACCAAATGCATAAATTACCCTAAACCATAGGGACTATTCGTGTAATTTACTCTTCAATATAATATAAATATAATATAGAAAAGAGAAAATGTAAAGTTCAATCACCATTGTAGTGAAAAGTTTTGAGTTTGTTAAAAATTGACCTAAAATTATTTATAGTCACAGTTTTTTCTTTTATCATTAATATATATATATATATATATATATATATATATATATATATATATATATATATATATATATATATATTTTATTATTATTATTATTATTATTTGTTTATACACATAACAATTATAATGTAACCATAAACTACTAATAGTAATATCTTTTTAGTATTAGTATGACCATTGTTTACTTTTACACGTACATACAAACATAAACTGTCACTATAAAATAGTTATATACGTTTTTTAATTAAACCATGATCATAAATTAGTTATAGTTACATGTTCTTTTTTCTTTTATTATTAGCATTGCTATTTTTTTAATACACATAAACAATTAAAATGTGACCAACAACTACTAACCGTCATATTATTTTGTTTTACCATCGTGTTTACTTTGACACACAGAAAAACTTAAATCGTCATCATAAATTACTTATAGTCCAAAGTTTTCCCTTTAAACTGTGACCATAAATTATTTATAGTCACATTTTTTACCTTTTATTCTTAGTATTGTTTACTATTTGACACATATAAACAATTAAACTATGACCATAAACTACCAACAGTCACATATTTTTTGTTTTAGTATGAACATTGTTTACTTTTAGACACATGTAAAAACTTAATCAGTCACCATAAAATACTATATTCCTATGTTTTTTTTATTAAATCATGACCATAAATTACTTATAGCCAAATATTTTTTTCTTTTGCCATTAGCATTGTTTATTTTTTTTTCACATACATAAGCAATTAAACCGTGACCATCAACTACTAATAGTCTTACACACACACACACACACACACACACACACACACACACATATATATATATATATATATATATATATATATGTATATTTATATATATTTGTTTTAACATTACCATTGTTTACATTTAGACACACATATAAACTTAAACCGTGGGCATAAAATATTTATAGTTACTAGTTTTGCTTCTTTTAGTGACTAATAAACACTACTCTTTGGTCACACAAAATAATTTATATGACCATATATATTAGCCTTTAGCCACATCAAATTCATGTGGCTAATTAAACTTTATGATTTAGACACATAAACAATTGCTTCAAATAACCATATATGTGTCTATCATGTCAAATAAAAAGAATCACAAAAATATTCCAAAAATCAAAGAAATGTCATGGCAGTTGGTCACATTTAGCTACATTTTTCGATAGTGGCTAGTAAATGTCACATTTTTTTATTAGAGTGTCGCTAAAGGTTTTAAAATATTATACAATGGTCACATAAATCAATAAAAGGTGTATCTGAAGCTAGGCTAGAATTTTATTAATGACCTTTGGTCACTGAAACAAATGAAAGTGTGGCAGGTCTGTTTCAGGCAAAATGTGACCGTAGGTGATTTTTGTACTAGTGTTCGTTATAGACCAATATGGTTAAGCGATCTTTTTCGTTCGTTCCATAGTAATTCTCAATAGGTCGTGTCTACCGTCAACACATTTCTCTATAGTTCTCTCAAATTTGTCCGAACCGTTCGGTCCTGTACGGTCGGTCCGGACCAAATACTCACCCCTACTTTTGAGCATATTGCCACCTTTTCTTATATCCAATATTGTTAACGTAGAATGTTACATATAAAAAATACACATAAAAACTTGTTTTTGTTATATATACTTGTAGAATGAAAATTGGAATTGTTATGCTTAGATCAAGCTATTACTTTCATCGCATAATAAAAAGTATATCTTTATTATATCTATGCTTTCAAATGCATGTATTTTATAATCGTTCAGTTCTCTACAAAAGAAAATATCCATTCTTAATTTATTACAAAAACAATATAGAATTTATAAATATTGCAAGTACATAAACTCTCCTAAAGCAATCATATATTTTACAAAATCAAATGCCACAACGAATTTTATTAAGTCGAAACCAAGAGCTTCGAAATAACACATGTCAAACCACCAAAAAGGATACAATAATACATAACAAATAAAAATAACACTAAATAAATCTAAATATTAGTTTTACTTATTTTCTTAGCGACACTCCACACACACATAGATAGAGAGAAAAAAAAAATCTGATACAACATACATATACAAATCACACCTCATGAAACATCTTTACACACCTCGTGAATTGGAAAATACGTAGTAAAAATTATATACTAATTTTAGAGTTGGCATATAAAATATATACTTCATATTTACTTGATAGTCTTTTAAATGAAAAAGTAAAATATCATACAATACTCATACTTTAAGAAACAATTTCACCAAACACCTTTCCCAAACGTTTGTAAACCAAAATCCCTTTCCAATTACTTTTCTCGCAAACTTCCGCAAAATCCCTCAGAAAAACAGAACATCAAACATATCATTATTCAAGTAGTCAAAATCTAAAAATAAATTCACGTACTTATCACAATTCCATGTTTGTTTTCAAGAAAAGGTTGACACTCAAATCCAACGTGTCAGCCTCTACTTCCATTTCTAGCATCTCTTCATCATATGCTCGAATAAAGTTGTTGAATATACCAAACACTTGTAACACCGTATAATCATATAGAGATAAAGGCATGCAAAACACCTATTGTGAAAATCCTCATACTCATCTTCTTTTGTGTGACTTGAACTGATAGAGAATATATCAGATTTTCTTATCAAATTGTGAATCCAAAGGTAACCTAACAAACCATGACTGAATTTTGGCAATGCCTTAATAGCAAATTAAAAGCCACAACCAATACTTTTAACATGAGTACACAACCAACACAATAAAACCATAATCTTAACTATTTTTTTAGAATAAAATCTTCTTTGAGACATTTTAACAAACATATTGAAGACACTCATTTAAACTGAAAGAAAAGCTATAGCTTCAACAAATTCAGGGATTTGATCAGATACTCAAACTTCAAGCAGACCCCTATTAAGATATGATCAAATTCACCTTTGGAATTTAATAGAAGTCAAGGTTTTGTATCCATACCTGAATCAATATCACAATCCATGAGCAAAATTTTGATCCATATATTGGTTGCACCAACTGGAATAGGGACACAATCATCACCAATGCCGATCTTGGAGTAAAAAATGGGAAATTAGAAAGAAAGACATGAATGCATGTCAATGCAATGGGAATTAATAGAAAGCTTGATAGACCTAACCTTGTATGGACATCAACAAAAATTCTAGAATCAAAGTTAATTTTCGTATTGATCTTGGTAGAAAATCTAGAATAAAAATATGAAACTCAAAAATTTAATAACAAAAATATACAATTGATGAATAAATGAAATCAAGAAAGAACAGGCTTGTATTGATATCACTGATTAGTCATCATGGTTAATTAAAATCCTAAAAACAAAATCTTTCAAACAAAAAAAATTCCAAAATAGAAATAGAAACGCAACAACAATGAATAGGCGGTGAGTTTTGATATCTTTTACCTGGGTTGGAAGATGTAGGTTGAAGTTGTTGCATTGATGAAGAAAGCTTAAATAGGAGCTTAGAGGCCCTTTTAGAGTTTCAGATAAGCAAATGTGAAGAACAACCTGGGAAAATAAGCCATTGTTCGATCTGTGAAATCCAAAATCATAGAGATTTGGTTCTATTTTTGAGACACCCACAGATATAAAGAGAGAGAAAGAGGAATCGGGGTATTTTACCTCTTATGAGTAAAGATAGAGTATGAGGGGTTTATATGAATAATGAACAGATAGCCGAGATATAGGGAAATCCTGATATACGGGAAGGAGCCCACTCAAAACAATAACCCCTGGTGGTAGCAGAGAATGTGACTTCATCTAGGGTTTATGGTGATTTTTTTACAGAAGATGAGGGATGGCAGCGTGGTGATGGATTTTAGATTTTTTTTAGAGAGAGATGGTGATGGTGAGTGGTCGAAGGTAACACCATGTTGACAGAACTAAGAGAGGAGATGTCATATAGAATGTATCTTTGTTGATCGATTCAATTGGCTGAATAATATGAAAAAATACCGATTCAATTTTGACTGATTTATGTTTTTGAAGAGTTTGTTTAACGATGATCCATTTAAGAGACGCCCATAGTTTTGACCTTTTGACTTTTATTGACTACATAAGATTTCAGTGCATAAACTAATTGTAAATATCGCAATATGGTTTGTATGACCTGAAATTCAACATTTGACCAAATATACTTTATAAGGCATAATATATATATATATATATATATATATATATATATATATATATATATATATATATATATATATATGGGTAAAGTGAATATATGACTGTCATGTATATATTATTAGGTATAGAACTTCCAATACTACGTCATTTTGACGATTTAAATACAAATATTTAATTTTAAATGTAATATATTTCCCATTCTATTGGTTATCTCCAATTCTATTGATTTTCCTCAATAATTTATTTCAAATGATTACTCTAACATTGACTTTGCAGCTTTATCATAATCTTTTTTTCAATTCCATCTTAAACTGACATGAACAATTTTGTGTTCATAAATATTGACATTGTATATATAAGAAAAAGAAAGAAACATATATTAATCAACGTGACGATGGAAATTATTGTACCAATTGTCGACAGGAAAGATATGCATTATCTTTTATTAAAGGGAATCGACCAAAATTAACCTACTTGAGAAATTTGACGTAAATTATGGAAATTATAATACGCATCAAATTTAAAAATGTTTTAAACCAAATTTTAGTTAAAACTATGTAGTTTTAGTAGGTTCTATATGTAATCTTACATACAACACAGCCACATATTCACTAACCCCTATATATATATATATATATATATATATATATATATATATATATATATATATATATATATATATATATATATATATATATATATATATATATATATATATATATATATATATGGAAAAGTTCAATAGAGAACCATTGTTAATCAAGGAACCAATTTAAAGCATCGGAATTTAAAACGATCAATGGAAAAATGAATGGTTATAGACTTTTACAATGCATGCAAATGCACCGGATTATAACAAAAATCACTTCCTTTTTGCAGTGTCAAACAGAGGAGGTCAGGACTCCAGCAGGCGACATTGCGGGGACGTTATATGTTGCTCTCTTCATGGTTTTATCAGTATGAAGGGTTATATGCCATTTGCATACCATGAATCGTTAGTGGGTTAGTAAGGGGTCGTGTCTTGTATAAGCGAGTTTCCCTGTATCGATAGGGTATAGCGGTTCCACCATCTGTTCTAGTACAATCAACGGTGGCCTATGGAAGAACTTCTAAGTTCTAGCATTACCGTTGCTAGGAAAGGAGTGGTAATAGAAAGATACTTGTGTTAGTCGCATGGGTTGTGTTCGGTTAGAGTTCAATGGTTCTGTGAGAAGGGAAGCTGGAGGGAGGATTCGTCAGCCAGGGTAAAGATTTACGGTTTTAGTTACCAGCATGGGAACTCAAGGAGTTGGTATAGTATCATGAGAAGTGGATTGAGGTATCAGACTAGACCAAACTTCAAGGGCACACTTCAAGATTCCATAGGGTGGGCGATCTTAGGATTTGAATGGTAATTGATCGCTAGCATTGGTAAGCACAGGTTGTCAACAATGGATTATTAGAAAGTAAGAAGGATTGGGAATCCTTTAATTCTTAAGTGTCATGAAGACTTAGTTAAATCTAAGTAGGGGATAATCGATCAGGTATTCAGGAGCAGAAATAGGTGTGAAACTAGGATGAGTTTCGCATCCCCGTCAGGGAGGAAGGTGGTCGAGAGGCCGTCTAAGTTGAGGATTGTGTGAGTTCGGAGTTCAGAAAACGTTCCTACATTTGGTCCACTCTTTTCCTTGACATCGGATAGCAGGATTCGAGGACCAGGCTAGAGGTCTAGTTAGGAATCGAGTTTAGTTGAGTGTGTTTGATTAGGTGTCTAAGTTCATAACTATTTCTAGAATGTACTTAACCCGATTAGCATGCTTCATTTGGGTTGCATGGCATCATGCATTTGGATAGACTAAAATGAGAGAAATAACACTTAAGGTTATTAATATATTATAAGTTCTAATATATCAATAATATTATTTAATTAGCATTGATCAAGAATTAATTTGGAATTAATTAAGTGATCAAAAGGAGACTAATTAAATATATGGGTTGATTGTGTAAATCATCCATACTTATATAGTGGGCTAATGCTTCATGAATTATCAAGTTGGGCTAAAACCCAAAGGATGCTCCATGGATGCTCCATGGTGTTTATAGAACCCATGGGTCATGGAAATGAAAAGTCATGACAATTAGGGTTTACATGGTGTAACCCTAATTCTAACACACTATATAAGCTTCATGTTCTTCACCAAAATCGGCCACTAAGATATACAAGTGAGGGCTAGCCGATTTCTAAGTGTTCTTCATTTCTCTCTAAGTTATTCCAAATGCATTTGGTGTTGTGTGAGACATTTGAGGCATCACACTTGAGGTGCTAGGCTCACAAGGTTCTCAAGGAATTCAAGCAACTAAAGGTATGTATTTCTTACTATCTTTTATGTTTAAAAGTTCCCCATGTATGCTAGATAGGTTATGAACCTTTGAAAAACAAATTTGCATGTATCATAGATAAAACATAGATCCAATGTTTCTAGGGTTGCATGTACACCATAGGAGTGTTAGAATGTTCAAAACACTTCAGTGGTATCAGAGCCTAGACTTGTTTATTTGATACTTGATGCAAAATTGTGAAAAAAAACTCAGTTTTTCTGCACTCTGCAGCATGAACTCGCTGAGTCCATGGGGGTACTCGACGAGTCCATGAGTAAACTCATCCTACTCGTCGACTAGGTTCATGCACTCGACGAGTAGGAGCCACAGAATGCAGTTTTTCGAGTTTTGCTGCTGGAAATGGACTAGAAACATTACCCTAAACTATTTTGGTGTTATAAAACTTATTTTAGATGGTGTAATGGTTATGCTAATCCATTTTCAATAGCTATTATCAAAATTTCAAGTTTTATATGGTTAATTTTATGATTCTTGAAATTGTTGATATGCATGTTCATGAACTTATGAGTTTAGAAGATCATAGGAATTATTTGTAACTTACTTGTTAGTTTTGAAGGGTCTAATTAGTGGTTTGGTCTAGGCTTTCTATGTAATAGGTTCTGTTGAGTCAATTTATAGCTTTTGGTAGGTTGCATGTTGTTTACGGCCCAACAATGAGTTTACGGCCGTAAGCCTGTTTATGGCCGTAAACCCAAGGCCGGCCCAGGTCCAATATTTATAGAGGTGTGCTAGGTCTTTTGTCAGTTGTTGATGCCTCAGAGTTCACGACTCCTTTCACCACAAGTTGTACCAGACGTTATTCCTAATAGAAAAGCGTGTGCAAGCTTGTGTTCATTCTTAATTGTACTTGTTCTTATTGTTAATTGATTGTGTTTGCTATTTGATCACTGGTAAGATCCGTTTTAGGACCTTACAATTGGTATCCGAGTAAGACCGGTGTTAAAGGCATCCTACAATCGAATTTTTGACCGTGTTCTTATTTGTTTGTGACTGAAGTTGGTGTTTGCTGCGAAAGGGTTTCAAGCCTCATTCAAAAACTGCATTTTTATCGAGTTTTTGGGAGATTACGGCCCTAGCTTACGGCTGTAAACTTAGATTACGGCCGCAAACTCCAATCAGTTCTTGAACCGTAAACTTGGTTCTTGGGCCGTGAATAAGGATTTTTCTTCAACCAGAAACTTGGATTCTTGGACCGTGAACTTAGACCGTAAACTCTTTACGACCGTAAACTTCGTACCATGAACAGAGTTTACGGCCACAAACTCTTCCTTGACCGTGAACATTGTTTACGGTCGCAAACCCTTATTTGACCGTGAACTTGTGTCTGACTGGAAACTTAATTTATTCTTAAATAATTTAATTTCTTTTTAATATTAATTTAATATTAATGGATTCACATAGTCAAACACACCACCACGAGCTGGACTATGTAATGGGCACAACCACTCGAATTCCAAGACTGTTGTCCGCTGAAGGCTTCCTTGAATGGAAGTACAGGATTGAAAAGTACATCAAGATGAAGGACTTCAAAATATGGAGAAGCATCATAAAAGACCCTGTCAGAATAACCACCACTGTTGCAGGGAAAGTGGTTGACAAGAAGATTGAAAATTACATAGATGAAGACTTTGAGAAGGTCGAAGAGCAAGAAAGGGATTTGGCCACTCTAACCATGGCCCTATCCCCGGACATAGCTCAAGGTTTTAGGGAGTACACTTCTGCTAAGGCTTTGTGGGAAGCCCTAATCGAGGTTTATGAAGGGAATGAAGATATGAAGGAGAGTCGCCAAGATATGTTGCGACAACGGTTCAACATGTTCAACTACGTTCCTGGAGAAACTCTTGAAGCACAGCTGTAGCAGTTCAAATCTCTTACCACTGAAATGACTGTAGCCGGGATCTTTTACACCAAGTCTGAGATAAACAAGAAGCTATTGAATGCTCTTCCAAAGTCTTGGGACATGAATGTAGCTGTTATAAAGAAGACTAAGGATCTAAGTCGGCTCTCTCTTGCTGAAGTGATGGCAGTCATCAAGACCTGTGATATTGATGACAAGCAACGGGAGATAAACCATGTGAATTCATACTCAAGTGCAAACCTTGGGATCTCTTCTAACAATGCTCTTTCATCTCTCAATTTTTCTTCTGCAGGTCAATCCTTTGCTGCTCAGCAAGCTCAAGTTCAATCTTTTTCCACTCCATCAACTTCTTCTCTTCCTGCTGCATCAGCCATGTCTCTCTCTCAGAACCAATCGTTCGTGGCTGCTCAAGCTGCTTCTTCCTCCAATGTGGCTTCCTCTTCAAAAGGAAAGGAGGGTGATGAAAATCTCGCTCTTGCTATATGGCTTGTCAACTGCTACAATGCACTTGTAGCTGGAGATCTTCCGCCCCAATTGTCATTTGCCGATCTCGATCAGATTCACCCTGAAGATGTAGAAGAGATGGATATCACATGGCAATTTTCAGGGCGAAACAGTTTGCCAAGAAGACCAGAAAGAAAAACTGGGGGATGAGTGCTGACAAGAAGGTTGGGTTCAGCAAGGGAAAGTTGTGTTGTTTCAACTGCCACGAGCCAGGGCATTTTGCTCGTGAGTGTCCACATTCGGATAGAAGATTGAATAATGACCGAACAATGGTTGCAGTTGGGAACAATCGAAGCGGTGCTCAGGTCAACAGCGAGAAGGCCATGGTTGCACAATCATTTGACTGGGAAGATCAGATGCAGGCCCTGAACATATCTGGACCTGAAAATGCCCATTTGGCACAGGTTGGTGATGATGCTCCGGCAGAAATTGTTGCAACTGGAGATCAAATGATGGAGCTGCAGTTTGCATTGATGGTATCTTCTTCTCATGAACCAAATAAAAACGAGGTAAGTCTACCCTCATGCTCTCAAGCTTGTATTGATTATGTTAAAATTCTTCATGAGGAAATTGAGACACTAAGTAGAGAAGTAGAGAACCTTACAATTCTTCGTGAACATAAGGACTTACTCAAAAGGGAAGTAAAGGATCCTAGGTATGAAGGTTACCAACTTAGAAAGGGACAAAAACCTCTTAAGGCCCAGTTAGAATCCAAAATAAAGGACTTTAGGAGACTTCAGGAAGACTATAGTAATAAATGCGAAAATTATGACTACATAAAGAAACAGAACGCTGAACTAGTGGCTGGAATTAAATCATTAAAGGGCAAATTTGAAACTGCTGATTTTGATTTCAGAAAATATGATGTATCAAGTGAGGTAGTTGCCAATATGATAGACCACTGCATGCAATTTAAACGAAATCAGTCAAAGGGTCTAGGGTATAATCAAGTGCCTCCTGCTTTCAATCGTTCATATCAGTTTCAATCCTTGTCCAAAGAAGAGATTGCCAATGAACCATTCATGGTTTATGGCAAACCATATGGTTTTGTTTCGGGAGGATTTATTAATGTTGAAAGTACTAAAATTTCTACTTCTCCTGCAGATCAATCCATGAATCAGTCAAAGCACAAAGTTAAAGGATCCGTTTCTGAAAATAAAACTGAATCTGAACCTGAAGTTTTCGTTTTAAATAAAGACAATAATTTTTCTGATGTTGCAAGTGACAATGTTTTTTTGATGTTTCTACATTTTCTGATACTGTTTTGAATGGTTTTAAAGTGTCTTATACTGTTTTTAATGATGTGGTTTGCAATTCTAGTGTTTGTGATGATAATAATAATAAAAAACCACCAGTTTCACAAGTTTCTCCATCTAATGCACCCTCACTTGTCTCATAACCTAATTCTTGTTCTTGTTCATGTGAGAGAAGCAAGGGTGTTGTTGGAAAACAAATCTGAACAATGTAGTACAAGTTTTAACAATAACAAACATATTTGTTTCAATTGTGGTATTGGTGGTCATATAGCTAGGAATTGTCCTGATCGTATGTTTGTACATTTTGAGTCTCCAAGAAGAGAGAACGAATTCAGAGGAAGGTCTTTAACTAGAAAGTCCTCTAGAAATTGTTCTCGGAATGATGATTGGAAGGATGATCGGAGTAGAAAACGAGTTGTTTTTCAAAAGCATAAAAAGGTTTTTCATAACAAAGTCCCAAGCAGTTTGCCAAAACCGAATATGGCCAAGCCAAGGTCGGTTTTGTCAAGAAGCAGCAATGGGTCTTCAACCAATTCTGGTGGAAAACCCAAGTGCCTCAAAGAAACTGATAAAAATCTGTTTTCAAAATCACCCGGGACTGTTAGAAAACCCAATTATCAATGGTTGCCCAAATTATCCTCCAATTCATCATCTGTATCCTCTAAAAATTCATTAAATGATGATAGATCTGAAAAGGCATCGGGTCAACCCAGGAAAATAATGACCTGGGTTCCCAAATCTAAATAAACTCGCACATTTTGCAGGGACAGTTAAGGGGGAATGTCGTCGGACCTTGGTTCGTCGACAGCGGCTGCTCCCGGCATATGACAAGAGATATCGCCCAACTGCACAACATTCAATCTTTTGATGGGGGATATATCTCTTTTGCGGGTGGAGAAGGTGGAAAAATCACTCAAAGAGGAACCATCACAAATGGGGTGTTAAGTTTCAAGAATGTCAACTTTGCTCCCGAATTAAAGCACAGTTTGTTGAGTGTGTCTCAGATATGCGACAAAGGCTATTCTACACATTTCACCGAAAAGGGAATGTATGATTCTCAAGCCAGGCTTTGTCATCCCATAAGAGTGGATTCTTGTGAAATCTAAAAGGGATGGGAATGCTTACATCATAGATATGAATAGCAATCTTCCAGAACAAGTTACGTGCCTCTTTTCAAAGATCTCCGAACAAAATGCAATGTTATGGCGTCGAAGACTCGGTCATGCTAACGACAAGAACTTTAATCGTCTTGCAAAGATTGAGATGATTTGTGCTTTGCCTGTCAAGGACTTTATCACGTTTGATAAGTGTGTGTCATGTGCCCAAGGTAAGCATCACAGAAAACCACACCTGCCAAAACAGGTCAACTCAATTAGTCAGGTGCTTCAGTTGCTACATATGGATCTGTTTAGACCAGTAAACGTTCCCAGCATTAACAGAAATTCCTATTGTCTGGTTGTGATTGATGATTTCTCTTGTTTTACGTGGGTTTTCTTTCTATCCAACAAAGCTGGAGTTGTTGGTCTAATTAAGAAATTCATTGTATTGATTGAGAACCAAACTAACAACCAGGTGAAGGCGCTTCGTACCGACAACAGAACAGAGTTCAAAAATTTTGTACTCGATCATTTTTGCACAGAAAAGGGTATTATGCGTCAATACAGCTCCGCTCACACACCCCAACAAAATGGTGTTGCTGAGAGGAGAAACAGAACTTTAAAAGATGCTGCAAGGACAATGTTGTGTGACTCCAAACTACCAGTTTTCTTTTGGGCCGAGGTGATAAACACTACTTGCTACATTCATAATTATGTGTTGATCAACAAAGCTCAAATGAAGACCCCGTATGAGATTCTATATGGTCACAAGCGTTCAGTCAGTCATTTTCGTGTATTTGGCTGCCCTTGCATCCTTCTTCACTTAGAGACCAACCCGAAGTTTAATGCCAAAGCCGATGATTGTTACTTCATAAGGTATGATGCTCGCACCGCTTATAGGGTCTACAATAAGAAGACAAAGGAGGTTGTAGAATCTTATGACATGCGCTGGTTGGAAGAAAATGAGACGGATGCTCGATTAGGTCCGGATTTGTTGTTTGACTACACATCTTTGTTTAAATCCATAAATGTGTTTTTAGGTAGCTCATCTGGATCTGTCTCTGGTTTGAAGAATGTTTCTGAAGACGAAGACGAAGAAGTTGTCTACAGACCTCCAACGGTATCCTCTTCACAACCTAAGGGGAGACTCCTGCTTCACCTGAGGGGGAGTCCTTCGCTTCACCTGAGGGGGAGTCATCTGTACATCCTGATAGTCCGAAATCTCCAATTCAGAATGATACTCCTGATGCTGAAACTACGCCACTCACTCCTATAGAAAGAGAGTTCATGTCTAAAGATGCTTCTGCTACTACTTCAACTTTTATGGAGCTACTCTTTCCTGAAGATTTTTCAAATGAGTTTGTGGCAGAGTCGTCTGGCGCGGCTCAATCAGCAAATGAAGGAGGTGTCAATATTCACAATCTTCCTGTCTCGCTTAATGATATCAGCCAGGAAATATCCTCAAGGATTCAACGTGATCATCCGATCGACAACATCATTAGTCAGCTGGGCGACGGCGTTAAAACCAGAAGTCAGAGTGGAGATGTAAATACTTGTCTTTACTCTTGCTTTATTTCTCAAATAGAGCCTAAGAATGTTGAAATGGATTTGAATGAGCCTAGCTAGGTAGATGCAATGCATGAAGAATTACATCAATTTGAGAAACTCGGGGTTTGGAAGTTGGTTGAGTTGCCAAAGGGCAAAAAGTCTCTTTACACATGATGGGTCTATCGAAACAAGCAGGATGATTCAGGGGTTATAGTGCGAAATAAAGCTAGATTGGTGGTTCGCGGGTTTCGACAAGTCGATGGTCTTGATTACACTGAAGTTTATGCTCCAGTGGCTCGCTTGGAGGTTATCCGTATCTTCCTTGCATATGCCTCTTACATGAACTTCACCGTTTACCAAATGGACGTCAAGACTGCGTTCTTGTATGGCAAGGTGAAGGAAGAAATCTACGTTGATCAACCCCCTGGGTTCGTTGACTCAAAATTTCCTAATCGTGTCTACAAGTTGGACAAAGCATTGTATGGGTTACATCAAGCTCCTCGAGCGTGGTATGCGACTCTAACAAAGCATTTGCTCGAGCATGGATACTCTCGTGGCACTATCAATCAAACTTTGTTTATCAAGCATGTCGGTAATGATCAGATTCTGGTTCAAATCTATGTTGACGACATTATCTTTGGGTCGACTAGTCCACAGCTTTGTAAGGAGTTTGAAGGTGTTATGAAAAAGAGGTTCGAAATGAGTTCATTGGGGGAAATGACCATGTTTTTGGGGCTTCAAGTCAAACAAAATTCAACCGGAATCCTGCTACATCAAGCCAAGTATGTGGAGGATATTCTTGAGAAGTTCGGGTTTCACGACGCTAAATCTGCATCGACACTAGTGGCTGAAAGACCTCTTCTGACTCCAGATCCTGATGGTGAATCCGTAGATCAGACACACTACAGATCAATGATCAGATCACTGATGTATATTACTGCAAGCCGACCTGACATCATGTTTGCAGTTTGTCAATGCGCACGTTATCAGGTTAATCCTAAACTTTCACATCTTATTGCTGTCAAAAGAATTTTTCGGTATATCAAAGGCAGCCCAAAATTGGGTCTTTGGTATCCGAAGAATTCTGAATTTGATTTATATGCTTTTGCTGACAGTAATTATGGAGGCTGTGAGCTTGACAGAAATCTACTTCAGGAGGGTGTTAATATCTTGGTGACATACTTGTGTCATGGCAGTGCAAGAAGCAACACATTGTCTCAACCTCAACAGCGGAGGCGGAATACGTTGCTACATCTACATGTTGTTCTCAAGTTATCTGGATCCAAAATCAGCTGTTGGACTATGGTTTGAATTACTTAGAAACCCCCATTTACTGTGATAATGAGGCCGCAATTCAAATTGCCAAAAATCTAGTCCAACATTCTAAAACCAAGCACATCGATATTAAAATTCATTTCATAAGCGACTGTTATGAACGTTCACTAATCCGGCTGGAACAGGTTCCCACTGCTAATAATGTGGCGGATCTGTTCACTAAGCCTTCTAACAAAGCTCGTTTCGATGTGCTTGTGAGATTTCTGAAAATGATTCGTTTTGAGGATTAAGTTTTTCTATTTTTATTTTATTTTATTTTCTTCATTCTTCAAAAAAAATTTAAAATATATTTTTGTTTCTGTAGGTAGGTTAATTTAAATTTGCACATTTTATTTTCTTTTACTTTTATTCTCACCCATGCACAAATTTAGGGGGAGAAATAATCAAAAATCCAAAGACAATAAAAATTTTAAAAAATCCAAGAACAATAAAAATCCAGAAAATTAAAAATATTGCTGATAGTTTTGTTTGCAGGTGTTGTGACGGGAAATGAAATTAGCAAGTGATAACGGGCAATTTGAATCTGCGTAACGTACCTAAGTTGAATTGTCAACGCTTTGTGCTCGATGTGCTGGTAGGCACGAAAGATTTTAAATGGACTTGACTAGGAGGAGTTAAAACTTAAGGAATTCAAGGACTTGACTAACATTGACCTAGCTAGATCCGTTTAGCCTGACAATACAGTGCTCGGATAGGTTTAGCAGGGAGATATACATGAGAATCTACCGGTCACATTAAAAGAACCCGTATCTAGAACTGTGGAGTCACTTTTCCTCGATGTGCAGATCCTATCCTTAATTCCGGCTTTGATGGGGTGACTGGGGAATTTCGATAAACTAGGTTTGTAGAAGGTTATTTTCTTTATTTCTGTCTGTTAGTCATATGTTGCCTCCTCTGCGTGATCGAGAGATCCGACCTGGACTGTAACATATGCAATTCTATCTCTCTGCATCTTCTATCTATGCAATTCTTTCTATCTGTTAGCCATATACTGTCTCCTCTGCGTGACTCATAATTCGACGTGGTACACAGTATATGCAACATTCTCTTCTCAATCCCTGTAAAAATCCAGTTAGTCATATGTTTCATCCTCTGTGTGATTGGAAGAGATCCGACCTGGATATACAGCATATGCATTCTAGATCTATCTTCTCTCTTAATAATTGTCTCCTCATCCGGTGTAAGGAGTATTCTTGAAGTCCTTGATGGATGGAGCATATCAGGAAGCGGGAAACACGTTCTAGTACAACTAAAATTGAACACATACAGATTGTCTGTAGATCTCGCTGCTCAATTTAGGTGGACAACAATATCCCTAGTTGTTGTCAGCTAAATGGTCCCTAAGAAATTTACTTAAGAATAAGGGCTAAAAATGTCATGTTATTGGTAAATCGTCCAAAATTATGTCACAAATGTTTTGTGTTTAAGTGGACCACAATATTGGCGATCGATCAGACGAAGACGTAAAAATAAGGGTACCGACAAGTGGAATAGGGCTGTCCAACAACTTTGATCCCAGTGTCACAAATTTATTCTCAGTAATTAAATTTTTTAAGTTGTATATTTCATTTGGTGTTATTTTTATTTATTTTTATTTTTTAATTTTAATTTTATTTTTTATTTTTATTTAATTAACTGTTAAAATCTAATAATTAAATTTTGCAGATTAATTTTATTTTGTTTTATTTTTAATTTTAGTTATAATTTTAATCCTCAAAAAGGTTTGTTTTTGAAATCTTTGAAAAACTTGGACTGTGTTTTAGACTGTGTGATCAACAGGTAAATAGTTCTAGGGTATTTAAAGAGTTTACAGCCGGAATCATTCTCATTTCTCTGATTCCAGCCGCAAACACTCCCCATCTCTCTCTCTCTTCGAAATTTTTTTTGTATGTTTTAGTGAAATTGCTTCGATAGCTTCAAAGGTACCATGATTCCGACCATGAATATGTATTTCTTTCAGTGATTAACCGTGTTTTGAGCCTGAAATCGACGAAAAAAAATGTGTCAGAGTTTACGACCCAAGCTTACGGCTGTAAGGAGTTTACGACCGTAAACTCAGTTTGCGGTAACGAGTTTACGGCCGTAAATTTCTGTTGACCGTAAACCAGTCGTTAACCGTAAACTACCCACTGATCATGAAATTTAATTTTTGATTAATTAATAATTCACTTTTGGGATCAAAATTAAATCATTTAAAACATTATTTGATTAAGTTTCTCTCTTGTCTTACTTGGTGTGTTTTAGTGCAGATAAAATGGTAGCTTTAAAATTTGCAGATATGCACAATCTGGCTATGGTTCTCGCTGATCCTCCGCTGGCCCGTGGGGACTTCAAATCGATGATTCATGGATTACGAGAATGCTGTCTGGCCTCTGCCATCACTATGAACACGGTTGTCTACCAGAAATTCATTTGGGAATTCTGGCAGACTGCCAAAATGACAAGGGACGATAATGGAGTTGTCACTGTGACTGTGATCGTTCAAGGATGCAAGATTGTTATCGATGAGACCTTTGTGAGAGAGACGCTGCTAATCAACGACCTCCCGACTTTTCCCACGGAGATTGGTATTGATGATGCTCAAATAATATTAAGGAAGATGGGTTACGAGGGTGATTCTCCACCAACAGTGAAGAAACTTCTGCCGCTCTATTGGAGAGATTTCTAGCCCACGTGTTTGTGAGTTGCATCTCCGGCAGAAGGTCCGGTGCTGATGAGATATCCTTGAGAAACACTGGCGCTATTGTTTCTCTCGCTGCGGGGATCGGCTTCAACTTCTCTAGGTTTATCCTGGACGAGTTTGCGGTCAACATTAATGCCACTACTCGGGATACTTTCCTAATGTACCTTCGGTTCGTTCAGGTCTTCACCAATAAGCAGTTTCCGAATTTGGTAAAGGATGGAGAAACACTCGATATGAAGTCTTTGGGCCCTCACACCATTGGGCTCATTAAACAAAACCACAAGGGGAAGGTGGTCTTTCAGGGGTTGTATCCATTGGTCAAGTTCGGACGATTTGCTGAACCGAACGAAACCACCAAGTCACATGGATCTTCGGACAAGATTTCATCGGAACACACTTCGTCGGAAAAAGTGATCTCAGAAGGAGATGTGATCACCATGTCGGATCAAGAAGGAGAAGAGACTGCTGCTCCTGCTGTGTCAGTTGCAGAGGAGCATGACCTTCAAAATGTTCAAGTTGAAGGAGATTACAATGAAGGGTCTTCTAAGAACACTGTTGAGCCTAATCAACTTGAAGACCTCGATCTCATAGGTTTCAACAGAGATGAGATTCCAAATAATTTTGGAACTAATGACAATTTTCTGTCAGACGTCAACCTCAACTCGCTTCTAGATAATCTCAGTGATGTTACTCACACGGCAACGGAGATTAGGGATTCGGAAGACGCTCTCGAATCAACCCCTATTACCACAAAACAAGTGGCTATCTCTTCAACTCCAATGGTGACAGTGTCAGGGATTCCTCCCCTTGGCATTGCTTCACCTACATCCGAGCCACTTCAAGGTGATTTCTCAATAGACCAGACTTCACAGCCTCCATCCAAAAGAAGACGACAAGATCCTAGGTTCGGGCATCTGGATTCTAGTTTTTCTTAGGGCTTGCCATTCACTCCAACTACCACTCCTTCTATTGTTACTACAAAACCTTTTCATGAAGGCCCTAGCACATTCTTTGAGGCTGGTGGTTCCTCTATTCCACCAGGATTTTGTACGCCAAGAACTGATCTTGATGCAACTTCTGTGCGTTTGGCCCAACATCTTGCTCAAGAACAAGCTGCTGCACCTTCTTATAAGGGCAAAGGAATTGCTTTTAATGAAGGTCAGCCAAGAGAAGATGACCCCGTGATCGATGAACTCCAGAAAAGGGTGAATGTGTTGGATCAGAAAAACATTGAGCTCAGCATTCGAGTTGAGGATCTCTTGAATGAGAATATGAATTTGAAAATTCAAGTTTCTGATCTCCAAGAAGATAAAGCAATTAAGTCCAGGCAAATCTCTGAGCTCCAAGATAATTTCAATCTTCTGACCTCCAAATACTTCAATCTCAAGAAGAAGTTTTAAGAAGACTTTGGTGATAAGTATAATACATCCGCAGACGAGCATAGAATCGATGCTCATTCTCAGGCTCGTCCTATTGCTGTGCCAACTGCTCAGACTTCTCGTGTGGTGAATTGTTCTGAGGAAGAGCCTGTGCATGGTCCTCATGTTGCAGAGATTATTCGAGACCAACAAGCCAAAGCCGCCGACAAGGGACAACTCTTATTCAAGAGAAGTTCCGACAAGAATGCACCAGGAAATCCATCCACAATTACTATTACGGATCTCGAAGCCGCAAGGTTTAGAGACACGTATGGTGATCAGTCAGGAATCATATCTTGGGGTTTTCATGATCCCCTGAAAATGTGGATTGTTCGCAGAAAGAGCGGCAATACGGAGCTCTATAAAGACTGTCACAACTTTATTTCTTGGACCAGGGTGGATCTCTCAGAGTTGTCTCAATCTCCCTTCTCAAACCTAACAGATAATCAGCAAGCGACTAACTTCAAACACTTTCTGGAAGATCAAGTAAAGAAGGGTATTCCATCCATGAAGACTGTTGAATTTGTGATAAAGTAGTATCTTGATGTTATTGATCCCAAAACTGGTCATCCACTCCAGGTGGTGATGTGGCCTGCTACAAATCAGGTCAAACAAATTCCCGTGCTTCAAGATTACCTGGATGGATCCTTAAGCTCTATGCTCTACTGGGTATTTGATGAAACCACAACATCTATTGTCATCAAGATAAAGGAGGGATGCATTCGCTTGTATGATAGAAGGGATTTGTTTCAGTTTAGAAAATGGGACATTCATCACTTAAGCCATTATTAGATCAGGGTTGTTGAGGAGACATTTGATTCAGCCGCGAAAGAATACACCACTATGGTTGCTGAGATTATAAACAAGCAGATGTGGAATGGAGCTATGGGGTTGGATGATGTGATGATTGTGGACGAAGATTGACTTTAAGCTAGTACCAAACCAAGGGGGAGATTAAAGGGTCTAATTAGTGGTTTGGTCTAGGCTTTCTATGTAATAGGTTCTTTTGAGTCAATTTATAGCTTTTGGTAGGTTGCATGTTGTTTTCATTCCTAATAGAAAAGCGTGTGCAAGCTTGTGTTCATTCTTAATTCTACTTGTTCTTATTGTTAATTGATTGTGTTTGCTATTTGATCACTGGTAAGATCCGTTTCAGGACCTTACAAGTTTAATTCTTGATCATTATGTGTTTTAATGGAATCCATAATTTGTCCTCAAGTTATGGATTACCAAAAGTCATTCTTTTACAGTCCATTAAAGAAACAAATAGGTTACATAAAATGAAAAGTCTCTCATTTTATTAAACCATTTAACTCATAAGTTATAAAAGATGAAAAGCTTTGAAAGTTACAAAACTTGCCCTCAAGTTTTGGAACATGTAAAGTCACTATAAAAACTTTAGTTCCAACCCCTAGAATTTTAAAAGTTGAAATTCAACCCTTATACTTTATAATATTCTAAGTTTAATAATAATTATATATGTATAAGAAAAAGTCGTTTTACCGTTAGTAGGCCTCATTCACGAAGCCGATCTACAAGGGGGGGGATAAGGTTGCTGCCTATAAAATGGCAGCTTAATGGGTGTCCATTCTCACCCACCGCTTCCTTGATCGGTGGAGGGTCGTAAGCTGAACATGTATGATAAGGACTTTAAATCTTCATTAAAAGTATGATGAATATAAAGTAACTAAATGTTTTTTATAAATTCTCAATCTTAGTTACTTTAGGAAAATGTGAATAAGGTGCTAACCCATGAAATTACACTTTGCACTTTGATTAAGTCATTAGTGGAGCGAGTGTGATTAACCGGCACACTAACCTAGACTTAAAAATGTAGGCAAAGGGTACTTAATATTTATCATAGTATCGGTGGAGCGCGTGTGGTTAACCGACACATCGATTGAGGGGTAAATATTAAGGGTGCCAAGTAATTTGCATGGTTACTTCACACCTTGTTTTGTGATCCTCAGCATCCTAGTCACAAAACCTGACTCAAGATTTAAACATGTCATTGAAAAGTTCAATGAATCTCAAAGAATCTAGGAGTTTCAAAACCAATTAAAACCTAATAATTTATTTCGTTTTCCATGGTGGAAATTTGTGAATTGTCATTCACCTACCTTCAAATATTTTATAGCTTGGATTACGGCATCCCTCTTCTAAGTTATAAAATATTGGATTGGGTCCTAGCCTTAATATTACATTTGGGTGTTTTATTAAGGAATATCTTTATATCTAATCTAAACTTGTCTTTCTTCTTTTTCCAGATGTCTTCCAACAATGTTGCTTCTGGCTCAAACCCTACCAGCTCCTTCTCTCTCATGAACCTTTGTGGGAGAGTTATCTTTGATGGATCCAACTTTATGGATTGGATCAGGAACATGAGGATGGTCACTCGGTATGAGGACAAAGAGTATGTCCTCGACAAGGAGCTTAAGGAACTTGAGTTGTCTGCTACTCCTAAAGAGATCGCTGAATATCAGGCCCATGAAAGAGATGCTACCAAAGTGGCATGCATCATGTTGTCCACTATGACAACCGAGCTCCAAAAGTCCTATAAGGACTACTATCCTTCTGAGATGCACCAGGATTTGATGGACCGTTACCATCAGAGTGCTCGTAAAGAGCGATATGAAATCATCTCCTCCATGATAACAACCCGAGTGAAGGATGGTGAACCCATCACGGGCCACATGCAAAAATGCAAATGTATGTGGACCGTTTGTTGAAACTGAATGTGAACTTCCTCAAGGAGTTGTCAATAGACATCATTTTTCACTCCTTGCCTTCATGTTATGATCAATTCCGTATGACATACCACATGAACAAGGAGGAAGTTACACTCAGCAAACTTCAAGGACTTTTGAAGACCGGGGAAAGTGGTCTTAAAGGTAAGTCGGTTGTTACCACTCCTACTCCTACCGCGGCCCCTGTCTTGGCAATCGGGAAAGGCAAAGGATAGAAGAGGAAGATCCCTTTGAAGGGCACCAAGGGGAAGACCCTTGATGGATCCTCTTCAAGTGGAACCAAGAAATGTTTCGTCACTCCTTCTGCTAACCCTAAAGAGGCGGAATGCTTCTATTGCCATGAAAAGTCGCACTGGAAGCGAAACTGCCCAAACTACCAGCAAGATGTGAAGGATGGGAAAGTTAAACCCAACGATGCAGGTACATATTGTTGGATTAATGTCTAAGCCCGTAACCATATTTGGTAAGTACTTGACCCGGTTGTGCATGGTCCTTTTAGGTTGCCTTCACCAGAACAACTTGACTAGAGAAATAATAGAGAAATAGGTTATTATGATTTATTAATATATTATAAGAGTAATATATTAAAAGAGAAATCATATTTGTTTAATTAATATTGGTCATTAATTAACCAAGAATTAATTCTGTGATCAAATGTGATTAATTAAACTAGAGGGGCTGAATTGTAATTATGTGATAGTTGCAAATTAGGGCATTAGTTGCCCCAAGGGAGGAGTGAACGAATTCAAGGAGATAAGGCCTTAGAATTCGTCCATGATAAGGATTCACGGCTTATCTTGTGGGTTGGTTGGTGGGCAAGTAACCAGATAAGGATAAGGACTGAAACCCTAATCTCTACCCTATGTAAAGACCCCTTAGGCCTTAGAAAATCAGCACTTGATCCCTAGAAGACCTAGAGCCAAATTTTTCCTCCTCCCCTCTCTCTCTCTCTCTTGCCTCTCCATTTGCTTGTGGTGTTTGTGAGCCATTAGAGGTACTACACTTGTGGTACTTGCTTTCCAAGACAAAGAGATTGAAGATTTGTGTTGTCATTACAATATAACAACAAGAGGTATGTAATCCCTTCTACTACCTAGGATTTTCGAAATACCTAGGTACTTGCTAGGGTTCTTCTTGTATTCATAAAGTTGTGTATCTAATAGAAAAACATAGATCCAAATCTAGGGTTGCATGCACACATAGGATTGTTTGTATACAGCCCATCAGTGGTATCAGAGCATATGGTTAAATTGTTTTCAATTAGAATTATACAATTGTATGAATTGGACACTTTAGGGTTTATTGCCAATAAACCCTAGGAGGCAAGATTTCGAAATTAGGGTTCTTGAAACCCTGTTTTTGAAAATTGATAGGCTTTTTTGAAACCCTTTCCTTGGTGCCCAGGATTTCGAAATCTAGGGTTTGCAAACCCTAGGATTTTCGAAATATGCCTCCTCCCCAAGATAAGATCCTAAATTTTAAGGATTAGGATAATCCCATATCTTGTAATTATCTCTTAATGGTTAAATATGGTAATTAAAGATCTTGAATTATCCCATCCCATGATTTTCAAAATCTAGAGGGATTTAAGGGATTAGGATAAAATTAATTATTTAATTTAAGATAATCCTTTATGATTTAGTAATTCAAATTAATTGTTTAATTTAGATAGTTATTAAATCAAGAGTTTTAATATTTAAAATTTTAATTTAAAGGTTATAAATTTCGAAAAAAATTTAAATTGAAATTAAGACCCTGGTATTTTAAAATGTTTAAAATACACCCTGTACTATTATATTATTACCAGATTAATATATATATATATATATATATATATATATATATATATATATATATATATATATATATATATATATAACTTAAAATGCTAGTCTTACCGTTAGTAGGCCTTATTCACGAAGCCGATCTATAAGGGGGGGGGGGGGGGGGGGGGGGGGGTATAAGGTTATGGCCTATAAAATGGTCGTTTAATGGGTATCCACACAAAATTCTCAATCCTAGTTACTTTAGGCAAAAGTGAATTGATGCAATCCCATTAAATTACACTTTGTACCCTTGCTAAGAAGTTAGTGGAGCATGTGTGGTTAACCGACACACTAATTGGTTCTAAGCAAAGGTGGAAAAGGGTGACTCATTGTTTGTCATAGTTCGATGGAGCATGTGTGGTTAATCGGCACATCGAATAGGTGACTGTAACAATGAGGGCACCATGTACATTTGCATGGTTATTCACACCCGCTTTGTGATCCTCGGCATCCCAGTCACAAACGAGAAGGGCCTATTGAGATTTAAACATGCCATTGGAAAGTTCAATGAATCTCAAAAGAATCTTGGAATTCTCAATACATTTAAAACTAATGCCTTTTATGTTTTTCGTGGTGAAGAATTAGTGAATCGTCATTCACTTACCTCCAAATTATTTGCATGTTTGATTACAGCATCCCTTTTCTAATATGTAAATAATGTTGTTGGATCCTAGCCCTAATTTCTCTTTTTAGGTGTTTAATTAGGGATTCATTTCTAATCAAACTTTGTTCCTTTCTATTTCAGATGTCGAACTCAAACAATGTAACACCCTAATCCTCAGGTATTATTAATGATATTTTGGTTTGGTTTTGAGAACCTACTCGACGAGTTGGCCTCCCTACTCGTCGAGTAGTAGCGGGTTTGTACGCGGAGTTTAATGATCTACTCGCCGATTCCATTTTGGTACTCGATGAGTAGATGCTGGCAGATGAAACCCTAGATTTCGGGGCCTTGCACCCTATTTAAAGGGTCATTAGCCTCCCCTAGCCCCCCCCCCCCCCCCCTTTACAGCTCTTTACCTCCCAAAAACCCTGATTTGAGTGTGAGTGTGTTTCTTGGTGATTTTAAGCTTGAAGTAGGGCCTTAAAGCCTTAAAGCCTAAAATAGCAAACTTAAAGCCTTAAAGCCTAAAATGGAGTCGAGATCTGAAGTAGGACTCCATTCCAAGCTTAGATTTGCTATTTTAGGGCCTTAAAGCCTTGCATGCACGTAAAGTTTGCAATTTTACATGGAAAGCATGCCTCAGAAGCTTAGATTTGTAATTTCGAAGCATTGCATGGCTCAAAAGAGTCTGTATGGTCTAAGATCTGATAGGACTCGGCGAGTCGCAGGGGGTGACTCGGCGAGTCATATGAAGGCAGGCATGGACTCGGTGAGTTGGATGAACGACTCGGCGAGCCCGATGAATATTGTCTTAGACTCAATGAGTTAAAGGAACAAATCGACGAGCCGGATGAAGATTACCTAGAACTCGATGAGTTGAAGGAACAACTTGGCGAGTCGAGTAAGATTTCCCCAACTATTGGATGTCCGTAGTCGTGTCGAGTGGCAAGCAAGGAAACTCGACGAATGATCTTAAATTATCAATCAAGATCGTGTGAACTCGACGAGTCACCTCGATAACTCGGAGAGTAGACGTTATCCCGGGAAACTCGGCGAGGCACTAGTTGTACTCGGCGAGTTAGGGTCAACATGGACTGTTGACTTGATCTTGGATGTAGTTGACTAGGATTGACTTTGGGGAAATGACTGGATATTGTATGACACTTTTTAGGCAGTTGAGTGGAGCAACTCGTGGGGTATATTTGATCGCAAAGTGTCAGTTCAGCATTCGTGATAGGTGAGTCTTCTCACCATACCTATGGGTCTAAGGCACCAAGGTCGACCCATTATGTGATTATGATATATGTGATAGACATTATGTGTCGTGATGTGATTTCATGTTTTGTATGAAGACCTCGGGGGAAGCCCGTGACATTGGATGTAAGACCATGCGGGGTAGCCCATGGCATTGGATGTAAGACCATGTGGGGGAGCCCATGGCAGTCCTCGGTAAAGACCATGTGGGGTAGCCCATGGCATTCTCTCAGGTTTCATGTATGCATGGCTTACGTGATATGTGTGTAGCTTTTATAGCTAACAAGATATGTGATATGTGGTTGTGTGTGTATGGTATCCTCTAGGAAACTCACTAAGCATTTCGCTTACAGGTTGTTGATTGTTTTAGGTACTTCGGAGCCTAAGGGAAAGGGCAAGGCGTGATGACGTGGCACGTACTCTACCTCTCTTTTTGTGTGTTTAGGACTCTCTGATGTTTTCAAAAATACAATGAAATTGTAATAATTATGAATTGGAAAACACTTGGCTTGAAAATCTATGGATTATGGGATTTGTTTGATTAATTAAAAATGAAAATTTTCTTGGTAAAATTTGGGTCGTTACAAACAACAACAATGCTTCCGGCTCGAACTCCTCTGGCTCGTTCTCACTCATGAATTTGTGTGGGAGAGTGATATTCGACGGGTCCAATTTCAATGATTGGATCCGTAACATCCGAATGGTCACTCGTTACGAGGACAAAGAATATGTCCTCAATAAGGAGCTGAAGGAGGTGAACATCAACACTGCTACTCCCGAAGAAATCGCTGCCTTTGAGGCCCATGAGCGTGATGCTACGAATGTCCATTGCATCATGCTAGCGACCATGACTATTGAACTACAAAAGTCCTATGAGGACTACTATCCCTATGAGATGCATCAAGACTTGGTGGACCGTTACCATCAAAGTGCGAGGCAAGAGAGGTATGAGATCATCACTTCGATGATCACTGCCAAAATGGGCAGTGGAGAGTCCCTTACCGCTCATTTGCAAAAGATGTAAAGATATGTCGATCGTCTGCTGAAGTTGAATGTTAACTTCGATGAAGAGCTGGAAATTGACATTATCCTTCACTCCTTGCCTCCCTGCTACAACCAGTTCTGCATGACCTATCACATGAATAAAGAAGAGGTCACCTTGAACAAGCTCCAAGGATTGCTAAGAACTGCTGAGAGCAATCTCAAAGACAAGTATATTGCATCAACTCCTACTCCAACCACTACTCCTGTTTTGGCCATAGGGCAAGGGAGGGGCAATAAGAGGAAGGCTCCCTCCAAGAGCCACCATAAGGGTAAATCCCAAGATGGTACCTCTTCTAGTGGAACCAAAGTTGGTTCTGCTAAGCCCAACTCTAACCCGAAGGAGGCAGGGTGCCACCACTGCCACAAAATAGGGCATTGGAAAAGAAGCTGCCCGGAATATCTACAAGCCATCAAGTATGGGAAGATCAAGCTGTCGTTCGCAGGTATTTACACAATTAAATCTAATTATTCATCACATGCTATTTCTTGGGTTCTTGATACAGGATGTGGTTTTCACATATGTTCTGATTTGTAGGGACTAAGAAGAGATAGGGATGTGGAGCATGGAAGAATAAATCTAATCATGGGGAACAGAAGATTGTCACCTCTCACCAAGATTGGACTGTATTCTTTAGCGCTTAGTAATGGATTAGGTTTAGATTTAAATAATTGTTGCTATTCGCCAGATATGGCAAGAAACATCATTTCATTTCATGGTTTGTTTAGACAAGGATTTAGATGTTCGTTTGATAATGAGAAAGGTTCAATTTATGCTTATCTAAATAGTGTTTTATATTTTGAAGCATTGCCTTGTAATGGAATTTATGAAATTGTTATGGTTGTAGATAACCTAGGAAATGATGTTTTGTGTGTGGATTCTTCCAATGGTATGGATAAAGCATGCTTGTGGCATTGTTGTCTTGGACATGTCAACAAGAAGCGCATAGCCCAACTCCAAAAGGATGGAGTATTGGAGTCATTTGACCTTAGGGATGACGATGTGTGCGAGTCTTGTTTACTTGGAAAGATGACCAAGTCACCCTTCTCTGGCACTTGTGCTAGGGGTGAGGTTCTATTGGATCTCATACACATCGATGTGTGTGGGCCCTTTAGATCGACCACAAGGGATGCGAACCGCTTCTATGTGACTTTCACTGATGATTATAGTAGATATGGGTATATATATTTAATCAAGCACAAGTCAAAAACCTTTGAAAAGTTCAAAGAGTTTAAACAAGAAGTGGAGAATCAATTGGATAGGAAAATCAAGATGCTTCGATCCAATCGAGGAGGAGAGTACCTATGTCTTGAATTCCACGACTACCTCAAGGAATGCGGAATAGTTTCGCAATTGACGCCACCTAGGACACCACAATTGAACAGTTTGGCTGAGAGGCGTAATCGAACCTTGTTGGACATGGTTCGTTCCATGATGACTCATGCTTCACTACCTATCTCACTCTGGGGTTTGCCTTAGAGACTGCCGCCCATATCGTTAACTTAGTCCCTACAAAGAAGGTTGCCAAAAGACCTCACGAGATGTGGACATGGAAAGCTCCCTCGTTGGAACATATCAAGGTTTGGGGTTGCGAGGCTTTCGTAAGAAGAGAGACTCATGACAAGCTTGAACCTCGTAGTGAGCGGTGTATTTTCATCGGCTACCTGCAGAAATCCTTTGGATATCTCTTCTATAGACCGAGTGATAATGTTGTGTTCGTTGCGAGGAGAGGGGTTTTCCGAGAGCGAGAACTCATAAGCTAAGGGGACAGTGGGAGGCAAATCAATCTTGAATAGATTCAAGAATCGAGCGATGAAGGAACCTATAATGCTGGCGCTCAACCCGAGGAGGAAACTCTGGTTGAACCAATTGATGAATTGTATGGTTTTCATATTACTACCGAAGGGGACACGTATATTAGTGATAGTATTACCGAAAGAGTTAGAGTTCAACCCCAACTGTATGGTTTTCATATTACTACCGAAGGGGACACGTATATTAGTGATAGTACACTCGTAAATCTTGATGAACCTAACAGCTATAAGGAAGCCATGGCAGGCTCAGAGTCTACGAAATGGACAGAGGCGATGGACAGCGAGATTCAATCCATGTATGACAACCAAGTTTGGAATTTGGTTGACCATGTGCCCAGACGTAAGACGGTTGGGTGCAAGTGGATCTTCAAGAAGAAGACGGACATGGATGAGAATGTGCACACGTACAAGGCGCGATTAGTTTCGAAGCGCTTTACGCAAACTCCCGGAGTTGACTATGATGAGACCTTCTCACCAGTTGTTAAAATAAAAGTCTATTAGGGTGATGCTAGCAATTGCTGCATTTCATGATTATGAAATATGGAAAATGGATGTCAAAACCACTTTCCTTAATGGGAAGTTGGCTGAGGATGTTTACATGGCTCGGCCAGAGGGTTTTGTCGATACGAAGCATCCCAATAGAGTGTGCAAGCTTGAGAAGTCCATTTATGGACTTAAGCAAGCATCTCGCAGATGGAATCTTTGCTTCGATGAGAAAGTCAAAGAGTTTGGGTTTGTACGAAGCGAAGATGAATCATGTGTATATGTCAAAGCCAATGGGAGTATAGTTAGCTTTCTGGTATTGTATGTCGATGACATACTGCTCATAGGAAACGACATCCCGACATTGCAGGAAGTTAAGTCCTGGCTCGGGAAGTGCTTCGCTATGAAGGACCTCGGAGAGGCTTCCTATATTTTGGGAATAAGGATAGCGAGAGACCGAAGTAAGAGACTAATAGGACTTAGTCAGAACACTTACCTGGACAAAGTACTAAAACGTTTTAGTATGGAAAACTCAAAGAAGGGAGAGTTACCAATCCAAAGTAATGCCAAGTTGAGTAAGACTCAATGCCCGAGTACCGAAGTCGAGATAGCGGAAATGAGCCGAGTACCATACGCTTCCGCAGTTGGCTCGATTATGTATGTTATGACTTGTACTCACCCTGATGTGGCCTTCGCTTTGAGCATGGTCAGTAGATATCAAGGGAACCCTGGCAGAGCACATTGGACCGCAGTTAAGAACATTCTTAAGTACCTTCGGAGGACCAAGGAATGGTTTCTAGTCCTCGATGGGAATGATGACTCAAAGGTGCGAGGGTATAGTGACGCCAGCTTTCAGACTGATAGGGACAACTACCGTTCGCAGCTGGGCTGGGTCTTTACCCTTAATGGAGGAGCAGTGACTTGGAAAAGTTCCAAGCAAGAAACTGTAGCTGATTCAACGTGCGAATCAGAGTACATTGCAGCGAGCGAAGCATCAAAGGAGACGATATGGTTGAAGAACTTCATTGGAGACCTTGGAGTTGTACCTTCCATAAAGGAGCCTATGGAAATTTTTTGTGATAATGAAGGAGTGGTTGCCTTGACCAAGGAACTGAGGGATCATGGTAGATCTCGTCATATTGACATAAAATATCACTTTATTCGACATTGGGTAGAAGAAGGAAACCTCGTAGTTAAGAGGGTATCATCAGAGGATAACCCAGCAGATCCGCTTACGAAGGGACTGAGTAGGGTTAAGCACTTGCAGCACACGAGGAGCATTGGGCTGAAGGACGATATTAGTTTAGATTAGATAGTTTAGAAACATGTAATAGATAAATGTAATTGGCATTTGATGATTAAATAAATGAGTATTATTTATAAGTAAATCTATTGTCTTATGTTAATTGTTTAACTATTGTTTCACTTTGCATGTTTTGACTTCTTGAATAATTGAGTTATTAAGAATAATCGAATTATTCGAACGGTCCACATTCGTTCATATGTTGGAAGTAGGTATGAATGAAGACTGTCATGAATAGGTGTGTAGATTGTCTAAAAGGTATTAGACATAGCAAAGGTTTGCTACAACGTTCATGAGTGCTTATGAACAAGTTTTGAGCATTGGAATAAACCCGCGCTTGCTAGAATCACTTCATGGAATTTATCTCGAGTGATCGCAAGACGATAATATCATATGGTCTTAAAACCAAGATATATGGTTTGTTGTTTGCTGATTGGTTGTACATTGATAATGCGTAAACGCATCAGTAACTTGATGTTATAAAACGCATTGTTGTGTATGATTTGTTTAGTGAATAGTAAATGCATATAAGTCGAAGTTTATCTGTTCCTTTTATCCTAAGAGGGTAAAAGCGATATCAGGGCCCCTCTATGATTTGATTTGACTTATGTGTCGGGCCCGGTCAGGACTGAATTGATGTGTTCAATTAAGTTCTATGTCAAATGAATCTGAGATCGAGAAAAACAAACTGCTGGATAATAAGTATGACTATGTTCCATGTGATTGTCCGCACGATATCTAGAACAGAGGACTATATGATCCCTTATCTAAAGGACATGTTGCTGATAAGATCAGAGTTTAACAGCGTCTTTGAGAGCTACGATTGCTAATCGAGTTATACTTATGTTTGTGGTTACTTGACTTATCCAATTGGGAAACTGTTGGATTAGTGTATAAGCCCGTAACCATATTTGGTAAGTACTTGACCCGGTTGTGCATGGTCCTTTTAGGTTGCCTTCACAAAAGCAACTTGATTGGAGAAATAATAGAGAAAGAGGTTATTATGATTTATTAATATATTATAAGAGTAATATATTAATGGAGAAATCATATTTTTTTTAATTAATATTGGTTAATAATTAATCAAGAATTAATTCTGTGATCAAATGTGATTAATTAAATTAGAGGGGCTGAATTGTAATTATGTGATAGTTGCAAATTAGGGCATTGGTTGCCCCAAGGGAGGAGTGAACGAATTCAAGGAGATAAGGCCTTAGAATTCGTCCATGATAAGGATTCACGGCTTATCTTGTGGGTTGCTTGGTGGGCAAGTAACCAGATAAGGATAAGGACTGAAACCCTAATCTCTACCCTATATAAAGACCCCTTAGGCCTTAGAAAACCGTCACTTGATCCATTTGCTTGTGGTGTTTGTGAGCCATTAGAGGTACTACACTTGTGGTACTTGCTTTCCAAGACAAAGAGATTGAAGATTTGTGTTGTTATTACAATATAACAAGAGGTATGTAATCCCTTCTACTACCTAGGATTTTCGAAATACCTAGGTACTTGCTAGGGTTCTTCTTGTATTCATAAAGTTGTGTATCTAATAGAAAAACATAGATCCAAATCTAGGGTTGCATGCACACATATGATTGTTTGTATATAACCCATCACATACACTATTTAGTCTAATAATTCACCCCATTCTAATTCTTGGGTCCTTGATATAGGATGTGGTATTCACATATGTACTGATTTGTAGGTGATGGGTTTAATACAAACAATCCTATGTGTGCATGCAACCCTAGATACGGATCTATGTTTTCACTATTAGTCATACAACATTATGAACACAAAAAGAAACCTAGCATGCATCTACTATTTTTGAAATTGACATAGGAGAATAGAATACATACCTTTTGTTGTTATATAGTAATAACAACTAATTCCTTGAGTTTCCTTAGCTCTTGAAAGCAAGTACCATAAGTGTAGTACCTCTAATGGCTCACAAGCACACTTTGAGTGAGAGGATGAATATGAGAGAGAGGAGGAAAGGTACTAAGCTCCAAAATTCGACCCTAGTAGGGTTTTCCCAAGGGTTGGTCGAATTCTTATGCCTTAGGGTGCTATTTATACTTGAGGCTAGCTAGGGTTTCAAGGTGGAAACCCTAATCCCTTAGCTTAGGGCCTAAGCAAGTCCATGGACTCCTTTCCTTAAGCCCTAGGACAAAAACTCCTAAATCCTTCTAGGATTATCGTTCAAGCCTTAATAAAGGTGATCCAATATCCCAAAGTCTCAACTATCAAATCATTACAAAACAACCCTATACTTTTAATTAATTCCTTTAATCCCGAAATTAGTTCCTAATTAATTTCTGATTAAATACTAATTAATAATATGATTCAAAATTAATATATTATTCATATAATATATTAACAAATCATATTTATACCCTAATTTATTATTCTTAACAATAAACCAGCCTCTCTCCTCAATAGTCATCCTGTCTAGTCACCAGTGTAAAGGCAACCCAAAAGGACCATGCTCACAATCGGGTACTTGTACATACCAAAATAGTTATGAACTTAGACACTAATCCAACAGCAGGGACTAAGAAGAAGTAAGAATGTGGAGCAAGGGAAGATAAACTTGAGCATGGGGAATAGGAAAGCTTCACCTGTCACCAAGATTGGATTTTATTCTTTGTTGCTAAGAAGTGGATTTGTATTAGATTTGAATAAATGTTGTTACTCGTCTAAAATGGCGAGAAATATTATTTCCTTTCATGGTTTGTACAAACAAGGTTTTACCTTTTCATTTGATAATGATAGTGGTGGTATTAATGCTTTCTTTAAAAATGTTTTTTTATTTTAAAGCATTACCTTGTGATGGTGTATATGAAATGGTGTCGGTTGTTGATAACCTAGGAAATAATGCATTATGTATCGATTCTTCCACTAGCTTGGATAAAGCATCTTTATGGCATTGTCATATTGGACATGTAAGAAAGAAACGCATAGGCCAACCCCAAAAGGATGGAGTCTTGGATTCATTTGACCTAAAGTCAGATGATAGTTGTGAATCTTGTTTGCTTAGGAAAATGACAAAGTCACCCTTCACTGGTACTTGCGCTAGGGGTGAGGGTTTTTTGGACCTCATACACACTGATGTGTGTGGACCCTTCAGAACCGCCACAAGAGATGCTAACCGCTTCTATGTGACTTCTACTGATGATTTTAGTAGATATGGATATGTCTACTTAATCAAGCATAAGTTAGAGACCTTTGAAAGATTCAAAGAGTTCAAGCAGGAAGTGGAGAATCAGTTGGGCAGGAACATTAAGATGCTACGATCCGATCGAGGTGGTGAGTATCTTAGTACAGAGTTCCTTGACTATCTTAAGGAATGTTGGATTATCTCACAATTGACACCTCCCAGGACACCACATCTTAATGGTGTGGCTGAGAGGCACAATCGAACCTTGTTGGATATGGTTCGTTCCATGATGAGTCAAGCTTCACTACCAATCTCATTTTGGGGGTATGCCTTAGAGACTGTCGCCCATATCCTTAATCTAGTTCCTACAAAGAAGGTTGCCAAAACACCTCATGAGATGTGGACTGGAAAAGTTCCCAATCTTGACCACATCAAGATTTAGGGTTGTGAGACTTTTTTGAGGCGCAAGTCTCACGATAAGCTCGAACCTCGAAGTGAGAGGTGTATTTTAATCGGCTACCCACAGAGATCCTTTGGTTACCTCTTCTACAGACCTAGTGATAATGTGGTCTTTGTAGCAAGGAGAGGAGTCTTTCGCGAGAAAGAATTCATGAGCCAAGGAAACAGTGGGAGGCAAATTGACCTTGAAGAAATTCAAGAGTCAAGTGGTGAAGGAACCTCAAATCCTAGCAATCAACCTGAGGAGGAAACTCATGTTGATCCGACAGATGAGTCTGTACCTCTGAGGCGTTCCACGAGAGTTAGGAATGCACCCGAGAATTACTATGGTTTCTAAATTACTGCGGAAGGTGATACACTTATTAGTGATAGCACACTAGTGAGTTTGGATGAACCTAACAGCTACACAGAAGCCATGGCAGGACCTGAGGCTGCTAAATGGAAAGAGGCTATGAACAGCGAGATACAATCCATGTATGACAATCAGGTTTGGAACTTGGTTCACAATGTACCAGGTCGCAAGACAGTTGGGTGCAAGTGAATCTTCAAGAAGAAGACTGACATGGATGGTAATGTACACACTTATAAGGCACGACTGGTTGCAAAGGGTTTTTCTCAAACTCTGGGAGTTGATTATGATGAGACCTTTTCACCAGTAGTGAAGATTAAGTATATTAGGGTTATGTTAGCAATTGTTGCATTTCATGATTATGAAATATGGCAAATGGATGTCAAAACCTCTTTCCTTAATGGAAAGTCGGATGAGGATGTTTACATGAGTCAGCCATAGGTTTTTGTCAGTACAGAGTACCCTAATAGAGTGTGTAAGCTTGAGAAATCCATTTATGGATTAAAGCAAGCACCTCGCAGATGGAATCTTTGCTTTGATGAGGAATTCAAAGAGTTTGGCTTTTTGAGGAATGAAGATGAATCTTGTGTATATGTCAAGGCTAGTGGGAGTGATATGTGCATAATTAGTTAATTATTTAGTATACATTTTTATTCATTTTTAACTAATTATGTGAATAATATGGACAAAAGGTACTTAATATTGTTTAAATTTTGTTTTCAGTCCAAAAGATATGTTTGGGAGTGAAAGAGGGCAAGGGAAAGCAATTAAAGACCAAAGAATGAAGATTGAGGAACAAAAGTCCATCTACTCGGCGAGTACACACGCCTACTCGGCGAGTCCAGCTGAATATTCCAGAAGATAGCCACGACTCCTGATCTAAGACGGATAACAATGAGTCTACTCGGCGAGTTGGGTCTGCTACTCGCCAAGTACCCCCTGTTTTGAGATATCTATAAAAATCGAACCTTTATCCGAGGGGAACACACTTTTGGCGATTTTGGAAGATCCTTCTGCGATTGAGAGCACTGGAAGACGCTGAGGAATTCTAATCTCCAACCTTTCGAAGAATTGAAGCAACTAGGTTAATCATTCCACTTAGCTTTAGGATTTGATGATGTCTAATCTAGTTGAACTTGTTTTTGTGTGTGATTTTACTGCAACTATGAACTAATTTCGTTTTTGTTTCTGTTTGGGGAATACCAAGGAACTCCTATGGTTTAATTCTTAGTTTTGATTAATTGTTTATTGGTGATATATTAAATTAAGTTTGTTAAAGACCCTTATGCATTAATCATGATTATTTTCTGTTAATTGGAAGACAATTAAGCTGCATGAACATCTCTTAGTTGTTAACCTCATATGTCTATGTGAACACCAATTCATATGCTTAGGAATAATGAATATGAAACTAAGATTAATAAGACAATAATTAGATTAATGTGTGAGCTTGTTTGAGAAACCATCAACAAGAGGTTAATTGATTTACTAAACTGATTCACCACTACAAATCTTATTTAATCCAAATCATTAATCTAGGGAATTAATTAGTTTAAACATTTGATCACCGCTTAAATTAGTTAATTGTCTAAGGGCTAGGAGTAATGAACATTAACCTAACCGCTTTAATTGGTAGCCAATAACAATTAATCTATCATAAATACAAAGAACCATAGGAGTAAATTAGTTGAACCTAAATAGAAACATCTTTATCAAAATTGGTGAATAAGTTGTTTGTTTTATTCATTTAGTTAATTAAGTGTTGCCTAAGTTTCTAGACTTGCAAAACTAGAAGAAAAACCTTTTACTTTCATTAGTTGTTTTAGTTAAAATTAGTTGTTAGTTTAATTTTCCGTTCACTGAGTTCGACACCTTACTTACTAAACTATACCACTAAAAGACAGGTTCACTGCCTTTGTGTGCTAAATATATTAATAAAAGTAGGGAATAAAACAAGTGCATTTTACACACATCAAGTTTTTGGCGCCGTTGCCGGGGAACGGTACTAAATAATTAATCTAATACCTAATTTTTTCGATCCTTTGTGTGAGTTTACTTGCATAAAGTTACTTTATTACAGTTTAGTAGTCAGTAATTAGGTCTTAGCAGCTATTTTAGTTTTTAATATTTAGTTATAATTTTTTCAAAAACACATTGTTACTCGCCGAGTGCAGTCGCATCTACTCGGCGAGTACAAGCGTAATCAGCAGTAAATTTTTGATTATTTTTAGTACGATTTTTTTTGTTCTTTTTACGCTTTTATTCTGTTTATTTCAGGACTTTCATGACCAGAGGATCAAACACCCCGCTGGTACCCCCATTTGAAGATCCCGAAACCGCATTGAAAAGAAACAAGGGAAAGGACGTGGAGAGTTCAAGTACACCAAAGAAGTCACCCTTGTCCAACTTGAAGACTGTTTTTGGGAAAAAGAAGAGCATCAAATCAGGAGCATCCAGCGCTTCCTTAGTAATCGACGAACCGGCTAAGGAGGATATCGAGTACGAGACCGAGGAAGAAGAGGACCCGACATACGAGCACGAAACCGAGTCCGAGGAAGAGTTAGCTGTCACAATGGCTAACATTGATAAAATCCCCATGGGAGAATGGAAGAAGAGGATGCGAGACGACACTGGCCCGGGACTTGTGCAACCTGCAATTCCCGCGACTGCTACCTTCGAGCTAAAGGGTCATATCCTAGCTTTACTTAAGGAAATACCTTTTTATGGAAAATACCATGAAGATGCCTACAAAAATTTGGATGAAGTCAATGATGTAGCTGATTACTTCAATGTTCCAAATGTGCCCCGCGAGACTCAACTACTTCGTATGCTTTCGGTGACATTCAAAGGTGCTGCAAAAGACTGGCTCAAGTCACTTCCCCCCGGATCAGTCACCACTTGGGCCAAGATGAAAGAAGAATTCATTGATCACTTTTTCCCACCTTCCAAGATAGCCAAGTTGAAGAAGGACATTGCTAACTTTGAACAACAAGCTGGAGAGTCGCTATATGAAGCATGGGAGAGGTACAAGAGCTTACTAAGAAACTGCCCACACCATGACCTAAACAGCCAGCAAGAAGTATCCATCTTCTATGATGGAGTCAATGTCACAACCAGGCAGCTACTAGACTCGCAAGGCCCGCTCACAAAGAAGCCACCCCCGGTGATCAAAGAATTGATTGAAGAATTCTCTAAACACTCTAGAGAATACCACAACCCTAGGCATGATGTCACTAGGGGAGCCGCTTATGCAGCTACTGAAGACTTATCCGCAGTCATGGCTATGCTAAAAACAATGGATAGGAGGATGGATAAGACGGATCAAACAATACATGCTATTCGGGTGGGTTGTGAAAAGTGCAATGGGCCTCACCTCACTAGAGACTTTGATTTAGATGAAAATGGCAACAAGAAGGCACAAGTGTGTTACTCAAGTGGAGACCGATTTGATGAAGACTGGCGCAAACAAAAGAAAGATTGGCTCCCTTATGAAGAGTACAAGAAAGCCAAGGAGGAAAGGTTTAGGCAAAAAGGGAGAGGGTTCTACCAAAAGGAGGAGCCGATGCAAGAAAGGAAGCCAAGCTTGGAAGAAATGCTCACAAAATTTGTAGCTGCTTCAGAAAAAAGACATGGTGACCATGATGCTGCAATTCAAGAAACAAGGACCATGCTAAGGAACCAGCAAGCATCTATTCACAATATAGAGACACAGATTGGGCAACTTGCTCAACAAATCAACCAAAGGTCACCGGGCGAACTTCCTAGCAAAACTGAAAATAACCCACGAGGCGCGCAAATAAACATTGTCACAACAAGAAGTGGGAAGATAATTACTCCCCTGTCACCTATTCAGACTGAGTCATCCAAGAAATCACAGAAGGAGGAGGCAGAAAACCAAGAAACACGCTCTGACAGTCCTACTCGCCAAGTACCACGTATGGACTCGGCGAGTACATCACAAAAACCCACCGCATAGGTTCCCGAAAAACTTTAACAGCCTCCCATGCCTTACCCAGCCCGAGCTAAGAAGGAGAAGCAGGAAGAAGAGTATTAGAAGTTTCTAGATCACATCAAGACTCTTCAAATCAATATACCCTTCATTGAAGCCGTCATGCAAATGCCCAAGTATGCAAAATTCCTCAAGGAACTTCTCACCAATGGAAAGAAGATGGAAGAAGTGAAGAAGGTAGTACTCAATGAAAATTGCTCAGCTGCTATGCTAAATAAGCTACCAAAGAAGAAAGGTGACCCGGGGAGTTTGACCTTACCTTGCCAATTTGGCAACTTGACCATCATTCATGCCTTAGCCGATTCGGGAGCAAGTGTGAATCTAATGCCATATTCATTCTTTAAGAAGTTGGATCTCCCGGAACCAAGGCCAATTCGCATGGCAATACACTTGGCCAACAAAACAGTCACCTTCCCGAGAGGCATATGCGAAGACATACTAGTCAAGGTGGACAAATTCGTCTTTCTCGCTGATTTTATCATTCTAGACATGGAGGCGGATCCACAAGTGCCAATTATCCTTGGAAGACCCTTCCTCAACACGACAAGTGCTATAGTAGACATGAGGGACTCAAAGCTCACCTTGTGGGTAGGAGAAGACCCAGTCACATTCGGAGTGGACCAAGCCATGAAGTATTCAAGGCACAGTGACGACACAGCATTCTCAATCGATATGTTAGATGAATTGCTGGAGGAAGGCATAAATGAAGATTCCATCAAGTTCACAGCTGAGGATGAAGAATTTGATCCAGAAAAAGACTTGATGGAAATTGAAAGATTGCTGGAAGAAGCCGACTACGAAGAATTGGTAAAGAGCACAAACAATTCTACTCACCGAGTAGGACCGATATACTCGCCGAGTACCTCTGAAGAAAAGGCAGAAGTCGTGTATACAGCCACAAACTCGCCGAGTACCCTACCTGCACTCGGCGAGTCCAACAGTCAGAGCCAAAACGGAGCTTAAAACTTTACCAGATCATTTGGAGTATGCTTTTCTCGAAGAAGGCAACCAAAATCCAGTAATTATAGCCTTTGACCTGACCAATTCTGAAAAGAAGAACTCGTGCAAGTATTGAAGAAGTGGAAACGGGCCATAGCATGGAGCATCGCCGACATCAAGGGAATAAGTCCATCCTATTGCTCCCACAAGATCAACCTGGAAGAAGGAGCAAAGTCGGTTGTACAGCACCAAAGAAGACTGAACCCGAATATGCAAGAAGTAGTCAAGAAGGAAGTGGTCAAGCTCTTAGATGCGGGAATTATATATTCCATTTCCGACAGTCCATCGGTGAGTCCGGTCCAAGTGGTGCCCAAGAAAGGAGGGATGACGGTCATAACTAATGAAAAGAACGAGCTAATTCTGACACGAACGGTAACCGGTTGGAGAGTGTGCATCGATTATCGAAAGCTAAACGATGCCACTCGTAAAGACCATTTTCCCTTACCTTTTATTGATCAAATGCTAGAAAGATTATCGGGCCATAGCTATTATTGTTTTCTAGATGGATTTTCGGGGTATTTTCAAATACCCATAGACCCAATGGACCAAGAAAAGACCACATTCACTTGCCCAAGTGGGACTTTTGCTTATAGACGCATGCCTTTTGGGTTATGCAATGCACCCGCAACTTTTCAAAGGTGCATGACAGCTATATTCCACGATATGGTAGAAAAATTCATGGAAGTTTTTATGGACGATTTTTCCGCTTTTGGATCATCTTTCCATGATTGTCTCACTAATCTTGACTTAATGCTTGCTAGGTGTGAAAAAACCGACTTGGTACTCAATTGGGAGAAATGTCATTTTATGGTCAAGGAGGGTATAGTGTTGGGCCACAAGATTTCCAAAATGGGAATTGAAGTGGATAGGGCAAAGATAGACACTATTACCAAATTACCCCCACCAACCAATGTGAAGGGCATTAGGAGTTTTCTAGGACACGCGGGTTTTTACCGGCGTTTCATAAAAGATTTTTCCAAAATAACTAGACCTCTAACACAACTACTACTAAAAGATGCACCATTTAATTTCACTAAAGAGTGTTTAGAGGCATTTGAATTTTTAAAGGAAAAACTAACTAATGCCCCGATCATCATTGCACCAAATTGGAACTTACCTTTTGAGATTATGTGTGATGCTAGTGACTATGCATTAGGAGTTGTCCTTGGTCAAAGGGTTGATAAGCACTTTCAACCCATATATTATGCTAGCAAGACTCTAAACCCAGCCCAAGAAAATTACACCACCACTGAAAAAGAATTACTAGCTGTGGTGTATGCCTATGACAAATTCCGCCCTTATTTGGTTTTATCTAAAACTACTATTTTTACTGACCATTCGGCTATCAAGTATTTGTTTACCAAACAGGATGCCAAGCCAAGACTAATACGATGGGTGCTACTTCTTCAAGAATTTGGCATAGAGATACGAGACAAGAAGGGAATGGAGAATGTGGCAGCCGACCACTTGTCAAGGCTTGAGAACCCGCAGTTGCAAGAAGATAAAGTTGGAGACGACTTCCCGGACGAGTACATCATGGTGACAGTGGGAGAAGAGCCATGGTTCGCGGACATAGCTAATTATTTAGCTACAAAATACATCCCGAAAGACTTTAGCAGCCAACAAAAGAAGAAATTTTTTGCTGAAATAAAATATTACTTTTGGGATGAGCCATACCTCTTCCGAAGCTGTGCGGATGGAATTATAAGAAGATGCGTATTCGGGAAGGAAATCCGGAAAATACTAGAGCATTGTCATAGCGGGCCCACGGGTGGACATCATGGAGCACACTACACGGCAAAGAAGATCTTTGACATTGGGTTTTATTGGCCAACAATTTTTAAAGATGCAACCCAATTTGTCAAAGAATGTGATGCTTGTCAAAGGGTGGGAAACATTTCATCTCGAAATGAAATGTCACAACATAGTATCCAAGCATGCGAGGTGTTCGATGTGTGGGGAATTGACTTCATGGGACCATTTCCCATGTCTAAAGGAAACAAATACATACTAGTGGCGGTGGATTACGTATCTAAGTGGGCGGAAGCACAAGCATTACCAACAAATGACGGAAGGGTGGTAATACGGTTTTTAAAGAAACTATTTTCACGATTTGGAGTCCCGAAAGCCCTTATTAGTGACCGAGGCACACATTTTGCCAATGATCAATTGGAAAAGGTGTTAAAGAAGTATGGGGTCGCCCATAAGTTTTCCACATCATACCATCCACAAACTAGTGGACAAACCGAAGTGACAAATCGAGCCTTAAAGCGAATTTTAGAGAAATCGGTGGGGAGCAATCGCTAGGAATGGTCGGATAAGCTAGATGATGCACTTTGGGCCTTTCGTACAGCTTTCAAAACACCTATTGGTACCACACCATATAGGTTAGTTTATGGGAAGCAATGCCATTTACCGGTGGAGTTAGAACACAAGGCGTTTTGGGCATTAAAGAGTTGTAACTTCTACATGGATGAACTAAAGAGCAACCGGTTAATGCAAATGAATGCTCTTGAAGAACTAAGGAATGATGCATACTCCAGCTCATGGATATATAAAGAGAAGACTAAGATGTGGCATGACAAGAGGATCAAAGATAAACAAATTCATGAAGGTCAAAAAGTGTTGCTCTTCAACTCAAGACTAAAGCTTTTCTCGGGAAAACTCAAGTCAAGGTGGGATGGGCCTTTTGTAGTGAAGACGGTGTTTCCACATGGTGCTATAGAGCTATTATCAAGAGATGGCACGCCTTTCAAGGTCAATGGTCATAAGGTTAAAAAATATGAAGAAGGAGTCCCCCGTAATGAAGGAATGGAAGAATTGCTGTTGCTGGAAAAGAATGCAGCCACGTAGAAGGGGAGGAGTCCAGCTAATGACTCCCTAAAAAGAAGCGCTTCTCGGGAGGCAACCCGAGTTACAACTTTGCATTTTCTTTCCTTTTCATTTACTTTATTTTTCTTTTCTTCATTTATTTTGAGACCATAACTGCTTGAGGACAAGCAATGCTTAGAGTGTGGGGTGGAGGGTTTAAAAAAAAGGAGAAAATACATAAATTCTTTAAAATTGTCACAAAAGTTTTCAATCTGTAAGGTTTACTCGCCGAGTAGGGTCGTATACTCGGCGAGTACCTACCCGAGTAACCCGAAAAAACGCGTAACTGCATATGTACTCGGCGAGTAGGTCCTTTCTACTTGGCGAGTAGCCGATTTACACGGGTGAATAATAAGTCTGTAAAAAGAGGTTTTTTTCACCCATTCCACCTTATACTCGCCGTGCATAGCAACCCTCGAGCAGCCAAGCGATTTTCACGAGTTCGTCCAAGTTTTTCCGAATTTCTACTCGATTCTCATCATTTAACCAAAAAGGTAACATCCTTACACTATAAACTCCTTAAAGGTTTGATCTTTATCATGGATTTGCCCCGATTTTACTTGATTTCGGATTTGGGGGTTTCCTCAAATTCTAGGGTTTCGAATTAGCCATGAATTACATGATATTAGGACGAATTTCTGTATGATTTGTGGTTATATAGGCCATTACAACAAACCCCTGTAGAAAAATTGGATTATTAACTGCTATACACAGGTCCGAGATATTTACAGTCCTGCAGTTCATCCTACTCGCCGAGTAGGTCGTGTACTCGGCGAGTAGATGACTTTTCAGACCCACCTTCTTGTTTTTAATTACTGGGTATTGTTTGCTGGTGTGTTTGTTGGTGTTTGTATGTAGGAACCATGTTCAGAAGGGGGCAGTCTTCGCGCGGGGGAAGTCAAAATGATATTCCATGGCTTTCCTTTCAACACATAACTTCCAAGTCATCCCAAACTCGGGCTAGAAACAGGTTAGAAGCCCTAAAACAAAAGGAAATTCATCTCCCAAATGCGGTTGACTGGGGTTGGCTGGGAAATGTCGGGTTAGAGGAGGAGCTTACACCATATTTGGTGAAAGAGTGTAGTTTGGGGTACACCGCCATTACGTGTGACGGGTGGTTACAATTGTTCAAAATTCAGGAGTCCGTGTATGCTGAGTTGTGCTGGGAGTTTTTTGCTACTATCTCATTCCGAGGTGGTAGTGAATACTACAATCCCAATGTAATCTCTTTTTCTTTGGGTGGAGAGCTGCGCCAGTGCAGCATTGCTGAGTTCTCGTGGAGGTTGGGGATTTATGATCAAAGCGTGATGTTGACAGAAGATTTTGAAGCATTCCTGGAAAACAGCCACAAAGAACTTCCCGAGGCAGTGGTGGCCTCGACATGGTGGAATACAATAGCCAACCGAGTTTATATTCCGTCCACCGCTCAAGAAGGCCACATCCGCTCACCGATCCACCGCCTTATTCACCGATTTGTCGCCAGTACCATCAACCAAAGGAAGGATTAGGACAAGGTCCCAACCCTTGACATCTTTTATTTATGGAGTATCATTACTCCCGAAGCCTTTTGCAACCTCCCGTACTACATTGCCAAATTCCTTGCCGAAGGGGCGGACAAGGAGAAAGTTAATTCAAAAATCAATGGAGGAATGTTTATTACTCGACTGGCCAAGTCGTATGGGATACTTGATCTACCGCAAGCTAGGGCGCTCACGGTTATCCACCCTCCACCATTCAACACGGCATTATATCGGAGGGCGAGGATAGTCGAGAAGTTTGGTGATTCATTCACTATTCCCCATGAAGATGAGCCGGCGATTCCGGAGGAGCCGGGGAGGCGGGTTAGACAACGTAGCGAACGGGTACGAGAAGACCCACCGGTTATTCCGGTGGAGGAGGATAATGATGGGTGGAATCAATTAGAGTACCGCTGCTATCTAGATGACATTGGGCAGGGGGTAAACTACAATAACCAATCTTTGGAATATCTTTTTCAACAAATGAATATCAACCCAAGGCCCGGTCCCGGATACCCATATATCATGAATTGGGAGGAGTGGATGAGGAGGAGAGCCGGAGAAGGAGGAAGTGGCACGGGAGGCGCTGATATGGAGGATGAATGATGAAGAATTGTTTTCTTTTATGTTTGTTTTTATGATGATGTTTTAATTATGTTTTGGACAAATGTTAAAACACTTGGATGATGTTTGTTTTGGGTGGTTTGATTATTAGTATCACTTTTAGTTGTTCAATTTTTTTCAGGAAAAAAGATTAGGAGGCATGCTAAGTTGAGGGTCACAAAGGGAATTAAGAGATTTTCAAGAAAAAATGGAGTGTTGTTCTTAGGATCGAGTCCGTGCAAGTTGATAGTAATGGAGTGTGCTATTACTGAAGGAATTAGAAGAGAGGGTCAGTTTGCATTTCCAAACCAGAGTCGAATGGAGCATCAGTTAGTAATTTTGAAACTGACAGTTCTACTCGCCGAGTGCACAAAAACTACTCGGCGAGTACCTGAGTTACTGCACGACATTGTTCTGATACGAGATCTACTCGCCGAGTCCATGATACTACTCGCCGAGTAGGCTGCCAATTTTCGAATTCCAGAACTGCTTTGGGCACTTTCACTGCTACATTTACCTACTTTTTGGGAGGAATTGTCTCTGGAGATATTCTAAAGAAGCTTGTTCCTTTAAATTTTCGAGCTGTCAACCACACGAGATTTGACACCCAAGGCATGGATGCGCTGTTCCCATGCCAAAGTCAGCTGAAGTTGGAACCTTACATGAAGAGTATCAACCTATCGACTGCTACCCCAAGGGAGTTTGTTCCGATTCCCTCTTTATTCTCTTTTTATGTTTTTATCATATATAATATGCAATGAGGGCATTGCATAAAATAAGTGTGGGGTAGGGGGTTGGTCACATAAATAGAAAATTTAGAATCTTAATTTAGGCTAATTTTAAAAAATTTGTTGCATACCAAAAATGTTGCTTAGGACTTAATTTAGAAAATTTTGGTAAAAGTAAAATTAGGATTCCATGTTAGAATTATGTTGACAATTGCATGATAACCCAAATGTTTAGTTGAGCCTATATACGTTCTAGTGCATTTGTGGCTTCCTTATTCCAGTGAAATCATGGGACAAAAACACGACCCCGCTTAGCCCGAGGGATGCAATATGTTTAGCAGCCTAAACCTGAAATGTATCCAGGAAGATTGTTATCGTTAGCCAATAAAGGTTGAGATTGAGCGCCTCTGCTTAAGCATGTAGGTTTTGAGTGAAAAAAAGTGAGGTACATGTAAAAAAAAGAGAGAGAATTACAAGAAAAGTTTGAAGAATTTTTGGAGCATCAAAGTCAAATATGAAATTAAAAGATCAAAATTCCAAAGATTCAAAAAGTTGAAGATACCAAAAATCAAACAACAAGGTGGTGAATTCAAAGAGATCAAAGATCAAATTACCAAAGAAGAAATGAATTCAAAAGAGCTCCATAGTGGTATCAAAAAGTTGTAATTCTAGATTATGTATGCTTGGGTTGCTCAATTAAAAACACCTTGAGGGTAAGAGGTTTTCTGCGAATGGATTCGGAGGGTTGCATAAAATGAGCATAGTTCGGGATGAGTGGGCAAGTGTTTATGAGGATTGTGAGTATTTGGAGTATGGGAGGTCCTTAGGAAAAAATTTTAGACACAAATGCATGCGTTGCGGTCTTGGCATAATGGCTGGGTTAGATTGGAGTTGCCATATGTGATTTTAATATGTTTATAATTTAGTTTTGCTTGGGGGAAAGCAAAAGTCAAGTGTGGGGTATTTTGATATGTGCATAATTAGTTAATTATTTAGTATACATTTTTATTCATTTTTAACTAATTATGTGAATAATATGGACAAAAGGTACTTAATATTGTTTAAATTTTGTTTTCAGTCCAAAAGATATGCTTGGGAGTGAAAGGGAGCAAGGGAAAGCAATTAAAGACCAAAGAATGAAGATTGAGGAACAAAAGTCCATCTACTCGGCGAGTACACGCGCCTAGTCGGCGAGTCCAGCTAAATATTCCAGAAGATAGCCACGACTCCTGATCTAAGACGGATAACAACGAGTCTACTCGGCGAGTTGGGTCTGCTACTCGCCGAGTACCCCCTGTTTTGAGATATCTATAAAAATCGAACCTTTATCCGAGGGGAACACACTTTTGGCGATTTTGGAAGATCCTTCTGCGATTGAGAGCACTGGAAGACGCTGAGGAATTCTAATCTCCAACCTTTCGAAGAATTGAAGCAACTAGGTTAATCATTCCACTTAGCTTTAGGATTTGATGATGTCTAATCTAGTTGAACTTGTTTTTGTGTGTGATTTTACTACAACTATGAACTAATTTCGTTTTTGTTTCTGTTTGGGGAATACCAAGGAACTCCTATGGTTTAATTCTTAGTTTTGATTAATTGTTTATTGGTGATCTATTAAATTAAGTTTGTTAAAGACCCTTATGCATTAATCATGATTATTTTCTGTTAATTGGAAGACAATTAAGCTGCATAAACAGAGGCTGAGATAGCAGAAATGAGTCGTGTACCGTATGCTTCCGCTGTAGGCTCGATCATGTATGCTATGACTTGTACTCCTCCTGATGTGGCCTTTGCATTGAGCATGGTTAGCAGATACCAGGGGAACCCTGGCAAGGCTCACTGGACTGCGGTAAAGAACATTCTCAAGTACCTGCGGAGGACTAAGGATTGGGTCCTTACCCTCGGTGGGAGTGATGAATTGAGAGTATTGGGGTATAGTGATGCTAGCTTTCAGACTGATAGGGATAATTTCTACTCTCAGTCAGGCTGGGTCTTTACCTTAAACGGAGGAGCAATTTCTTGGAAAAGTTCCAAGCAGGAGACAGTGGCTGATTCAACTTGCGAATCAGAGTATATAGCGGCAAGCGAGGCAGCAAATGAGGCTATATGGATAAAGAACTTCATTGGAGACCTTGGAGTTGTAACAACTATAAAGGAGCCTATAGAGATTTTCTGTGATAGTGAAAGTGCAATTGCCTTAGCCAAGGAACCAAGGGATCACGGGAGATCCAGACACATCGACAGAAAATATCATTTCATCAGACATCAAATAGAAGGACTCTTCGTGGCAAAGAGGGTATCATCGGATGAGAACCCGGTAGATCCCTTCACGAAGGGACTGGTCAGGGTTAAGCATCTCTAGCATGCAAGGCGCATAGGGCTGAAGGGTGATATTAGTTTTAGTAGTTAAATAGCTTTCAAATGTGTAAAGTGTAACTGACATTTGATGATGAATATTTATGAGTAAAGTGTTGCTAGACTTTGTCAATCGTTTACTATCATTTGATTTTGCATGTTTTGACTTCCAGAATAATTATGTTATGTTATTTCATATTATTCAAATTCTCCACAGTCGGTCATATGTTGGAAGTAGATATGAATCAAGATTGTCATGGGTTGGCTTGTAGAGGTCTAAGATGTTGGACATAAGTGGTGCTACAACACTCATGAGTGCTCATAAGTTCTGAGTATTGGATTCAACCCACGTTCACTGGTATCACTTCATGGAATTTATCTCGAGTGATCGTGAGACGGTAATATCATATAAGTCTTCAAACCTAGAGATATGACTTGTTGCCTATGAGTTGGTAATACATTTATTGTACGAAAACGCATTGGTAACTCGATGTTGTAAAACGTACCTTTGTGTATGATTCAACAAGTAGTAGAACAAGCATATAAGTCGAAGTTTATTTGTTCCTTCTTGGATTAGAAGCAATATCTAGGCCCCTCGATGATTTTGTGTTGACCCATGTACCGAGCCTGGTCAGAACTAAGTTGATGTGTTCAATTAAGTTCAATGTCAAACAAAGCGGAAATCGGGAAACAAACTGCTAGACAATAAGTAAGACATTGTTCCATGTATTTGTCCGGCTGATATCTAGAACAGAGGATTATATGATCACTTGTCTTAAATGGCGTATCATCATCATCTCAATTCCGCGAGACCTTGAAAGAGCTATGATTGTTGATCGGTTCCTGAAGTCATTCTTGCAGTTATAGTTATTAGACTTATCCAACTGGGAGACTGTTGGCTTAGGTATCTAAGTTCATAACTATTTTTGGAATGTACTTGACCCGATTAGCATGATCTATTTGGGTTGCATGGCATCATGCATTTGGATAGACTAAAATGAGAGAAATAACACTTACGGTTATTAATATATTATATGTTCTAATATATTAATAATATTATTTAATTAGTATTGATCAAGAATTAATTTGGAATTAATTAAGTGATCAAAAGGAGACTTATTAAATATATGGGTTGATTGTGTAAATCATCCATACTTATATAGTGGGCTAATGCTTCATGGATTATCAAGTTGGGCTAAAACCCATAGGATGCTCCATTGATGCTCCAAGGTGTTTATAGAACCCATGGGTCATGGAAATGAAAAGTCATGACAATTAGGGTTTACATAGTGTAACCCTAATTCTAACACACTATATAAGCTTCATGTTCTTCACCAAAATCGGCCACTAAGATATACAAGTGAGGGCTATCCGATTTCTAAGTGTTCTTTATTTCTCTCTAAGTTATTCCAAGTGCATTTGGTGTTGTGTGAGACATTTGAGGCATCACACTTGAGGTGCTAGGCTCACAAGGTTCTCAAGGAATTCAAGCAACTAAAGGTATGTATTTCTTACTATCTTTTATGTTTAAAAGTTCCCCATGTATGCTAGATAGTTTATGAACCTTGGAAAAACAAATTTGCATGTATCATAGATAAAACATAGATCCATGGTTTCTAGGGTTGCATGTACACCATAGGAGTGTTGGAATTCTTAAAACCCTTTAGAGTGTTAGGTCGAGTGCATGTTCGACTCAGGATGGGTATAGTTGGATTGTTGGTAGGACCAAGGTTGACAGATAGTGCTAGAGTGTTGTAAGTCTGCGGGTGTAGCCGTAACATTTACAAGGTTGGAAGATAGTGCTAGAGTGTTGTAAGGCTGCAGGAGTAGCCGTAACAATCACTAGGTTGGTAGATAGAATGGGAGTGTTGTTAGATCACGAAAGGAGTAGTAGTACCCACCAGTTCAAGAGCAGCACTGAGGGCGTGGCAAATCCACAGATTAGTTTACGGATTTACCCAGATGAATTAGACCCGGTTGATCTAGTGATAAGACCGTGGGAGCACCACTGCAGTAATGTGATCAAGGAAGTGATGGACCGCTCAAGGTCGTTTGTGATATAAGGCTACTCTTGGTCATGTAGCAATCACTTTTAGCCTTGGATTTGGTGACGTCAGGATTCGACGTATGGACCCGATCGGTTGGATCGGAAGGTCGTTAGAACCATGGTGGCAAGATAACTGATGGCAACTATTGATGGATGAGGATTTTGTTCGGAATTCGTGTGGGGCGACTGTGGGGGAGTCTTTTGGCTTAGCAACCAGGCCGGAATCCAGTATTTCATATGATTGGAAAACGAATGAGGCCAAGGGTGTATCGATGGATTTTGGAAAGCAGCCAGGAGGCAGCATGCTGTTTCAAACAATTCTAATGTTTCGGACAATATTTGGTTGGGTTAGACCGAAGGTGTAGGTCGAGCACCCATATATGCTCGACAGTATCTGGTCGTGTTAGACCGAAGGGGTAGGTCGAGCACCCAGGTATGCTCGGCAGTATCCGGTTGAAATAGACAGAACGGGAGGCCAGCACCGAGATGTGCTTGGCAGTACTAGTGTTTTAGTATTTCATGTATGGATGGGTAATTGATTGCTTGTGTAATGCTAAGTCACTAACAACGAGATTAAATAATCTTAGAGTAGTTGATTTGACCCTGTTGTGCAGCTCTCGTCTAAGTCTAACCGTTGCAGGAATGAGTTTACTACTCGAAGGACTATCTGAGCCTTCTATCAAGTATAATTGTTTTGTAGCCATTTATGGATAGTTCCTTTGTTTCCTTTTTAGCAACAGTGTGATTGGTGGTAGTTCGGTGTGAGGGGTCTGACATGGAGTTAGACCACTAAGACCTTAGGTTTTGGATTCCAGGTGAAGCGGGATTGGTTTTATTTGAGAGATCGAGGAGTCGTTCTTCACCGAGCTTGAAGAATATTACTCTAAGTATGGTTTTAGTATTTCGGGATAGGCCGTTGTATGATCAGAGTTGGAAAGGTTATGACCGTTTCACCATTTTGAGCCTCTCCTCTCCTGTTTCATCCATTTATGAAGATTTTGGTTCTTGAATAAGAAGAAAATGTTTTTGGTGCATAGATCCAACATCAAGTTCCCTCACCACCTTAAAGATCATACCTTGGACCATGGTAAGTCCTCAAGTTCTAACCGTTATGTGTTATTCTTCTAGATCTAGACTTTTATGCCTTTTTCTTCATGTTAGATGTGGTTTGAGTGGTTGGATTCCATAAAGTTGGAAACTTTATGGGTCTATGAGGTCCCTTTGAGGTTTGGTGTGCTAGATTTATGGTTTGGTTGAGTTTTGCTCCCATGAATGAGATTTGGATCTCATTTTATCCATTTTGACCTAATCAAGTTAAAGACATGCATTGTGTAACACCTGGAAATCTAGAAGGCCAATTAAGGAAATATAATCTTCACTTCTAAAGGGCAACTCGTCGAGTTTGGGAAAGAAACTCGACGTGTTGGAAAGTTAGAAAGACCAACTCGACGAATTGGGGAGGATCAACTCGACGAGTTGGACTGGGTTTGGGAAACCCTAAAATCGGGACTTTGCACCCTATTTAAACAACTTAAGCTCTAGGGTTTGGCCTCATTTCCAGCCTCTAAGTCTCTAACCCTAAACCTCGAAACCCTAAAACATATTTGAGTGATTGTGAGCCATTTTGGGTGTTTTTGTGGGAGCTTGAAGCTCTTGGAAGGAAGTGAAGGTTGAAGGAACAAGGAGGAGTTGCTAGATCCAGAGACCTCACTCCAATACTGACACTTTCTTGTAATCAAGTCTCAAACTTGCCAAGTAGTTGATTAGATCTCCTTTTAGTGTCCTTTTTGTTTGTTTTGGTCCAAAGGAGATGATTAGTGAGGAGTTGGATGTCCCAAGTGGACAACACTTTAGACCTAGGACCTTGACAGGCTCTCATGGCATAAAGGTGCCAACATTGTGGCCCTAGAAGTCCCATGTAACCTCTAAGATCTTGTTTTGGCCTTTTATTCCCCAAATGGCCATGCATGTGGACAAAGATTAGGACTTTATGTGATATCCTGGTTTTTATGGTGCAGATCTATGACCTCATGGTTTATCTTGAAGTTTTGATGGATTTTGGAGTTATATCTAAGCTATGTTGGGTTAGGGTTTGAGCTTATTCTCTTTAGGAAGGGATTATTGGGTAAAGTTGGAAACTTTACCCCTCTAAAAGGTACTTCCAGTCTAGATCTAGAGTATTGGGTTCAGATCTGAAGAATAAAGGCTCAATGCATTAAGAAAAAGTAAACAGACTCGGGAATTCGACGAGTTCACAAAGGAACTCGGCGAGTTGATGTGAGTATGACCCGGTTCTGTTAAAAAGGAAAGAACTCGACGAGTTAAGGGAGAACTCGACGAGTTGATACGTAGTATCACAGTTCTATGGTTTCTGGGAACTCGTCGAGTTGAAGGAATAAATAAACGAGTTGAGTCAACTCGGAGCGTTGACTTTGACTTTAACTTGAATGTTGACTTTAACCTTCACTTGACTTTGACCAAGGTTGACCCTGGGAAGGTTATGAAGTACAAAATGAGTTCTAAAGGGTAGTTCCATATAAGGGTTTGGGCCCAACTTGGAAGATTGGTCCATTGATGGGCTTTCATGGATTTTATAGTTTGGACCTTGATGGGTCGGAGGTGAAACGATCATTTCACCCCCAAGTAAGGATTATGGATCATGGTTTGGAACCCAATTACTAATTGGGTGATGTTTTGGTATTGATAGCCCAAGGAGTTGCCAGGACAGCAACTAAGGATTTCCTGCAATGTACTTCAGCAGTGTGAGGTGAGTTACCTTCCTGTAGAAGTGAGTCGAAGGCACCAATATTGGCCCACTAGTAAATGTTTATAGTAGAGATGATTGTCTTTGTGATAATTTTATGGTATGCCACTATCGGTAGAGATTATGTGCTTGTAGGCTATGTTATTGTGTGGTAGTGGTAGGAGGGGTAGGATAGACCCCGTACCGGTCGATAAGACTGCAGGGGTAGGTCGGGCACCCAGATATGCCGGACAATATGTTTATAAATGATTATGTATGATATTATGTGGAAGTGGTATGGGAGAAATAGACCCCGTAACCGGTTGAAAGAGATCGAAGGGGTAGGCCAACATCCAGATATCCTAGGCAGTTACCGGTTGAAAGAGACTGGAGGGGTTGGAATATCTAGTACCGGTTGAAAGAGACCGAAGGGATTGAAATACACCCAGTACCGGTTGAAAGAGACCGAAGGGGTTGTAAGCACCCATATATACTCGATTGTTATCTATGTATGGTATGTGGTATGGTGGGGGAACTCACTAAGCTTCGTGCTTATGGTTTTCAGTTTTGGTTTCAGGTACTTCTTCTTAAAAAGGAAAGGAGCTAGCATGATCGCAACACATCACACTATGATTTCCGCATTATGAGATCTTTGGGAGTTGTACTCTGATGATACTTTTCTATGACATGTTTAGTTATTTGAAATACTGGTATCAATTATGAAATGAGTTGACACTATGGATGTTTCAGACTACTGGTTTTATACTTACTTATTTTAAAAACAAAATTTTTGGTTTTGAATTTTTGGGTGTTACACATTGGACATACATCTCCATAAACAAAATATTTTTATGATGCTTTTGATGTATGAAAGCCCTCTGGAAAATTGGAATGCATGACTTAATGGATTAAGGACTTAAGACATTAGGATTTAGCATCAGACGTGGCTCATGACGTGACACAGGGAGTGTTACGACGTGAGAGTTGTTTTTACGAGATTGTTTTGACTAACTAAGCTCATGACGTAACCAAGGATGGTTCACGTCGTGAGGTCTGCTGAGTAGGTCATTCGGGACCGAGTTGACTGAGTTGAAGTGATTTGAGTTTGAATCTGACTAAGTGCGTTCTCACGATGTGACCAAGTACCAGTTACGACGCGAGTGTCAACTGATAGAAATTTTGATTATTGACTTTGACTTTGACCAGGTTTGACCAAGTTTGACTTAAGGGTATTTTGGGTATTCTAAGATATAGTTAAACCATGGTCTCTATCTGTTGAATAAGTGCCCTGTAGAGCCGTTATTCTAAGCAGTGTATTGTTCAACTATTCGCCAGACTTTGAGGTGAGTTTTCCTCCTTGTACTTACGTGTCGAAGGCACCAAGGCCGGCCCATTGGTTTTATATCCTGCTATTCACTGATATGCAGAGTATGTGTCTGTGACAACCCAGAATTTCAATCTTGTACATTTAACCAATTCAATCAATATTCAACTTGTTTTGTCGATTTCTAGTGCTATTCAAGGGGTCATTTAAGTGTTCTAAGCTTGTATATATAACCAAGGTTGAGTTTAGGAATGAGTCAGAGTGTTGAATAATGAAAAAATTGGGCCATACACACCTCTTGGAGGAGTGTACGGCCGTACACACGGGTGTGCGGCCGCACACCCACTCCCTTGGCAGCACACTCACTTTTGGGCAGCACCTTTACCCCTATATAAAGGGTAGCCCCCTTCCTTTCATTCCTTTAGCACCTTGGCAGCACACAACATCATTTCCTCTCAAGTATCTCCAACTTTGAACCTTCCAAAGCTTCAAAAACGTGAGTAATTCATCCCTTAACTTATTGTGCATGAAGAACCTCTTGATCTAGGCCTTGAATCATGAAAGTACCATCGTATTCTTCATCTCGTTGAAGGAGTGCGGCCACACACTCAAGTGTGCGGCAACACACTCCTGTGTGTGGCAGCACACTCGTCTGTGTGGCAGCACACTCCTGTGTGCGGCAACACACTCCTGTGTACGGTAACACACTCATGTGTAAGGCATCACCCTCCTATGTGTGGCCACATACTCATGTGTGCGGCAGCACACACATTTGTGTGACCATACACACACACAATAGGACCACAAACCCATTTCTAAGACCCTAAACTTGTACTACAACCAAGTATGGGCCTAGGACACTTCATGGATGCAAGTATGGACCTTGAAAACACCTCAAAGGCACCTTCCATAATGAGTGTACGGCCGCACACCCTTTGGGTCGCACACCCATGGCCGTACACACCTTTAAAGTGGCCATACACCTCACTCATGCAATCCTTTGAGGTCCTAACACTTAGTCCAAGTAGTCCCAAATTCTTAGAATGGTTCTTCGTCACATCTAGTGGTGAAATACCATCATTTGACTCCATTATCTTTCATTACTTGTTGATTAGGATCAAATCGTGTTCAAGGCTTCACTTGAACATCCTGCATTCTGTATCGATCCTTCATTCAAATCACCCGAGGTGAGTTCATACCCCTACATTTTTCCGTATTTGTAATGTTTTTAGGGGGGATACAAGCTAAACATAAATGTTTTCAAAACTCATTAAATTCTCATACTTTAACCCTTTTGTACAGTGTTGAGCATAAGGGTCGTTTTTTACTGAAATTTCATAGTTTTCCGGATTCGCTATTCACTACGTTACTCATGCAAACTATAATCGATATAGTTTGGGATTTTTATAAACATAACAAGTATAGATACTTTCACTACTAAACGTATGCACAAAGAACATGAATAGTTTATAGTTTGCACCACTACTCTATCAAGTTTTTCATAACTGTAATTATCTCTACGAATGGTATACATTCGGATTTTCACTACGATTGAACGCTGCTACACTACATGTAAATTATATTGTACGATACTGTGAGGCGCTACTTCACTACTGTACCCTTAAGTGTACAGGGATAAATCCTATCATAGTATAACCAGAGTCTCCTAGAGAGAGAGCGTGAGATTTGTGAATAGATCTATTCGGGACTGACAATCCCACACCCGAACTGCTAGCTACAGTTGGGTAGGCATGCCTACGGTGACAAATGTCATTTAACTCGACGCCTGAAGAACGTTGGAAAGGTCTCTAGTCACATCAAGTATGGTTATACGACTCACATTATGTATAAATTACCTTTAGTTTAGAATCTAACACTCTTCAAGGGTTTTATTTATACTAAACGAAACTAAAACACACTACGTATACTGGCCAAAGCCAGGGTTTTCAAACAAAACCAATTATGTAATGGCTTCACATATAAAATACTTATACTTCATGATTAGCTTTAGCTAGTCACATGTGGTAGAATTTTCGCATATCACTACAGTTTTCAGCAACGAACATTCATGGTTTTATACGGAATCGATAACGCTAGATTTTCACTAAAGAAAATATCGGATTTTCTTAAAACTATACAAACATTTCTGCTAGATCATCAACAAGTTTCATTACAAAGTACTGCTTATGAACTCTCCAGCTTAATGCTGATATTTTTTAAACTACTTGTATTCTCAGGAAATCAGTAGACAGGTACCTGCTGGGGTTTTGAGGAGTTGGAGCAATAAGAGTTTAATGTTTATGTTCTATATATATTATGTATGATGAAATCCAAACAAGTTTCAGACAATTTCCAAATTGATGTAAACATTCTTATTCAAGTATTCAATGTAATGGTTGCGTTGCTATGATTGCTATTATACATTGGTTGTGATGCTATACATGACGTCCTCCACCCCAGAACGTTTTTGCCATTCTGGTTTTAGGGTGTGACAGATTGGTATCAGAGCCCTTGTTTATAGCGAGCTAGTATACCGAACCTTACATGGTATACAACTATAAACACTAAAGGGGTCTAAGTGCTCTACACTAAAAATATACTTTCAAAATATAAGTATTTTTATAAAAGTATACGAGCATGCATACCTAACTGAATTCGTGTCATTAGTAGAACAACACAAAAAGTATTTGGATTTTGGGACACTGCGGTCAAACCTGGGCAGTTATGTAATCATGTTCCGGGTGAATATAGCATGATCAACTATATTCAGTCAAAACATGACCAACCTGTGCTTGGGAGTGACGGTGGTGTTACAACAGGCCTAAAACTTACCAAAAACATTCACTAGAAAATACTATAGGAGTACTTTGCTAGAGCCAAATTCAGGGAGGAGATTCATTCTTAGTGTTACTACCTATCTATTTTGTAGCGATAACTTAGTTACATTAGTAAACTTTTTGTGCTTATCACGGGGTAGAACACTATTATTATCAGGATGAGATATATATTATTTTTTATATATCTTGAGGACTTACCATCCTCTTCTTCCTGATTGTTTCTAGAGAAAGATGTCTCCTAGACCAAGACCCATCAGAAGAAACGACAACACTCCGCCACCACCACCACCCCCTCAGTTCGACCCCCGTCATGTTTCAGGCAGCAGTTACAGCTGTCGTGACGACAACAATGGCACAAGTGAGCTCTGGTGGGGCTGGAGGTGGAACCGACCCACAATGACTGCGAAACCCAAGTCCTTCGACGGAAACGAAGGAGTCATCGCTCTGACTTGATGGTTCGAGAAGATCGAATCCATCTTTGAAATTTGCGCATGTTCCGAAGCCAACAAGGTGAAGTTCGCCGCCTTTACCTTCACTGACAGAGCTTTGACCTAGTGGAATGGTCAAGTCAAAACCCTAAGCCTGCCAGTAGCTAATGCCATGGGTTGGGAAAGACTGAAGGAACTCATGCTGGCTGAATATTGCCCGAGGGGCGAGGTGCAAAAGTTGGAGCACGAACTTTGGAACTTGACGATGAATGGTTCTGACATTGCTGCTTACACTGCTAGATTCTGTGATCTGGCACTTCTCTGTCCGGGAATGGTCACCCCGGAAAGCAAGAAAATCGAGAGGTACATCTGGGGGCTGACACAACCCACCAAGGGAAATGTCTTGGCTGCTAGACCGACTACATTTGAGAGCGCCAAGGATCTGGCACAAATTCTGATCGATAATGGGGTTGATCTAGACGAAGTGGCAACTGTTTTTGAGCCACAGAAGGAAAATGGTGGGAAGAAGAAGAAATCATGGAAAAAACGCAAGGGTCAGTCTTCGTAGGAGCCCTCCAAGAAACAACAAACAGTGGCAATTCATGCTATTACTGCTCCTGCTGCTGCCCCAGCTACTGTTCCAACCACCCAAACTCCTACCGGTGTTTATGCTGGGAAATTACCTTTGTGCAACAAGTGTCACTTCCATCATCACGGATCCTGCCGTGAGTTGAGTTGCAACAGCTGTGGGAAGAAGGGTCACACAGCTCGATACTGCAAGGTGCCAGCCCAACCCACCAACCAGACTGCGGGAGCAGGTGCTGGTCAAGCTTGTTATGGATGTGGAGAGGTTGGGCATTTCAGGAGAAATTGCCCCAATGCAACGACTGGTGACAATACAGGGAGATTTTTGGCAATGGGCCAGAATGAAGCGGTCGTTGATCCTACTGTTGTTACGGGTACGTTCCTCCTTGACAACTCTCATGCATGCATGCTTTTCGATTTTGGTGCGGAAAGGAGTTTTGTTAGTCATGTATTCAAACATCTAATCAAATGTAAATCCCAACCTTTAACCGAAACGTTCACCGTCGAGATGGCTAACGGAGAGAAAGAGAGTGCGAACGACATATTCCTAGGATGTACTCTTACCTTAGGCGATCATTCCTTCCCTATCGATCTTATGCCTGTATCTATCAAGAGTTTCGATGTCATTATCGGTATGGATTGGTTGAGCCCCTATCATGCTGATATCCTTTGTTTCGAAAAAGCTATTCGCCTCAACCTTCCCTCTGGCGAAGGCCTCATGATTTATGGTGACAAACTTAATTCGAACCTTCGTATCATCTCGTGCATCAAAAATCAGAAGTACCTACGGAAGGAATGTTATGCGTTTCTAGCTCATGTTGTTGATGGGACGTAAAAAGTTAAAAACCTCGAGGGCATCCCCGAAGTCTGCAACTTTCCTGATGTCTTTCCTGAAGATCTCCCAGGAATTCCTCCCGAACGTCAAGTCAAGTTTCGTATCGACTTAATCCCCGGAGTTACTCCAGTAGCTAAGTCTCCCTACCGTTTAGCACCAATAGAGATGCAAGAATTATCTAGCCAGCTTAATGATCTGATCAACAAAGGATTCATAAGGACGAGTTCCTCACCATGAGGAGCTCCAATCTTATTCGTGAAAAAGAAAGATGGATCCTTTCGGATGTGCATTGACTACTGAGAGCTGAATAAGCTGACCATCAAGAACCGATATCCCTTGCCTAGAATCGACGATCTCTTTGACCAACTTCAGGGAGCCAGTTAACTCTCAAAGATAGATCTAAGATCAGGGTACCATCAGTTGCGAGTCCACGAGAATGATGGGCCTAAGACAACATTCTGAACTCGCTATGGACACTACGAATTTGTAGTAATGCCCTTTGGTCTGACCAATGCACCGGCAGTATTCATGGACCTGATGAATCGAGTGTGCCGCCCTTTCTTAGAAAAGTTTGTGATCGTGTTCATCAATGACATACTTGTCTATTCTCAGAGTGAGAGTGATCATAAACACCACTTGAGGCAGGTGTTGGAAACATTAAGGGAGGAAAAGCTATACGCGAAGTTTTCGAAGTGTGAGTTTTGGATCAGGAAGGAAAATTTCCTTGGGCACGTGGTTAGCAAGGAAGGTATTCACGTAGACCCTTCCAAGATCAAAGCGATAGAGAATTGTTCTGCACCTAAAACACCCACAGAAATCCGGCAATTCTTGGGCCTCGCGGGCTATTATCACAGGTTCATCCAGAACTTCTCCAGAATCGCTAAGCCCTTAACTACCCTGACATAGAAAGGTGTAACCTTTAGTTGGGGAGTCAAGCAAGACAATTCATTTCAAACATTGAAACAGGCCCTGTGTAGCGCACCTATCTTGTCCATGCCCGAAGGGACGAAACTTTGTGGTCTATTGCGATGCATCCAATCAGGGCCTAGGTTGTGTGCTCATGCAGCTAGGAAAGGTCATTGCCTATGCCTCGAGGCAGTTGAAGACACACGAGGTCAATTACACAACTCACGATCTATAGTTGGGAGCAGTTGTCTTTGCATTGAAAATCTGGAGACACTATCTCTATCAAACCAAGTGCACTATCTTCACCGACCATAAGAGCTTGCAGCACATCCTTGATCAGAAAGAGTTAAAAATGAGACAGCGACGATGGGTAGAACTACTCAGTGACTATGAGTGCGAAATTCGCTACCATCCCGGCAAGGACAATGTGGTAGAAAATGCCCTCAGCTGAAAGGAATACTCCGGGCGAAAGGTGAAGGCATTTAAAATGACCGTTCATTCCCATCTATCTGCACAAATCAGGGAGGCTCAGCAGGAAGCCTTGAAACCAGAGAAAGTGATGGATGAAGCATTGAGGGGAATAGACAAGAACTTAGAGGTTAAGGGAGACGGAGTGTACTATTTCATGAACCGGATCTGGACCCTAAAGTCTGGTGGGTACAGAGAGGTTGTCATGAATGAGGCTCACAAGATTAAATACTCCATTCACCCCGGTTCAGATAAGATGTATCTGGATCTCAAACAGCTCTATTGGTGGTCAAACATGAAAGCGGAGATTGCAACCTTTGTGGGCAAGTACTTGACTTGCGCCAAGGTGAAGGTGGAATATCATAAGCCCTCATGTTTACTTCAGCAACCAGAAATAGCTGAGTGGAAGTCGGAAATGATAGCAATGGATTTTATAACCAAGTTACCTAGATCCCCGAGTGGGAACGACGCCATCTGGGTGATTGTCGACCGGTTGACTAAATTTGCCCACTTCCTGCCAATCAAAGAAAACTTCAAGATGGAGAGACTTACACGGATCTACATGCAACAAATAGTTCGCCTTCATGGGGTACCTGTATCCATTATCTCTGACCGAGATAGCAGGTTCACCTCAAGGTTCTTGCAATCGCTTCAGAAGGCACTTGGAACTAAGTTTGATGTGAGCACTGCTTATCATCCTCAGACAGATGGACAAAGTAAGAGTACAATTCAGACATTGGAAGATATGTTGAGAGCCTGCGTCATCGACTTCGGCGTGTCGTGGGACACTCATCTTCCTTTGGTAGAATTTTCCTACAACAACAACTACCATACTAGCATCAAGGTTGCGCCATTTGAAGCCTCTCTATGGCCGCAAGTGTAGATCCCTTCTGTGCTGGGCTGAAGTAGGTGACACGTAGTTAGTCAAGGGTTAAGTCCCTGACAACACTCTCACGGGTCCTGAAATCATCTGAGAGACAACAGAAAAGATCGTACAAATCAGAGAGCGACTGAAAGCATCTCGGGATAGACAAAAGAGCTATGCCGATAAGAGAAGAAAACCCTTGGAATTCCAGGTCGGTGATCGCGTCCTTCTGAAGGTCTCGCCCTGGAAAGGCATGATACGTTTCGGAAAACATGGAAAGCTAAACCCAAGGTACGTTGGACCATTCGAGATCCTTGCTAGGATCGGTCCCGTAGCATACAAACTCAAGTTACCTCGAGAGCTCAACAACATCCATCCTGTCTTCCACGTGTCGAACCTAAAGAAGTGTCTGTCCGATGAGACACTTGTGATTCCTCTCGACAATATCGAATTAGACGAGGGGCTACACTTCGTGGAAGAACCTGTTGAAATCATGGATCGGGAAGTCAAGCGTACAAAACAGAGTCGCATCCTGATAGTGAAGATCTGCTGGAATGCCAAGCAGGGTCCCGAATTCACTTGGGAGCGTGAGGATTCAATGAAGCAGAAGTACCCCCATCTCTTTCCAAGTTCATGATTGTACTTTATCCTTGAATTTCGGGACGAAATTCCCTCTAACGAGGGGATGATGTGACAACCCAGAATTTCAATCTTGTACATTTAATCAATATTCAACTTGTTTTGTTGATTTCTAGTGCTATTCAAGGGGTCATTTAAGTGTTCTAAGCTTGTATATACAACCAAGGTTGAGTTTAGGAATGAGTTGGAGTGTTGAATAGTGAAAAAATTAGGCAATACATGAGTGTGAGACCGCACACCCACTCCCTTGGCAGCACACTCACTTTTGGGCAGCACCTTTACCCCTATATAAAAGGTAGCCCCCCTTCCTTTCATTCCTTTAGCACCTTGGCAGCACACAACATCATTTCATCTAAAGTTTCTCCAACTTTGAACCTTCCAAAGCTTCAAAAACGTGATTAATCCGTCTCTTAACTTGTTGTGCATGAAGAACCTCTTGATCTAGGCCTTGAATCACGAAAGTCTCGTCATGTTCTTCATCTCGTTGAAGGAGTGCTGCCACACACTCCTGTGTACGGCAGCACACTTGTGTGTGCAGTAGCACACTCATGTGTATGGAAGCACCCTCCTGTGTGTGGCCACACACTCATGTGTGCGGCAGCACACACATTTGTGCGACCATACACACACACCATAGGACCACAAACCCATTTCTAAGACCCTAAACTTGTACTACAACCAAGTATGGGCCTAGGACACTTCATGGATGCAAGTATGGACCTTGAAAACACCTCAAAGGCACATTCCATCATGAGTGTGCGGCCGCACACCCTTTGGGCCACACACCCATGGCCGTACACACCTTTAAAGTGGCCATACACCTCACTCATGCAATCCTTTGAGGTCCTAACACTTAGTGCAAGTAGTCCCAAGTTCTTAGAATGGTTCTTCGTCACATCTAGTGGTGAAATACCATCATTTCACTCCTTTATGTTTCATTACTTGTTGATTAGGATCAAATCGTGTTCAAGGCTTCACTTGAACATCCGCATTCCATATCGATCCTTCATTCAAATCACCCGAGGTGAGTTCATACCCCTACATTTTTCCGTATTTGAAATGTTTTCAGGGGGGATACATGCTAAACATAAATGTTTTCAAAACTCATGAAATTCTTATACTTTAACCCTTTTGTACTGTGTTGAGCATAAGGGTCGTTTTTCACTGAAATTTCATAGTTTTCCGGATTCGCTATTCATTACGTTACTCATGCAAACTATAATCGGTATAGTTTGGGATTTTTCTAAACATAACAAGTATAGATACTTTCACTACTAAACGTATGCACAAAGAACATGAATAGTTTATAGTTTGCACCACTACTCTATCACGTTTTTCATAACTGTAATTATCTCTACGAACGGTATACATTCGGATTTTCACTACGGTAGAACGCTACTACACTACATGTAAATTAGATTGTACGATACTGTGAGGCGCTACTTCACTACTGTACCCTTAAGTGTACAGGGATAAATCCTATCATAGTATAACCAGAGTCTCCTAGAGGGAGAGCGTGAGATTTGTGAATAGATCTATTCGGGACTGACAATCCCACACCCGAACTGCTAGCTACAGTTGGGCAGGCATGCCTAGGGTGACAAATGTCATTTAACTCGACGCCTGAAGAACGTTGGAAAGGTCTCTAGTCACATCAAGTATGGTTATACGACTCACATTATGTATAAATTGATGGGTTTGAGCCATAAGAACTTTCCTATGTGCACATGCAAACCCTAATTGCTTGGATCTAGGTTTCTCTAATTAAACATGCATTGTATCCATGACTTTCAATACTAGATCTAATGTAAACAATTGAATCTAATCATATGAATATGGGTCTAGAACAATACCTTGGATTACTTGCTTGATACTTCTTCTTCTTGGAGCTTAGAGTCACAATTGTCACTCCTCTAATGGCTTACAAACACCATATAGCAAGAGAATGATCTTGAGAGAGAGAGAGAGAGAGAGGAGGGTGAGAAATTGGCGCTAAGGTTCTTTGCCTTGCATGAGTGCCGATTTCTCTCACCCTAGGGATCTATTTATAATATGAGCTACTAGGGTTTCACCTTTAACCCTAATTGAATGACTTAGGCCCTAAGCAATCCAAGATCCTCCTAGATACTAGGCTTGGACGATTTTATGGTCCTCTAACCCTAAAATCCGTCCACCCTTATATCCATAAGGATACATAGCCCAAAACACAACTATCACACATTTGATAGTTTATGCCCCTTTATTCAATTAACCTCTTTAAGTAACCAAATTAATTCTCAATTAATATATGACTAATATTAATCAAATAACATTATTATTCCTTTAATATATTATTCTCATAATATATTAACAATAATATCTCTTCTCTCTTAACAAATCATCCTGTCAAGTTGCTATGGTGAAGGCAACCCAAAAGGACCATGCACAACCGGGTCAAGTACTTACCAAATATAGTTATAGCCTTAGACACTAATCCAACAATCTCCCACTTGGATAAGTCTAGTAACTATATATGCAAACACAATCCGATTAGCAATCGTAGCTCTCAAAGACCCTGTCAAACTCTGATCTTATCAGCATCCTGTCCTTTAGATAAGGGATCGTATAGTCCTCTGTTCAGATATTATGCGGACAATCTTATGGAACTTATTGTCTAGCAGTTGGTTTCTCAATTTCAGATTCATTTGACATAGAACTTAATTGAACACATCAATTCAGTCCTGACCCGGCCCGACACATAAGTCAAATCAAATCATCGAGGGGCCCTGATATCGCTTTTACCCTCTTAGGATAAAAGTAACAGATAAACTTCGACTTATATGCATTTACTATTTACTAATCAACCATACACAACAATGCGTTTTATGACATCAATTTACTGATGTGGTTTCGCATTATCAATGCACAACCAATTAATAAACAATAAACCATAAATCTTGGTTTTAAGACCATATGATATTATCGTCTTGCGATCACTTGTGTCTCATTCCAAAAAGTGATTCCAACTAGCGCGGGTTTATTCTAATGCTCAAAACTTGTTCATAAGCTCTCATGAACATTGCAGCAAACCTTTGCTATGTCTAATACATTTTAGACAATCTACACACCAGTTCATGACAATCTTCATTAATACCTACTTCCAACATATGAACGATTGTGGACCATTCGAATAATTCGATTATTCTTAATAACTCAATTATTCAGGAAGTCAAAACATGCAAAGTGAAACAATAGTTAAACAATTAACATAAGACAGTAGCTTTACTTATAAATAATACTCCTTTATTAATCATCAAATGTCAATTACATTTCTCTATTACATGTTTCCAAAACTATCTAATCTAAACTAATATCGTCTTTCAGCCCAATGCTCCTAGCGTGCTGCAAATGCTTAACCCTGCTCAGTCCCTTCGTAAGCGGATCTGTTGGGTTATCCTCCGACGATACCCTCTTTACTACGAGGTGTCCTTCTTCTACTCGATGTCTAATAAAGTGATATTTTATGTCGATATGCCGAGATCTACCATGATCCCTCGGTTCCTTGGTCAAGGCAACCGCTCCTTCATTATCACAGAAAATTTCCATAGGCTCCTTTATGGTAGGCACAACTCCAAGATCACCAATGAAGTTCTTCAACCACATCGCCTCCTTTGACTCTTCGCTCGCCGCAATGTACTCTGATTTTCACGTTGAATCAACTATGGTTTCTTGTTTGGAACTTTTCCAAGTTACTGCTCCTCCATTAAGGGTAAAGACCCAGCCCGACTACGAACGGTAGTTGTCCCTGTCGGTCTGAAGATTGCGTCACTATACCCTCTCACCTTTAAGTCATCACTCCTTCCGAGTACTAATAACCATTCCTTGGTCCTCCGAAGGTACTTAAGTATATTCTTGACCGCAATCCAATGAGCTTTGCCCGGGTTCCCTTGATATCTACTGACCATGCTCAAAGCAAAGGCCACATCAGGGCGAGTACAAGTCATAACGTACATGATTGACCCAACTACGGAAGCGTAGGGTACTCGGCTCATCTCAGCTATCTCAGCTTCTGTACTCGGACTTTGAGTCTTACTTAACTTGACATTAGTCTGTATCGGTAGTTCTCCCTTCTTCGAGTTTTGCATACAAAAACGTTTTAGTACTTTATCCAAGTAAGTATTCTGACTAAGTCCTATTAGTCTCTTACTTTGTTCTCTCACTATCCTTATTCCTAAAATATAGGAAGCCTCTCCGAGGTCCTTCATAGCGAATCACTTCCCGAGCCAGGACATAACCTCCTGAAAAGTCGAGATGTCGTTTCCTATGAGCAGTATGTCAACAACATACAAAACGAGGAAGCTAACTATACTCCCACTGGCCTTGACAAATACACATGATTCATCTTCACTTCGTACAAATCCAAACTCTTTGAATTTCTCATCGAAGCAAAGATTCCATCTCCGAGATGCTTGCTTAAGTCCATAAATGGACTTCTCAAGCTTGCACACTCTATTGGGATGCTTCGGATCGACGAAACCCTCTGGCTGAGCCATGTAAACATCCTCAGCCAACTTCCCATTAAGGAAAGCAGTCTTGACATCCATCTGCCATATCTCACAATCATGAAATGCAGCAATGACTAGCATCACCCTAATAGATTTTATCTTAGCAACTGGTGAGAAGGTCTCATCATAGTCAACTCCGGGAGTTTGAGTAAAGCCCTTCGCCACCAATCGTGCCTTATACGTGTGCACATTCCCATCCACGTCGGTCTTCTTTTTGAAGATCCATTTGCACCCAACCGTTTTACGTCCGGGCACATTGTCAACCAAATTCCAAACTTGGTTGTCATACATGGACTGAATCTCGCTGTCCATCGCCTCTTTCCATTTTACAGACTCTGGGCCTGCCATGGCTTCCTTATAGCTATTAGGTTCATCTAGATTTATTAGTGTATCATCACTAATATACGTGTCCCCTTTGGTAGTAATATGAAAACCATAAAACTGGGGTTGAACTCTAACTCTTTCGGAACATCTAAGAGGTAAGGACTCGTCAATCGGTTCAACCGGAGTTTCCTCCTCGGGTTGAGCGCCAGAGTTAGAGGTTCCTTCATCACTCGACTCTTGAATCTCTTCAAGATCGATTTGCCTCCCACTGTCCCCTTGGCTTATGAGTTCTCGCTCTCGGAAAACCCCTCTCCTCACAACGAAGACAACATTGTCACTTGGTCTATAGAAGAGATATCCAAAGGATCTCTGCGGGTAGCCGATGAAAATACATCGCTCACTACGAGGTTCGAGTTTGTCGTGAGTTTCTCGTCTTACGAAAACTTCACAGCCCCAAACCTTGATGTGTGCCAACGAGGGAGCTTTCCCTGTCCATATCTCGTGAGGTGTTTTGGAAACCTTCTTTGTAGGGACTCGGTTAAGAATATGGGCGGCAGTCTCTAAGGCATACCCTCAGAATGATATAGGTAGTGAAGCACGACTCATCATAGAATGGACCATGTCTAACAGGGTTCGATTACGCCTTTCTGCCACACCATTCAATTGTGGTGTCCTAGGTGGCGTCAGTTGTGAAACTATTCTGCATTCCTTGAGATAGTCGTGGAATTCAAGACTTAGGTACTCACCTCCTCGATCGGATCGAAGCATCTTGATTTTCCTGCCCAATTGAGTCTCCACTTCATGTTTGAACTCTTTGAACTTTTCAAACGTTTCTGACCTGTGCTTGATTAAGTAAATATACCCATATCTACTATAATCATCGGTGAAAGTCACGTGGAAGCGGTTCCCATCCTTTGTGGTGGATCTAAAAGGCCCACATACATCGGTATGTATGAGATCCAATAAACCCTCACCCGTCTCACAAGTGCCAGTGAAGGGTGACTTGGTCATCTTTCCAAGTAGACAAGATTCGCATGTGTCATCTTCCCTAAGGTCGAATGACTCCAACACTCCATCCTTTTGGAGTTTGGTTATGCGCTTCTTGTTGACGTGTCCAAGACAACAATGCCACAAGGATGCTTTATCCATACTATTGGAAGAATCCATACACAACACATCATTTCCTAGGTTATCTACAACCATAACAGACTCATAAATTCCATTACAAGGCATTGCTTCAAAATATAAAACACCATTTAGATAAGCATAAATCGAACCATTCTCATTATTAAAAGAATATCTAAATCCTTGTCTAAATAAACCATGAAAAGAAATGATGTTTCTTTCCATATCTGGCGAGTAGCAACAATTATTTAAATCTAAATTCAATCCATTACTAAGCACTAAAGAATACACTCCAATCTTAGTAACAGGCGACGATCTTCTGTTCCCCATGATTAGATTTATTCTTCCAAGCTCCACATCCCTATTTCTTCCTAGTCCCTGCAAATGAGAACAAATGTGGTAACCACACCCTGTATCAAGAACCCAAGAAATAGCATGAGATGAATCATTAGATTTAATTGTGTATATACCTGCAAAAGATGGCTTGATCTTTCTATCCTTGATGGCTTGCAGATATTCCGGGCAACTTCTCTTCCAATGCCCTATTTTGTGGCAATGATGGCACTCTTCCTCCTTTGGTTTTGGGTTGGGCTTAGCAGGATCAACCTTGGTCCCACTACAAGAGGAACCATCTTGGGACTTTCCCTTGCGGTGGTTCTTCAAAGAAGCCTTCCTCTTCTTGCCCCTTCCCTGCCCAATAGCCAAAACAAGAGCATCGGATGGATTGGGAGTTAGTGCAACAGACTTTTCCTTTAGGTTGCTCTCAGCAGTCCTTAGGAGCCCTTGGAGTCTGCTTATTGTGACTTCTTCCTTGTTCATGTGGTAGGTCATCCTAAATTTGTTGTAGCATGAGGGCAAGGAGTGAAGAACAATGTCCATAGCCAAATCTTCCCCAAAGTTGACATTCAACTTGCGAAGACGATCGACATACCTTTGCATCTTTTGCAAGTGCATGGTTAGAGATTCTCCACTTCCTATTTTAGCAGTGATCATATTCGTTATGATCTCATAGCGCTCTTGCCTCGCACTTTGGTGATATCTCTCCATCAAGTCTAGATGCATCTCATAAGGATACATGTCCTCATAGGACTTTTGGAATTCGGAGTTCATTGTGGCTATCATGATGCAATAGACTTTCGTTGCATCACGTTCATGTGTCTCAAAGACAGCCATTTCTTCGGGAGTAGCAGTTTCTGGATTGATCTTCTCGAGCTTCTCATCGAGAACATACTCCTTGTCCTCGTAACGCGCGATCGTGCGAATGTATCTTATCCATTTGCTAAAGTTCGATCCATTGAAAGTCACTTTTTGACAAAGGCTCATTAGCGTGAATGAGCTAGCAGCAACGTTGTTTGTGTTAGACATCTACAAATAGAAAGGAACAAAGTTGATTAGAATTGAGTCCCTAATTAACACCCAAAATGAAAATTTAGGGCTAGGTCCCAACAACATTATTTACACATTAGAAAAGGGATACCGTGATCCAACATGCAAATAATTTAGAGGTAAGTGAATGACGATTTACTAATTCTTCACCATGAAAAACATAAGCTTTAAGTTTTAAATGTATTGAGAATTCCTAGATTCTTTGAGATTCATTGAACCTTTCAATGGCATGTTTAAATCTCGATATGCCCCTCTAGTTTGTGACTGGGATACCGAGGATCACAAAGCAGGTGTGAATAACCATGCAAATCTACATGGGGCCTTCATTGTTACAATCACCTATTCGATGTGCTGGTAAACCACACACGCTCCACCGAACTATGACAAACAATAAATCACCCTTTGCCACCTTTGCTTAGAACCAATTAGTGTGCCGGTTAACCACACACGCTCCACTAACTTCTTAGCAAGGGTGCAAAGTGTAATTTCATGGGATTGCATCAATTCACTTTTCCTAAAGTAACTAGATTGGGAATTTTTATGAAACACGTTTAGTTACCTTATATAGATTCATTATACTTATTAATGAGAGGAGGTTTGCCCTATCCTACCCATTCGGCTAACGACCATCCGCCAGTCAAGCAAGCGGTGGGTGTGAGTGTACACCCATTAAGCGCCATTTTATAGGCAGCAACCTTATACCCACCTTATAGACCGACTTCGTGAATGAGGCCTACTAACGGTAAGACTAGCATTTTTTAATCATATATATATATATATATATATATACATATATATATATATATATATATATATATATATATATATATATATATATATATATATATATATTAAGCTTGTAATAATATATTAGTATAGCGTTGAATTTTAAACTTGTAAAATTCTAGGGTTTGAAATTTAAATTATTCAAATTAAACTTTTAATCAAAAAACTTAAATTTCAAAACTTGAGCACAAGTTTTAAACTTTTCAAAACATAATGATCAAATAGCAAATAATATAAATCAACTAATTAGATTATCTCAATTTGATCTTATTCAATATTACTTGCAAGACAATCCACCAATTCAATTCACATAATCAATTATTATCATATAAGGAAATTATTATTCAACTAATTGGTAATTATCTTTTGTTTGGTCAAGAATATACTCATATATTTGATTAAAATCGGATTTTAATGACCCAAAACAGTTAAGGCAAGTATCCTCAAGTAAAACAGCAAGAAATCCTGAAACTACCTCCTTCTGACGCTCGAACTCGCCGAGTTGGAGCTACTCGCCGAGTCCACTGTGGAACTCGCCGAGTTCATCAGGCAGAATCACAAAAATCGAATTTTTCAAGCAACAAGCAATTAACCAATGCATCAATTCAATAGAAATCAACCTGGCTCTGATACCACTGATGGGTTTGATTCATAAGAAATTTCCTATATGCACATGCAAACCCTAATTGCTTGGATCTAGGTTTCCCTAATTGAACATGCATTGTATCCAAGACTTTCAATACTAGATCTAATGTAAACAATTGAATCTAATCATATGAATATGGATCTAGAACAATACCTTGGATTACTTGCTTGATACTTCTTCTTCTTGGAGCTTAGAGTCACAATTATCACTCCTCTAATGGCTTACAAACACCAAATAGCAAGAGAATGATCTTGAGAGAGAGAGAGAGCAGAGGGTGAGAAATCGGCTCTAGGGTTCCTTGCCTTGCATGAGTGCCGATTTCCCTCACCCTAGGGATCTATTTATACTATGAGATACTAGGGTTTCACCTTTAACCCTAATTGAATGACTTAGGCCCTAAGCAATCCAAGATCCTCCTAGATACTAGGCTTGGACGATTTTATGGTCCTCTAACCCTAAAATCCGTCCACCCTTATATCCATAAGGATACATAGCCCAAAACACAACTATCACACATTTGACAGTTTATGCCCCTTTATTCAATTAACCTCTTTAGGTCACCAAATTAATTCTCAATTAATATATGACTTATATTAATCAAATAACATCATTATTCCTTTAATATATTATTCTCATAATATATTAACAATAATACCTCTTCTCTCTTAATAAGTCATCCTGTTAAGTTGCTATGGTGAAGGCAACCCAAAAGGACCATGCATAATCGGGTCAAGTACTTACCAAATATAGTTATAGCCTTAGACACTAATACAACATAAATCACCTTTAGTTTACAATCTGACACTCTTCAACGGTTTTATTTATACTAAATAGAACTAAAACACACTACGTATACTGGCCAAAGCCAGGGTTTTCAAACAGAACAAATTATGAAATGGCTTCATATACAAAATACTTATACTTCATGATTAGCTTTAGCTAGTCAGATGAGGTAGTATTTTCGCATATCACTATAGTTTTTAGTAACGAACATTCATGGTTTTATACGGAATCGATAACGCTAGATTTTCACTAAAGAAAATATCGGATTTCCTTAAAACTATACAAACATTTCTGCTAGCTCATCAACAAGTTTCATTACAAACTACTGCTTATGAACTCACCAGCTTTATGCTGATATTTTTTAAACTGCTTGTATTCTCAGGAAATCAGTAGACATGTACCTGCTGGGTTTTTGAGGAGTTGGAGCAATAAGAGTTTAATGTTTATATTCTATATATATTCTGGATGATGAAATCCAAACAAGTTTTAGACAATTTCCAAATTGAAGTAAACATTTTTATTTAAGTATTCAATGTAATGGTTGTGTTGCTATGATTGCTATTATACATTGGTTGTGATGCTATACATGACGTCCTCCACCCTAGAACGTTTCCGCCATTCTGGTTTTGGGGTGTGACAGTGTCACACCTCCAAACCAGAACGACGGAAACGTTCGGGGTCGGAGGACGTCGTGTACAACATCACAACAATTGTAAAATAGTAATCAAAGCAAAAACAACCATTGTATTAATAACATAGTATTTACATTGCGTTCAAAAAATTACTTGTATAACATTAAAAATATAGAAAAAGATAAGACATAATGCTACTATGCTCCGTCTTCGTAACGCCCGAGAGAGTACCTGGTACTAACTTTCCTAAGAATACAAGTGGTTTGAAAAGAGAGTATTAACATTTAAGTTTGTGAGTTCATAAGTATTATGGTGGAAAAGATGTGTTCTTTGTTATTAACAATGTTAATGTGTTCTTCCAGAAAATCCAATATTTTCTTTGTAAACATATCATAATCTTAGTACTTTGAGACTAAAAAGTATAAGTTTCTTATGTTTATAACCTATGATTCGATATTCTGATTCATGTACTTAGTCTGACCCATCCTGTTACCTCCTATGATTATTTAGCGGATACAATTATATATAAAAATCGAACAGACAGTCGATTGGGTGAATATGCCCTAAGCCCACAACCAAACAAGGAACAGGAAGAAAGGCGGAAATCACACATTCCACTGTTTATCGGATCTTCATTATATTAAATCGTAATGTATACATTAAGTAATCATAGACTTTAATAAAAAGAATACCCATTATATGTTTTCCTGAACTTCTATTTGTACCATATTAGTAACAATATAATGTTTTACTTTTCGTGTAATTCGTGTGCAAATCTAGAATTTATTACTTACAAATAAAGTAATATAGTTTTATTATTTAAATAAAACATTCGAAAGTACATTTGCCCTGAAATCCGAATGTATGGTTAATAATCAAATAAAACTATTTTATAACATAACATTCGTAAATAAGTGTTAAATTCTTTGTAAACATATTCTTAGTTATATTCGTTTTACTCTAAAACATTGATTTTGATAAGCAATTGTGTTTGTTTTCAGAAAATCGATCTATAAACGGTTCACTTGTAAAATAATGATATTGATCCTGGAAAAATCTTATCTTTTCCATAATACCGAATTGTGGTTTTAAACATTCCAAAACCAAAAAGGTATAGGTTTAATTTCCACGATTAATTTCATGATATGTAGCTTTATTTATAAGTAAAACTAACTAAAAGTATATTTGGCTTGTAAAGTAGATATGATGTAAATACCTTGTTTTACTGCTTTAAAGAAGTATATTACTACGTAAAATAATCGTTGTTTTATCCATGTGAATTCTTATAACCATACTATATGATTGATATGTTTGATGCGACGTTCTTCAGGCGTCGGAATGATATGACATTTGTCACCTTAGGCCTGCCAGCCTAACTGTAGCAAACAGTTAAGGTGCGAGATTGTCAGTCTCGTATAGATGTATACACAAATTTACGCTCTCCTTCCAGGAGATTCTGGTTAATAAAGCAGGACTTAAGGTCGTACTTAGGTAATTACACCACGAAGTGTCTCACATATTTATTGTTTCAACGAGATTACGAGTAATACAGTGGAAAAACCTTTTAACAAATAAAGATGAAAATTTTCCATATATATGTTTAAGATGATTGATATTGTGAATTGACCCATAAATTATACCTATTATAATTTATATGTGTATTTTCATATCGTTTCCCTTACTTAGTAAAATATTCCATAAATTCCATAAACTATACCCATTATAGTTTATATGCATGTAGTTTACGTAATATGAGCCTTTTTCATTTTAACAACTTTTAGAGTATATAAGTTTGGAAATAAAAACGTTTACATAGTATTTTTACATACAATATTTATAAAGTATATAAAAGAGTGAAATAAACAATTTGTATTTTAAACATAATATTACTTGTATTTCCCCCCCCCCCCCCACCCTAAAACATAAAATTTTTTGGAAAAGTGTAGGGTTATGAACTCACCTTGTGTGCGTGTTTTTGGTTGGGTACAACTAGGTCATGATGATTTCCCGGGCTAGAATACATGTTTAACAAATGTATCCTAATAATATTATACACATAATATTATATATTGATTAATTGAATAGACATGTTAATTGTTTGTAAAAAGGATTAACTAATGCATAATACTTACGAATTTTCTGGAGATTTGATATGTTCTTGAATTTATGCAAGGTTAGAACTTTAATTGGGTAAATGTTTTGGGAGCATATGAGATGGAAATGCTTATTGAAAATGTTAAATGATCCACATTTGTATCTTATGTAAGAAGGAAAAGAAGGCAGTGGGATATGTGCCAAAAGATAAAGGATAGGGTCTTTAGCCCTGAAGAACATTCGAGAAGAGAGGGTTTTCGGTGTGAGGGATGTTTACAGCCGAGAACAGTTCTTGGCCGAGAACAGGTTTTCTGGTGCGAGGCCGAGAACTAGGTTTGCGGTCCAGCAGTTTCGTATGTTTTCGGTGGAGGACCCGTTTTCGGTCCGAAGGGAGGATGAAGCTAGATGCGAAATCTCTCGGTTTTTATGCTTTTTTATTTTTAAAATTTTGCAACACTTTAATGAAAGGAATTTCTACATATTAAGTTATAAATTTTAGCATAAATAAATTGAAATTAAATAAATTTAACTTTTAATTGACCTTGGTTGACCTTGTTTGACTTTTGTTGACTTTTATTTACTTGAAATTTATGGGCTGTCACAGTATGTAATAGATATGCATGACTATTCTTGTAACGCCTGTGTTTCTGGGCCTGTCATTAATGTTGATATAATAGTCTAGGTTAACCTTTGTAACCCGTTTTGAAATAATAGAAGTGTATTATTTGAGTATTATGTGTTTTGTGCTTAATTGCTTAATTATGTGGTTGGATTAATTAAGAATAAAAATAAGCGTCAAAATTTAAGTAAATAAGCGTCAAAATTTAAGTGTAAAATAAACTTAATATCTTTGGATAATGTTGTAGTAGTTGAAACGAGGTTTCTGAATATATATAGAACGCCCAAATCTGACTTTGTATGAGGAAGTTACGATTTTCTGAAGTTTCGACTTAACGGTATGCGACCTGAAATACTCGATTTGAGATCGAGCGGTTTTTAGCCGAAGCAATCTAAACGAGAATCAAAGGTCTCGTTGTTGGTATCGAAGCGATGAAAAGTTAGGCGAGAACGGACGTCAAACGAAGAAGTTAGGAATTTATAATGAAGTTTTTCTGTCCCGGCCTACTAAAAATAAATAATAAAAATAAATTTAAAATTAGCCGACGAAGTCTAAACGAAAGTTGTAGAGCGTAGTCTCATCTACGCGTGGATATAAAGAACGTCGAAAACGGAGTTCGTATGAAGAAGATATGAATTTTCATAGTTTATTAAATAATTAATAATTAAATTTAATTATTAAACCCGGTATTATCCGAAGGGGAGTCACCGGGCATATCCGAAGTACGCCCAGCGTACAGCGAAGCATGACAACCTTCGCACTCGAGTTCTTCGGAAGACGAACGCCATGACGATTTCGGACGAGTACGCCCCGCGTACAGGCGTACGCCCCACGTACTCCGAGGCTCCAGCCTCCTATAAATAGGATGCGAGGGCAGCCGACTCCTTTGCTATTTTTCTCTCTTCTCTCTCCCGTTTTGCATCGATTTGCATGCCAGAAATACCCCGAAGCCCCGGTATTATTCTCGAGCCCCAAAGCAAGTCCCGGGATCCCGAAGATCCCGAGAAGTGCGGTTCCCGAGCCGAAGCTCTGCCCGCGAGAAGTTCGATTTTTGTAGAGATCTTCCAGATCTGCTGAGGATTACTGCTTCTGCAAGTCGTAGTGCTATCCGATAATCTTCTGATCAAGTGAGTGTATACTACCTTTCATAAACACGATAATAATACAAGTATGATTTGAGTGTATTAAGTATATTGTTGTTTATGTGTATAATTTTGTTGTTATAAGTGTGAATGTATATTCATTCTCTTCTATCTCATAGATCTGATTTACTTTCTATGAAATACGTGTTATGTGGGTGTGCCTCATCTGTTATGTGGAATATGTATTGAATGGAAATGATATACAGGTTTTAAACTATGTATGAAAATATATATTTTTATCTACTAATATGTTGGGTAGAACATGGGTAGATAGTTGGTGTGTAACAAACAGATGAGAGGCCTCGATGATGTTGTTGTTGTTGATCTAGTTATTCAACGGAGTATGGATAAGGACCACGGACTCTTTCTAGACAGTCCTGTGGAACGCTAGCAGGTTCATAACCTGTAGGTGTTGTGAACAATATGTTCACCGGTGTACTCTATCCCCCTCATGGTTGCCTTTAGGATATCTATTGTTGAGGAAACCCCTTAGCAGTAATGTCTGTCCCGATGAAAATCCTAGATTAGGTCCCTTGAGATAGATGTTATTTTAGGGACGTAAAGTGAGGATAACGGGAATGGGTAATCGGGATAGTGATTGGTTGGTGAAATTAAATATAATTTATTTATTGTGGGTTGAAAACCCTATATGCTCACCAGGCTCCCAAGCCTGACCCACTCAGTTTTATTTGTATTACAGGAAGTGGCGCAAGGGCGTAAGATGGTTGAATCATCAAGTTGTTTTGTTTACACGTCTGTATATGTATATATTGGTTGAATGACTTGTAATGTTATCGTTTATCCTTTATGGTCTGTATCGGAACATGACATCCCGAGTTTTGATTATATAATGAAAATGCATCTCTTGATGAAATGCTTTGATAAATATTATTTTATCATGTTTTGTTTTAGGAACAAATTCCGCAACACTATTAAATCAAAAGGATTTACTCTGAAATTATTTTAAAAAGCATAAATGAAAATCGGTCTTTTCTGGCCATGATTTTGGGGATGTCACAGTTGGTATCAGAGCATTAGTTTAAGCGAACTAGGAATTTGTAGGATTTCTAGACTTACACTTAGAATGCTAAGTGGAATTTTGAGATGTGTGTCTGTTGGATTTTAGATACGAGCACTAGTTTATCTTAGGAAAGTTGCCTAAAATGCTTTTATGTGCTAAATGTTATATGTTGCCATATATGATATTAATTGTTCAGATCTACGGTCTGTTGCCGACCGGATCTGGAAACCTTATGTGTGTAGGATTCTAAGCGTATGTCTACGGTATTAGAACTAGCATGTAATCGTTTCGGAGTAATAAGGATGATTTGAAATTTATCGTGAATAAAGATCTAAATTTCGCCTTATTCGGTGTGTAGATCAAAAATGGTGAGAACAAGGAGTGGCGTTGGAAACGCGGATGAAAACAGGAATCAACCGCCAGTGAGCAAATACCTGTTGTAGCAGCAGCACCAGAACCAATAACAATGGTTGGGGTGCAAGCCATGATTCGGGCTATGTTATCCGAACAAAGGGATGAAATGCGACAGATGTTGCATGATAATAGGGACGAACCTATCATACCTATTGAGGAACCCGAATTGATTCCCGAGCAATCAGAGGAAGGGAACAATAGTCGCATTATGAGTCACGTTGGGACTCAAGGAGAACGAAGGAACGATCCGGAAAGGAGAAACAACAAGGATGGGCGAATGTACAAGAACTTCTTGGGCGCCAAGCCGCCAAGTCTTTCTGGGAGCCCAAAGCCTGTTGAGATAATGGATTGGATCTCCGAAATGGAGATGGTATTTGAAAGTTGCGACTGTAGCAACAAACAGAAGACTGTCTTTGCAGTTAGACAACTAAAGACTGGAGTCTTGAGTTGGTGGAAGTTGTTGGCAGATACTATGCCACGAGGAGAAGCCCTGAAAATGTCATGGGAGGAGTTCTTGGAACAACTAAGGGTGCAGTATTGTTCAGAGATAGACCTGATTGATCTGAACAATGAGTTCCAAAACTTAAAGAAGGGGAGGATGAGCATAGATGACTATGCTACTGCATTTACTGAGAAAATGAAGTTATTTCCGTACCTAGTGCCAACAGAACTCTCCAAGATTGAGAGGTTTGCTAATGGACTGCCTGCCGACTTTGGTCCGACAGTCAAGATGGCAACTACTCTGAAAACGGATGTTCGTGCAGCTAAGAATGTGGAGGCCCAGCAGAAGGAAAAGGGTCTGGAAAGGATAGAAGTTGGTGAAAAGAGGAAATTTGACGGACCTTCAGGGTCCAATAAGAAAAACAAGTTCTCAAAGTCTGGTTCGAGGGGAAGTGGAGGCGAAGCGAAATGGTGCGACAAATGTAAGAAGAAGCATCATGGGAAATGTGAGGTAGTGGCCACGTGCTAAAAATGTGGAAAGTCAGGGCACTATGCCAATGAATGTACCCTCACTAAGAAAGTTTTCTATGGTTGTGGTGAGGAGGGACACATGTCGAGGGACTGCCCGAAGAAGAAGGAGGCAGCTAGACCCAACATTCCGCCAAAGCCAAAGGCGAGAGCATTCCAGACGACACTGGAAGCTGCTAAAGATGAAGCTGATGTCGCTTCAGGTACCTTTCTCGTAAACACATTGCCTGCCCAAATTTTATTTGATTCTGGAGCCAACTACTCCTTTATATCGCATGAATTTGGTAGAAAACTAGCTTTGCCTGTTGTTAGACTAGATAATGCCTTATTAGTCGAAGTTGCTAGTGGCAAGTTTGTACCTGTTAGCCATCGTATGAAAAACATCTTAATTGATCTAAATGGGAATAAGTTCCACGAGGAATTATTGCCTATCGAACTTAATGGTTTCGACATCGTGCTTGGAATGGATTGGCTTAGCGCCAATGATGCCGAGATATTGTGCAAAAAGAAGATAGTCAAAGTAAACCCGCCAGGGAAAGAGACATTTATGGTGTATGGGGACAAACGCAGAGTAAGTTCTGAGATTATTTCCCTAATGAAAGCCAGAAAGTGTTTGACCAAGGGGTGTACATCATATTTAGCATTCGTGATTGATGCTAAGAAGGAAAAGAAGGTGATGCAGAGTATTCCAGTGGTGTGTGATTATCCGGAAGTATTTCTCGAAGATCTTCCTGGATTACCGCCTGATCGACAAGTGGAATTCCGTATTGACTTGTTGCCAGGAACAACGCCAATTGCAAAAGCACCTTATCGATTAGCACCGACGGAGATGAAGGAGCTGATGATGCAACTTCAGGAGTTATTGGACAAAGGTTTCATTAGACCTAGTTCATCGCCCTGGGGAGCTCCGGTGTTATTTGTGAAGAAGAAAGATGGAAGTATGAGAATGTGCATCGATTACAGAGAGTTGAACAATGAAACAATAAAGAATAGATATCCGTTGCCAAGGATTGATGACCTGTTTGATCAATTGCAAGGTTCGAGCTATTTCTCGAAGATCGACCTAAGGCCAGGATATCATCAGCTGAAAGTAAGAGAGCAGGATATAGAGAAGACTGCATTCAGAACCCGATATGGACACTACGAGTTTTTGGTTATGTCGTTTGGACTAACCAATGCTCTAGCAGCATTCATGGATTTAATGAACAGAGTTTGTAATCCGTTCCTAGATAAATCTGTGATAGTGTTCATAGATGACATTCTGATTTATTCGAAAAGCCAAGAGGAGCATGGCAGACACTTGCGAGAAGTGTTAGAAGTTTTGAAATGGGAGAAGCTGTATGCTAAGTTCTCCAAATGTGATTTTTGGATTCGTGAAGTCCAATTCTTGGGTCACGTGGTCAATCAAGAAGGGATAATGGTTGATCCAGCAAAGATTGAAGCTGTAATGAAGTGGGAACAACCGAAAAGTCCCACGGAGATCCGAAGCTTTTTAGGATTAGCCGGATATTACCGAAGGTTTATCCAAGGCTTTTCTTCGATCGCTACCCCATTAACAGCTTTGACCCACAAAGGAGCTACTTATGCTTGGAGTGATAAGCATAAAGAAGCATTCGAGAAGCTAAAGAAGAAGCTATGTGAGACACCGATACTTTCTCTACCCGATGGAGTTGAAGACTTTGCTGTTTGTAGCGATGCGTCTAGGGTTGGATTGGGTTGTGTTTTGACCCAAAGAGAAAAGGTGATAGCATATGCGTCTCGACAGCTGAAGGAGCATGAAAAGAACTACCCGACTCATGATTTGGAGTTGGCAGTAGTAGTTTTCACTCTGAAGATATGGAGGCATTACCTCTATGGCACGAAGTGCAAACTTTTTACTGATCATAAGAGTCTCCAATATCTCTTTAATCAGAAAGAATTGAATATGAGGAAATGACGCTGGCTATAATTACTCAAGGACTACGACTGCGAGATACTTTACCACCCCGGTAAGGCTAATGTTGTTGCTGATGCTCTCAGTCGGAAAGTCAATCTTGAAAGGAAAAGGCCAAGAGCGTTGAGAATTGAAGTTGTCTCGACCATTGTGGAAAGTATAAAGAAAGCTCAAGAGGAAGCTTCTGAAAAGAATGACCGAAAGGAGGAACGCTTGGGCAAAACGTTGGTGTTCGGTGTAAACAGTCATGGACTGAAGGTGTTCCAAGATCGAATTTGGATACCTAAGACAGGAGGAGTCAGAGATCTTCTAATGGAAGACGCTCACAAAACCATGTACTCAATTCATCCCGGTAGCACTAAAATGTATAGGGACCTAAAACCCTACTACTGGTGGCCGACGATGAAGCTTGATGTTGCAAAGTATGTGGCTGAGTGTGTGACTTGTGCGAGAGTAAAGAAACAACATCAGAAATCGTACGGGAGTTTAGAACCTTTGCCTGTGCCTATGGGTAAGTGGGAAGACATTGCTATGGATTTTGTCACTAAACTGCCCAGAACAAAGAATGGTCACGACATGATTTGGGTGGTCGTTGATCGATTCCCTAAGAGTGCGCATTTCATAACAGCCAAGGAGAAATGGTCTATGGAGAAGCTTGCAAATTCTTACGTGAAGGAAATTGTGAGGCTTCACGGTGTTCCGTTAACGATTGTGTCGGATCGTGATAGCCGTTTCACCTCGCGATTTTGGAAAAGTCTACAAGAGGAATTGGGTACCAAGTTGTGTTTAAGTACAGATTACCATCCGCAGACTGACGGTCAGAGCGAACGGACGATACAAACACTTGAAGATATGCTGAGAGCATGTACTTTGGAATTCCTAGGTAATTGGGATGAACATTTACCTTTGGTAGAATTTTCCTATAATAATAGTTTTCACTCGAGCATTAAGATGGCACCTTACCAAACTTTGTATGGACAGAAGTGTCGTACGCGTCTTGTTGGCTTGAGGCTGGGGAAAAGCAGTTTATGGGACCGGAGATAGTCCATCAAACTGCTGAAAAGTTGAAAATAATTAGGGAAAGAGTGTTAGCAGCTCAGGATCGTCAAAAGAGCTATGCTGACAAAAAGCGAAGACTGATGACTTTTGAAATTGGAGATTCGGTTTTGCTTAAAGTCTCACCGTGGAAGGGACTTATAAGATTTGGTAAAAGGGGAAAGTTGAGTCCAAGGTTTATTGGACCGTTTAAAGTTCTTCAAAGGATTGGGAACCAAGCTTACAAGCTCGAGCTACCAGAAGAACTGAATGGAATTCATAACACTTTTCATGTGTGTTATTTGAGGAAGTTCACGGGGGAAGTTCCCGACATAATTCCAATTTCTGAATTGAGAATTGATGAGAACAAAAGGTTGATTGAAGAACCAGAGGCAATTGTTGACCGAAATACTAAGAAGTTGTGACGCAAGATGGTCGAGTTAGTGCTTGTCCGATGGAAACACACAAATGGGCCGAATCTCACCTGAGAGACGGAGAGTGACATGATGGGTCGCTATCCGCAGTTGTTTGTTGATGTGTGATTCCGGGGATGGAATCATTCTAAGGTGGAGAGAATTGTAACACATGTGTTTCTGGGCCTGTCATTAATGTTGATATAATAGTCTAGGTTAACCTTTGTAACCCGTTTTGAAATAATAGAAGTGTATTATTTGAGTATTATGTGTTTTGTGCTTAATTGCTTAATTATGTGGTTGGATTAATTAAGAATAAAAATAAGCGTCAAAATTTAAGTGTAAAATAAACTTAATATCTTTGGATAATGTTGTAGTAGTTGAAACGAGGTTTCCGAATATATATAGAACGCCCAAATCTGACTTCGTATGAGGAAGTTACGATTTTCTGAAGTTTCGACTTAGCGGTATGCGGCTTGAAATACTCGATTTGAGATCGAGCGGTTTTTAGCCGAAGCAATCTAAACGAGGATCGAAGGTCTCGTTGTTGGTATCGAAGCGATGAAAAGTTAGGCGAGAACGGACGTCAAACGAAGAAGTTATGAATTTATAACGAAGTTTTTCTGTCCCGGCCTACTAAAAATAAATAATAAAAATAAAGCTAAAATTAGCCGACGGAGTCTAAACGAAAGTTGTAGAGCGTAGTCTCACCTACGCGTGGATATAAAGAACGTCGAAAACGGAGTTCGTATGAAGAAGATATGAATTTTCGAAATTTATTAAATAATTAATAATTAAATTTAATTATTAAACCCGGTATTATCCGAAGGGGAGTCACCGGGCATATCCGAAGTACGCCCAGCGTACTGCTGTACGCCCCGCGTACAGCGAAGCATGAAGACCTTCGCACTCGAGTTCTTCGGATGACGAACTCCATGACGATTTCGGACGAGTACGCCCTGCGTACTCCGAGGCTCCAGCCTCCTATAAATAGGATGCGAGGGCAGCCGACTCCTTTGCTATTTTTCTCTCTTCTCTCTCCAGTTTTGCATCGATTTGCGTGCCAGAAATACCCCGAAGCCCCAGTATTATTCTCGAGCCCCGAAGCAAGTCCTGAGATCCCGAGAAGTGCGGTTCCCGAGCCGAAGCTCTGCCCGCGAGAAGTTCGATTTTTGTACTGAGGATTACTACTTCTGCAAGTCGTAGTGCTGTCCGATCATCTTCTGATCAAGTGAGTGTATACTACCTTTCATAAACACGATAATAATACAAGTATGGTTTGAGTGTATTAAGTATATTGTTGTTTATGTGTATAATTTTGTTGTTATAAGTGTGAATGTATATTCATTCTCTTCTATCTCATAAATCTGATTTACTTTCTATGAAATACGTGTTATGTGGGTGTGCCTCATCTGTTATGTGGAATATGTATTGAATGGAAATGATATACAGGTTTTAAACTATGTATGAAAATATATATTTTTATCTATTAATATGTTGGGTAGAACATGGGTAGATAGTTGGTGTGTAATAAACAGATGAGAGGCCTCGATGATGTTGTTGTTGTTGATCTAGTTATTCAACGGAGTATGGATAACGACCACGGACTCTTTCTAGACAGTCCTGTGGAACGCTAGCAGGTTCATAACCTGTAGGTGTTGTGAACGATATGTTCACCGGTGTACTCTATCCCCCTCATGGTTGCCTTTAGGATATCTATTGTTGAGGAAACCCCTTAGCAGTAATGTCCGTCCCGATGAAAATCCTAGATTAGGTCCTTTGAGATAGATGTTATTTTAGGGACGTAAAGTGAGGATAACGGGAATGGGTAATCGGGATAGTGATTGGTTGGTGAAATTAAATATAATTTATTTATTGTGGGTTGAAAACCCTATATGCTCACCAGGCTCCCAAGCCTGACCCACTCAGTTTTATTTGTATTACAGGAAGTGGCGCAAGGGCGTAAGATGGTTGAATCATCAAGTTGTTTTGTTTACAAGTCTGTATATGTATATATTGGTTGAATGACTTGTAATGTTATCGTTTATGCTTTATGGTCTGTATCGGAACATGACATCCCGAGTTTTGATTATATAATGAAAATGCATCTCTTGATGAAATGCTTTGATAAATATTATTTTATCATGTTTTGTTTTGGGAACAAATTCCGCAACACTATTAAATCAAAAGGATTTACTCTGAAATTATTTTAAAAAGCATAAATGAAAATCGGTCTTTTCTGGCCGTGATTTTGGGGATGTCACAATTCTAGTTGTCGATATGTTGGTCTGGTAGATCTGTAGGACTACCTATGATTCTGTCTGCATGATTATCTGTATATGTTATCTATTTGGTATAAGTCGACATATTGTGTTGGGTTAAGGTTGTACTGCTTTGTGCTGTAGCCAACAAACCATGAAACATTCTAGATATGAACTGAGGGTCAGGTAGGGCATGTCAGAATCATACTGAAGGCTCAAGAGCATTCCATGTATGAGATGAGGATCAGTTAGTATGTCAGACTCGTACTAAGGGCTGAACATTGGTACTCCAGTCTGATGACTGATTAGGTTAGGGAGCAGGCCATACATAAGCTATGGGCCTCAAGGGCAAGCCAGACTTATGTTGTGGGCTCAAGAGCAGGCCATATATGAGCTGTGGGTCTGATAGGCAAGCCAGACTCATACTGTGGGCTCATGAGTAATCTAGTCTTTCAGCTGTGGACCAAGTACATGTTATTTTTATGTGTTATCTGTTTGTGTTGGTACTTTAGGGGAACTCACTAAGTTGTGCTTACAATTTTAGTTTCAGGTACTTCAGAGGACATTGGCAAGGTGAAAGCGTGACCGTACACATCCTGATTTTATGTTGTTGATATTGGGAGACTCTGATTTTAAATAATGTTTTTGAAACAATGGTTTTGTAAACACTTTTATTAGTCGATGATTTGTTTTGAAAAGTTTAAAATTTGTTGAAATTTTTGGGGATGTTACAAACATCTTTTATGTAGTATGTTTATTTCCTATCCATGTGCTTGGGATTGAGTCAATGTGCTGATGTTGACACTTGTTTCTCTACTTGTTATTGTGGCTTGCATTGGTACAGGTAGCTTGATATTGATGGTATCGTGAGGTTGGGACTTTTTGGGTAGTTTTATTTACGTATTTAGAAATGATACCAGTTTAAGACTTGTTGTGATGTTTCATTTATACTTGGTTTTGGTACTTTTTTGGTATGGGTTTGCAACTTTGAACTTTTGATGGATTATTTTTTAAAGTAATACCGATGATGTTTTTAATACAATAATTAAGACTTTTGTTGCCTAAATTTGTTAAATAATGTTTTTAAAAATAAAAAAAATGTGAAAAATCATGGTGTTATAGGAGAAAAAAGATGATGAAGAATCTTTTGACAACTTTTAAATTCCTTCAAATTTTACTAGTATAGAGGAAACAAATATGACTGGTGACAACAATTGGATTGTATCATAATTAGTGAGCAAAATGGTTTTATACAAGAGTTGGAAAAAGATTCTTTCAATGATAAAGAACTTATTAGAGCTATCAAGCTCTACAACATTAGGAAACATAAACAATTTAAGGTCATTGAGATACGTCAACTCTATGGACCATACGATGCAAGGTACATTTACAACCTGGTTGCAAATGGCAAGTTTGTGTAATAAAAAAAACCAAGTGGATATTTTGAAATTACAAAGTACATCACTCCACGTATTTCTTTACACAATAATATTTCTCAAGACCATCCAAACCTAGATGGAAGCTTGATAGCTCAGGAAATCAAGCACCTTATTAAAGAGCAACCTTCAATTAGTATTCATGCTTTGACATCCGAAATAGTTGATAAATTAGGCTATATTCCTACATACAAAAGGTTTGGACTGGAAAACAAAAGGCAATTGAACAAGTGTTTGACAATTGGAAAGAATCTTATTCTGATTTACCCAAAATTCTATATGCATTTCAGAAGTTCAATCTGCCAATCTGGTGACTATAGTCGAGTGGTGTGTTTCGAGATCAACCAATCCAGAACCCATGGAGATTATACGTGTTTTTTTTTGGGCTTTTACTCCTTCTATCAAGGGGTTTGATCATCGACAGATGATTAGCAATGATGACATGCATTAAGTACAAGGGAACAATGATGATTGCAATGGGACTTGATTGTAATAATCAGATTTTTCCACTAGTATCCTTAAAGGTGCTCGTTTTTAACCAATCACAACTTGTGTCCAGCTTACTTTCTATCTATGCAGTTATCGCGGTCAAAATTTCAATAGCGGTCACATGCCGCTATTTGAGATCGCGGTTATCGCGGTGGTATAACGGTGATATAGCGGTTTTTTAATATTACGTATAATTTATAATTTTATATTATATTTATATAGAATTTATATATTTGAGTATTAATACTATAAGTCTATATAGAATTAATATCATCAAACCTAAAAAGTCATATAAAAACTTAACATAATATTCTATTATATTAATATGGAAACTAGGTAGTGTAAAAGTGTCAAATCGAGTTTAATTGGATTGCACGGATTCAATATCGTATTATTAGGCCGTGGTTGATTTAAGGAATTAAGTCTCAAGTTGTGGCATCATAAGCGTGGGTCGATTTACAAAAAGCATTAATGAAGTGTGACCATGGCAACTCAAGTTGGCGTGAGTACAAAAAGAGATGAGTAAAAGAGTTGTCGATAGACGTAGTTGCTTTGAATGCTTTTAATTATGTTATTTGTTTGGGCTTTTTAAAATGAAAGTGTAGTGAAATCATTAAGACTAGTTTTTCTTTGAAAAAAGTAACCAAATGGCAAAAAATGTGAACAAAAATGGAATAGCGCCCGTAGCGCCGCTATAGCGGTTATTGAAATAGCGGTAAATAGCGCCGCTAATAGCGGTACCCGCGAAATGAAAACGCTAAACTGGAAATAGCGGTTCTTGACCTCCGCAAAACGCTATAGCGCGCAATTGATAGCTTAGCTTTCTATAAACTGGTGCATTACTTTGAGGAGAGACGTCCTTTAGTAAATGGTTCACGAGCTAATGGAGATGCATATACCCCTCATTTTTTTTTGTAAAACAAGTAGCTTTGATGTCAAAAGCAAGTACACATTCATTGAGATATTTTAATTGAGAGAAATTTATATTTGAGTTGATAACACAAAGTGGAAGAAATGTGTAAGTAGTTAATTTGGAGCAAAAAACTTGCACATGTGGTAAGTGGGAAGTGTTTAAATATCATTGTTCTCATGTCTTGAGTGCATGTGCCAAACTTTCTTTGAATTGTTGACAACATGTTGATAAATGTTACTAAATCGTAAAGTATTGTGATACTTGGGCGTCTGAATTTTCCCCATTTCCTCATGAAGCGTATTGGCCACAATCATTTTTTAAAGAATTGCTTCCAAATTTAGAGTTCTTATGGAATAAAAAAAAGGTCGTTTGTGTTCAACGAGACTATGAAATGGAATGAACATTAAAGAAAGAAGAAAAACGAACATTTCTGGAATTTGTAAGCAAGTGGCCACAATAAAAAAAACGTCCATTTAAACCAAGGTAACCGAAGAAATATTCAATATATTTTGTTTTGTGTTCATTGGTATGATTTTATACCTTATTTATTTATGTATATTTGTTTATTATTATTATTATTATTATTTTACAAATAGTATTTATTGAATCAAATTATTCCGAATGCTCCTTATTTTCTTTTGTAATCCGTAGGAAATGATTGTTGTTTTTGTACTTAAATATTGAACCTATATATTATTATTATTTATTTAAGATGTTGTATGTCCCTTTAAATTCAAAAAATTGTTTGTTGATTTTGTAAGAATCTTTAATTGGTTTAGATTCAAAAAATAATTAATTACAACCGTCATTATAAAACAAAAATATAAAAATTAAGGAAATTATAAGAAAAATCTCAATATTTTTGAAAAAGATTCACTTTATTAATAAAAAGTCATAATATTTTGAACACCAGATTATTTCATTTTAACTGAACTTAACATTTTTTTTCTTTTAACAGGAAATGACATATTATCATGTAAAATCAAATAATATGACTTTGCTGTTAAATTTTTTTTAGGATTAATGAAAATTTTTCAAAAAATATTAAGATTTTTCTGACAATTTCTTTAAAAATTAATAGCCAAAACTCAAAGAAATTATATTAAAAAAATAAAAGTATAATGAATTTGAAAGAAAAAAGAGAGTTAATTTACATGCCTGTGAAGAAAAGAATTGAAAACGAGTAGACTTTTTTTTTCTTTTATTATTTTATTATTTATTATTTTTTTAATTTATTAAATTGTTTGATAAATAAGTTTAAAATTAAAAAATATACATAGATAAGTTTTTCAGAAACTCGGTTAAAAACTCCTTTATATCTCCGGGAAAGTCTATGAAGTAAAACGGAAAAACCTAATCTGCTGATCGAAAATGGCGGAAGGAGAGGCATGGGTCTGAGTTCTGAGTGAGTTGGAGCACGTATCCAAGTTACAGTTCAAGAAACCCCATTTATTGAGCTCTCTCGGATTAGCTTTCTTTGTGTTCTGTACGAAACAGATTCCGTGAAAATGGCGGAAGGAGACAGCGACTGGGAAATACATCTAAGAACATTATCTTCGAACGCCAGAGACTCCAGTTTCTCCAATGATCCCGCTTCATATCCTTCCCTTCTTCGTTCTGTAACTCCCTTTTCAATCTTTCTACATTTTTCTGTGAATCTTTTCTAAAGTTATTGTTTTCTTCATCACCCTAATCAATTAAACTGCTTTCCAATTCGATAATATACTTATTGTAGGTAAGGAAGCTGACCCAGTTGTGTAAAAGTGAAAATTCCGAGAATCTGATAGCTAGGGTTTATCCCCAACTCAATAAGATCTTTCAACGTTCTGTTTCTTCTATTTCTCACTCTCGATCCCCTTCTGGACTACTGCTATTGGTAAATCATCTTTCAATTTCTCTTCCCCCCCCCCCCCCCCCCCCCCCCCCCCCCCCCCTTTTTCCTTCCACTTCTAATCAAACTCACTAACACCTTTCAATTTTCAGGCTATTCTTCAATTTTTCATCGATTACGGTGAATTTGTTCTACATGACGCCGATCCTAGCCTCCGTACTTTCTTCCGTTCATGCTTAAGCCGGTAAGATACACCACCATTTCGAATCCGAAAGCAAGCTCTAAATAATTCAATAATTAAGTTGAAATCGCCATTGACTGCAGTGAGTTTGCAGACCCTGAAGTTGCAGAAGCAACTCTAGACTTTCTAATCATAAACAAGAAGAAAATCTTACTTGCATTTCCTACTTTACTCCCTCAGGTACATTATAATCTCAAAAACTAATTATTCTTCCAACTAGATTATTCATTCTTCTGCAATTACATAGAATGTATTTCACATTTTCTTTTTCTATCTCTACTTTCAGTTTTATCCATTGCTGCTTAAAATGATCGCATGGAATGGAGAGAAGTAAAGTCCTTTTCTTTTTCTCTTCTGTAGTTTAATTCATCTGATAATTCTATAAAACTCGCCTTAATTTCTTCACACAGATTAGAAAAACCATTCTTGAGAGTTTTTCCTGGATTGATATCTCCAGGGTCTTTTCTTCCTTTATTTATCTCACTTGTTGATCTACCAGGTAAACATCCATTTTTTATTAAAGTTTGATCATCGATTATGAACAATTGACATTTTTTTTTTATCATTTTAAATTTTAAATTAGTATTGATTGTGGCACTGGAAAAAGTTGAAAAAAGTTCTGGACCATTAATTGGTAGCAGTATAGCTTCAATCCAAAAGAGTGCAGCTCCAGAGGTAAATATAAAAAATATGTGTTTATTTGATTAAATATAAAAAATGTAATAAACTTTTTACAATTTATATACAGATGTTATTAGCTCTCATGGATGAAGCATATACTGGTTCAACCATAGGAGATGGAGGGGCAGATTCGGAATCTGAGGACAATAATTCAATCACTTCAGATCCACTGTTTCTTGAGCTTCTTAAAGATGAAAATGATGGCCTTGCTGTATGGTAACATTACATTACATTCTTTTTTATTTTTATTTTTTATTAATCGATGATGTAATAAATGTCATTTAAATAAATATTTTTTTAATAAATGATATTTCAGCAACGGCATTGGACTTCTCCTGGAATGGAATCAGCATTACAGGCATCAATTTCTATTCCATCTGATAGACTAAAACAAGCATTAAAAATGGCACCTCGGCTTCTTGATGTGTATTTTTCAATAGCATTGCATGATGTCAATCAGTGTATGTATGATGTATCATTATATATTTGTATGCCATTTTTTATATATAAGAAAAGTTATAAAATGTTTGATATAAAGTTATAAATACTTGTTTTGTTATGCAGCTTTGAAATGTGCTTTAATCCCTATGCTTCTTGATAGAAATTCTAAGCTGTTTCCTGAAAAGATCTTTTCTTATGAGGTACATAAATTATTCTGTTTGGTTTTATAATGTTTTTGTAATTTCTTTCGTGGGTTATATTTTATTTTTTTATTTTTTTTGTTATATAATATTATATAGGTGCGAAAGAGGCTTTTGAATTTCATATTAGCTGCATTTCATCAATCCCCTGAATTCGTTGCAATCCTCAAGGTATTATTCTGCAAAATATTTTTATAATTTGGTGTTTAGTATTTTTTTTTTATTGAATATATTTTTTTTGTGTTAAAAATATTTTTCAACCATTTGTACTTGTGCAGAAGCCCATAGTAGATAGGCTTGGAGAAGCTTATGATAGTCCTGAAAAGGTCAGTGTTTTAATAAAAACTCCCCATGATGATCTTGTATAAAAATACCCAAAATACCCTTCTATAGTACATATGTTTACTCTTTAAATTGCAAGTATGAAATCCAAAATACCATTCTATAATATGTACGATTATAAGTGAAATACCCAAAAATACCCTTCTGTACCATGTATTATCAATGTATGTAAGTCAGATACCCAAAATGCCCTTATATAATATGTATATTTACCATTTAGATTATAAGTCAAATACCCAAAACACCATTCTATAACATGTATGTTTTTCATTTACATTATAAGTTTAATACCCAAAATACCCTTCTATAGTACGTACGTATGCTTACCCTTTAAATTATAAGTAAGAAACCCAAAATACCATTCTATAATGTGTAAGATCAATAAGTGAAATACCCAAAATGCCCTTCTGTACCATGTATTATCAATGTATATTTACCTTTTAAATTATAAGTCAGATACCCAAAATACCCTTCTATAGTATGTATGTTTTCCATTTACATTATAAGTTAAATACCCAAAATACCCTTCTACAACAGACTGAGTTGGCATTACAACTATGTTGGGCCATTGGGGAGCATGGAGGGGGCGGTGCATCTCACAAAGACGCAGCCCGTGAGCTTTTTGAGAGCCTAGAATTACTTCTTTATGAAAATCTTTCATCAAGGTATGCCACAAATACTCTTCATCATCAACATAGTAAACAATTTTCAAATACCCAAAATACCCTTTCTCAAATATATATACTCTTTAAGCCGCCTTGGTGTAGGAGATTCGGTTCTTGGATCAAGTAGCTCAACTGTCAGAAGATCATCACAATCACGGCTTCTTTGTTTCGTTGTGACCGCAATAGCAAAGATTGCAACACACCATCGCGAAGTACTCCCGAGGGCGCGTGTGTCATTAGGCAAGGTTAGTTTACTCTTTTTTTAAGGGGCAAGGGTAGTTTGGTCATTTTACAAAGCGGTTCCGATAATTGGTTTGAACGTTATAGGTGGCTCATTCGCGTATATCGGATGCGAGAGTGTGGAAGCGAGCGCGTGATTATTTAGGGTTAATGAATGAGCCTGCGATCTGTCTGTCTGTGTTGGGGCCCACAAGACCATCAAGTGGGTCCATACAGAAGCCGGGAATGATCAATTGGAGTGAAGGGAGAACAAAGATGATTGCCAATATACCGTTTTATGTTCTTGGAGGACAAGAAGGTAATTTTGGTTTTTTTTTTATAGGGTTAAATGTGAGAAATAGCATTGTACTTTTGTTAAAGGGAGGAATGTTGTAGTTTTTATGAGTTTCTTGATTGATCAAATGTAGGGCCCCCTCATCATGATTTCTCTTTGATGGACATTCTTCCTGCCAAATCAGCAACTTATCGACTTTAGAGAATTGCTTTCACAACTTTTACATTTTTCTTTTTTTTTTTTTGTGAAATTTGTGATTTTTTTTTCCTTTTATTTGTATTATTGTACCATATTCTTTGATTTCATGGCACTATTTTTGAATCTATTTATGATGTATCCCATGGTTTTATCTTTATCTCTTCACTACAATAAATTAGTTGCGTTTGCATATTTTTCAGTTATTTTGTTGCTGGATTTATTTATATATGATTCATGATGTTTTTCATACAACAAATACTGTTCTCATATCTAAATAAACAAAAGCTTTCAATTTTATAGATATCTTAATAGATTACCAACAATCTAAAATCTTTGTTACTTGCTGAACTAAAAAATAATTTATATATAATTGGAATTGTAGTTATTAGTTTCGAATGAAAAAAAAATCATCTGGGTTTTGTCTAAAGATGAACATTTGATATCTAAATAAACAAAAGCTTTGACATCTTAATAGATTTTGTTACTTGATGAACTAACAATCGGTTTATCTAATTGGAATTGTGGTTATTAGTTACGAACGAAAATAAATCATCTGGGTTTTGTATAAAGTGGAATATTTTGCTAAATAGATTAAATAAAGAGGAAAAAACCATTAAAATTAATAATTCGAAAATGCGCATCCGGGGAATCGAACCCCGGTCAGTACCGTGGGAGGGTACTATGATACCACTACACTAGATGCGCTTGTTTGTTTAAATTCATTACGTTTTTATTATGAATAATATTTCCGATAATAATACATAACAAACCATACTATTCTCTTGCATCAAATATTTTTCTGCTTATCCATTTCTTAGCATCATAACATTGTTTTGGAAAGATCTTCTTCCTCCTAATGCTTTCATATCAATAAGATCAATGTTGTTCATCAAAAAATCTTTATACCATTTTGCAGAAAGCTTTGATCTTCTTGTTAGTGTTTTACGATCAACATAATATAACCCAAATCTCACATCGTAACCTTGTAACCATTCATAGCTGTCCATTAATGACCACACAAAATATCCACGTACATCAGCTCCGTTTCTATCATTCAAAAGCCACATTTGTACATTCATAATTCATGATGGAAGATTCGGAATTTTGAAGTCAAATGGGCAATTTTCAAAATATACAAAGTCAAAGTATCGAAAGATTATTATAGAGGAAACCTTAATGATTTGGCTAAAAAAGCAAGGTATTTTGAGTGGAATTCAATTCGTTTCACATCATTCAAAATCTCATCAACTCGTTCCTTGCACACATCCGGTGAAGAATACCCTAAAAAAAATACAAATTTTGTGGACACGAGCAATTACACATTTATAAACTGTTCAATCCGAAAAACACATCCATTACCATTTTCAGTAATAAACATGGGTTTATTATTGTACCTAATCTTGATATGGTTAACAATTTCCTCCATGCCTCTAGGAACAACGAATAATTCTTCTAAACCCGTCCATTTGCAAAATAAAGATAAACATATTATTATCAATTAAAAAGAAACAACCTCATAATAAAAAGCATTATATCCTACACGTTCACCAATCAACACGCCATCACGCTCTCCCATAATATCCACAAAACCTTGGATTGCATGAGCCCCGGTTGAAGAGCAACTAGAATTTATACAATCTTTAGTATACATAGTTGAGTAATGGTTGATGCCAATAAAATCAATACTGTTCTTCAAAAGATTCTTTTCTTCGAGGGAGAAACTTGGTAATCGACTTCCAAGATATTTGTGCATTTCTTCGGGGTAGTCTCCATATATCAAATGATCAAGTACCCTATTTTATAGTAAGAAGTTAACCTAAGATCATATATATTTTTCTCATTGTTTTTCATTCGTTCATGACATTACCAACCAATATTGAAGGCAAATGCCCTCTCGGCAGCCTCACGATCAAGATCCGTATTTGTTAGTGGTTCGTACATTAAACAGCTCACAACAATTCCGATCGATCCACCATGTGTAGCTGCACATATAATTATGCATTAGTCCAATAAGTCCATAGGGTTCAATACTTTCATTGCATCGAAAAAAATTTGGACAAAATTCATGACAAATTTAAATTATTGCCCGATAACTATCATGATATAGCTTTGTTGCTTTGCCATTAGCCAACAACATGTTATGCATAACAATGAGAGGCTCCACATCAGAGTTTCCAGCCAGACAGTTGCCAAAGGGTTCTGAACAACGAGCCGGTGGAAAATCCCCGCTTTCATAAGCGGCGTTTGTGAATAAGTTTGGTTCATTGATTGTGATCCAGTACTTCACTCGGTCTCCAAAATATTTGTAACAAGTTTCTGCCAAAAGTACAAACTCTTCCCTAACAAAAGTACAAAGTATAAATATATATGCTAAAAAGCAGCAGAGAAAAACTGATGTGACAATGAAAATGAATGTTTTAGCAGTACTGCATCTCGGGGTTTAGCCAAGATCCATATTTCACTTCAAGTTCTTGAGGAAAATCAAAATGGTGCATCGTCACAAATGGCTCGATTCCTGTATCATGAAAGTAAAAATTAATGTGTATATCTACCAACTTTTTAGTAAAACGAACAAAACATTAGAATTTATCATACATGTATGTTGAGTTAATATGAACTCATTTGATCATGCATCATTTAACTTTTAAAACATAGCACCTTTGAGAATTAAATTGTCTATGATCTTGTTATAGAATGTGATTCCTGCAGGATTAACTTCACCCGACCTTCCTCTTGGTAGAATTCTAGCCCATGAAATCGAAAATCGGTATGCTTTTATACCAAGGGAATGCATCATATCAATATCTTCCTATGATATTAAAAAAAACAAATAATAAACAAAAAATAATCAAAATAAAGAATGTTTTCTGCATATAAAAGTTCCAAATTAGATAGATGAGCTGAAGTTTAACCAAGAAGAGATGATAATGATCGTCTGCAACATCTCCATTTTCTCCACATCCTACTAATCAATAACCATGGATTAATGACTAGAAAGTAGAAATTACTAAAGCCATTTTGATGTGAAATCTATGATATTAACCTACGGAATGACAAAATGCATCCCAGTTGCTTAAAGATTTGGCATCCTCAAGATAGGCTCCTTCAACCTACAAATATTCATCATGAGTTAAGTGATAAATAGCTATGAGCCTATGATCATGAGCAAGAAAGAGGGGATGATCGACTTGGTAGGATGAAGTAGCTGCTCCAAAGAGAAACCCATCTGGAAAATCTGATCTTTTGATATGGAGCTCTTCGTTTCCTTCCATTTTGAAGGGTCCATGACCATAAAAGAAAAATGGAGGCTGATTTTGATTTCATTTTCATACTGGAACACAGAGCAAAATCTCCCCCTTATCAATATCGTCAAAGATTATGCCATCTAATAGTAATACACTTATCCACAAACTCAGTTTTCATGCCAAAATCAATTGTTGACACAATTTTCATGCAAAAATAAGTTTTAACTTTTAAATTAGCTTAATGCATTATGAAACACATGTTTTAAATAAAGAAATTTCACCGGATGTGTTACAGTTTGTAAGCTTAACAAAAAATGACTAACTAAAGCATTGTTTTAATTTATGTATACATAAATTAACAAGTTTTGTATGCAACAAAATGATTTATTAATTGATGAACTAACAATCAATTGTCGAATTGACATTGCGTTAATTATTTTGATTTTAAGTTTCAAGTCAAAAAGGCCGGTGTAAATCAAAATCGTGTTAAATGGGTTTTGTATTAAGATGACATTTTATAATATGTTAAATAATAACTTTTAAAAAAAAAAAAGAACGAAGAAAATGCGCATCCGGGGAATCGAACCCCGGTCAGTACCGTGGAAGGGTACTATGATACCACTACACTAGATGCGCTTTGATGACGTTGTGCCCTTATGAAAATTAATAAATTAAATCTAACGAATTTTATTACCATTTTCGGAAGTTAAATAGTTTTTGTAACTTTTTAAATTCAATCAGCAAAGTGAGTAATTGTTTATTGTAAAAGTTTAACATTGATTTATTTTTTACCAAGTTTAAACTTCTTCAAAAAATAATTTAAATTGGGTGGTCATTGTTCTTGAGTAAGTCCTCTTGCATCTGATAGATATTTTCATAAGCACAAAAATTATGCCGATAGAAAATGCAAATACATAGTCCAAAATCCATCTTGCATTTATAAGGAGTGTGTAAAAATAAGTTTGAATTAACAGAACTGAAATATGAATAAAAAAACTAACCGGATCAAACAAAACGAATTAGAGCCAAGTATGTTATATTCACTTTATATTTATCAAGTTTTTGGGAAAACAATTTTTGTCAATGTTTCGTTCCGAAAGATTAAAAGTATCTAGAAACTCAAACCAAAATATCAATTTTCCTCTTTCATTCATGTGGATGACAAAAATTCTTATACCTAGGGAATATGATATTCAAATCCGTTTTAATAGAAATCTTCAAATTAATTGGATATGGATACGGAGAATCACCGGATTAAAAGATATGTATGAGGATGTGGATAAGATACTCTTGGTCCCCGACCCCAAACTTGATATATATAATATGTAAAAAATAATATAATTACACGACAATATTAAGGTTGCAGATAGTGATCTATATCTTATATAACTTTAACTAGCTTAAGAAGACTTTTGTTGATTTGTCGAAAACACTGTATTTCAAGGCCATATGACATGTGTAATTCTACGCTATTTGCGAAAAATAAAATGTGGTAAGGGGTCATTTTCTATCATGTCGTTCGGTTGGGAATGATTTTTCCATGGGTTGCGGTTACGTCTTATGTTTGCCCATTTATGGCAACGTTTGATCTTTCGATTGCCATTGTAGCCGGTCGTTTTTCGGTGTATAAATAAGATTTCTTGGATAATATGCTCAACAAAGTATTTGTTTATTCTCATTTATCTGTATAGTTGTTAAGTTGTGAGTTTTCTTATTGATTTGTTATTTTGTGTCAGAAATTGAACAACATTGCTAGTTGAGGTATCTATTCTTTGTTGCTTTACTTTACATTATTTTGACAAAAAAATGACTGAAATTAAATATTACATTTCTGGGTTTTGAAGAATGATGTGAAATGAAATGTGAGTATTTTTTAGGTTTTAAATTAATGGAGAAAATAAGATAATGGTAGGGTGACATAGAAAAAGTGATTTGTATGTAATTTGAGTTTGAACTGCACCAAAGAAATGTTAAAAAAAACCATCAAATGTCAGAAGTGGGATTTGAACCCACGCCCTCTCTCGAAGACCAGAACTTGAGTCTGGCGCCTTAGACCACTCGGCCATCCTAACTAGATATTCTTTATCTGTTGCAAGTTCAAATATATTCATTTTACTCGTTCATGAATCATGAATCATGAATCAAGAAAAACTCTCTTGATTTAGATCTTGTTCAAACTTCAAACACCTTACTCATACAAATTTACCGATTAAGCTCAATAATGGCCACCCAAAAAGCTCAGATGGAATCCCTCCCCCATATATAGGAATAGACAAAAATAAAATCCAATATCAGCCTCAGTTTTTCGCTCAAACTATTTCAATGAACACCCCTGAATTTCAGGCGGAATCAAATAAATTGTTATATTTACTTACAAAACACAACCCACAAGAATGCAGCATTGAAATCCGAATAGCAGTAGGATTTTTTTTTCTTTTTCTTTCCCTTTTCGAGTCAATAAACGAAGCCCAAATCATTCAAGGAACAAAGGGGTTCCTGATTGGGCAACAGAAAACCCCTAAATTCGATTCAATCTTGTAGATTATAGTTCCCAGATCCATCTTCCAACCATGGTTTCTGTAGCAAAGTTCAAATCTTTCGATTTTTTCAGGTACATTTCCTTTCATCCTCATAGGAATTTGATTATCATTTCACGGAAATCCTCTTCATGTTAATTATTCCCAGATGAAAGCACCTTGGGTCTTTCAAAAAGAATCTGTGCTTTTCCTAATTATTCCACCATTTTTTTCCAGAAAAACTCCAAGAGATTTGACAGAAGCATCATTATCAGGTGCTGGAATTTCTGTTGTAGCAGCTATCTCCATGATTTTTTTGTTTGGAATGGTAAAAAAGTCTCCCTCTTTATTTTCTGTTTGATCTTTAATTGAAATGCAAATTTACTTACTCATGGCTTCATTTTTAATTTTTTTTAATCGCAGGAGATACATAATTTTTTGACAATTAGTACCTCAACTGCTATTGTAGTTGACAAAAGTTCCATTGAGGAATCCTTACGCATTGACTTTAACATAAGGTATGCTTCATAAATCATAACAATTATGTCAATAATCACTACGTTTTTGTTCATTAATGACATTTTATGTGGTTTTGTGGCTAATTTGTTCAAAAAATTCGTGCAGTTTCCCAGTTTTATCATGTGAATTTGCATCCGTGGATGTGAGCGATGTTTTGGGAACAGTGAGTTCCAATCATCTTAACTTCATTTCTTGATCGATATTTTTTTAGGGCTAATTTCACAAAAAAAGATGTTTCACGAATAAAAGTTGAAAAAAGTGATCGATAATTCGATATTTGATATTTACCTTTTTGTGATTAGCCCTATGTTGTGTATGAGATTAATAAATAATGTGTTTTAAAGGTATATATTTATTTATTATGTTTTCCTAATATCTGCAGAACAGATTAAATATAACAAAAACAATTCGAAAATATTCAATCAATCAAAATTATCATCCTTCAGGCTTTGAGTATGATGCGGGGCCCATTTCTTATGCTCTTAAGCATGATGATAAGGTTGAAGAGGGATATGGCGATGGATCTATCCCATTAACTTCACGTAATTTTGATAAAGTCGCTCATGAGTAAGTAAAAAAGAATATTTATATATTTTTTTAAGTAATTTAGTGAATGATTATATTATATGGTGTTTAATTATTTATATTTTGGGCGATTTCAGTCATCCAATTGTGGTTGTGAATTTCTTCGCTCCTTGGTGCCATTGGAGTAACCTTTTGGTATTATATGATTATATTCATCTTATTCATTGAATACAAAATGTTTCCTTTTAATATTTTGATGAAATACCTTTTTTTTTTTTTTTTTTTTTAATTAATGTTGTAATTTGAAGGGCAAATCAAGATAAAAGTTATTATATTTTAGGCAATTTTGGGGTTTGACTAGTTGTACTTTATTTTTATTTTTGTAAGTCAAACTGTAAAAGTTTCCGTCTTTTTAGGCTGTGTTTGGCGTGCCACAGCTAGCTTATTTTTCGAGTTTTTTTTATGTTGTCGTGTTTGGTAAACTAAAAAATAGCTTATAAACTAGCTTTTTGAAAAGCTACTTAGACTAACTTTTTAAGAGATTTTTTAAAATTTTCCAAATACACCCCTTAATTAATTATAGAAACACATACTCTTACATGTCATTTTATGTAATTTTATATATTTCAGCTAGCTTTTCAGCTAGTTTTACCAAACGTTATTTTTTATCAGCTAGTTTTTCAGTTGACAACTAGCTTTTCAGCCAGTACGCCAAATATAACCTTAAATTAACCATTTTGATTTTATAAAGCAAGTCAAAAGGTGAAACGTGACATAACAAGTTAAAATAGTTAATTTGGAGAAATGTGAAACATTTATGGTTATTTTTCAATCAAACAATAAATTTCTAGACATTTTTCCAAATTAAAACCATTTTACATGTTATATAACATGTCAAAATGACTAAATTGGAAAAGTGTCCAAAACTTTTAAAGATTTAATTGGAAAAAATACTTAGGTTACATTCACCTTTTTTTTTTTTTTTTTGTATCTCAGAAACCCGCATGGGAGAAAACAGCAAAAGTTATGAGACAAAGGTTACATTCATCCCTACCTTTTTTTTTTTTTTTTTAAAACTCTATAAACTTTCTTTAAAAAAACAAAATTCAGTTTATAAATTTGACATGTACTTCTCTTTATTAGATCCTGACTCGCGATTACATTAACCAGATATCATCCAGAATTTGATGGGCGTATTATTATCGGAAGTGTTGATTGCACGGCAGAAGCTGATATGTGTAAAAAGTATGTTTTAAAAAAAGTAAAAAAAAAAAAAGTCATCTTATTTAATTTTAACATCCCCAAAAATGGGTTATTTTAAAAAAAATTACTCACTTTTCAGTGGTTTTTAGGCATCATATACAAGGGTATCCATCTATTCGTATATATCGTAAAGGCAGTGATATTAGGTTAGTTATTTTACTTTCTTGATGCTAATTTTTTTAATAAGATTCTTTGTTTTATGTTGGCTAATAATTTTTTTTTTAATTAGAGATGGATCTCATGGAGTACACATTCATGAAACATATTATGGAGATAGAGATACAGATACTTTAATTCTTGTAAGAAAAAAAATTAAATTTCTTTTGATTTGAGTTTTTGGAAGTTATTTGTTTGACCAGAATTTCCCCATTTTCTTCTTGTCAAAATTACTAAAATACCCTTTTGATAATTACAATTTACACAATTAAACTCCTCTCACCGTTTCCAATTCCATTTCCTCCCAATTCCAAAATACCCTTTGAAAATTACTAAAATACCCTTTGGATAATTTCATATGATTTAATTTTAATCCAATTTGATCGATTCTATTTTTATACAGAAATTCGATAACATGGCTTCAGCTATTAAATTAAATTCCGTAAAGCGTTCTTCAGCCGCAACTACAGAATATATAAAAGTTAGACCCGCGCCACCTCAAGAAGGTTGTAGGATTGAAGGTTTCGTACGTGTCAAAAAGGTAATTAAACAATTTAAAAAATAAAAATAAAAAATATTTTCTTTTGTTAAGTAAATTTTTTTTTTGTCACGTGCTACTACTTAGGTTCCGGGAAATCTTATAATCTCAGCAAGTTCAGCAGCCCATTCATTTGATGCGTCACTAATGAACATGTCACATATGATTTCAAATTTTTCTTTTGGTTCGACAATTACTCCTATAATGATGAGTGATGTGAAAAGATTAGCACCTTATCTTGATGAAGTCCACAATAGGTTGAATGGCCACGCGTACGTCACCAAGCTAGAAGATCGTGCAAATGTTACAGTAAGTTGGTGTCCCATATCAGCTAGACACAGTCACAATCAGTGTCACTGTGTGTCTGTATATATATATTGGAGTCTAATATCTTATTTATCGTTAATGACTTTTTTTGAAAAGAACCCGATACAACTGTCATGTGGTAGAAACTATCTCATCTGTCATTGTATATATATGTTGGAGTGGTCTCTCCTCTCTCCTTAAGACTAATCAACATAATTGAAACCAACCTAATATTTTATTAAAAATGTACTTTTTTTTTCGTTCCACACATGACCCAAATATTATAATTTTTGTCGGTTTATTAGTTATATAAGCCAATCCAACCTTTCATTAAAATGTTTATATTTATGATCAAGTTTTGTTATTTTTATTATTAAGAAAATATGGGAAAAAAAATTTCGTTACACAACAAAAAACTTTTATTATTTCTTATTTTTAAGATTATAAGAAAATATATGCAAATACATCATTTATTTGCAGAGAAATGTTTTTCACAAATTTTCACAAATTTTGACGTATTTTGTTTTTATTTTTTTTTTCAGTAAAAATAAAGTCAAATCATAAACAAGATAAATTTTTAAAGACTAAAAAGTGAATTGCAATTTTGGTCTATCATAACAGTTCTTTTTTTTTTTTTTTTTTTTTAATACAAGTTTTCATCTCAAAATTTGTTCTCATGCAATTTTGGTCTATTCCATGTAAATAACTATTTTTGGGATAAAAAAGTCAGCTATATTTGACGCTAAAAATAGTTAGTTTACTTGTAACATGAAACAAAAAAGTTACAAGAGCAATAAATAATGATCAATATTACAAAATATTTGGGACGAAAATTACGAAAATCAGCCAAATTCAAAGGCAAAAATATGATTTTATAAAAAAGAAATAGTGATCACATGTTGAAGAACGATGAAACAAACAAAACAGGTCGAGAATCTGTTTACATAACGTTGGATGCTTTTATTTATCTTTTTTCCTTTTCTTTTAATTAAAAGAAAATTCCTTTTGTGTTTGTAGATAGAGCATTATCTTCAAGTGGTGAAAACGGAGGTGATGGGATTATCACATCAATTAATTGAGAATTACGAGTACACTGCACATACAAGTTTGATACACGCTCCTTCAATCCCTGCAGCAAAGTTTCATCTCCAGTTTTCACCAATGCAGGTTTAAAATTCAAATCCCATGCATGCATGCATTTCACTTAATTTAATTCCATCAAAAAATATTCCTACTAATTTATTTATTTCTCTTTAATCTGTGTCACCAGGTTTTGATAACCGAAAACTCCAAGTCATTCTCTCATTTCATCACCAACTTGTGTGCCATTATCGGTGGTGTCTTCACGGTAAATGGGAACTGTAAAAAGTTTTATATATATATTTTTTATCTGGGAAGTTATTTATATCGATATTTTACCATTAACTTGTTTACTTTCTTTGTGTGATGCTTTTAGGTTGCTGGAATATTGGATTCGATTCTGTACAACACATGTAAATTGGCGAAAAAGGTCGAACTAGGGAAGAATTTTTAGCTCGAAGCTAGCCTGGAATATGCGAGTTGGTTGATAAAAAGAAATACGTTTTTTGAAGGCATTTTTAACATAGAATTCCATTTTTGGATATGGAGCTAATTTAGCTTGTATACAAGGTTTAAGGGCGTAAGACAATAGCCCCTAGATGGTTACACATACGGATAGAATGATAGTTTATATGTTTTTATAACTAGAGCCAATATTTCTGTTTTGTTTATATTGTATGAAAATTCATTATAAAGTTAAAAGAAATGTTAGTGTATAGCCCATCATGTATAGTCCATTGTTATTAGCCTTGTATAGCCCAATGTATTTGTGTATATATGTAGTGATGTAATGCTTTACGAAATCATTTGAGATCATTTGATAATATGGTATTGAGCCAAATTAGATACCTTCCATTATTGTCTCCTACTTTCCATGCTCTCTTTATGCCTTCTGTCAATGACCGTTCATCCTCTCAACCACAACAACTCTAATTTCGCCTCTCCTCTCACCATGACATGTGAGTCTTCCACCCCTAATCCTCACAAAGTCTTATGTGCTTCCAACATAAAATCTCACAGTCCTCTTGTTCTTGATCTTGAACGATCAAACTACGACACTTGGAGAATCCTGTTCATGAATCGCTATGAATCCTATGATGCTATTGAGCACATAGATGAAACATAAGAAGCTCGCAACAAACCCCCAACATAACCCATTTGGAAGAACACTGATGTTGTCGATTGTCGTAAAAGGATGGATACACTCTACTCTCTCTACAAACCTTCTCACCATGCTCAAGCATCAAATAAATGCACGGGTGTTATGGCTCACCCTTGAATGAATGTTCTGAGACAACAAAGAGTCTCGTGTGTTGGATTAAGTGTCTAAGTCCATAACTATAATTGATATATACTTGAATTGATAATAACACAGTCCTTTTGGGTTGCCCTCAAAACTAGCAACTAGACATGATGGTTTTTGGAGAGAGAGGTTGAATTTGTTATTTGTTTAATAAATTGAAATATATAATTTGTTAATATATTATGAGAATAATATATAAATTAGAAATAGCAATATTTAATTAATATTTGATCAGAAATTAATTGGAATTAATTTTGGGATTAAAAGAATTAATTAAAAGTACAAGGGCTAAAGTGCAATTGTTTAATAGTTGAGCAAGAGATTCCAGAACCTTCCTAGGGAATGAGGTGGACTGTTTTATGAGATAATTCTAGAGTTTCTAGAATATCTCATATGGATAATTAAGGAGGTGGATAATTACTGAATTTGAAATCATATTATTATATTCAAATTAAGGTTATCCAGAGTATCCTTGTTGCACTATATAAAGGGCTCCTCACCCTAGGAATTTCGGCCATCATATCTTAAGAAAAGAAAGCCGAAAATTTGCTCTTCCCTTCTCCTCTCTCCTCTCTCATACTCTTGGTAGTGTTGCTTGCCCCCTAAGCTTCAACAACACAAGGGTTTCTTGTTATTCATCAATAGCAATCAAAGATATATTTTCTAACCCTATATATTAATTTGATAATGATATAGGATTTCTAGGGTTTCCCATTTGATGTTCAAGTGTTGTATTTTTAATTTAGAGAAAACATAGATCCCCAATTAGGGTTGCATACACACATAGGTTTTTGTTTGTTATACTTAAAACCCATCAGTGATATCAAAACCTCGGCTTGTTTTCTATTAAATTGATTACAATTGTTGAATTTGATCAACTAGGGTTTATAGAAATTAAACCCTTTTGGACTTAGGGATTTTCGAAATTAGGGTTTCCTTAAGCCCTAAGTTTCGAAAATAAGGAAAGGGTTTTAACCCTTTCCCTTGCCCTATAATTTTTTGAAATTAGGGTTTCCTTAACCTTCAAGAATTTCGAAAATGGCAAGGATTGAAATCCTTGCCTTCCTCCTCAAGATAAGCATTTTTCGAAAACTAGGGTTTTGGTAGCATTATATTATTTTTGGTAATTATTTGTTTATTTGGTTAATTAGATAATTATAACTTTTGTTTTCTCTCTCGTGATTTTCGAAATTTAGGAGGAGAGGATTAGGATTAAATTATCTTGATTAATTTAATTGGATAATCCTTAATTGATTTAATGAATTAATTAAGTGTTTAATTAAAAGATAATTATTAAATCATTTGTTTTTAATTTTAAATTTAAACTAAAAAAAATTTTAATTTTGAAATTTAAGATTTAAAAACCCTACCATTTTGAAAAGTTTTTGATACATCCTTATGGATATTATTATTAATTTAATTAAGTGGTTAATTAAAAGATAATCAATAAATCCATAAAATAGTTTAAATTTAATTAAATTAAACGTTTAATTTATTAAAGGATTAAACCCATGGAATTTTAAAAATGTTTTAAAATACACCTTATACTATGTATATATAAGGTTTTGTGTGTGTGTGTATGCGTGTGTGTATATATATATATATATATATATATATATATATATATATATATATATATATATATATATATATTATATGTAGAAGAATAGTCAGTCGAACCGCTAGTACGCATTATTCACGAAACCATACTATAAATGGAGTTTAAGGAACCGACTTGTAAATGATCGCCATTGGGTATCCATTCTTACCCACCGCTCTCTTGTATGGTCGATGGTCGTTAGTCGAACGGGTTTGATATGACATAACCCCATTAAAAGTATAATGATAAAAAGTAACTAAATATTTTCTAAAATCCCACTCTTAGTTACTTTAGGAAAAATGTAAATTTCATGCTAATCCATAAAATTGCGCATTACACTTTATAAGTCGTTAGTGGAGCACATATGGCTAACCGACACATTAATGAGGGACTAATAAAGGGTGGTAATGAGTGTCTCAAAAGTTACCGTTGATTAATGGAGCACATGTGCTTAACCAACACATTAAAATGAGATGATAAATGACATCGAGAGTACCAAACTAGTTTGCATGGTTATTCACATCTCATTTGTGATCCTCATCATCCCAATCACAAAAGTGAAAGCATAATCGAGATTATACATGCCATTGATTAGATTCAATGAATCTTAAAAATATCTAAGAGTATCATAAGATTGAAATTGATAAAAGCCTTACCTACTTAAAATATATTCGAATTTGATTACGGCATCCCTCTTTAAAGTTCCAATAGAAAATATGGATCCTAGCCTTAATTGAAATTTTATGGGTTAATTAAAATCAACTAAATTGAATTCTCTTTTCTCCTATTATAGATGTCAAGTTCAGAAAACAATGATCTTCCTCATTCTTCTGAATATTTTTTTTCCTCTACTTTCTAAAGATGATCCTCCACATTCTGGTCAAGGTGAAAACGTGTTCCCTTCTTCAAACAATGGTGGAAATGGAAGTCATGCTTCTTGAACTCTTCCCCCTCCTCGTCCAATGACTCTCCCTAAGTCATGCTTTCTTCAAGTTGAAAAATACGAAATTACTCAAGCCTTGTTGGCATGTAAACATCAAGATGGAAAGTCTGTGTATACACATGTTCTGGAAATGAAATCGTACATTGATAGATTGGATATCTTGGGTGTCGTTTTCCCAAGGGAGCTAGCCATTGATTTGGTTCTACTTTCTCTTCCTAATTCATATAGCCAGTTCGTTGAGAACTTTTATATGAGCGACCACGACGTGAACCTAATCGATCTAACACATATGTTGATTGTTGCTGAAGCAAAAATGATTAAGAGCACAAGTGAAGCAAAAGTGTTTGAAGGATCTGAGTCAAAATTTCCATGGACATTGACAGTGGTGACAATGGTAGTCCAGAATAGATTTATCTTCCCAAAGGAAAGGGATCGCCCAAGGTCAAACCGTTTGACTATATGGTAAAGAGAAAGCATAGTTCTAAGATAGTCCCATGTGCTAATCCTAAAAGGTCCATATGTTTCTATTGCCAATTGGAGGGGCATTGGTTGTGAAGCTACCCAGACTACCAGAAAGATCTCAGAGATGGTAAAGTCAGATCGTATGACTCCACTTCAGGTACATCCATTATCTAACTCCATTATTTTAATAAGTTCATATTCATATATTCTTAATACATGATGTGATGATCATATTTTGATGTTTTGCAGGATCTAAGAGAAAGAAGGAAGCTTAAGAAGAGTGAGCTGAATCTGATAGTGAGAAATGGACTTTGGTCGCATGGTTCGATGATCAGATTTTGGAAGCTACTGCTTAGGAGTTATGATAACTTAATAGATTGCTTAGGAGATTTTTAAAAACATAATTTTCATTTTTTCATTGTAAGGACAAGTTCCAAAATTTTCCATTTATTATTGATAAAAGTGAAATTTTGATTTATCTAGTTTACTTTATATTTCCTTGCAATGACATTTATGAAAATTGGTGGTTACATTTCTATTATTAGCAATGTTAATTGGGATTTGATTCTTATTATATCACTTGTGGTATTTTTATAATCGACCAAGTGAAAAGGAATTCTCATCACCCAAGTTTCAATTGGATAGAAACTTGGAGTCATGTAATTTGAATTGTGTGATGTATGAGAGTCTTGATCATTGGAAAAATATGACTAATTCATTGATCACATGTTTATGTGAGTCAAAGTGAAGGACCATTAGGTCTTGTACATATTAATATGGACTATTCAGATCCACCACAAAGGACGATAAGTCTATTCATCATAATTTATTGATATTTTAGTAAATATGGTTGTGTTTATAAGATTGAGCATTATTCTAACATTTTGAAAAGATTCAAAGAGTAGCAGAACGAACTGAAGAATCTAGTAGGTAGATAGATAAAGGTTTCTCCAATCTGAAAGGAAATGAGAGTACTTTAGTATCGTGCTTTGTGATCATCTTAATGATTGTTGAACTATGTCTCAATTGATCCTCGAAGAACATCTTAGTGAAATTATTTGACTAAGAAGAGGATTCAGATACTGTTAAAATGGTTCAATCAAGAGATATGTCATACTTCGTTTCTAATCAAGTTTTAGAGCCATGATCTAGTTACTTTGAATCGTATCTTGAAACTTATTTCATACTGTAGCACATTTGAAATTGTTAGTTGTGATGTTTTTGGTTAAAACAAAGGGTAAAAAAAGACTAATTTATGAAGTATTTCTTGCCGGGAATCCACTCTAAATTTTGAATATTTTTTTTAACTCGTCAAGGAATGTTCCTTGAGAATGAAAAAACTTATATGTCAAGAAGTCAGTAGGAGTCTTATTGATCTTGAAGAGTTTCAGGAGTCAATCAAGAATAAACCTTTTAGTTATCACTTGCATACGACCTAAGGTTGAAAAACTATCGTGTTAAGATGACACATTCTTGTTTCTGTGCACCTTCTAGTTGGGTTGACAATGTTTATGAGTTCTATGGTTCTCATTTGACTGCAAAAGGAAGAGCACGTTGGTCAGTGAGAGTACATTGATCAATATGGGTTAAGTTCTTAACAACATGGAAGCACTGGTAGGCCATTGTGATACCAGATGGAAAGAAATTACGAATAAGCAAAGTTCAGTCCATGAGAGCTAAATTAGAATTTGGTTTTGTCCTAAACCTTATCTTATGATTGAAGGTTGGAAAATGATAGATTCAAATGGATGGGAACGTATACTGTCACTCACCCGGACCAGACGGCGGAAACGTTCGGAGGTGGGTGACTTCATTGTGCAGTATCATAACAATTGAATATAAATGAAACAGAGCAATCCAAATATCATACATTAAGATAACAAACCTTCATTGTTTACATATTGTATTTGAGTAGAAAACTTCAAACTACAACTAAATAGTCTTGCATCAGCGTCCCTTGTTACCTGCTTACTAGATCCTTGAGAATACAAGTCGTTTTGAAAAGCGTCAACTAAAAATTTTGTGAGTTCATAAGCATTTTCGTATAAAATCGTTTACACTTGTTTAGAGTCGTTCTCATTGTACTTTCAGAAAATCCAAGATTTTCTATGAAATCGTTTGAAGTCTTGCCTTGAAAATCATGGTTATATGTGTGCATGTCATTACTTTTTGTTCATCCTTATAAGGAGTGATTTTGAAAAGTATTCTAATTTGTGAAAGCGAGTTGTGTCCGAGAATATTTCTTTTGAATAGTAATAGTCAACCGTTTCAAGAAAAACCCCTTATTTTCAAAAAGGAAATATGGTTGAAAATCTTGTTCCTCTTATTGAGTAAAATTGCGTGTGCGTTCTAGTTTATCGTTATCGAAATCGTAGAAAAATCGTTTTCTCCAGAAAATCCTATATTTTCTGCTATACAATATTCGTAAGTTCTAGGTTATCGTTATCGAAATCGTAGAAAATCGTTTTCTCCAAAAAATCCTATATTTTCTTCTATAAAATATTTGTAAGCTCTAGTTCCAACCATGTATATGTGTGGGTTAGTTTATCATTATCAAAACCGTTTACAAACGTTTTCCATAGAGTCTTATGCTTTTTAATTTGTAAAAATAGCAGTAGTACGACTCTATACTTGTTAGGAGAAAGAATCAACATGGCTATTGTGGACATTCTAGGCGATGAAGATGGACAGTCAACACAACAAATGGGGAACATCACCTATCACGTGTAGCAAAGTCAAGACAACGTGCCAAAATTTATTTATGAGGTTTTCCTTACATAAATTTCTAGTTAATAGAGCATATTCTAGTGAGTCGTTATAACCATACTAAACTGATGGAGTGTCTGTTTTGGCGTTTCTCGGGCGTCCTCGGTTTGGAAAAGACATTTGTCACCGTAGACTGAACTGTCTAGCTGTAGCGAACAACGAAGGTGCGGGGTGTCAACCCCGTATAGATCTATACACAAATTCTCGCTCTCCCTCCAGGAAACTCTGGCTATAACTCCTTACATGACTTAGACGTACAATAATATTTTTATATTTAGGTACTTTTGAGATTTGTCTGACTAGAATATTAACAACCTTTTAAGCAATCGTTAGAGATCCATTATTTGTTAGATAAATAATGAAATTCGTACTCATTGAATAGAGATATCGTTCTTGTTCCATATCGTTGATTATGCTCGTTAATTGGGTGCTCGTGTTTGTTCCTTTTCGTTTATTGAAAAATGAGTCATTTTATTCAAGAGAAAAAGTGTCAAGTTATAATTTGTATAAATTTATAACTGCCGGTTATGTCACACATTTTCTGTTTTACGACATATAGAACATTACTTATGTTCTTGGAGGTTTTACGACATCAGTTTATGACATGCAAATTTTTCTGTCATAAAGGCTCTATTTGTATATTTTCTTGACGCAAACTTTTATATTGAATATTTATAAAATATCCCCTGATAGTTTTCAAATAGTCACAAAGTTTCCATTTTCGAAAATTACTAGAAATGGTGTCCACTTATCAAGATCCATTTCTATAACTTTTATCTCTAGACATGAAAGCATAGATAAAGGGGTTAAGTTGGACACACCCAATAGTTGGGAGGCTCTTTTGTACACAAAGTATCCTCTGTTCTTTATGAAGTTGTGAAATCTTATGTTCATGAGGATATTACTAAAATAATAATTTAATAATATTTCACACACACATGCAAACATACTTATACATGCAATTATTCAAGCATTTAGGCAAGATTTGACTTGTACTCTCCCCTAAAAACATTAAAACATTGAAAAAGGCGGGGTATGAAACTCACCTTGACTTAGTTGAGGAGTTGTCTAGAGTTATGGAGTGAAGATCTCAAGCTTAAACTCTTGGCTGAGTTGAGGAGCTTCCCTAAGGATGATCATCACATATTATTATGAATAAAATAATATGGATTCATCTTGAAATAAAATAGAATATTAGGTGAGTGGAGGAATTAACTTACAACTCCAGGGAGAAATTGAGAATATTTTCCTTTCCAGCAAGATCATTGTTCTTGCCTTGAAGATGAGTTTTGAGGGAAAATGGGAAAAGTGAGAGAGAAGGTGGTGTCTAAACTCCTTTACTGTCGTTGCTTTGGAGTATAAGAAAAGGGAGGAATCTTTGGTGCATCGGGATCTGGTGGTCCATGCATGGATATTTGGTGGGTAAAGCATGGGATACTGTGATTTGCATGGGAAATGAGGATTTCATCAAATCACAAGGTCAACCTTCTTGTCCTTATCTTGGTTTAGGATAAGATCTTCCTAAATCCAAAACATTTATTTTTATGTAATTATGCTTAAAATAATTAATTTTAGCATAAAATAGGGGTTTAAGGGGTTTAGGATAGGAAAAATACGAGTTTGGTGTGATTTCCGGTGTCAAATTGCCTTAAAATGGTGAAAACGTTCGAAAATAACCAAAATCCAGAGTGGGGGTTGGTTCCTACGAGGGTCCGTAGTGGTATCATGGGAGTTCCGGAGGTGCTGGGCCAATTCCGAAGCTTTTCTCCTGATTCCGGAGTACTCCCTTCAGATGTGAGGACATCTGATCCGGACCGAAGATGCGAGGCAAGGCAAGGATTCCGAAGCAACTGAAGTGTCCGGATGAGAGGCTTATTCCCGGCTAAGAAGGTTCCGGACCAAGAGGTTCCGGACCAAGAGGGTTCCGGACCGAGAGGGTCCTTTTAGGGTTTCCTCTTCCGGTTTTGAGTTGTTTTCGACTGAGGAAGGTACTTAGGGAGATTTGAGATACGTGGAGAGATTTCACATACTTAGGAGAGATTTGGGGGGGATTCACTATACTTAGAGGGTTTCACTATACTTGGGGAGATTTTGCATACTTAGAGAGATTTGGGAGAGATTTCACATACTTGGAGAGATTTGGGAGAGATTCACTATACTTGGAGAGATTTTGCATTCTGACACTATATGGCCCCTTAGGAACATATATTGAACACTTAGGTTTGTTAGAACAAGTCTCACAATAGTCCTTTCTTACTTGAGGATGAGATTTCCTAGCCAAAAAGGCTAGTTGTGACATCATCCCCCCGTTAGAGGGAATTTCGTCCCAAATTTTTTTCGAAAGATAGGGTCATGAAAGCGGAAATAGGTGAAAGTAATTTTGAGTTATTTGGTCTCTGTGTTCCCAGGTGAGTACCGGCTCACGCCTAGCATTCCCTTGAACCTTCACCATTGGGATGTGGCTTTTTCTTGTATGATTAACCTTTCTATCATAGTCTCGATAGGTTGATAAACTTGTAGGATGTTCTAGTCCACTAAACCTGTCTAGTTGGACTGGAAGGGTTTTTTTCTGACATACCATTTCTTGGTTCGACACATGGAACACAGGATGTACATTACTAAGATTGGAGGGTAGTTTGAGTTTGTAGGCTACCAGACCGATCCGTGCGAGGATGTTGAATGGTCTGGCGCATCGGGGATTTAGTTTACCTTACCTTTCAAATCGAGTCATCCTTCCCTGAGGAAAGATACTTAAGAATACCCTAATCCCTTACTTGGCATTCCAAGGCTTTAACCTGCTATGTGTATAGTTCTATTGTCGACTTATACGATGTTTGGGGTCGTGTTTGGGTTTTGACTATCCCTTTTGTAGTTTCTCGAATAATTTTGGGTCTAGGGAGTGTGTTATTGAGTGTTTGTCCTCTCGTTAGTCAGGTGTCTCTCAACTCATCCCATCAGAGGATGATCTGCATTTCCAGCCACGTGGTGCCTCGAAGGATATAACTCCCATGCTCGGGTGGTAGTTGTTGTTATATGAGTACTCGAGTAGAGGCAGGTGGGTATCCCAACTTTTTCAATGCCCATTACACATGTTTCTCTTCGGGGTGCAAATTCTTGTTTACCTCGTTCTTGTCAAGTGGGATTTCTAGGGCTTCGGTGGTTCGACACTTATGAGTGTTAAAATGTACGAAACTAGGTTCTTAGGGTAATCAGAGGCTATGGGTTATCGGGCCCTTTCTTGGCGAGGTCTTTTGAATGGTCTTCTAGGGATCGGGATCCTGGTGCCTTAGAAGTAGAGTTTTCTGGGCCTTAAGGGTTGGTACTAGGATCACCAAGTTTGATTTTGTATGATGTAGCTGACCTCATAAGTCTTCGATTATCTTGGGAGTTTTCTCCCTAGGGTTTTGGTAGGTCGACCGTTGCCAGTTCCTTGCTGGGGGTTGAACATGTCTCCGATTCGGGGTAGGGAGTATCGATCCTTGAGGATGGGTTTTGTTTGGCTTAATCGTAGTCGGTGGTGCTTATGGTAATTTTGTCTTTCTCCCCTTATGAGTTAGACAAGTGCTTCTTGTGGTTAGGAACTGGGTCGTAGGTTTCCTTTACATAATATGCCGATCTTATGATCAGGAACTATTTGTTCTTGTGTCCGTGCTAAGTGGTATCGGGTGTTTAGTCATTGAGGTGGTTCCATGATTCGAGGTGGTTCTATGTCTGCTTAGCACATGGTTGAGGTTTTCTAAGAGATTTTGGGGATCTCTGGAGGAATGTTGGAAACCTTTAGAATTCCTTTTTATGCCCTTTGCTCCTTGATTTTCAATCTTTGCTGGGGCTAGGGAAGGGCGTGGTATTTCTTATGCCAGAACTTAGGTGTTTGGTTGATAGGGATTTCGTCATTATCGACTGAAAGAGTTTTGTTATTCGGTTGAGTAAGACGAAAGTCTATTTACAGAGCTCGAGGTTTCTAAGGTGAGAATCAAGCCTATCCGTGTCAACTGATGACATTGGAATCCTTGTTGTTACATCAATTTGAGGAATATTGGTTTCTAGGAATGACAGGGCGTTTTAGGTTCATGCTCCTATTGTTACTAGTTTTGTTTTCGTTGTTACCATTCGGTCTATCTCATTTTTGCTTGTTAGGTATTCTAGTGTTCGTGTTCTTATCGTTGCTAGTTTCGTTTTCGTTGTTACCGTTGGGTCTATCTCGTTTCTGCTTGTTAGGTGTTCTAGTGTTCGTGTTCTTATCATTGCTAGTTTCGTTTTCGTTGTTACCATTGGGTCTATCTCGTTTCTTCTTGTTAGATGTTCTAATGTTCATGTTCTTATCGTTGCTAGTTTTGTTTTCGTTGTCACCATTGGGTCTATCTTGTTTCTGGTTGTTAGGTGTTCTAGTGTTCGTGTTCTTATCGTTGCTAGTTTCGTTTTCGGTGTTACCATTGGGTCTATCTCATTTATGCTTGTTAGGTGTTCTAGTGTTCATGTTCTTATCATTGCTAGTTTCGTTTTCGTTGTTACCATTGGGTCTATCTCGTTTCTGCTTGTTAGGTGTTCTAGTGTTCGTGTTCTTATCGTTGCTAGTTTCGTTTTCGTTGTCACCATTGGGTCTATCTCATTTCTGCTTGTTAGGTGTTCTAGTGTTCGTGTTCTTATCGTTTCTAGTTTCGTTTTCGTTGTTACCATTGGGTCTATCTCATTTATGCTTGATAGGTGTTCTAGTGTTCGTGTTCTTATCGTTGCTAGTTTCGTTTCGTTGTTACCATTGGGTCTATCTCAAATATGCTTGTTAGGTGTTCTAGTGTTCGTGTTCTTCTCGTTGCTAGTTTCGTTTTTGTTGTCACCATTGGGTCTATCTCGTTTCTGCTTGTTAGGTGTTCTAGTGTTCGTGTTCTTATCGTTGCTAGTTTCATTTTCGTTGTTACCATTGGGTCTATCTCGTTTCTGCTTGATAGGTGTTCTAGTGTTCGTGTTCTTATCGTTGCTAGTTTCGTTTTCGTTGTTACCATTGGGTCGATCTCGTTTCTGCTGTTAGGTGTTCTAGTGTTCGTGTTCTTATCGTTGCTAGTTTCGTTTTCATTGTTACCATTGGATCTATCTTTTTTATGCTCGCTAGGTGTTTTAGCGACACAAAGGTGCTGCTATAAGTCAAGGGAATTCATAATCCGACTTCTGCCAGGTTTTTCCACTATAGATGGATGTGACCTGACCGCACATACTTAGGATTTTAAAAGGTACTTGACTGTGGGGTTCTGTCCTAATCAACATTCAGACCAAGGACAGGAAAATGATGTGGGATCGCACATTCTTAGTTTATGGAATCCTAGCTATACATGATACTAACGTTCATATGGAACCATCATCGTCCGTTCATAAGGATTCTCTAGCTTCTCCGTGATTTACAGATTTTCTCGAATGGGGAAATAGTTTTTGATTATGTTTTCAATTTGCAAGACTTTTATGTGAAAATCCGTTACATAAAGTTTATCATTCGAAACGTACCAAAAATCTCGATAGTGTTTCTTGTCGTCTCTTCCTGTCTAGTTGTCCACTCCCTCGCCATTCATCTCTGTTGGACAATTTCTTTTGAAATGTCCTGTTGCACCGCACTGGTGACAAACTTGACTTACTTCTGGTTTGAGGGTTACTGGGAGGTGTGTCCCATCTTGTTGCACCTTTTGCAACGAAATGTCGGGCATGCACCCCAATGATGGTATTGGCACTTGTTTCAGGGGGGGATTGCTCCCAAGGTATGATTATCCTGATGTGGGAGGAGTAGGGTTAGTAGGGATAGGGACTGATCCCTCTTGTTGCCTTTTAGAAAGCCTCGGAGTCAAACTACCTCTTTTTTCTTTCCCGGACTTTCGTTTCTTGTTCTTAGGTTTAGGTTTTTGAGTGCATGGGTGAGTTGTTCTTCGTTGGTTTCCTTGGTTGTTATTACGGTTGAAGTTACCGACACTGCTTCCAACTTCGTTTGTGTCGTTGGCATTGAAGTATCCCATGACGGCTACCACAGCCGATGTTATAGTGGCTTGGAGAGTGGCGGGGTTTATTCGTAGGACCGACGCATGGTCGGGGTACTGGTTACCTTCATGAGAAGACATAACTCTGTTGCACACGAAAAGTGAGCTCGTGAGTACTTGTAGTTAGTTTCAAGTGAGTTTACTCGTATAATCTTAACATATTGGTGTTAATTGGGTCAACCTATATCCACATGATGCAGTTATGGTAGAGGGTGGGAACATGTATTATCTGACGTAAGGTTCGTCAAAATAACACATAGCTAGCAATATGGTTAACATATTCGGTTGTATGGATTCTTGGAGGATGTACCCCACTTGGTTTACTACTATTGGTTGCAATTAAGGGAATTATGGACCTAAGTGTGGTGATCCTCTTTTGGCGCACACAGTGCTTGGCCATTTCACTTATATTAAGGGTGCCCTTTTTGTGTTCCTTACGCTGCTAAGGCTGTCTTAGCCTTGACTGCTATGAGTTATGGTCTCCAAATGACCATTTCCTCTTTTAAGGAGTGTACATGGTCTACATAGTTTTCTGGTCCTACTTGTGGGTTTTGTAAGGCATTTGGAATGGTGTTCTTGTTACTTGTGGCGGATCGGATTTACACTGTTGCACATTGGGCTTTGCTTATTGATGTGTGTGAAACGAACTAGTTTTAATCCTACTAACTTAAACACAAAGACAAACACACGAAAGGTAGTGTACCTATCGATTAGCAGTTTAGTTCAGGTAAGTAGAGTGTCGATGATAGCTTCATTTTATTTACTTCTTTTTATAGTTTTTTTAGCACAATCCATCTTATTTTAGTCAATCTTCATGCATATTTTCCTTTTTTGTCATTTTTCTCCTTCACCGGGTACTTTCTAGTTTTTGAGCTTAATTGCAGGATTTTCCGAAGACTATTTGTTATTGGAGGCTTAGAAGGATGCGGGACTCATGGAGGCATGTGATTTGCTTGCGGACTTGAAGTGGTGCGATTGGGCTAGGTGCATGCGTAAAAGAAGAAATCAATTTGGATCTAATTTATGGGAAAAGATGATGATGAGACGGCGCGGAATCGAGCTACAAGAAATTGGAGGAGTGTTGGGTCAATTTTTAGAAGGCTTTGGAATGGAAAATGGGTCTTAAAGAGTTATGATTATGGGCTGAAGTTGAAGAAATGAAGATTGGGCTTAAATGCATGTTAAATGTCCCAAATCTCACATTCAGCGTGACCCACGCGGTCCGCGTGGATCCATACGCGGTCCGCGTGAATTGTGCTGAGTTGTTTCCGGGTTTTGACTTGTTGACTCTATTTGTGGAAGTTTGGTGGGTAGCTTTTGGTCTCTTTTTGAATCCGGAAATTGAACCTCTTTAGCTGGAGATTGGAGGCTCATTGGGGGGAACTTGAAGAACACATTCCATTTTTTTTTCTCTCTAAGAAGTTTTGGGAAGATTTGAAGAATATTTGGAAGATTAGTGTAATTTCCTTACATCTTGCATCTAAGACAATGTTTGGTACCTCTAATCCCTCTTGTTTTTGTTTAATCTTAGCCATGCTTGGCTAGATTTTCATTTGGTTGACTTGGATATAATTGCTTGAATGTTTTGGTTATTTTGAAGAACTCCATGAACTTGTGTTGAATATTTATGATTATATTTTCTATGAAAAAATTCATTCATGTTTATATATCTCTAGTCATGAATATTGATATATGAATGTCATCTTTGTTGGTTAAATTCTTGACTAAGTAATAGGTCTTCAATTTAACAAGCAACAATTAGTTTAAATGTTTGTTTTCATTTCATTTAGACTAAGAAAACATTTTCTCCATAGTGGTAATGAAAGCAATAGATTACTCTTTGGATTTGGTGACTCTTAAAACGTAATGCTAATTGATTTTCACAAAATTACATGCTTCATTAGTTTTGTGACTTTGATTTAGGAAATGTGCTATGAGCTTCTCTAGTAATTTTAATACAAAAGAAGAGTTGAGGCAAGTTATGCTTATAAATTGCTATAGCCAAATTAGATTTTAAACACAAGTATTGCACCTTGGTATTCTCATGATTATTTGACCAAAGGTTCAAGTGATGAAAGTCCAAAGTCAATCATCTTTCTCTTATTGATTTTACATCAAACTCTTATTTTTGTTGCAATTGTCCATTTAAATCATAGTTAATTCTAGTTTATTTCAAGTATTTCAAAACATCAAACACCCCCATTTTCAATTTATTGTCATATTCCAAGTATTTTTACAAAGAGATTTCTCATAGAGTTATAAATTGAACCAGTCTCCGTGGATTCGACCCCTTTACCACTATACACTATTTTAGTGTGTGATATTTAGGGTTATTATTTGTGTTGGCCTCGACAACCAGCAAATTTTTGGCGCCGTTGCCGGGGAATGGTTTATTTTTAATCAATTTGTTTCTCTATGCCCAGATCTCAGCGTACAGGTAACTTGATTTACAACCCAGAAATCAAAAAAGAAGCAAGGCGTTTGGCGAAGGAAAAGCGAATTGAACGTGGTCAAACTTCTAATCCTCACGGGGACCCGGAGGTTGAAACCGCTTCATTAAGTGATATAGAACCCGATTCTAGTCCCGACCCTCGCCAAGAAATTCCCAAAACACCACCCCTACAACAAAATCCACCCATTATTGAACCAATTGCAATGGCGGACGGAGGAGAAGTTCCCGAAAGAACTTTGAGGAAAATGATGGAGACCGATGTTACACAAACTCCAACCGGTATCAATTACCCGGTTTTGGAAGGAGGCTCGGAGTTGAAGTCAAGTTTAGTCCATCATCTACCAACTTTTCATGGATTGGAGAATGAAGACACTCATAAGCATTTGAAGATGTTCCACATTATTTGCACTAGCATGAAGCCACAAGGGTCAACCGATGACCAAATTAAGCTAAGGGCATTCCCCTTTTCATTGGCCGATAGAGCAAAAGATTGGTTATTCTATCTTCCACCGGGGTCGATCAACTCATGGACCGACATGGCAAGAGCTTTCCTTGATAAATTCTATCCCGCCTCAAGAGTCTCAAGTCTTAGAAATGAGATTTGTGGAATCCGCCAAGGTCAAAATGAGACCTTCCATGATTATTAGGAGAGGTTCAACAACTTGTGCTATAGTTGCCCACAACACCAAATTCCGGAACAACTCCTCATTCAACACTTCTATGAGGGATTGTTGCCAATGGAGAGAAGACTAGTTGATGCCTCAAGTGGGGGAGATGTCTTTAGTAAAACCCCACAACAAACAAGACAACTTTTCAACACCATAGCCGCAAATTCACAACATTTTGGCCCTCGCCAAGATATGAAAAGAGACACACAACACAAAGTCAATGAAGTGGGAACATCAAATCTTGAGTCTCAAATAAAAGATCTAACCTCCGTTGTCCAAAAGCTAGCCATGGGACAAACTCCACAAGTGATGGTTTGTGGAATATGTGCAACAATGGGACATCCTACGGATATGTTCCCCATCCTTCAAGAAGACGTGGAACATGTGAATGCCACGGGAGAGTTCCAAAACTACCACAACAAACCATCCGGTTACCAAAATGCATATAATTCAAGTTGGAAGCCAAATCCCAACATGAGCTACAACCCAAGACCATTGCCTCAAAATGCATTGGTTAGACCATCCTATCCACCACCACATCATCATATTCCAAGTATTTTTACAAAGAGATTTCTCATAGAGTTATAAATTGAACCAGTCTCCGTGGATTCGAACCCTTTACCACTATACACTATTTTAGTGTGTGATATTTAGGGTTATTATTTGTGTTGGCCTCGACAACCACCAGTCGAACATAGGCAACGGTAAACAATTAAAATAAATGCTAATACTATCTAAATAAAACAAGTAAAAAAAAGAGTTTTCTCTAGTTTTGGAAGACTAGAAACTTAAATACTTTAATAACACGCAAACTAAGCAACTAATAGCTAAGAAAACAAAGATCAACTAAATTCAATGATTAAAAAGGCCTTCTGTTTAGGTTCGAATCATTTGTTCCCATGGATGATTTTATGGTAAATATATCGGATTAATTCTTCATTCGTTACCGACTAAAGTGATTAGATTCACATTCGCTATAGCTAATCCTTAGAAAACAGATTAATTCAAGCAATGGCCAGTTGTCTAAATTAATGAATTTCCTAGTTTGTTGATTCAGGTCTAGAAAGACTTGTAATTAGCTAATCAAATTGGTGATTCAGTTAACGTCTTGTTGATGGTGTATCACACAAGCTCACACATTAACTTACCTATCTTCAAGTTAATTCTAGTTTCACATTCGTTATTCCTAGACATACAACTATGTGGTCACGTAAATCATATGAAATTAGCAACTAAGAGATGTTCATACAACTTGATTACTAATTTATTAACATAAGAATAGTTATTGTTAACACATAAGGTTCTTTAACAAGCTTAATAAAACATAATCACCAATTAAAATTAATCCTAATCAAATTATCAATCCATGTTCACAAATTCATCTACCTAAACAGAATTTATGAGTTTTTAACTCATGATTACAGCAGAAACAAGCACAAAAACGAAATCAATTGGTAAAAACATAGTTCAAACAAGAGATTAGGTAAGAGTAAACTTGATTTTGACTTGATTCTCCTTAAAAGGGAATGTAGGGTTGATTCCCTTGCTTCCCACGCTATCAGCAACACCTTTAGTCGACAATTGGCCTCCAAGGGTTCATCTATATGCTAGGGTATCGATCTGAAAGTCCCTTTATACAGATTTTCACAAAACAGAGGCTACTCGGCGAGTCCAGTGACCTAATCGCCGAGTACATCACTTAAAACCCGTGTACGGCAAGTCAGCGCGTCCAGAATCGCGAAAGTTCCATACAAATCGCCGAGTAATCGACCCTACTCGCCGAGTACGTTTCGAATCAGCATTTTCTCAAAACACGAAAGTCGTCCGAAATAGTGTCTACTTTTCTGAACATTTTGAATCTCGTCAATCGGTGTTACGGTTCATGAGATATAGCCAAAACACTGACGAGGGGTCAAGCTTTCCAGCAACGTCCTTCTTTCTTCAAAATCCAAGATCCAAGCGTCCAATCGCTAGTTCCGCTTCCTTTTCCATCCAAGCATGTCATTGTTCATGAAAAATGAAATTATAAACTAATTAAGCACCTTTTGTTCATTAAATGAGACAGCAACAACATAAAGTATTAAGATAATGCATGAATTATATGACTAAATATGCCCATATCACTTATGGTCTCCATTACTTCATGACGGAGGCTTGGAAACCGGGATTCAATTCGGGTTACTTGTGTTCTAAAAATAGGTGACGCCTGATTTGTGAGGGTGTTGGATATCGGAGTTCGATGCACGTTGATTGTGGATTGGATTATCTTTTGTGGAGATACGCCCTGAACCGGGTAGGAGTCAATTCCTAAGCTCGTCTTTGCATGGGTATTGTTTTGTTTCAGGTATGTTCCTTCCAGGGGCACTTATATCGGGTGGTTACATATCTGGGAAGAGAAAGGTGAAAGGGTCTCGGGTCTACTCTTAGTTGGGTAAAGCTTATCAAGGGTTTCCTTGGTGCTTTTATCCTTGTTGGGTTCTTAGTCGGAATTCTCCCTTTCACGATTCATCCCTTGGTGTTCCTTAGGATCCACTTCTGGATTTTCCTCTTGGGTTTCTTTTGGTCCCTCCTTGCCCCATCCACAAATCATTGTGATAGGGTAGTAGAATTCTTGGTGAGGAATTTTAATTACGCTGTTTGTGCAAGAGTCGCGGCTCGAGATATACGGGTATAGTTTAGGTATGAGGGGGTTTATAGTATCCTAATATACTCCTATAGTATTTTAAACTTGATGTTCAAATTCTAGTATTCTCTTGTGCGCATAGTTGTTAGGTTTTAGGTTTGTTGCAACACCACCATCACTCCCACGAACATGTTGGTCATATGTCAAATAAATATAGTTTATCAAGCTATATTGATCCCAGATATGATTACATAACTGCCCAGGTTTGACTGTAGTGTTCTCGTTATGATACTGGGTTAGTAATTATGTATACTTTTATAAATACTTATTTTCTTAAAGTATACTTTTAGATAGAGTTTGTTTTAGTCCCATTGTATTTATAGTTGAATATATCGTATGGCTAGATATACCAGTTCACTATAAACAATGCTCTGATACCAATCTGTCACACCCCCGGACCAGACGGCGGAAACGTCCGAAGGCGGGTGACTTCATTGTGCAGTGTCATAACAATTGAATATAAATGAAACAGAGCAATCCAAACATCATACATTGAGATAACAAAACTTCATTGTTTACATATTGTATTTGTTCTTCGAGTTACCCAAAAGATACATAAGTAGAAAACTTCAAACTACAACTAAATAGTCTTGCATCAACGTCCCTTGTTACCTACTTACTAGATCCCTGAGAATACAAGTCGTTTCGAAAAGCGTCAACTAAAAAGTTGGTGAGTTCATAAGCATTTTTGTATAAAATCGTTTACACTTGTTTAGAGTTGTTCTCAATTTACTTTCAGAAAATCCGATATTTTCTATGAAATCATTTGAAGTCTTGCCTTGAAAATCATGGTTATATGTGTGCATGTCATTACTTTCGTTCATCCTTATAAGGAGTGATTTTGAAAAGTATTGTTATTTGTGAAAGCGAGAAGTGTCCGAGAATAGTTCTTTTGAATAGTAATAGTAAACTTTTTCAAGAAAAATCCCTTATTTTCAAAAAGGAAATATGGTTGAAAATTTTGTTCCTCGTATTGAGTAAAATTGCGTGCACGTTCTAGTTTATCGTTATCGAAATCGTAGAAAAATCGTTTTCTCCAGAAAATCCTATATTTTCTGCTATAAAATATTCGTAAGTTCTAGGTTATCGTTATCAAAATCGTAGAAAATCATTTTCTCCAGAAAAACCAATATTTTCTGCTATAAAATATTCGTAAACTCTAGTTCCAACCATGTATATGTGTGGGTTAGTTTATCGTTATCAAAACCATTTACAAACATTTTCCGTAGAGCCCTACATTTTTTAATTTGTAAAAATAGCAGTAGTACGACTCTATACTTGTTAGGAGAAATAACCAACATGGCAGTTGTGGACATTCTATGCGATGAAGATGGACAGTCAACACAACCAATGCGGACCATCACCTATCACGTGGACAGTCAACACAACGTGCCAAAATTTATATATGAGGTTTTCCTTACATAAATTTCTAGTTAATAGAGCATATTCTAGTGAGTCGTTATAACCATACTAATCTGACGGAGTGCCTGTTTTGGCGTTTCTTAGGCGCCCTCGGTTTGGAAAAGACATTTGTCACCCTAGACTGGCCTGTCAAGCTGTAGCGAACAACGAAGGTGCGGGGTGTCAACCCCGTATAGATCTATACACAAATTCCCGCTCTCCCTCCAGGAGACTCTGGCTATAACTCCTTACAGGACATAGACGTGCACTAATATTTTTTTTATTTAGGTACTTTTGAGATTTTTCTAACTAGAATATTAACAACCTTTTGAGAAATCGTTAGAGATCCATTATTTGTTAGATACATAATGAAATTCGTACTCATTGAATAGAGATATCGTTCTTGTTCCATATCGTTGATTGTGCTCGTTAACTGGCTGCTCGTGTTCGTTCCTTTTCGTTTATTGAAAAATGAGTCATTTTAGTCAAGAGAAAAAGTGTCAAGTTATAATTTGTATAAATTTATAAGTGCCGGTTATGACACGTATTTTCTGTTTTATGACATATAGAACATTACTTATGTTCTTAGAGGTTTTACGACAGCAGTTTATGACATGCAAAATTTTCTGTCATAAAGGCTCTATTTGTATATTTTCTTGACGCAAAATTTTATATTAAATATTTATAAAATACCCCCTAATAGTTTTCAAATAGTCACAAAGTTTTCATTTTCGAAAATTACTAGAAATGGTGTCTACTTATCTAGATCCCTTTTTATAACTTTTATCTCTAGACATGAAAGCATAGATAAAGGGGTTAAGTTGGACACACCCAATAGTTGGGAGGCTCTTTTGTACACAAAGTATCCTATGTTCTTTATGAAGTTGTGAAATCTTACGTTCATGAGGATATTACTAAAATAATAATTTAATATATTTCACACACACATGCAAACATACGTATACATGCAATTATTCAAGCATTTAGGCAAGATATGACTTGTACTCTCCCCTAAAAACATTAAAACATTGAAAAAGGTGGGGTATGAAGCTCACCTTGACTTAGTTGAGGAGTTGTATGGAGTTATGGAGTGAAGATCTCAAGCTTAAACTCTTGGCTGAGATGAGGAACTTCCCTAGGAGGGATGCTTCCCTAAAGATGATCATCACATATTATTATGAATAAAATAATATGGATTCATCTTGAAATATAATAGAATATTAGGTGAGTGGAGGAATTTACCTTACAACTCCAGGGAGAAATTGAGAATAGTTTCCTTTCCACCAAGATCATTGTTCTTGCCTTAAAGATGAGTTTTGAGGGAAAATGGAAAAAGTGAGAGAGAAGGTGGTGTCTAAACTCCTTTACTGTCGTTGCTTTGGAATATAAGAGAAGGGAGGAATCTTTGGTGTATCTGGATCTGATGGTCCATGCATGGATATTTGGTGGGTAAAGCATGGGATACTGTGATTTGCTTGGGAAATGAGGATTTCATCAAATCACAAGGTCAACCTTCTTGTCCTTATCTTGGTTTAGGATAAGATCTTCCTAAATCCCAAACATTTATTTTTATGTAATTATGCTTAAAATAATTAATTTTAGCATAAAATAGGGGTTTAAGGGGTTTAGGATAGGAAAAATACGAGTTTGGTGTGATTTCTGACGTCAAAATGCCTTAAAATGGTGAAAAAGTTGGAAAATAACCAAAATCCGAAGTGGGGGTTGGTTCCTGTGAGGGTCCGAAGTGGCAGCATGGGAGTTCTGGAGGTGCTGGGCCAATTCCGAAGTTTCTCTCATGATTCCGGAGTACTCCCTTCAAATGCGAGGACATCTGATCCGGACCGAAGATGCGAGGCAGGGCAAGGATTCTGAAGGAACCGAAGTGTCCGGATGAGAGGCTTATTCCGGAGTGAAGCCTTCCGGAGTGAGGGAGGTTCCGAAGATGTGGCTTCTCTTGGCTCTTTAGGAGGCATTCCGGGCTATGAAGGTTCCGAACCAAGAGGTTCAGGACCCAGAGGGTTCCGGACCAAGAGGTTCAGGACCAAGAGGGTTCCGGACCGAGAGGGTCCTTTTGGGGTTTCCTTTTCCGGTTTTGAGTTGTTTTCGACTTAGGAAGGTACTTAGGGAGATTTGAGAGAGATTTGAGATACGTGGAGAGATTTCATATACTTGGAGAGATTTGGGAGAGATTCACTATAATTGGAGAGATTTAGGAGAGATTCACTATACTTGGGGAGATTTTGCATACTTAGAGAGATTTGGGAGAGATTTCACATACTTGGAGAGATTTGGGAGAGATTCACTATACTTGGAGAGATTTCGCATTATAACACTATATGGCTCCTTAGGAACTCATATTGAACACTTAGGTGTGTTAGCACTAGTCTCATAATAGTCCTTGCTTACTTAAGGATGAAATTTCCTAGCCAAAAAGGCTAGTTGTGACATATACACCATAAAATCTAGGAGGCAAAGTTTTCGCTCTAATTATGTGGAAACACTTTCGCTAGTAGATTTGAAAGATTTGATAAATATCATTATGGTTAATAGTTTTAATAACTGCATTCTCAGATTCGTAATATGATTAAGGCATCCCTTTTCATAGTTCGAATTGTTATAAATGGCAAAGAATTATTTGAACTTTCAGGACATATAGCTATAAGTTCTGAAAGGGATTGAACACACATAAATATGCTACTTAATGAAGGTGTCTAAGATTTAAGTAGTCAAGTTAAAGACTTATGAATGCGTCACATACCAGAAATCTGTACTTTAGTAAGAAAATCAAAGAGTGTTGATTTATAAAGGCCCAGTTGATTTCTGGATACATGTCAAAGCTAGTGGGAACATAATTGTTATGCTAGTGGAAGCATAATTTTTATGCTAAGTGTTGCAAGTTAGCAATACTATTTGTAGGAGACAAAATTTTCAAATTAGAAAATTGCAAAGTTTGGAAATAGTTTCGCTATAGGAAAATTTAAGGGAGAGGGCACTTATACTTCTTTTCACGTCTAAAGGTTTAGACTGAAGAATTTAATGGAACTTAATCTTGGACATATATGAATATCATGTTTAAATAATTGAAAATCACAAAACAAAACACGAGGAGGTTCACAATCATGCCTTCGCCTTCCCGCAATCATTTGTGGTACTTGATACATAACCCAAAACTGTTAACCTAAAGCTTAGTGAGTTTCCCATAACGTACCAATACACATCAAATAACACATATACAATAACACCATATAGTGGGTCCACAACAAAAAGTTTGGATTACCCCTGAGCCCACAACATTAGTCTGGCTTGCCCTCAGGGCCCACATCTTATGTTTTGCTTGCTTCCCGACCAGATCAGTCCTCAGACTGATTACAAAAAAGCCCTTAGTACGAGTCTAGCATGCCGTACCCAGAGAGCAGCTTGTATATGGAATGATCATGAGCCCAAAATATGAGTCTGGCATGCCCTACATGGCCCTCATTGTATATCTGGATCGGTCCTGGGTTTGTTGGCTACCGCACGGAGCAGTACAAACTCAACCCAACCCACACAATATGTCGACATATAACAAATACTAACATATATAGATAATCATACATACAATATCACAGGTAGTCCTACTGATCTACCATACTAGCATATCAAAACTAGCATGCATATCAATTCCATACTCAGCATAACCATGAATATGAGGTTATCAAACCAATGGGCTGGACTTGGTGCCTTCGACCCATAAATATAGTGAGGAAAACTCACCTCACACTGCTAAATCTCACAGAAAGAATCTCTGGCCACTGCCACGCTAAAATCCTTGTGCTACAAATCACCATAATAATCATCCATCAATAATCAAATATGGTCTATACTAATTGCCCAAACTGGGGTATAAGACCTTTTTACCCTCTACTCATCATGGCCCAAACCTAGGTCCAAGCCAACAATCCAAAGGTGAAAAGATCCAAATAAATACCCAAGGGCCATACATGGCCCAATTTTATAAATTAGGCCCAAACCCTTACATAGGCCTTACCATAAGGCCCACTAATTTTCTCTACTCCAAAATCTTGCATTCAGGTGGCCCAACAAAGCCACAAGACATAAAGACCAAAGAATAACCCAAATCCAAGGCCTAAACATGCAAAGTCCACCAGACTGAGTACACGGGGCATACTCAGCACGTACGCATAGCATACTCGCTTGACGGCTTGTACGCCCAACGTATTCATTTATTCAACCCAAAACTTGATTTCATCACTTAATCCCTTAAGAAATAGCTCTAAAACATAGATCTGACTTCCTTGAGCTGTATTATCATGTAAAGTCGCTAAAATTACGTTCATGCATGGTTAAATAAAGCTCTTAAGCTTAAAGAGGACTTAACAAGTGACTTAATGCATACATGTAACCAAAAATCCCATAAAGCGTGCACCTTTATGCTCAAGGAGTCCACCACAAGCTTAGATCTAAAAGAACAAGCCCTTAAGACATCTTAATTTTTCAATCAACCCAAAGTGATTGCAACAAGTCAAGGTATGAACTTGACACCTCAAAGAGATTGCAACAAGTGAGATAATTCTGGATTTATGACCTTCCAAGCAAGGCACCTTCAATCTTCAAAGCTTCCTTCACAATGAGCAAAACACCCACTAAAATCCTCTCAAGGACTCAAAAATACTTTGTCCTTCCAAGCAAGGCACCTTCAATCTTCAAAGCTTCCTTCACAATGAGCAAAACACCCACTAAAATCCTCTCAAGGACTCAAGAACACCACCAAGAAATCTTAAGGGACGATTTAAGGTTTTAGGAGGTTTGGGGGCTGGTAAAAAGGCCATCCCTAGGGGCTTAAGGTGTTTATATAGGGTACAACAAAAGGAAAATAGGGTTTCATGAACTCCTCGTATGCCCAACGTACGAGGCCGAAGCTTCGCAATCCATCTGCTAACTACGCTCAGCGTACGCCAAGGTATGCCTCATGTAAAGGTCCTCACACGAGTATGCCCAACGTACTCCCATGTACGCCCCATACACTAGGGTTTTTCCCAAAACCATAAATTCTTTCAAAGGCCATAAATTCTTCATTATATATCCGTTTCTGACTATCCTTATATAAAAAGGTAACGAGAAGCTCTACACTTTTATCATCTCATTATCGCCTTAAAATTTCCTGAATAGAAATTTAGTTTCCATCAAAGTACGAGCTGACATTTACCAAAATACTCCTTGAATCCAAAATACAAACCAAACCCTCAGATCATCTAGATTTATATCACCCATATCCAAATAGGTCAAGATCTCATTTCCTCAACTGTCCTAAGACTGATAATTCCCAATCTTTGGTCACCATCCCAAAATAGGAAACGATTCGGAACAAGGTATTATAACTCTCCCCCACTTAAATTAGATATCATCCTCGAAATCAGTCCTTACCATCCCTGGCATGCCAGAAAATATGAGCAACATGACCAGAACCCCGATTATACCACAACCTTCCGAAAGCAACCGAAACCAATCGTAGCAGGTTTTTCCAACCCGAAGATGGACGAATCCGTCCTAGCCTCAAACAATCCCATGCAAAATAATTACGACTACTCATCCTGAAATATGAAGTCTCAAATTGGTATAACTCCCTGGTAGACCGCCCATATTGTACCATTGCTAATTCCATTCTACTTGTCCCCAAACCGACTACTTAACTCCTAACTACCAGAAGTTCCCACTAGAAAAAACATTCATAGACCAAACACTGCTACCAACAACCTTTCACTTGGTCAAAGGGACAAATATTCCTTCTAGGGAAAATTCATCCTAATGACAACCATTTTCCAAAAATAACGAACAACATGAGACAAACTAGGAGATAAACCTTCTAGTGCTGAACAAGATATTGCTTTCTTAAACCCCCAAACCAACATATCACTAACGAAAGTTCTGAAACCCCATACTTGTATGATACCCACACAAATAGAACCAAATCAAACCATGGCCACACAAATCTGATTTACCATCAAAACTGAAACCACCCTATAACCCTGAACTTTCCAACGGATATCCTTGGCACACATATTCCTTAACTCATACTCTGCTGAAATGAAAACCTTGCACATAAACACCCGTGATTCATAATGCGAGTTCCTACTAAGAAGCAACTCGGTACTTAACCCATAACTCGATATCCAAGGACCTACACTTGCATTTTACCTGAAATTTTCTGATTATAGTAACCCCTTACTAAACCTGGATATAAAGATTTTCCCCCAACCATCGCTGAAACTACCAGTCTCACACCTGATCCAGACACCGGGTTTACAAGAACCCGAAAGAAAAGGGTAACCTAACCCAAGCATCCCTGTATGCCACTTATATTGGATTAGTGTCTAAGTCTATAACTATTTTGGTATGTACTTGACCCGATGGTGCATGGTGCTTTTGGGTTGCCTTCACCAAAGCAACTTAATAGGATGAATTATGGAGAGAGAGAGGATTAATTATGATTTATTAATTATATTATGAGAATAATATATTAAAGGAGAAATCATATTGTTTAATCATTATTAGTCAATAATTAATTAAGAATTAATTTTGTGGCTAAAAGATATTAATTAAATAAAGGGGACTGGAACTGTGAATTGTGTGATAGTTGTATATTGGGCTAATGGACTCCACAGAGGATGGAGTGGACGTATTCTATGGGGAAACCCATTAGAAATCGTCTAAGGCCTCTAAGGAGGGAGTCCATGGGCTGTTTTGGGCCTAAGCAGTCAAATTAGGGTTTCCTTGTTAGATAACCCTAATAGCCTCACATATTTAAGGACCCCTAGGGCACCAAAAACGTGGCGAACTGATTCCTTGGGGTTTGTAGACGTTTTTGGGTGCCTCTCCTCTTCTCCTTGTTCATCCTCTTGCTCTTGGTGTTTGTGAGCCATTAGAGGAGTGACACTTGTGACTCTAAGCTTTCTGAAGCAATTACAAGGAGGATTTGAGATTGTTATTGCTAAATAACAATCAAGGTAAGATATAAGCCCCATTCTTATGTTAATATTGATTTTCATATGCTAGATCTAGGGTTTAAAGTTTTGGATGAATGCATGTACAATAAAGAAACCTATATCCAAGCATTAGGGTTTGCATGAGCACATAGGATGTTCTTATGGTCAAAACCCATCAATGGTAACAGAGCCTTGATTGGTTTATATTGTATTAATGCTTTATGATTCATCCTTGATTGTAAAGTTGAGTTTTTGGCCCTCTTCCTGACAAACTCGTCGAGTCCCAATGTAGACTCGTCGAGTAGGATGAACTCGGCGAGTCCATTTGGTGACTTGGCGAGTCTGGCTGTCAGACAGACGAATTTTCGGATTTTTTTTGCCTGTTTTGACTTAGGATAATTGCCATAATTGTTTCAAATTAATATAATAAGAATTTTATTTATTCCTTATGATTATCTTTGTCAAAATAAAATATTTTGGTCATCTAATTAGATAAGTGTTACCTTATTTGATAAACGTTAAATTATTTGAATTATTTGATCATTATTTTGCAAGAAATTGAATTAGGTCTTAATTAGATAATCACCAATTAATTATTTAATTGCCTTATTTGTATTTTGATCTAATAGTTTTGAAAGGTTTCAAAACTTGCCCTCAAGTTTTGGAATTAATTTTTTTTATTATAAAAAGTTTAATTTTGAAATTGTTAAATTCTAAAACCCTAATTTTTGAAAAAGTTCAAATTGCACCCTTATGGTTTTATTAAAATTAATTAAGTGTATAATTAAAAAGAGAGTTAATAAATCCATAGTGATGTGGTTTACATTTAATTAAATTAAAAGTATAATTTATTAAATTAGTCCACCTAGTATTTTAAAAGTGTAAAATACACCCTTATACTATATATAACATTAAAAGTCTAATATTATATATGTATAACATAAACTGCCAGTCTTACCATTAGTAGGCCTCGTTCACGAAGCCAATCTATAAGGGGGTATAAGGTTATGGCGTATAAAATGGCCGTTTAATAGGTGTCCACTCTCACCCACCGTTTCCTTGATTGGTGGAGGGTCGTTAGCCAAACGGGTAGGATAGGGCAAACCCCTTTCCATTAAAAGTATAATGAAGTATAAAGTAACTAAATGTTTTTACAAAATTCCCAATCTTAGTAACTAAATTACACTTTGTACCCTTGTGAAGACGTTAGTGGAGCGTGTGTGGTTAACCGACACTATAAATGGTTCTAAACAAAGGTAGAAAAGGGTGACTCAATGTTTGTCATAGTTTGGTGGAGCGTGTGTGGTTAACCGGCACTTCATATAGGTGACTGTAACATTGGGGGCACCATGTAAGTTTGCATGGTTATTCACACCCTGTTTTGTGATCCTCGGCATCCCAGTCACAAATCGAGGGCATATCGAGATTTAAACATGCCATTGAAAAGTTCAGTGAATCTCAAAGGATCTAGGAGTTTTTTTTAATACATTTAAAACTTAAATTCTTTTTCGTTTTTCATAGTGGAAAATTAGTGAATCGTCATTCACTTACCTTCAAATGTTCTGCAAGTTGGATTACGGCATCCCTCTTCCAATTTGTAGGATATTGTGTTGCGTCCTAGCCTTAATATCTCATTTGGGTGTTTTATTAAGGACTCAATCAACTAACTTGACTTTTCTCACGTTTTGTAGATGTCGAAGTATGACAACTATGGTCTTCCTAAATCCCGTGGAACAAGCTTTCCACAGGAAGATGATATTCCATGATACGATTGAGGAACCCGAGATCGTGCTTCACTTCCTCCACCTCCTCCTATTGTTCTCCCTAACCCACAAGCTCAAAGGCTTGAAAATTTCAAGCACACTCATGCCCTATTGGCGATGACACATGAAGATGGAAAGTCAGTGTGTGCACACGTCTTAGAGATAAAGTTACACATTGATAGATTAAGAATGTTGGGAGTCATTGTCTGTGAGGAACTGGCTGTTGATTGGGTTCTTCGGTCGCTTCCTGACTCATATAGTGAGTTCGTAAGAGAGTACTATATGATGGATCACGACGTGACCCTCATCGATCTCACATATTGGCTTATTGCTGCTGAATCGGCGATGATTTGGCACACTGGAAAAGCAAAGTTGATTGGTGGATCTGCCTTCCAGACCACTATGGATATAGGCAATGGCAAGGAAAGGCATGCAATGGTCGAAAAGTTTGATCATAAGAGAAAGGCAAAGTCTGAAGTAGTTCCGTGTGCTGTTCCAAAAGAGTCAATTTGCTTTTATTGCCAAGAGAAGGGACATTGGAGACGAATCTGCCCTGTCTACCTGAGAGATTTAAGAGATGGGAGAGTCAAGAAGATTGACTCTACTTCAGGTAATATCCACTATCTAACTCCATTAAGTTCCTATTCATTGATTCTTAAACAATAATGTGATAAAATTACATTTGAATGTTTTGCTGGATCAGATAAAAGAGAGGAAGCTTGATGGAAGAGAAAAATGAGTCTGATCATGAAGAAATGGACCACGATCGCATGGATTCGAAGATCAGATTTTGAGCTTTGAAATTTATGATAGAGTTGTTAGGAATATTTGATTACATAGTTTTTCAGTTGATTTTTCATTGTAAGGACATGTTTTCCACTACTTTTATGAATAAAATAAAATTTTGATTTATATTATTTATATATATGCTTGCAATGAAATCGTTGTGAAAAATTGATATTGTTTGTGTATTTCTATAAATGGATGTGATTCTTAGTTATGTTATTTATAGAAGTCTCAAATTTCTCTAAGTAAGGAAAGATTACTATTGCCCAAGTTTCAGTTGGACAGAAGCTTGGAATCATATGATTTGAATCATGTGATGTATGGAAATCTTGGTACTTAGGAAATTAAGACTAATTCCTTGATCACACAATCAAGTCCACCATAAATAAAAATATGACTATTCATCATAATTTACTAAAAGTCTAGTGTATGTGGTTATACTTACAAGATTAAGTGTAATTCTGAATCGTTGAAAAGTTTCAATGAATGGCAGAACGAATATGAAGAATCAATTAGGCAGAAAGATAAAAGTTTCTCCAATCTAAGAAGAAGGGAGAGTACTTTTGTCTCATGGTTTATGATCGTCTTAATGATTAAGAGCCATATCAGAATTGATCCTCTAAGGACATCTTAGTTCACTAGTATGGCTGAGAAGAGGAATCGGAAATTGTTGAAATGGTTAAATCAACAGGATGAGTCATACTTCGTTCCAAAATCAAGTCTTAGACTCGTACTCCAAGATTGTGAATTGAGTGAAACATCTTAAGAAGTTCTAACACACTCATCAAATGTGAAGTAGATAATTGTTTTTCTTACTCTTGCACGTTTGAAATTGGTAAATTGTGATGTCTTGGATAAGACAAAGACCAACTAATACCAATTGTGTGTAGTGGTTGTCTTGATAAGAATCTGCACTAACTCTTGAATATTTGTTTGTCAAGAAATGTTTTCTTGACAAGAGAATCTTATATGTCAAGAAGTTAGTGGGAGTCTAAATGATTTTGAAAAATTTCAAGAACTAATCAAGAGTAAACCTATTAAAAACTAGCACACGACTTGAGGATTGTAACCTATCGTGTTGACTTATTCTTGTTTCTGTGCCAATCCAGTTTAGTTGATTATGCATATGATATCTACGAGTTTCCAACAGGTTGCATAAGGGCAAACACCTTGTTCAATGAAAGTACATTGACTGGCATAGGTGAGCTGCTAAATAACTTGGAAGCAATGGTGGGACCCTTGATGGCAACAAATTAAGAATCAACAAGTTCTGTCTATAAGCGTTTGAATTTGTCACAAACATTATCTTATGATTATGCTTTTGACAAATTTGCATGGATAGGAACACATGCACCATAAAATCTAAGTTTCATAAGGTTTCTCTCCTTCATGAAAATGATTGTGAGGAAACACTTTTACTAAGAGAGATTTTAAGAAGATAGCGATTATATAGATTGCATTCTCAAATTCGATTATGATTACGAAATTCCTCTTCATAGTTCGAATTGTGAGATTTGGCATTGGTATGAACATTTGGGACTTAGAAGTATAAGTTATGAATTAATTTAGACACAAATATGAGCTGTCTGAAGAAAGGCGTATGAGTTTGAGAAGCTTAGATAAAGGCTTATCGAAGCACACCGTATTGGAAATATGAACTTTGGAAGTCAATAAACATTGTCTTTTAGAAGTCCAACTATTTTCTAAATACGTGTCAAAGCTATTGGGAGCATAAATGTTATGATGGGATAAATATAATCATCATGTTAGTGGGAGCATGATTATTATTTAAGTATTGCAAGTTGGCAATATTATTTATAGAAAAACAAAAGTTTCACTTTGCAAAGTTGTAGGGGTTGAAAAGTTGTTTTTTCTATAATTAAGGGAGAGAATGTTATACTTCGTTTCCAATCTAAAAGCTTAGATCGAGAAATTTTAATTGAATTTAGTAAAGGATATATTTATTATTTGCATTCTTAAAGTTCAATTATGATTACGGCATCCCTCTTCATAGTTCGAATTTTGAGAACACGACAAATAGAAATATTATGACGATATTATAGTAAGAAACTGGTAAAGTATCATGTTTTTCACTATGAATTGTATCCCATACGCTTCGGGTATAGGATCGATTGCATATGCTATAATATTCGACCGTTCTAAAATTTTCCAAATGCCTAGGGCATTTAGAGGGAAAAAGGAAATAGAACCGGTTTTAACTAAAAAATAATTATACAACTGCCAAGGACAATCTATGGTTCGCCAAGGATTGGTCGCTTGTGGACAGTTGGAAGTATAGTCATGGATGGACCATATTGACATTATTAGAATGAGTTGTCATATGGAAAATATGGAAATGTTTCCATATTGGGAGTTGGATATCGAGAATCAATGTCTAGATTAGAAACTTTTATGCAAGAAGGATGTTCAAAGGAATGTACTTTAAATATGAGACTTCATGACTATGGAATTGTCTTGTAACAATGTCTAATAGAGTATTTTGTAATGTCATTTGCCGAGTCTTGGTGACTTTTGTGCTGTGACATTACGAAATGACCGTTGCATAAAATGTTAGAATCTAACATATTCTAGTAGTGGCGAGAATTTTGTATTCTTACACTAATGGATTAGGAATTGTGAAATGAGTGTGATTGAAAATTTTATCAATTATACTGTTTCACAAAGTAAGGACCATAGGTAAACATAGTGTGCATGCTAAGAGCATGGGACAATTGTTGTTATAATTCAAGTAAGAAGTTGATTACCCGAAACAACAAATAATGAGTGATAAATATGGTGATTAAATAAATGGTGTTTTATTTATACTCAAAAGTTTGGGGCCATGCAGGATTAGTATTATTCTTGTGTTTCACTTTGCATGTTTTGACTTACTGAATAATAAGATTATTCGAACGTTCCACAGTCGCTCATACTTTAGGAGTAGGTATGAAAGAAGATTTTCATGAATTGGTTTGTAGATTGCCTAAAGTGTATTAGACATAGCAAATGTTTGTTGCAACGTTCATGAATGCTTATGAATATGATTTGAGCATTGTGTTAAACCCACGCTCACTTGGATCGCTTCATGGATTTTATCACGAGTGATTGGTGAGAGGATAATATCTTATATTCTTGAAACCGAGTTGTGTAAGTTGTATCTTGCGAGTCGGTTACACATTGATAATATGTAAACGCACCAGTAACTTGATGTTATAAAACATATTGTTGTGTGTGATTCGTTAAGTGAATGCAAGCGAGCATTGAGTCAAAGTTTATCCGTTCCTTTTACCCAAAGCGGGATAAAAGCGATATCTGTGGGCCCCTCGATGGTTTAGTGACGACACCTAAAGTGCTTGGCCAAGCCGGGACTAAGTTGATATGTTCACTTGTAGTCTGTTGTCAGTCGCCGTAAATCGAAAATCAGGAAACAACACATAGACTGAGAGAATGATTTAAATCCATGTCTCACGTCTATACGATATCTAGAATGGAGGAATATATGATCCCTTATCTAAAGGACACGCTTCTGATAAGATCAAAGTTGACAACGGCTTTTGAAAGCTACGATTGCAGATCAGGATTTGAAGTCATACGCATAATGGTTATTAGACTTATCCTAGTGGGAGATTGTTGGATTAGTGTCTAAGTCTATAACTATTTTGGTATGTACTTGAACCGATGGTGCATGGTCCTTTTGGGTTGCCTTCACCAAAGCAACTTTATAGGATGAATTATGGAGAGAGAGGATTAATTATGATTTATTAATTATATTATGAGAATAATATATTAAAGGGAAATCATATTGTTTAATTAATATTAGTCAATAATTAATTAAGAATTAATTTTGTGGCTAAAAGATATTAATTAAATAAAGGGGACTGGAACTGTCAATTGTGTGATAGTTGAATATTGGGCTAATGAACTCCATAGAGGATGGAGTGGACGAATTCTTTGGGGAAACCCATTAGAAATCGTCCAAGGCCTCTAAGGAGGGAGTCCATGGGCTGCTTAGGGCCTAAGCAGTCAAATTAGGGTTTCCTTGTTAGATAACCCTAATAGCCTCATATATTTAAGGAACCCTAGGGCACCAAAAACATGGCGAACTAATTCGTTAGGGTTTTTAGACGTTTTTGGGTGCCTCTCCTCTTCTCCTTGTTCATCGTCTTGCTCTTGGTGTTTGTGAGCCATTAGAGGAGTGACACTTGTGACTCTAAGCTTTCTGAAGCCATTACAAGGAGGATTTGAGATTGTTATTGCTACATAACAATCAAGGTAAGATCTAAACCCCATTCTTATGTTAATATTGATTATCATATGCTAGATCTAGGGTTTAAAGTCTTGGATGAAAGCATGTACAATAAAGAAACCTAGATCCAAGCATTAGGGTTTGCATGAGCACATAGGATGTTCTTATGGACAAAACCCATCAACTTATTGACCACACACTCAATCATGCAACCCAAGATCCCCAATCCCAACATTACGGTCTCGACCATGGGTCTCACCCAAACTAGAGCTACACACACCCGACTCTACCTCGGACCCTAATGGTCTTCAACCTGAAACTGAGAAACAATCACCGACAATCCTGTTTGGTGTGCCCAAGGCATGAACTGATCCTCTTCTATACTCATGACCTCCTCATTGATACCGAGGATTTACACTACAGTTATTTGATGAGCATTTTTCTGTGGATCTAGTCCGTATTCCTCTATGAGGGAATAATGTTATAGTTGGCATGGATTGGTTGAACCCCAATAGCGGCAGTGATCGACTGCGAGCACCAGTTAGTGAGGGTTCGGACTCTTAGTGGTAGATGGTTGGTGATTCAGGTTGAGAGGCCGTAGGGTGGATTGACTCTATGATCAGCAGTAAGAGTGAGGTGCTACCTTCAGCAAGGTTGCGCAGGTTATGTCGCCTATGTCATGGATACCCTGGATAAAGGTAAGATGACAGTCGATGTCGTACTGGTAGTTTGAGAGTACGCAGATGTATTCCCATATGACTTTCTTGGGGTACCTCTGGAGAGACAGGTTGAGTTCAGGATTGACCTAGTCCCTCGTGCGGCCCCGATAGTTAAGGCACCAAATCATTGGGCTCCTCCCGAGATGTAGGAGTTGTCAACGTAGCTGCAAGAGCTGCTAGGCTCTCCAAGATTGATCTGCTATCGGGTTATCACCAGATGTTATTCAGGGACGAGGATGTGCAGAAGACAACTTTTAGAACTCGCTATGGTCACTATGAGTTTGTGGTGATGCCTTTTGGGCTCACCAATGCTCCAGCCGAATTCATAGACCTCATGAACCACGTGTGCAGACCGATGTTGGATCGGTCTATGATAGTCTTCATAGATGACATCTTGGTTTACTCCAAGACTCAGGAGCAATGTGACGAGCACCTGAGGGAGGTGATGGAGACAGTGAAGAGGGAGAGACTTTTCACAAAGTTCTCCAAGTTTGAGTTCTGGTTGCGCGAGGTACAGTTTCTGGGGCACCTTGTCAACCAGAAGGGTATTCTGGTTGATCCAGCCAAGATAGAGGCCGCGATGCAGTGGGAGGCTCCCAGGTCTCCAACTGAGATTTGGAGTTTTCTTGGTCTAGCGGGTTATTACCGAAGATTCATCCATGATTTCTCCAAGATGGGCATTCCCCTGACCTGACTGACTAAGAAGTCGTTGACATTCCGTTGGGGGCCTTAGCAGCAGGTAGCCTTCGAGTCCCTCAGATAGTGGTTATGCGAGGCACCGATTTTGACTTTTCCATAGGGAGTTGATGACTTTGTAGTTTAATGTGACGCTTCGATCATATGCATGGGAGCAGTATTGATGCAGCGTGGTCACGTGATAACTTATGCATCGAGGCGGTTGAAACCTCACGAGGCTAACTATAAGACGTATGATTTAGAGTTTGGGGATATGGTGTTCGCTCTCAAGATTTGGCAGCATTACCTCTATGGGGTCCGTTGTACCATTTACACGGACCACAAGAGTTTGATGTACCTCATGGACCAGCCGAATTTGAACATGAGGCAGCTTCGGTGGTTAGATGTGGTGAAGGACTACGACTGTGAGATCCTTTACCACCCCAGCAAGGTTAATGTGGTGCCCGACGCCCTGAGCCGCAAGGCGGTAACAGCCCCAATTCGAGACATCTGTCTGAGGATGAAAATAATTACTCCATTGTTGGAGCAGATTAGAGAGGCGTAGGTAGAGGTCCAGAAGGAAGAGCTCCAGAAGCACGAGCGGATCGTAGGCCAAGTGGCCTGATTTGATTATGATAGTCGTGGGTTGCTGAACTTGCATGGTAGAGCCTGGGTTCCATACTGGGGCGGAGTACGATAGATTCTGATGGATGAGGCCCATAAGTTGAGGTTCTCTATACATTCTGGGGCGACGAAGATGTACATAGATCTTCGTCCTAATTACTGGTGGCACTGCATGAAGCGGGATGTAGCCTGGTATGTTGAGAGATGCCTTACCTGCAGGATGCTCATGGCAGAACACCAGAGGCCTCACGGAAAGATGCAACCGTTAGACATTCCCATGTGGAAATGGGAAGATATCACTATGGATTTCATCACTAAGCTTCCCATGACCGCATGCGGGGTTGATTCGACATGGGTCATCGTGGATCAGTAGATCAAGAGTGCCCATTTTATCCCGATCCAGGAAAGCATATTGGCTGAGAGGCTGGCTGAGATTTATGAGCGTGAGATAGTTTCATGTCATGGAGTGCCTATCTCGGTGTTGTCAGACCGAGATGTCCGATTCACTTCCAGATTTTGGAAGCGGTTTCATGACGAGATGGGTACTCTTCTCCACTTCAGAATCGTTTTCCACCCTTAGATGGACGGACAGATCCAGAGGACGATACAGACTCTCGATGACATGCTACGTGCATGTGTCTTGGATTTCGGTGGCAGTTAGGATACGTATCTTCAGTTAGCGGAATTTTCGTATAACAATAGTTACCATGCCAGCATAGACCGACCTCCCTTCGAGATGCTCTATGGGAGGAAGTGTAGAACCCCAATTTTGTTTGGGCGAAGTTGGTCAGAGGGTCATGGGGAGTACTGAAGTGGTGCTCAAGACGACGGAGAGGATTCAGAAGGTCAGGAGCAGGCTTCAGACTGCATATAGTCGGCAGAAGAGTTACATCGACAGACGTTGATCGGACCTAGAGTTCCAAGTCGGGGCATGGTCCTCTTGAAGGTGTCACCTTGGAAAGGTGTCATCCGGTTTCGGAAGTTGGGCAAGCTAGGCCCCAGGTATACCGGTCCTTTCAGGGTTATAGCCTGGGTGAGCAAGGTGGCATATCGATTGGATCTTCTAGTAGAGCTCAGCCGGATCCATAATACTTTGCATGTTTCTTAGTTATGAAAGCGCTTAGTGGATAATTCAGTGGTTGTGCCTTTAGAGGATATTTAGGTTGATGACAGTCTGAACTACATCGAGAGACCAGTAGCTATTCTCGACATAAAGACATATGAGCTGAGGAACAAGAGGGTGGAGCTGGTGAATGTGCATTGGCAGCACCACTAGGGCTCATAGTAGACCTGGGAGCCCGAGGAGGAGATGAGGGAGCACTACCCGAAGTTGTTCTCGGATACAGCGGACTTCGAGGACGAAGTCTGATACAAGTGGAGGAGAATTGTAACGACCATCACTTGAGGTAATAATTATTAAATATCTCTTATTAATTGTTGGGCTATATGTTAATAGAAGGATTAATTGAGTGGACATTTAGCGAGTGGACCGAGGACTTGGGCCACCCATAAGAAATACGCTTGGCGTAGCCTTGGTTTACATGGGGCGTAGAGAAGCATTGGATGCGGGGGATGCATGCACGTACGTGCAGCGTACGTGAGCATATTCCAAACCCTAATTTTTAGGGTTTAAGCCATACCACATTATTACAAAAACCCTAGCCTCCTTACCAGCCCTTCATTCTCAGAAACCCTAGATAGCCTCCCTTTCTCATTCTTGTGTGTGTTTTGGCTATGTGAAGCTTGTTTGGAGATTTGAATCTTGAAAGAAAGAAGGAGAAGATAATGAAGAGGAACTTGAGTATGTGGAGCTCACAGATCCAAGATACCATCCGCTTTTGGGATTCATTGGAGGAGTTGGCCCCAATTTAGAAAATTGGGACATTAGTGAATTAGGAAAGATTAGAGGGAATTGGGCCTAGGTCATGGTCCAAATTAGATCAAGGGGTAAAATGGTCATTTTACCCTTGGGAGGATTCTCAGTTTTTGATTAAGTGATTTATGTGGATGATAGTCAGGGAGTTGTTGGAGCAGCAGTCGGGGATTCCTCACACGAGATTTCATCAGCTAGTTTGAGAGGTGAGTTTCCTTTAGTAGGAATGGGTCTAAGGCACCAATGTCGGCCCGTGTCAAGTATCTAAGTGTGGGCTGGGCCCGTATCTTAGAATGATTTATGATTAGTAGCTAAGTGTAGGATAGGCCCGTATCTTAGTATTGTCTGAGTATGATATTGAACTGGTAGATTATGGTTATACTCGTTGTCTGTGTGATACTTGTATGTATGTTTAGTTAGTAGGGTGTGGGCAGGGGCCCGTATCTACCAGTTAGCAGAGCGTGGGCGAGGCCCGTACCTCCTATCCAGCTGAGTGTGGGTGAGGTCTGTATCTCCTAGTTAGCAGAGTTTGGGTGAGGCCCATATCTCTGAGATAGCTGAGTGTGGGCGAGGCCTGTATCTCATAGTTAGCCGAGTGTGGGCGGGGGCCCATATCTCCTTGAGTGTGGGCGAGGCCCGCATCTCCTAGCTGCATGTTATATGATATGTGTATGTTATGTGGTACTTTGGGGAGACTCACTAAGCTTTGTGATTATAGTTTCAGTTTTGGTTTTAGGTACTTCCGCTAGCAAGGGGAAGAACTCAGGATGACTACATGACACACACCACAACTTTTAGCCTAGGATGTTTAGACTTTGATATTTGGCATATGATTTTGATACATTATTTTATTATGATGATTTGAGATACATTACTTATGTTTTGTGAGATGATAAATGGCATTTATGGTTTTTATAAATAATCCAAACGAAATTTTTGGACTGTATTTTTGGGATGTTTCACCCTATATCCATAAAAAGGTAACGAAAAGCTCTACACTTTTATCATCTCATAATCGCCTTAAAATTTACTGAATAGAAATCAAATTTCCATAAAAGTCCGAGCTGACATTTACCAAAATACCCATTGGCTCCAAAATACAAACTGAACCCCCAGATCATCTAGATTCACATCACCCATATCCAAATAGGTCCATATTTGATTTCCTCAACGGTCCTAAGCTTGATAATTCTCGATCTTTGGTCACCACCCAAAAATAGGAAACGATTCGGAATAGGGTGTTACAATTGGTTAGAAGGACCATGGTGACATGTTTCGGACTGGGATGATTCTTGGTCAAAATTGATGGTCATATGGGAATGTGGAAAATTTTCCATATTGAGAGTTGATTATTAAAGATGTACGTGTAAGTTGGAAACATTAATGCAAGGAAGGTGTTCAAGGAGCGTGTCTTGAATCTAAGACTTCTTACCATGGAATTGTTTTCAGTAACAAAGTTCCAATGGTACATTCTGTAATATTGTTGGCTAAGTCTTTGTGACTTTGAAGCTTCGACATCACAGAATGACAATGCATATAAGGTTGGAACTCTAACACATTCTTGTACTGACAAGAATATGGAATCTTGAAATGAGCATCATTAGAATAGTTTCTAGTCGATTTGTTCACAAAGTAAGGACCATAGAGAGACATTGTATGCATATTTATAACATGGCATGACTAATGTTTAATTTAAGTGTTTAGTTGATTACTCGAAACATTATACAATGAACAAAGTCTAATTTTTATGGTGATTAAATAAAAAGAGTTTTATTTATATTTAATAGTTTGAGACCATAGTTAGTTAGGTTATTATTGTGTTTCACTTTGCATGTTTTACTTCCCGAATAATTGGATTATTTAAAACTCCACAGTAGATCGTACTTTTGGAAGTAAGTAGCAAATTAAGATTGTCATGAGCAGGATTGTAGATTGTCTAAAGAGTTTTAGACATAACAAGATTTTTTGTTAGGTCCGATTCTAGATCTAAAACTGATAATCAAACATACATGGATCAAGAGTAACACAGTAAAGATGAATGAATTGAGCTTGCACACGATTAAACACAAGAAATCATCAGGTACAAGTCAAAAGTGACCGTAAGCTTCTAGAGCAACCAACCCCCCAAAAGACCAGCTCTTACACAATATATACCCATCTGGACCGCAAACTGAGTTTGCGGCCGTAAACACGTTTACGGCCATAAACGTGTTTACGGTAGTAAGCACAACAAAGTTCAAATAAACATAAAGTGAAATTACAGACACAAAACAAAACACATCACATGCTAAGCCTAGCCCAAACCATTTACATGGCCCTTCAATCTCCCCCTTGGTTTGGAGCAGGCTTGGATTTAGTCTTTGTTGGCAACCAGCACGTCGGACCTCCCCATAGCTCCATTCCATATTCTCTTGTCAATAATTGTAGCCACCATCCTTGTATATTCCTTTGCAGCAGGCTCAAACAGCTCATCAGCAACAACAATTTGACACCTTGCAAGCTGATGAATGTCTTGTTCACCAAACATAAGTAGATCCCTTTTGTCATACAAGCGAATAGAATCTTCCTTGAGCTTGATGACAGCAGCATCTGATGTTTCCTCATACACCCAATAAAGCATAGAGTGTAGAGATCCATCAGGACAGTTTTGAGGAACAGGGATGTGTTTTACTTGAGCAGTTGCTGACCACATTACTGCTCGGATAGGCTCGTTGGTTTCTTTATCCAATACATGCTTGTGAACTGCAACAAAGGACTCTGCAGTTTTCATTGATGGAAATCCTTTAGCGACTTGATCTTCCAAAAATGATTTGAATTGACTGGCCTTGGAATTCTTTGACGGATTCGAGAAGGGAGCTTTAGATAGCTCAATGAGATCAACTTTAGTAAAGGAGTTGAAATCATGAGCATCCTTGTATAGTTCTTTATTTCTACTCTTCCTTCGAACCATGAACATATCTAGTGTATCATGAAATCCCCATGAAATAATTCCTGACCTATCACCATACATGTCTCTGAAGGTTTGAGTGCTTAGGTCAGTGAAGGTTACTTGAGGTCTATCCCAAGGAGATTTATGATCCACACTTCTTTTAAAAAGCCATTTGTTCTTGTCAGTCGACTTATCAGCAGCTTTCTTTCGCTTAGCTCCTTTTGCCTTTGCAGCTCTACAAGCCTATTCTGGATCCACGTCAAAACGATCTACAACGATGGAAGATCGGATTGGTTGAGAGGAAATAGGAGCATCATCTATGGGAGCATCAACATTTGGAGCGTCTGGAGCGGGGGAATCGACATGAGGTTCATCAACAGTTGTCTTGAAATTGTCACCAAACCTGTCTTCAAGCTTCTTTTGTAACTCCAGGAGATTTGCAGCCAGACTGCCATATTGCGTCTGAAGATCAGAAATCTGCTTAGTCTTCATATCATTTTCTTCTTTAAGTTCAGCCATTTGAATGCTGAGCTCGGTATTCTTAGATTGGAGATCTGCGATTTTGATTACCAGCTCAATGTTCCTCTGGTCAAGCTCAACATTCTTCTATTTAATGGCATCAATCTGGCTTTGGAGTGAAGGGGAGTAATCTCTTGTGTTATCACCTCCGATGAGAATTCCCTTGCCACGAGAAGGCGGCGTCGAGAATTGTTCCTCAGCTAACAGATGAGCTAGCTTGATTGAGGCATCGTCTTTGTTTGGCCTTGGAGGTAAGAGATCTGCTTGAAATGAGGAACCACCAGCATCAAATACAATGCTGGGACCTTCACTTATGGGTTTGGCTGAGACAATAGCTGGTGTGATTGTTGGAGGAGCTGTAACACTTTGTGTCGTTGAACTTCGATTTGCAAATCTCAGAATGAGTCTTCGTCGCTTTGTCGGAGGAGGAGTGGCTTGGATGGTGGAAAGATCTTCTTCCATTGGCGTGGAGGTAGGTAACCCAGTATCAAGAGGAGGAATTCCTGACACTGTCACCATAGGAGTTGCTGTTTCTGCCTCTGGATTGGAAGTGGAAGGAGCGGTCACAAAAATTTCTTCTTCTACCCTTGTCTCAGCAGTTACATGAGCTATTTCATCGACATCATTAAGCAAGTTTTCGAGGTTTACATCAGACAAAAATACATCATTGTTATCAAAGTTTAATGGGATATCATCTCTGTCAAAATCCGTGACGTCAACATTCTCATATTCTTTGTCATCTTTTCTCAAGTCTTCATTGTAAGTACTTTGAACTTGAACTGACTGCAATTCCTGTTCATCATCGACTTGAGTTTCGAGGGCTGGAGTTTCATCATCCTCGTGATCTGAAACAGTGATGATGCCAACAGAGGATACTCTTTCTGAAGAAGTTGGCTCAGACAAAGTCTTCTCAGAAATTCCGTGCGACTCAGAAGACTCATTGATCTCTGTAAATTGTCCGAACTTCACCAAGGGATGAAGACCTTGAAATACCACTTTACCCTTTCTGTTTTGTTTGATGAGTCCAACGGTGTGAGGACCCAAAGACTTTGTGTCCATCCTATCGCCAGGTTTAACCATGTCAGGAAACTGATCATCATTGAAGGTCTGAATAAATCTGGGGTACATTAGAAATGCATCTTTGTTTCCTCGAGTTAGTGCACCGATGTTCACAAGAAACTCATCAAAGATATACTTTGAGAAATTGAATTTGTTGCCAGCTGCTAGGGATACAATCGCTCCTGTGTTTCTGATTGAAATCTCATCCGCTCCCGATCTTCTTCCTGACACACAATTGATGAACACGTGAGCCAAGAAGCACCAGCAAGGAGGTAGAAGCTTTTTCACTGTTGGAGGATAAGAATTCTCGTATCTCATTCTCTCAAGAATCCTTGGAATTTCTTCAGCATCAGCTTCAGTTGGATAACCAGGCTCATCAAGAATCATCAGAGTTTCTCTGATATATTGCTCCGAAATTTGGATCTTGCAACTTTGAACCACAGCTTCAATGTTCATTTCCTTGTTCTTCTTGGTTACTTTGACTGTTTTCCAGAACTCTTGAATACGACTTTCATAAATGATAGGATTCACCGTAATCGCATAAGCCAAGCAACACTCTTGAAGACGGTACATCATGGACATGAAGTCTCTGTGAGCCTCTGGTGGATCATCCAACACAATTGCAATGTTGTGCATCTCGGCTGTTTTAAGATATGCCATTATCTGCACTAACCAAGCCAAGTAAGAAAAAATATTTTATGGTCAAACTAGGTCAACGAATCGTAAACTAAGTTTACGGTCAAACTAGGTCAATGGACCGTAAACTGAGTTTGCGGCCGTAAGGTCAAATGTGTTTACGACCGTAAACAAAGTGGGTTTGCGGCCCATCAATTAAAACAGGTTTACGGTCTATGAAGCACAACTAGTTTACGGTCTATGAGTTTACTCCCTGGAGTTTACGGCCTATGATTTTACTCCCTGTGAGTTTACAGCCTATGAGTTTACTCCCTGTGAACATTCAAAAACCGTAAACTCCGACAACTTTTAAACTCGAATTATTCCACGATTCTAAGTCGATTCAAACAAAAATTTACAGGTTCAGGGTCGGAATTGACTTACCTTTGTTATGGACTAAACGATTTTGAGAAAACTCACACTTTGATTTTTCGAAGATTTGAGAGAGAAAGGGAAGATTACGGTTTCACAGTGAAAGAGGCGGTAAAGAGTGTTTACAGCAGTAAACTCTCGCTTTTATACTCCTTTGACTTTTCTAGGCCGCATACACTGTATTGACTGTCCAAATTCCAAACAAAAATTTTTAAAAATAAAACCTTTTGAGGATAAAAATAAAAATAGAATAAAAATAAAATTAAATAATAATAAAAAAAATGCTAATGTAAATTTGTCTATTAGTTAAAAATAAAAATAAAAATAAAAATAAAAATAAAAATAAAAATAAAAGTAAAAATAAAAAATTCTAACTAAACAACATAAGTAAACTTTTTGACTTCATCTTGAGGTACTAGGATCAAAGTTGTTGGACAACCATTATCCACTTGTCGGTACCTTCCATATTCACATCTTTGTCTGGTCGATCGTCGGTATTGTGGTCCACTTAAACACGAAAAATTATGACAGATTTAGGACATACTACTTGTTACAAGAAAAAGTGAACTTAAAAACCTAAAATTTATATATGATCCTAATTCCTTAGATACTATATCTTAAGGAACATTCATCTGACGACGACCAGGGATATTGTTGTCCACCTAAATTGAGCAACGAGATCTATAGACAATTAGTATGTGTTCAATTTTTAAGTGTACTAGAACGTGTTTCCCGCTTCCTGATATGCCCCAGCCATCAAGAACTTCCAGAGTACTCCTTACACCGGGTGAGCAGACAACCATTCAGAGTGAGAAGAGATTCAGAATTCTATTACTTATTACTTATAACTTCAGAGGGGTTGAGAAGTAGAAGGTTGCATATGATGTGTACCAGGTCGGATTAGAAGTCGCGCAGAGGAGACAACATATGGCTAACAGATAAGAAGTCTTTCACATATATAACCTGCAGAGAAATAGAGTTGCATATGTTGTGTACCAGGTCGGATTGGAAGTCGCACAAAGGAGACAACATATGACTAACAGACGGAAAGAAAGAAAATGATATTCTACAGACCTAACTTATCGGAATTTACCAGTCGCTCCATCCAGCCGGAATTAAGGACAGAATCCGCACATCGAGGAAAAGTTAAACCACGGTTCCAAGTATAGGTTCAATTAATGTGACGAGTAGATTCCCATATATATTGTCACACCCCCAAACCTAAACGGCGGAAACGTTCGGGGGCGGATGACTTCATGTGGTAACGTAACAAATGAATACATAGTAAAGAAAGCAATACAACCATCATATATATAATTGAAAGTTTACATTTGTCAAAAGTTACATGTTCAAAACCAATTACAATATGATGTCAAAATATGAAATTAAACTGGCGCCGCAGCGTCCCTTCTTCAAAAGCATACTGTTACCTGTAATTACTGAATCCCTGGGACATACAAGTAATTTTGAAAGAGTATGCTTTTGAAGAAGGGACGCTGCGGCGCCAGTTTAATTTCATATTTTGACATCATATTGTAATTGGTTTTGAACATGTAACTTTTGACAAATGTAAACTTTCAATTATATATATGATGGTTGTATTGCTTTCTTTACTATGTATTCATTTGTTACGTTACCACATGAAGTCATCCCCCCGAACGTTTCCGCCGTTCAGGTTTGGGGGTGTGACAGATTGGTATCAGAGCAATGTTTATAGTGAACTAAGTATATCGAACCACATAAGATATACAAACTATAAATGCTTAAGGGACTAATACTCTCTGAAAAAACATTTTTCTTTTGTTTTTACGCTTAAGCAGCATTACGTTTAACTTAAATTGTTAGTTCATTTAAGTACAAATACATGCATACAACAAATTATTTTCATGATTATAACTATACAAGAAGTATTTAGACAAGTTGGACACTACGGTCAAGACTCGATATATGTAATCGGATTTGGGAAAAATATAGCGTGATCAACTATATTTGTCCGAGATCGGACCAATATATATCGAGGATTGCTCGTAGTAAGCAACAAGTCAAAACTTACCAAAACATCACAAGAATCAAACACAAGAATTTAAATACTATAGGAGTATTTGCTACATGAACTAGTTTAACTTACATGTTTAATTCTTACATGTTCCAACTTTATTTCAAATCTTATAACCCTATTCTCGTACAGTCAAATGGCTGGATTTCACCACCCCGGCGACCCCTACTATCCTAACCAAGGCAACGGGGGATGGATCGAAGATGATCCCGAGGAGGACGAAGAACCCATAGAATTGGAGGATGACTCCGGTACCGACTCAGAGCCGGAAGTGATCAATCCACCTCCCGCACAACCTCCCGTCTTCGTTAGGAACTTTCAAGGACCGACTCCCGTCTGGGGAAGTCACCTCCACCATTGGAGCCAACAACAAAACCTACGCTCTCCCTACGGCATGTGCCGAGACTTCTACGATGTCAGAGGCGGAGGTTCGGCTGATCGGGCACTCCCAGTGATGGTGGGCAAGCTAGCCAATCAGTCCTACCAATCCGGAGTTCAAGCTAGCCGGATTCGGGATGTCAACGTAGAAGTACAGGTTCACACTTCTGACATCCGTAGGCTGGACAGAATTCAGGACAATGCCCAACTCCAAACTGAGGCATTCCAAGCACAAATGATTGCAGCCCTCTCCGAATTGAGGGAACAACAAGCCGCTTTTGATAGGCGTCTAATGGAGTCAAAGCAATCGGATGCGGAGTCAAGCTCCAAGCGCAACCTACGTCGCAAGTAGTGTTTGCCAAAATCTCAAATTTTGTTATAAGTTAGGACCTCGGCTAAAAGTTTTTAATTTTCTTAAACTTTGTAACCGGAGACCCTTATAGGGGTCAAATTTTCGTGATCATTGTATCAACTATTATATTAATATAAGTGGCACTATTATTAATACGTGGAGTATTTCATTCAATCCTTAAAAAGTTATGGAAAAAAATGCTTGTTTCATATTTTCAGTCTTACAAATAACTTTCATTCTTCTATTTTGAGACTCGTACTATCATCTGTTGTTGGGCTATAGCAATATAGTTCATGAGACACATACCATTTATAGGCAATGGAATTCTTATCTTTATCTTTTCAACCTATAGTTGAAGGATGCCTCCGCGTAGGAACCCAAGGCGAAACAATGGTGGGGAAGCACCTACACCACCACCACCTCCACCTCCTCAATTTGATGCTGTCATGTTCCAAGCAGCAGTCACCGCAGCGGTAGCAGCTGCCATGTCACAGATCAATAACTCGAGTACTACTGGCTCGGGAACTGGCACAAACCTATCCAACCATGGCGAGAGTCATGGGCAGCCCCGAGAATGCACCTATAAGGACTTTACTAATGCCAAACCCCGGATGTTTTATGGAACTGGTGGCATGATGGCTCTGAGGCAGTGGATCGAAAGGACAGAATCAGTTTTTGAAATATGCTCCTGTCCCGAGCACAGCAAAGTCAAGTTTGCAACCTTCACCCTTATTGATAGAGCTTTACCTTGGTGGAATGGCCACGTTAAGGTACTTACCCTGATAGTGGCAAACTCCATAAGCTGGGAGAGCTTAAAAGTCATGCTGATGAGAGAATACTGTCCACGAGGAGAGATTCAAAAACGCGAGCACGAACTCTGGACTCTTGGAATGGTTGGTACCGATATCGCAACTTATACCAACAGATTCTACGATCTGGCAATCCTCTGTCCAGATATGATTGCTCCTGAGAGCAAGAAAATAGAGAGATACATTTGGGGACTGTCACCCCAAATTCGGTCAAGCGTGCTAGCTTCGAAACTTGACACTTTTGAAAGTGCCAAGGAACTGGCACAATCTCTTGTTGACTACGGAGGCCATCAGAACTCAACGGTTGCTACACCAGAACCACAAAAGGGAAACAACAACAACAACAATAACAGGAAGAGAGTATGGAAGAAAGGGAAGGGTGGGCCTTCCTAAGAATCCGCGAAGAAACAACTGGTTTCAGTGAATGCTGCCACTGTACCTACTACCATTCCTACAAATCCCTACCCAACAAAGACTTATGGGGGTAACCTTCCAAAGTGCACCAAATGCACTTACCACCATCATGGACCTTGTCGGGAAATGCAGTGCTCCAACTGCAACAGAAAGGGACACACTGTCCGTTTCTGCAAGGATCCCGCAAAGCCGATCACTCAAGTTCCCAGCGCGGGTGTAGGACAAACTTGCTACGGTTGTGGTGAGGTGAGCCACTACAGGAGAAACTGCCCAAAGGCAGCAAATACCAGCGGGGTGGGACAAGTTTTGGCTATAGGCCACGATGAAGCCGTAGCTGATCCGACTGTAGTTGTCGGTACGTTCCTTCTAGATAATTCATATGCATGCATATTATTCGATAGTGGAGCGGAGAGAAGCTTCATGAGTCAAAACTTTATTCACTTACTTAAACCAAAACCTAGCAAGTTAGAAAAATCATTCACTGTAGAAATGGCCAATGGAAAAATGGAAAACACTAACTGCATATACATGGACTGTACGTTAACTTTAGACGGGCATTCTTTCCCAATCAACCTCATGCCGGTCCAAATTAAAAGTTTCGACGTCATAGTCGACATGGATTGGTTAAGTCTTCTTCGCGCTAACATCATGTGCTTTGAGAAAGCAGTTTGTCTTAATCCCCCTAACAACGAAACATTAGTGATTTACGGCGACAAATCAAGTACACACCTTCGTATCATTTCGTGCATCAAAGCTCGAAAGTGTTTACGGAAGGATTGTCGAGCATTCCTAGCACACATCGTCGATACGAGTCAGGAACTGAAAGACATCAAGAACATTCCAGAAGTACATGAATTTCCCGATATCTTTCCAGAAGAACTACCGGGATTACCACCACAACGCCAAGTCGAGTTTAGAATCGACTTAGTTCCAAGGGCTACCCCAGTAGCGAAATCGCCTTATCGCCTAGCACCGGCAGAGATGCAAGAACTTTCCAGTCAACTTAACGAACTCCTTCAAAAAGGATTCATAAGACCAAGTTTCTCACCTTGGGGAGCACCGGTCTTGTTCGTAAAGAAGAAAGACGGATCGTTCCGTATGTGCATTGACTACAGAGAACTAAACAAACTTACTGTCAAAAACCGTTATCCTCTACCCCGTATTGACGACCTATTTGATCAACTTCAAGGAGCAAACTACTTCTCAAAGATAGATCTACGATCCGGATATCACCAATTATGAGTACTAGAGGGGGATATTCCCAAGACAGCTTTCCGAACTCATTATGGACACTACGAATTTGTAGTGATGCCGTTCGGATTAACCAACGCACCAGCAGTATTTATGGACCTAATGAATAGGGTATGCCGTCCTTACTTGGATCAGTTCGTCATCGTCTTTATCGATGATATACTTATCTACTCCCGAAGTAAGGAGGAGCATAGTCAGCACCTACGAAAAGTCTTAGAAACACTACGATTGGAGAAACTCTATGCGAAGTTCTCTAAATGCGAATTTTGGATTCGAAGAGTCGAATTTTTGGGTCATGTTGTTAGCGAGAAAGGGATACACGTGGACCCCTCCAAAATTAAGGCCATTGAGAACTGGTCGGCACCAAAGACACCTATAGAGATTCGTCAATTTCTAGGTCTCACCGGCTAGTATCGCAGATTCATAAAGAACTTCTCTAGCATTGCGAAACCTCTTACTACATTAACCCAGAAAGGCGTGGCCTTTGATTGGGAAGCGAAACAAGAGAAGGCGTTCCAAACGCTGAAACAGGCCTTGTGCACCGCACCGATACTATCCCTCCCCGAAGGGATAGAAGATTTCGTAGTGTATTGCGATGCATCAAACCAAGGACTTGGTTGCGTTCTTATGCAGAGAGGGAAGGTTATTGCTTATGCCTCCCGACAGCTTAAGACACACGAAGTGAACTATACAACCCATGATCTTGAGTTAGGAGCAGTGGTATTTGCTCTAAAGATCTGGAGACACTACTTATACGGAACAAAGAGTACTATTTTCACCGATCACAAGAGCCTTCAACACATTTTTGATCAGAAGGAACTCAACATGCGACAACGACGATGGGTCGAGTTACTCAATGACTACGAATGTGAAATTCGTTATCATCCTAGCAAGGCCAACGTGGTAGCTGACGCCCTCAGCCGAAAAGAATACACTGGTCGGAGAGTCAAATCTCTGACTATGACTATCCATTCCCACTTATCCACGCAAATTAAGGAGGCTCAACTGGAAGCTTTGCAACCTGAATATGTGGGAGTGAATCCCTGAGAGGAATGGAAAAGAATCTAGAAATCAAGGGTGGCGGGGCATATTATCTCATGGACCGAATCTGGACGCCGAAACATGGTGGTTTCATAGACGTAGTCATGACCGAAGCACACAACACGAGATATTCCGTTCACCCAGGTTCAGATAAAATGTATCTGGATCTTAAGAAACTGTACTAGTGGCCTAACATGAAAGCAGGAATTGCTACCTTCGTAAGTAAATGCCTTACTTGCGCTAAAGTTAAGGTCGAGTATCAGAAACCGTCAGGATTACTACAACAACCGGAGATACCAGAATGGAAATGGGAGCAGATTACTATGGACTTCATAACCAAGTTGCCCAAGATGACGGGTGGACTCGATACCATATGGGTCGTCGTCGACAGATTGACCAAATCCACGCATTTCCTACCAATCAAGGAGACTGACAAGATGGAAAAGCTTACTAGAACTTACATAAGGGAAATAGTGCGACTGCATGGTGTTCCGATATCCATTATCTCCGATAGAGATAGTAGATTCACTTCAAGATTCTGGCAGTCACTACAAAGTTCCCTGGGGACTAGGCTAGACATGAGTACAGCCTACCACCCACAAACAGACGGGCAAAGTGAGAGAACGATATAAACTTTGGAAGATATGTTGAGAGCCTGTGTGATTGACTTTGGAAAGGCATGGGATATCCATTTACCCCTTGTCGAATTTTCATACAACAATAGTTATCATACAAGCATAAAGGCTGCTCCGTTTGAAGCCCTCTATGGTTAAAAATGCAGATCCCCTCTGTGTTGGACTGAAGTTGGCGATACCCAGTTAGCTAGAGGACGAGTTCCTGAAAGCACTCTCACCGGTCAGGAAATCATACGGGAAATGACAGAGAAGATCGTTCAAATTCGTGAACAGTTGAAAGCCTCCAGAGACCGACAGAAAAGCTACGCTGACCAAAGGAGGAAACCTTTGGAATTCCAGGTGGGAGACCACGTTTTATTGAAGGTCTCACCGTGGAAGGGTTTAATATGCTTTGGGAAGCGTGGGAAACTAAATCCAAGATACATAGGGCCTTTCGAGATTCTTGCTAGAATCGACCCTGTGGCTTACAAGCTTAATCTACCGCGTGAACTTAGTAACATACATCCAACCTTCCATGTCTCGAACTTGAAAAAGTGTCTGTCCGATGAGACTCTTGTTATCCCACTCGACGAGATCGAGATCAACGAGAGCCTCAACTTTGTGGAAGAACCGGTAGAAATCATGGACCGAGAGGTCAAACAAACAAAACAAAGTCGCATACCCATCGTGAAGGTTCGCTGGAACGGCAAGTGGGGACCTGAATTCACATGGGAACGCGAAGATCAGATGAAACAAAAGTACCCTCATCTTTTTCATATTCACTAGTATCCTTACTACTTTAAATTTCGGGACGAAATTCCCTCTAACGGGGGGATGATGTGACAACCCGATATTTCAACTCTTTGTAATGACCTAAAACGTCAAGTATTGTAACCACTTTTGAGTTAATGAAATTAACTTTGATAATAAAATGCCCAAAAAGTTTCTATTTAATTACCTACTATGTTTGATATCATTAAACTGTGATCGTACGTAAAAAGAATGCCCAAATCCGGCTTCATATATTGAAGTTATGATTTTTCCAAAGTTCGGCTTAGCAACAGACAGCTAAAAAACTTGAATCCGAGATCGAGCGACTTTTAGCCGGAATGACCTAAACGAGAATCGAAGGTCTCGACAATGGTATTTCAGCAGTAAAAAGTTTGGCAAAAACTGACGTCAGATAAAGGAGTTATGAATTTCTAACAAAATTCTCTTAAAAACGACATTTTAAAAATAAATAATAAAAATAATTTCGAAATTTGCCGACGGAATCTAAACGAAAGTTGTAGAGCGTAGTCTCACCTACGCGTGGATATAAAGACCATCGAAAACGGAATTCTTATGAAGAAGATATGAATTTTATAAGTTTATTAATTAAATAAAATATAAATTTAATTATTAATCCTTGGTATTATCCGAAGGGGAGTCATCAGATAGGGCTGAGTTACGCCCCGCGTACTAAAAGCCCAGGCTTCAGATCGTCCACGTCTCGCCCTATGCAAAGCTAGCAGCCTGTCCCATCTGAGTCCGAGGCAGTCGAGGATCCGGTCATGCGTGACGTATGCTTACGCCCAGCGTACCCTCGTACGCCCCGCGTACCGAGGCGGTTCCCAGCCCCTATAAAAGGGATGCGAGGGTTCCGAAGAAAGGGCTCCATTTCTCTCATTTCTTTTGTGTTCTTGCCTCGTTTTCCGTGCCCATGCTAACCCGAAGCCCCGGTCACTTTGCTCAAGTTCCGAAGATCCTTTGTACTCCCGAGATTCCCGAGAATCCCGAGAAAATCCGTTTTCCCGAGACGAAATTCTACCCGGTTTCCATCTCGCTTTCTTCAAACTTTCAGGGGAGTTCATACCCCTTAATTAACCCTTTTAAATATTCTAAATGCTTTTATATGCTTTCAAGGGGGGAATACAAGTAAAACACACGATTATTATCGGGTGTTATATATAAAGTTTTATTATACACTTTTATTAAATAGAATCATATGTGAATTATAAACTTTATAGGGAACTCTCGTATATAAAATATATTACAATAGCATTCTATCTTTTGAAATATAAATTGTAATGCATGTATAAACTAAACATTTTGCTTAGATTATATGTATACATGTCTATCTTAGACACTATAAAAATCTATACTTTCATATCAAGTGATTCATTTTCTAGGGATTTCTAAACAAATGAGACACACTTTTAGAAAGCTATAATAGGTATAGTTTTATGAGAATATTTCTAACCTTTACATACTAGAAACAAAATTTCCAAGAAGTCACTTTCATACACAAGAACAAACGAACATTTTAACACGTAAATCTGTTTTTATACCACGATTTGTGAGACATTAACTTCACGTACGTTCGAGTACACATTTCAAGTCTTGTATTATATACCAGAATCCCTTGGAGGGGGAGCATGGTGTTTGTGTATAGATCTATACGGGCTTGACAACCCGCACCTTGACTGTTAGCTACAGTCCACCATTTGGGGTGACAAACGTCATAACATTCCAATGCCTGAAGAACGTTGTGTATAGGCATTTCGAGTCAATAGTATGGTTATAAAACTCACATGGGGTATTAAAAATACATTGATTTACGAGGTTTTCAAACATATTGGTTATTTTACACGTACATACATTTTCTAGAAACAAACATTGGTCTTGAGAGAAGACTACTTTTATACTAATAGAAAATATAGGATTTTTTAGAAACAAACAAACAAGGACAAAACATTTCATTTCATACAAACATTGTCATTTAATACTTATGAAACTCACCAGCTTAAATGCTGATCTACTCTTTCAAAATTACTTGTATGTCCCAGGGATTCAGTAATTACAGGTAACAATATTCTTTTGAAGAAGGGACGCTGCGGCGCCAGTTTAATTTCATATTTTGACATCATATTGTAATTGGTTTTGAACATGTAACTTTTGAAAAATGTAAACTTTCAATTATGTATATGATGGTTGTATTGCTTTCTTTACTATGTATTCATTTGTTACGTTACCACATGAAGTCATCTGCCCCCGAACGTTTCTGCCGTTCAGGTTTGGGGGTGTGACATATATCTCCCTGCTCAACCTATCTGAGCATCGTATTGTCAGGCTGAACGGATCTAACTAGGTCAAGATTTGTCAAGTCTATAAATTTCCTAATTTCAACTCTGCCTAGTCAAGTCCATTTAAAATTTTTCGTGCCTACCGACGCATCAAGTCAGAGCATAGACCCTTCAACTTCGGGTATGTTACGCAAAATCAGGTTGCCTGTTATCACTTTATCATATCACTTCCCAGAACATCTCCCTCAAGCAGCACATTTCATAACCAACAATTTTTTTTTTGATTTTTTGATTTTCTAATGTTTTTGGATTTTTAAAATTTTCTAATTTTTATTTTGTTTTTATTTCTCCCCCTAAATTTGTGCATAAGAGAGAAACGAAAGTAAATGCGCAAATTTAAACTATCCTAAAACAAAAATTAATCCTCAAAACGAATTATTTTTAAAAATCCCATAAGCACATCGAATCGAGCTTTGTTAAACGGCTTAGTGAACAAATCCACCACATTGCTAGCGGTGGGAACATGTTCTAGCCGGATGAGCGAGCGCTTATAACAATCTCTGATGAAATGAATTTTGATGTCAATGTGCTTGGTTTTGGAATGTTGGACAGGATTTTTTGTTATTTGTATAGCGGCCTCATTATCACAGTGAATTGGGGTTTCTAGATAGTTCATACCGTAATCCAACAACTGATGTTGGATCTAGATAACTTGAGAACAACATGCTGAGGCAGCAACGTATTCCGCTTCTGCTGTAGAAGTAGATACCGTATGCTGTTTCTTGCATTACCACGATACCAGTCTATCACCAAGAAACTGACACCCTCCTGATGTTGATTTCCTGTCAAGCTCACAGTCTCCATAATTACCGTCAGCAAAAGCATATAAGTTAAATTCAGAATTTATCGGATACCAAAGGCCCACTTTTGGACTGCCTTTGATATACCGAAAGATTCTTTTGACAACAATAAGATGTGAAAGTTTAGGATTAGCTTGATAGCGAGCACATTGACACACTGCAAACATGATTTCGGGACGACTTGCAGTGAGATACATCAAGGAACCGATCATCGATCTGTAGTGAGTTTGATCTACGGATTCACCGTCAATATCTTGAATCAGCAGGGGTCTTTCAGCCATGGAAGTCGAAGCAGGTTTCGCGTCTGAAAATCCAAACTTCTCAAGAATATCTTCAACATACTTAGCTTGATGTAGCAAGATTCCGGTTGAATTTTGATTGACCTGAAGCCCCAAAAACATGTTCATTTCACCTAGAGAACTCATCTCAAATCTCTTCTTCATGACGCTTTCGAATTCTTTGCAAAGCTTTGAACATGTGGACCCGAAGATGTTGTCATCAACATAGATCTGAACCAGTATCTGATCATCACCCACATGCTTGATGAATAAAGTTTGATCAATAGTACCGTGAGAATACCCATGTTCGAGCAAGTGCTTTGTTAGGGTTGCATACCATGCTCGAGGAGCTTGATGTAACCCATACAATGCCTTGTCCAACTTGTAGACATGATTAGGGAACTTTGAGTCAATAAACCCAGGGGGTTGATCAACATAAATTTCTTCCTTCACCTTGCCGTACAGGAAGGCAGTCTTGACATCCATCTGGTAGACCGTGAAATTCTTATAGGAAGCATACGCGAGGAAGATTCGAATCGCCTCCAGACGAGCCACGGGAGCATACACCTCAGTATAATCAAGACCCTCAATCTGTCAAAACCCTCGGACCACCAATCACGCTTTATTTCGAACGATTACACCAGAATCATCTTGCTTATTACGATAGACCCAACGCATGTCAAGAGACCGTTTGCTTTTAGGTAACTCAACCAGTTTCCAGACCCCTAGTTTTTCAAATTGATTTAGCTCTTCATGCATCGCGTCTACCCAGCTGGGATCATTTAGAGCCATTTCAATATTTTTGGGCTCAACTAGAGATATAAAGCAAGATTAAAGACATTCATTAACGTCTCCATTCTGACTTCTGGTTTTAACTCCATCACCCAGCCAGCCAATGACATTTTCGATCAGATGATCGCGCTGAATTCGGGAAGGTATGTCTTTGCTGATCTCATTGATAGAAACAGGAAGAGTGTGAATATTGAAACCTCCATCATCTGCTGGTTGAGTCCGATTAGAAGACTCTGCTACAAATTCATTTGCAATTGCTTCAGGAAAGAGGAGTTCCATAAATGTTGTATTGACAGCGGAAGCATCTCTAGACATGAACTCTCTTTCGATGGGTGTTAGAGGTGTAGCATCAGCATTAAGAGTTTCAGTTGGGATCTCAGATACTGGACTAGTCGGTTGTATAGATGACTCCACCTCAGATTGAGCAGAGAGCTCCCCTTCAAGTGGAGCAGAGGATTCCCTTTCAATCGTTGGGGATCTGTAAACAACCTCTTCATCTTCGTCTTCAATCACAGGAACATTCTTCAAACCGAAGGAAGATCCACTTGAATTATTCAAAGATACATTTAGAGATCTGAATAAGGATGTGTAATCAAATAACCAGTCGGGACCCACTCTAGCATCAGTTTCATTTTCCTCCAGCCAGCGCACGTCATAAGATTCAGTAATCTGCTTAGTCCTTTTGTTGTAGACCCTGTATGCAGTGCGCGCAGCATACCCCACAAAGTAACAGTCATCAGCTTTGGCATTAAATTTAGGGTTGGAATCTAAGTGAAGGAGGGTGCAAGGACAGCCAAATACACGGAAATGGCTTACGGAAGGCTTGTGTCCATAAAGAATCTCGTATGGTGTCTTCATCTGTGCTTTGTTGATTAGAACATGATTCTACACATAGCAAGCAGTGTTAATCGCCTCGGCCCAAAAGAAGACAGGTAGCTTGGAGTCACAAAGCATTGTCCTTGCAGCTTCTTTCAATGTTCTGTTCCTTCGTTCAGCAACACCGTTTTGTTGAGGCGTGTGAGCAGAACTATATTGATGCACTATCCCCTTTTCTGCGCAAAAATGATCAAGAACCGAATTCTTGAATTCAGTTCCATTATTAGTGCGAATCACCTTCACTTGATTGTTAGCCTGCTTCTTAATCATCACCATAAACTTCTTTATCAGATCAGCAATCCCTGTTTTATTGGATAAGAAGAAGACCCATGTAAATCTAGAAAAATCATCAATCACAACAAGGCAGTACGAACTTCTGTTGATGCTCAGGACGTTGACCGGACCAAATAAGTCCATATGCAATAGTTGAAGCACTTGATTGATTGAGCTGATTTGCTTGGGCAAGTGTAGTTTATGATGATGTTTGCCTTGAGCACAGGAAACACACTTTTCTAACATGATAAAGTCTCTGACAGGAAGGCCTCGGACCATCTCATTTTTCGCAAGACGATTCAGGTTTTTCACATTAGCATGACCAAGTCTTCGATGCCATAACATTGCATTGTGTTCGGAAACCTTTGAGAATAAACAAGTGACTTGTTCAGGTAGGTTACTGTTCATATCGATGATGTAGGCATTCCCATCCCGTTTTGATTTGACTAGAATCCATTCTTCTGGGATGACAATGCCAGGCTTGAGAATCATACACTCTTTATTAGTAAAATGCGTTGAGTAGCCTTTGTCACATATCTGAGAAACTCTCAACAAACTATGCTTTAACTCGGGTGCAAAGTTGACATTTTCAAAGCTCAGTACTCCATTTGTAACAGTTCCGCGCTGTGTGATCTTTCCATCGTCTCCGCCCGCAAAGGAAACATAACCCCCATTTAAAGATTGAATTTCGCTCAGCTGGGAGATGTCTCCAGTCATATGCCGGGAACAACCGCTATCGACGTACCAAGGACGGACGATATTCCTCCGCAACTGTCCCTGCAAAATGAGCGGAATCATAGAGTTAGGAACCCAGGTCATCACTGTCTGGGTTTCCTTTTCATCTTTTCTGATTTAGACTTTAAAATTTGCAAATTAGGATCTTCATTTCTAATCACTTCAGAGGGAGGTAACGATGAACTTGAGAGTGATTTGGGCTTCCATTAAAGTTTAGGTTTTACAACAGTCTCTGATGATTTTGAAATAGACTTCATAGGAGTTTGCATAGACCTTCTGGATTTTCTACCAAAATTAGTAGAAGATCTAGAATTGCTTTTTGACGAAACCGATCTTGGCTGAGCCTTGTTCGGTTTTGACAACCTGTTTCGAGTTTTGTTAGTAAAATCCTTTTTATTTGTTTGAAAAACAGCCCCTTTTCTATTCTTACTATCTTTCTGATCCTTACTTTGAGAACGATTTCTTGAGGATTTTCTAATTAAAGACCTTCCTCGAGACTCATTCTCCCCTCTTTGTGACAGATAGTTTACAAAGATCCTATTTTGACAGTTTCTAGCTATGTGACAACCAACTCCACAATTAAAACAAATTTGTTTATTATTTGAATTTGAATTGCATTTTTCAGATTTATTTTCTTTACAGACACTCTTACTCTTCTTATAAGAACATGCATGAGAATTATATTGAGAAACAAGTGAGGGTGCCTTATTTGATTTAACTTGTGGAGTTGATGATTCCTCATGAGAATCACAAGCATTAGAATTACCAAACAATTCATCAAACATATCGAAAAAATTAAATTCAACATTATTCAATGATGAGCTAACACAAGGAGCTTTTTCAGTCTTCTCATCAGAAACACACTCAAATTTGTTCACAATAGAAAAATCAGAATTAAGAACAAAAACAGATTCTCCAGCTTCACACTTGGCCTGATCTAAGGGTGTATCTGCAGAGGAAGTAGAAACATTAGTACTTTCAATGTTAATAAAACCTCTTGAAACAAAACCTGCAGGTTTGCCATATCGAAGATGTGGCACCCTGTCAGTTTTGTTCTGTGTCAAAGGGATTGATGTGTAGTTATGATTAAAAGGAGGAGGAACACAATCATACCCTAAACCCTTGTTTTGATTTTCTTTAAATTTCAATTGGGTTTCATACAAAGACTCAACTGTTTTACTAGAAGCATAATAATTTTTGAAACTCACATCTGTTTTTCCACTTTTAATTTTTAACTCATCAAGTTCTTTGGTCACAACATCAAGTTGTGTCTTAGTATAATCATAAATTTCACACTTTTTACTGAATTCTGATTGAATTTTTCTAAAATCTTTTATTTTCTAGTTGGGCCTTAAGTGATTTCTGTCCCTTCCTAAGTTGATAACCCTCATATTTAAGGTCCTCTACTCGCCTACGTAAAGTTTGAATTTCATTTCGAAGAAGTGTAACATATTCTTTGCAAGCAAAAGAACAAGACGGTAGATTTACCTCGCTTTTCTTGGGCTCAGAGGAGGTGGAAACCATTAGGACAAACTGCAGCTCCATCATTTCTGCCTCGGGATCAGTATCATTGTTCTTTGAAGCAACATCATCAATTTGAGCTAAATGAGCATTTTCTGACCCTGTGATGTTTAAAGCTTGAATTTGATCCTCCTAATCAAATGATTGAACAACCATAGCTGTTTCTCCATTGGTTGTAGCTCCTACACGATTGTTTCCCACTGCGACCATCTGTCGGTTGTTGTTTACTCTGCGATCTGGCTTTGGGCAGTCACGAGCAAAGTGACCCGGCTCGTGACAATTAAAACATCTCAGCATACTTTTGTTGAATCCCACCTTTTTGTCAGCATTCATAGCCCAGTTGTTTTTCCCTGTTTTCTTGGCGAATTGTTTGGCTCTGAAAACAGCCATGGCAATCTGCCAAGTAATGTCCATTTCCTCTACATCTTCGGGATGTATCTGGTCCAAGTCAGCAAAGGATAGATGAGGTGGAAAATCTCCGGCTACAAAGGCATTGTAGCAATTAACTAGCCCAGTGGCTAGAGCAAGATTTTCATCAGATTCTTTGGTGTTTGAAGAGGAGACTTTGGCTGACACATTAGAAGCAGGAACAGTTTGTTGAGATGGCACACTTGAAGGTTGATGTTGAGGGATGGATGTTGCAGCATTGATGGTTTGAGTCTGAGGTTGTTGAGCTGTGAAAGCTTGACCTGAGGAAGTCATGAAGGATGATAGTGCTGTATTATTGGATGAAACACCAAGGTTTGCAGTAGAATATGAATTCATATGGTTGATTTCTCTCTGTTTGTCATCAATGTCACAAGCTTTGATGATTGCCATAACCTCTGCAAGAGTGAGACAAACCAAGTCCTTGGTTTTCTTAATTACAGCAACTTTCATATCCCATGAACGAGGAAGTGCATTAAGAAGTTTCCTGTTGATTTATGACTTAGACAAACAGATCCCTGAAATGTTCATGTCAGTTGTGAGAGCGGTGAATCTTTGCAGTTGAGCCTCGAGGGTTTCTCCTGGAATGTAGTTAAACATGTTAAACTTCTGTCTTAGCATGTCCTGCCTACTTTCTTTCATATCTTCATTGCCCTCGTAGACCTCAATAAGAGCTTCCCATAGAGCTTTAGCAGAAGTGTACTCACGAAAACCTTGAGCAATATCAGGAGATAATGCCATGGTTAAGGTGGCTAATGCTCTTTCCTGTTCTTCAACCAGTTCAAATTCTTCATCAGTATAGTCCTCAATATCTTTGTCAATCAATTGACCTCCGACAGTCATAGTCACTCTGACAGGACCTCTAAGTATGCTTCTCCAGATCTTGAAATCTTTCATTTTGATGTACTTCTCGATTATGTATTTCCACTTGGGAAAACCTTCAGCAGACATCAATCTCGGAATGCATGTAGTAGTGCCCATAACAGCATCAAGTTCCTGAAAATGAGTTTGAGAATCCATTTGAAAATGATTTGACAGTTTCAAATTAGTTTACAGTTGAGGGTAGTTGAAATGATTGCGACCGTAAACAGAGTTTACGGTATGGGTTTACGGTTCTTGGGTTTACGGTTCTTCAACTTGTTTACGGTGTAGGAGTTTTTAGTGATTACGGTTTCTGAATGAACAATAAACAGAGTTTACGGTTGGCAGCAAACTCTCAATCAGTCTTTAAAAAACTCGTAATTTTCAGACGGAATGTTTCTTCAAAGCTCAGAACGCAAAATCCAACAATCAATCGATAAAAACAACAGCTTGAACACACAAAATCTCGATCGGATGAGTTTGATACCAGTTTACTGCTCTGATACCAATTGTTAGGTCCGATTCTAGATCTAAAACTGATAATCAAACATACATGGATAGAGAGTAACACAGTAAAGATGAATGAATTGAGCTTGCACACGATTAAACACAAGAAATCGTCAGGTACAACTCAAAAGTGACCGTAAGCTTCTAGAGCAACCAACCCCCCAAAAGACCAGCTCCTACGCAATATATACCCATCTGGACCACAAACTGAGTTTGCGGCCGTAAACACGTTTACGGCCGTAAACGTGTTTACGGTAGTAAACACAACAAAGTTCAAATAAACATAAAGTGAAATTACAGACACAAAACAAAACACATCACATGCTAATCCTAGCCCAAACCATTTACATGGCCCTTCAATTTTGCTGCAATGTTCATGAGTACTTAGAAAAATGAGGATTTTGAGTATTAGATAAACCCACGCTCAGAGAATTACTTCATGGATTTTATCACAACTCACAAGTAATTCTGAGACGATAACATCTTATATTCTTGATACGGAGATATATGAGTTGTTGTTTACAAGTAAGTTGTACATTGATAATACGTAAACGCATCAGTAACTTGATGTTATAAAAGGTATTGTTGTGCATGATTTGATGAGTGAATAGTACAAGCATATAATTCAAAGTTTATTCTTTCCTTTTCCCAAAATGAGAAAAGCGATATCTATGGGTCTCTCGATGATTTGATGTCGACATCTAAAGCGCTTGGCCAAGCCTGGACTAAATTGATGTGTTCAATTAGTAGTCTAATTTCAGTCATCATAAATTAGAAGTCGGGAAACAATGCTTGGACCATGAGATTGAATATAATCCATGTCTTATGTATGTCGACACCTAACCGACTGGGTCAGAGTTCGACAACGACTTTTGAGAGCTACAGTTTTCTAATCAGTTTTAGAAGTTATATTAGCAACTATAGTTATTAGACTTATCTAAGTGGGAAACTATTGGATTAGGTGTCTAAGCCCATAACTATAATTGGTATATACTTGAATTGATAGTAACACAATCCTTTTAGGTTGCCCTCAAAACCCGCTACTAGACATGATGACTTTTGTAGAGAAAGGTTGAATTTATTATTTGATTAATAAATTGAAATAAATAATTTGTTAATATATTATGAGAATAATATATTAATTATAAATAGCAATATTTAATTAATATTTAATTAGAAATTAATTGGAATTAATTTTGGGATTAAAAGAATTAATTAAAAGTACAGGGGCTAAAGTGCAATTGTTCAATAGTTGAGCAAGAGGTTCCAGAACCTTCCTAGGGAAGGAGGTGGACGGTTTTATGAGATAATTCTAGAGTTTCTAGAATATCTCATATGGATAATTAAGGAGGTGGTTAATTACCGAATTTGAAATAATATTATTATATTCAAATTAGGGTTATCCAGAGTATCATTGTTGCACTATATAAAGGGCTCCTCACCCTAGGAATTTTGGCCATCATATATTAAGAAGAGAAAGTCGAAAATTTGCTCTTAGCTTCTCTTCTCTCCTCCCTCATCCTCTTGCTAGTGTTGGGTGTAGTGGCGGAGCCAGGGTCAAAGTAAAGGGGTATCCCGAGAAAAAAATCGTGTAATATACAATAAGAAAAAAAACTCCAATTTCATTAGACATAAAGCTCAAATTCTATCACAAAGTTACCTTTTAAAGTTCACGTCTCCGCTCTTTCATTTTACGAAAGCGAGTAATTATATTTTCAGTCTTAACATTCTATAGTGCTTCCTTTTCTATACTACAAATCAAAGCACCATTCATAAAATCGTCACCTATTCTATTACGCAAACCGGTCTTCAAAAACTTCATTTAAGAAAAACACCGTTCAACGGTTGCAGTTGTAATGGGCAAAACCAAAGTTAGTTTTAATAATTTATAAACCAACGGAAAAGAGAGGTGCTTCCCAGTTTCCACCAACAAACGAGAGAGGTATGCAATTCCCTTCAAATTGAAAATTTTCTAATCATGGAGCAAAGAGTGATAATAGCTATCAAGTTGCCCATTAAGTTGCGCCATTTCTGAATCATTAAAATCGTTTTTGTATATCTCGCTTAACTTTAACAACTTTTCTTTATCAAAACTAGAAAATGAGTCACAAGGAATCAAAGCCTCCATGTTCTCTATCAAATCCGTGCCAACTTCACTAAATATATCCCCAAATTCTTAAATTTGCATATCCAAAACCGTGTTAAAAATCACAACTTCAAAATGATGTTGATTAGTCTTATTGGTCCTACGCTTTCGTGGGGTAACATAATATTCTGACATGTCCACAATTCTAATACTATTCTTTTCACAAAAAGCACACACCTTGTTCCAAATTTGTGGAAACCCATCTTTTCTAAAAACTAGCAATGCTTTCTTTGTATCTATTACTAACGAAGTCGCTTCCAAAATATCTTGATCTTTTTTTCGAAGATGCTTTGACAAAGTATCGGTGAGGCATAGAATTTCCAACATCAAGTGTAAAAGAAATACGAAATCAAGTGTTTTGAAATATGACAAAATACACTTTGCTTGATTCCGGTTAGATAAAGTAGACCCCTCATCTTTGACATATTTAAGGACCGCAACAACTTCTGCAAACAAATTCAACAAACTTAAAATTGTTCTAAAATGTGAACCACATCTAGTATCTCCAACTCGAATAAGAGAAATCTCTTGATTCAACCCTCTTCCTGTTTCAGTTTCACCAATATCAATTTCAGTTGCCACTCTTTCTTTTTTCTTCTCTCGTATCATATCTTTTCTCTTACAAGACCCACAAACGACAGTAACCATTAAACCTAATTGTTCAAAGAATTCATCAACATCATCATGTTTCCTTGCAACCGCCACAACCACTAATTGAAGTTCGTGTGCAAAACAATGTATATAATGTGCAGAACTATTTTCATTTAAAATCAAATATTTCAAACCGTTGAATGCACCACTCATATTACTTGCTCCATCATAACATTGCCCCCTCACCTATATATTTGAAAAAAATAATAAAAAAATATAACACATAAAAATTAAATTAATATCATGTTAAAGGAATAAATATTTTATGATTTCTCACCTGATTGATAGTCAAGTTGTAGTTGGAAAAAACGGTATCAATGGCGGCTTTAAGAGACAAAGAGGATGTATCCAACACATGTACAACACCGATAAATCTTTCCTTTACAATACCAAGTCTATCAACATATCTCAAAACTATAGCCATTTGTTCTTTTTTGGAAACATCACTAGACTCATCAACTAATATACCAAACATATATTTACCAATTTCATCACATATAGACTTGATTATCTCTTTTGAAAAGCAATTGACAATATCTTTTTGAATCGTCGGAGAAGTCAACTTTTCATTTTTTGGAGCATTTTCTAAAGTAACTTTAAAAATCTTCTCATTATCTTCTCTAATCAAAGATAAGACTTCTATTATTATACTTTTCCATCTCATCATGTCCACAAAATGGTAATGTATTTTTCAATAAAAATCTACAACTACGAATTGTAGCACGTAACCGAATTTCATAATTACTTTGCTCAAGTTCTGTTTGTTTATGCAAAACTTCAGTAATAGATTGATTTTTTTCTCAATAACAAATGACACTTTTCTTCGGCCTTATGGTGAGAACTATGAATCTCACCCATATGTTTCTAGAATGATTTTTTTTACTCCAATTATCAAAGCCTTCGATTATAAAAGCATCTTTTCCACCTAGACCCCCTACCATGTCTCTAAACAAATGGCAACAAAAACAATACACATTCTTTTTTTAATGCTATACTCTAACCATGGAAATTCCCTAAACCATTCCACAACAAAATGTCTTTGCTTCTCACCAAATAAGGTAAATTCAAAATTATGCCCCATTGGTTGACAAGGTCCTTTAATCAAATATGCCCTCCTTATTTCATCCCTTTGATTAGGATTATAAGATGTAATCTTTGGTCTCTCCCCCGGGTCCGAAGGAAGATCATTCAAATCAAAATATTGTGGCACTTTTGGTTTTTGAGTATGCTCATTAGATTGTGGTTCTTGTGGTTTTGGAATAGGTTCATTAAATTGTGGTTCTTGTGGTTTTGGTGTATGTTGATTAGGTTGTGGAACTTGTGTACTTTCATTAATCCTATTTTTTTTTGAATTTCCTTCACCATTATTGTCTCCAACATCTAATTGTCTTTTGAAAAAATTGTTAATAGCAACCTACAATCATAATATATCAACAATCAACTATAATTCTATAACTTGATTTCAAGTTTCAACAACAAATAATCACTAATTAGTGACCTTATGTCTCTAATTTAACAATACTAATTGGTAATTTCTATTTTTTCAACACAATGCCAAAAAATTGAATTTCAATTAACCAAAAAATAATCAGAAAATTTCTACTTACTTGCTTCATTGTGCACCACTTTGATCAATAATCACCTACCACCGGCCACCTATTGGCGGCAGAAGAAAGAGGGCAATAGCGTGTGTCGCAGACTCGCAGGGACAGGGAGGGAATTGGGAAACGTATTATAAAATCATGATATGGGGATTGATCGTTCATTAGTTTTATGGTATTACACACTTGAGCTTTATGTTTGAGCAATTGGACTGCTTATTAAATTGGATTAAACATTGACAAAAGCATAAAAAAAATTAGGGTAGCCCAAAAATATTTTAGTTTTTTCCTATAGTATAAATAAAAATTTCTAGAAAAAATTTGTACTATTAATTTTTTTGGGGCCTCCTGTGATACCCAGGGTCCTTAATTGGATCCGCCTATGGCTGGGTGTCAACCATTAAAGGCACGACATTTGTGGTGCTTGCTCTCTAAGCTTCAACAACACAAGGGTTTCTTGTTATTCATCAATAACAATCAAAGGTATGTTTTCTAACCCTAGATGTTAATTCTCAAAATGATATAGGACTTCTAGGGTTTCCCATTTGATGTTCAAGTGTTGTATTCTCAATTAGAGAAAACATAGATCTTCAATTAGGGTTGCATGCACACATATGTTTTTGTTTGTTATGCTTAAAACCCATCATCTTTCCATCCAGCTTGACATTGAACTCAGAAGCATCACTGTGGGAGATCTCGGTGTCACTGCCTATTGCTCCAAAATCACCACCATCACCAATCAATGAAAAACCTAAGCTCAGAGAGTAAGATACCTGACAAGAATCTTGTTATCTGCACCTTAAATTGTTTGCTATCCCGATTTGAAAAGTGTTGTTGTCATGATTTGACATCGAGTGTGCAATGTCCCAAATTCCAGAATAAAATTTTAATTTTTAAAATAGAATAGGTACCCATTTTAAAGAAAATTACATTCATATCAAACCATTTGTTCATAAACCATTAATTAGAAATCAAAGTTAAAATAAGACAATGCGGAATCTCGATACACAAAGTTGTTGATGGGTGTGAACAGTCCCGCCTTTGCAACCCAATAAGTTCCTGCAAAATATTAAATCCACAACTATAAGAACAAAGATTAGTGAGTTCCCCAAAATACTACATACAACATACATAACAACACATAACTATATCATGTCCGTATCAACCCCGAGTCCATATTGACTCCGAGCCCAGATCGGCTCCATTAGGTCCGTATGAACCCGAAGTCCATGTTTGCTCCGAGCCCAGATCAGCTCCATGCATACAAAATACAAGTACATCAACAAGAGTTACAAAGATAACATGTACAATTGACACCTACTGTCCTACAGTATAGTGAGAAGACTCACATGAATGAAGAGCTAAAATCCCCTACTCATAGTCCCACAAAATTACCTACACGGTCCTCCTAAACCAATCATAAGCAAAATCTCAGGCTATAGTTCAATGCCTAAGTTTTACTAAAGTCACACTGATCAAAAAGCCAACGACTAATGGTTAAAGTCCACTTTAGGAGATCGTCACTTTGTGGTGCTCCAATTACGATGACGTCGGAGGAAAATGACAAAATAATCGGGCAGCCCCTAGTCGCCATGTCGTGGCCTCCCTTTACCACGTCTTGGGAACTAGGTCTCAACAACTTAATGGATTAAGCTATTTTCCTTCAACCTCAAGAGCTCCACAGCTCAGATCTAGTCCTTCCCAAGGTCTTGATGGATAAAGTTTGCAACTTTACCTATTAAGACATCTCAATGAGTCTAAATCTATAAAACTAGATCCTTAATGACAACTTATGGCATGCACTTAACCATAAAACGCTTATTAACCAAAGCCACAAATCAATAACTTCTAGAAGGATTTCTTACTTCTATTCTAACATAAAAACCACATCTTTATGGACATGAATGTCCAATGCAAGTCTAGATCTCAAACTAGATCAAAATGGGGCAAAAAGACTAAAATCTCAAGTATAGAGCTCAAAACACAATCAAACTTTAGATCCAAAAGATATAGTTACCAAGGGACCAAGATGAGCTATAAAGTTGCAAACTTTATCTCGTCCAACCAACTAAAACTTAAATATGATCCAAGAAATTCAATATCTTAGATATATGAAGAGAAAACCAAAAAGGTAGCAGATTTAATCCTTCCAAATCTCCACAAAATGCATGATGTGTAAGATCTGAAGTGATGCACTCTTCTAACTAGTAAGCCCAACTCTACTCCTTCCAAAAGGCAAGACAAAGCTTCAAACATCAAGAATCACCATTGATACAACAAGAATCACTCCAAAGGGGATAAGGTTTTGTTTGAAAGGGTTAGAGGTTGAAAAGGATAACCCAATCCATGAGATTAGGTGTTTAAATATGGAGAAATCCCTAAAAATCATGGGCTTGGGCCGCCACAACTTTCATGTCATAGTCTTCCATTGTTGCGTCGTGGCGACCAAATAAACACACGATCATGCTAAAAGTACACCATGTCATAGTGCTCCAAATACCACGTCGTGGTACTTAGTTTGTTTTTCCAAAAAATCTGATCCCTAATGCTACCAAGCCCTCACCTGATCCATTCTGGGAAACGGGTGTTACAATTCTCCCCTACTTAAATTAGATTTCATCCTCGAAATCTTCCCTTATGAATTTTTATTAAAAATATCCTTGAATCCTTTGTGGGTTTTCTAAGCCCACTCCTTTCTGTGCAGTCCGACAAACCCAACAATCATTACAAGGATTTCAGAAACATGCGTATAAGCCATTCCGAAGTGAAACTTCTAAAAGTTTGATGTCTCGACCAATGTAGCACTGAAACCATACCCCAAACAGACATATCCTCATTGGCATGCAAGTTAAATTAATCCTCAGCAAGAAGCATGTGACTCGAAGAAGGACGAATACCATCACACTTCAACTACTCAACCTCGGGAGGCACTCAATTTTAATCACAATCTGAATACTTCTAGATCATACATGATTTCGAAGTAACAAGGCTACTAACACGTCAACAATGCTAACCTAATGTTCACATAATCAAATCATCTAAGGTTTACCTTGGTCCTGCATCATCTCATTGGAAACTGGGTACATAACCCTTAATCAACCGTCAGTGCCGACAACCCCCATACATACTTAAGTCCAAAATATAAACCAACAAAGGCTAAACAAGCCTACACATCCCCCTTGTCTCTAAAAGTCCTTCATATAAATAAAACAATAGCAGGGCTGATCAACCCATCCCAAATTTGGATTCATGATTGAGGTCCTCAAATACACACCCAATTTCTTGACAAGTCGTATCTAACCAACTACTCCCACGAGCGCAAACATGTTCAACACCAAAAATCGTGTGACACTCAACCTCCCAAAACAACAAAGATGCACAATCACCTGTCAGTGAACCTCAGACTATCAACAGTCCTGAGGACTTCAGTAGTCGTAAAAGTACTTATAATAGCCATCACTTACTAAGAATTAGCTAGTCTAGTATGCACCCCACCATGACATAGGTAATACAGGGAGAGAACTCACACGAAACCTGATCATAAGATGAACACGGGTCCACTAAGAAGAATCCCAATAACAAGTGTTAATATACAACGGTGACTTTTCCAACAAGTCAACATCTTATCACTACCCAACTCAACCTTCCGGTCACTGAGCCCCACTGAGAACATTATACTTCTCAATACCTGTCTACGACATATGTCAAACAGACCAGAACATGGGTATCCACTACACAACTACCTTCACCACACACGTGGATGGAATCCATGATGGCTCATGTGACATCCCCAATTTCATGGCCATAAAAGACCGATTTATTTATGCTTTATTTTTTTTTAAAATCAGAGTAATCCTTTAAAGAAAACTGTTGCGAAATTTGTTTCCAAAAAGAAAAATATGATAACCATTTATCAAAACATTTCTCAAAGAGAATGTATTTTCATTAAATAATAAAACCTTAGGATGTCATGTTCGATACAGACCAAAAGCATAAACAATATAAAATAAACCTTACAACATTTATTTATAACTACTGATCTATAATCCAAAATCTCTCGTCAAGTCCACCAACTTATACCCTTGTGCCATTACCTGTAACGCAAAGAAAACTGAGTGGGTCAAGCTTGGGAGCCTGGTGAGCATATAGGGTTTTCAACCCAAAATAATATATTTATTATATTTAATTATCAAACAATCAACCAAAATACCCATCCCCATATCTCCTTTATTTTCTCAAGGGTTTACCCTAAGAATCCACTATCCTTCATTCATTCCTAAGGATTTACCTAAGGAATTGGCACGAAGTCCATTTGCTACCACGGTTTATACAATAGGCACTACGTCACATAGTCACCAGGGTTTACACAATAGGCACTACGTCTCATAGTCACCAGGGTTTACACAACAGGCACGAAGTCACATCGTCACCAAGGTTTATCAAATAGGCACGAAGTCGCATCGTCACCAACTACTCCATTCTATCGATGTTCTACCCAACATTTTTGTAGAGATAAATACAAACACAGTTTAAATCATTTAACACCCGTATAAAAACATCAATTCCAAGCCCATCTCAAATTGACAAATAATATATAACACATAGCACGTATTTCATAGCTAATACTTTATATTTATGTGTTAGAAGAAAGTAACTATACACTCACTTGATCAGAAGATGATCGGACAACACTACGGCTTGTAAAAGTAGTATTCTTCGGCAGATCTGGAAGATCTTCACAAAAACCGGGCTCCTCGCGGGCAGAGCTTCAGCTCGGGAATCTCACTTCTCGGGATCTTCGGGGCCTCGGGACTTGCTTCGGGGCTCGGGAATGATACCGGGGCTTCGGGATAATTCTTGCACGACAAACGATGCAAAAACGCGAGAGAAAGGGAAGAAATGAGCAAAGAACTCGGCTGCCCTCGACATCCTTTTATAGGGGCTGGAACTTCGAATTACACTGGGCGTAATTTAAGGTTACGCTGGGCGTAACTTGGATCAGCTCGCTGACTCCCCCCCTTGGATAATATCAGTTATTTTATATTTAAATTAAATATCGAAAATATTTAATAAACTTAAAAAATTCATATCTTCCTCATACGAACTCCGTTTTCAACGTTCTTTATATCCACGCGTAGGTGAGACTACGCTCTACAACTTTCGTTTAGACTCCATCGGCTAATTTTGACTTTATTTTTATTATATTATTTTAGTAGGCCGGGACAGAAAAACTCCGTTAAAAATTCATAACTTCTTCATCCGACGTCCATTTTCACCTATCTTTTATCCTTTCACTACTACTAACGAGACCTTCGATTCTCATTTAGATTGTTTAAGCTAAAAACCGCTTGATCTCAAATCGATTATCCGGGCTACATACCGCTTAGTCGAAACTTAGAAAAATCATAACTTCCTCATACGAAGTCAGATTTGGACGTTCTTTTTATGCACGCTCACGGTTTAACGTATTCTACGACTTACGTTTAGATTGCTAAGGCTAAATATCGCTCTAACGTAAATTCACTTTTTACGTCGCGCTGTTTCGTGGCGGTTTTGTCGCGAAACTTCGACAGGTCATAACTTCTTTGTTATAACTCGGATTTCGGCGTTCTTTATATGTACGGAATCCTTGTAACATATACTATAACTTAGTTAAGATTACTCATTCTAAATAATCTTTCATCAAAAAGTCATTTTTGACGCTTATCATCTCTAAATTGACTAGCCCTGATCTACGGGCGTTACAGCTCACGACACGCCGTGACACAATCCAACCATTGGGATGAGAAGCCCACCGTTCCTTACTATTCTTGGTATCTCCCAACCATACATATGAAACCTCCCGACCAATATCCAATGGGCCTAAAGGCACGTTGCCATCATCCCACTGACTGTTAAGAAGCCTGTCAACACCCCCACTTAACACTTTGACAAAATACAGGAGCCATACCACTTTGAACACGCAACTCTTCCACACTCCACTGCCATAGATGCATCATTAAACGAACCATGACTGCACATTACCAGAACAAGATAGAAAATTGAACTATCATTCCCACTTGAAAGCATAGTATTTCACACTCTCCAGGAGAAAATACAATGATCCTCAAGCTGACTGTGTCCCTTCTAAATAGTGACTTTACCCAAAAGGTGACATACCAAAAAACGAACGAAATGACGAACCTCAACCGATATTAAACACATCCTTCTAACAACCCCAGCAAGATCCTAGGCCTTGATGAAACTAAATAGATTCCCACCAATATATATGAAACAAGTAAAACTTTTAATTTTGGAAAGGACTCCAAAATTAACCATGAATGTTGCCAAAACCCTGATCGAATCAATCACAATACCAACTCAGTCGACGCAACCTGCCAAAACTGAACTTGTGTAACCACAATTCTACCTGGATAAAAAAACTTAACAATGTTTCTCCGATATCTGACTCCTATTAACCAAGGACGACTGCCAACTCAAACCTACTAGGAAGAACCATACCACAACCAAACAGTCGAGAGTAGACATCTATACATAGACCAAGATGTACACCTTCCATGATTGGACGAAGGGTCGACACATCAATTGCACCCTTGTCTAATACAACTTGAAGCCTTTGAATAATTGTAGTGAACTCTGAGGCCGATAAATAACTTACCAACTCATCTGAAGATAACTAATCCATATTGTGGACTAACCATGTCCTCAATATTTTATGAACAACTCGAGTGGGTCAACATTTCTCTATCAAGATCCTTGATGCTTTTGAAAGGAACTTCTGACCACAACAAGTCTCTTACCCATCAGCTTCCTTCTATGAGGATGGCACATGCGTCCTTGAAGACATACGCTTAACGGCCACTTGCTCTGCACCCAATATCTATCTAAACCTTAAATTCTCCACAATTATGGAGGATTCCGACAAATCCTTTGAGAAACACAGTGAGAAAGTTCCTACCCTCGAGCACTTTGATGGTAGTCCACTTTTTTCCCCATGCAACAATAATCCTGAACCAAAATCTAGCATACCTGAATCGTAGATTCCTATGACTCATTGTGCTCAAATCCAAAAAAATCAAACCAACCAATGATCTTCCAATAAAAATACCTAGTTCTCCCCTACTTAGGGTTCAAACCATCATTGATCGATGTTTATCACATCAAAGCCTTAGTCCGACTTAACCAATTACATACTCATCTTTCCCCTCAAAAAGAAAAACACAACACAAGACGATCCTTTGACTAATCATAAGGAAACTTCTAATCTTAGATGGAGACCTCGGAGATCTTCCCCAACATTTCCAGCTCAATCTTAGCAAAATCGATCAAAATACCATTGGGTTGACGAGGCACCTGACGAAATGGACATACGCACATAAAACCTTAAATTTGGAGAGTTGATATGCAACCTCATCATCCTTTTGAAGCTTCAAGAATCATTTACATATGCTCAAGATATAGCTCCGACAATCTCAACATATCTATAGAACACTCCTACCAACACAGAAATAACTCGATGTCTCCTCGGATACACCCGACCATCTCGAGTCAGCATTACATATTCCACTTGGAACATGGCTTTCACCTTGTTTATCGAATCAAAATAATAAATGGGTCTCAAACATTCCCTCGCTATGAAATAGAGACGATTTACTATGAATTAACCTTTACCCTCTTACAGCAAAAACCGATGAGGAGGATACCATCTCCTTTGACTGACACACATTCGATTTCTTCTCCCTTGATTATGGGGGATTGGAAAAGCACAAACTCGTTGTAGAAAATGAAATCTATAGCCATCGGATGACCACTCATCCTAGGCTGCAATCCTTGAGTCGATCATCACAATGGCTTCCTTCTTGAGTCTCGCAACTCAACTAGCACTACTTCAAGCAAGGCCCTCGAGAGATTGAATCTACTAACTCACACAGTTCTACACCATTTGGACCCAAATTTCCATAAATACGATGGCTCAAACAATTTGTAGACTCATCCTCAACAATCATAGTCGACAGGCCGACAACGTCAGAGATGACTGCAATGAAAGCTAATGTTACACCACACTACCTACCCTCCACTAACTCCTTAGAAGCCTTTTCGACCCTTCCGGATGCGCATACAGATCATGTGCTTTCAGTAGTATGGGCCTGTACTACCTTCCACACCTATCTGTATGTGTCTCAAGAATTGTCTGAAAGTTCCTAAGTTACAACGCATGACCACTATCAATCGCAGATACCCGTGCCCCTACAAGCACACACCAAAATATCTTAACAATTTTCTTAGCTCACTAAGAACTCCACTGCTAGGTGTATCATCACACCCACATGCTTATAAAATCTACTGAAACTTCCTAGACTCTCACCTTAAATTTCCTCATATGCAAGTGCTTACATTAGCACACTCTAGCACTCTTCCACGATCACTAGGAATAATTACCCCTACCCTGCTATCATATGTAGAAGAAACTTATACCAATGTCAACTAACTATCTTATGAATACAATTACATGCAACAAGGATTAAACAGTCGTTCGAATGTAATATCCTGCACTACAACAGTTGGACTCAAACAAGAGTTGCGCAATAGATCCAAATCAACATTCTAAAACTATTTAATCATTGTGGCATGCAACTAAACATATTCGCTTAATAATTAACTAACATCAATATAGATTTAACATAGCACAAAGCAAGCTACATTCGAGCAGAAGGGCCAACAAGCAATAAGGCATCATAAAGATCAAGTAATATCACACAAAAAGACATCTACCCTAAGCAGACACTCTAGCATGCAACCCTAAGTAGATCCTTAGTCTAACTTACAGCATACATATCATACTATAACACATATAACAACAATTTAAATACGTCAAATAAAGCAAGTATGGATATTTTGGGAGATCACTTTTCCGAGCTTTGGATGACTGTACACATCACATCTTCTCTTTTCATCACTTGAAATGAATATTTTCCAAAAAGGTTTATAATAACTCTTAGATCCATGGTTTTAGTTTGGAATCCAATGAGTGTTCATCCAAATCCCTCAAACCAGGGATCATATACCAACTTGTAACATCCCAAATTCTAGAATAATTTTTTTCATTTTTAAAATAAAATAAACACCCATCTTTAAAAAGATTACATTAAGATCAAAACATTTGTTCATAATCCATTAATCAGAAATCAGATTTAAAAGAAGACAACACCAAATCTTGATTCACAAAGCTACTGATGGGTGTGTACAGTCCCGTCTTTGTAATTCTATAAGATCCTACAAAATATTAAATCCATAACTGTAAGCACAATGGTTAGTGAGTTCCTCAAAATACCACATACAACATACATAATAACACATAACTATATCGGGTCCTTAACAACCCGCAAGTTCGTATCAACCATGAGTTTGTATTAACTTCGAGTTTATGTTGACTCCAAGCCTAGATCGGCTCCATTGGGTCCTTATCAACCCCGACACCATATTTACTTCAAGACCAGATCGGATCCATGCATATAACATGCAAGCACATCATAAATATTCACAAAGACAACATTCACAATCGACACCTAGTGTCCTACAGTATAGTGAGAAGTGTCACCTAAATGAAGAGTTGAAATCTCCTACTCATATTCCCACATAATCAGCTACACAATCCTCTAAACCAATTACAAAATAAATCACAAGCTATAGCTCAACAACTCTCTAAGTTTAACTAAAAGTCAAACTGGTCAAAAAGTCAATAGTCAATGATCAAAGTCCACTTCAGCAGATCGCCACATTGTAGCACTCCAATTACCACGACCTGGAAGGAAAACGAAAAAAATAATCGGTCATCTCCCAGACGTCACGTCGTGGCCTCTCTTCGCCATGTCGTGAGAATTAGGTATCAACATCTTAATGGATTAAGCTGTTTTCCTTCAACCTCAAGAGCTCTAATGCTCAGATTTAGTTTCCTTCCTAAGGTCTTGACAGATAAAGTTTCCAACTTTATCCATTAAGACATTCCAATGAGTCTAAATATCTAAACCATGATCCTTTATGACAAGTTAAGGCTTGGCCTCAACCATAAAACTCTTAACAACCAAAGCCACAAATCCATAACTTACCAAAGGAATTCTTACTTCTATTCCAACATAAAAATTCTAGAAGTATGGAGATACATGTCCAATGCAAGTCTAGATCTCAGATTAGGTCAAAATTGAGCAAAAAGAGGAAAATCTCATGTATAGAGCTCAAAACACAATCAAACCTTAGATCCAAAAGATATAGTGACCAAAGGACCAAGATGAGCTATAAAGTTGCAAACTTTATCTCATCTAACCAATAAATCTAAGATCTATGACGATAAAAGAGAAAATATGGAAACTTTATACCTTCCAAAGCTCCACAAGATGCATGAGGTGCAAGATCTGAAGTGATGCACTCTTCCAACTAGTAATCCTACCTCTTTTCCTAACAAAATGCAAGCCAAAGTTTCACACTTCAAGAATCACCATTGATAAAACAAGAATCACTCCAATAGGGCTAGGTTTTCATTAGAAAAGGGTGGAGGCTGAAACGGATAGCCTAATCTTTGATGTTAGGTGTTTAAATATGGAGAAAACCCTAAAAATCATAGGCTTGGGCCACCACAACTGCCACGTCATGACCACCAACTAAACACGCGATCATGCACAAAATACACCATGTTATGGCACCTAGTTTTTTTTTCAAAAAACTCTTATCTCTGATCCCACCAAGCCCTCACGGGATCCATTCTAGGAAACGGGTGTTACAGAGTGCCATTTCCCACCTTTAAAGAAACCCATTCCATTCTCATCATCGGTAACAGTCCAACTGTCACACCCCTAGCCAGTGGCGAAAACGCTAGGTTGTGCGACGTTAGCATGTTAGGATTTCAGGTCAAGATATGCGTTGAATAATACACATGACGTACTAGACAACATAACTATTTATTCATTAAATAAAAGATATGTAACAATCCCAAAAATCATAGAGTAAAAATTAATGGGTTTTGAGCATTACAACATTCCTATGGTGCATATGCAACCCTAATTGCTTTGGATCTAGGTTTTTCTCAAATTATACATGCAAATTAATTTTCCAAAGCAAGAACCCTAATCTAGCATACATGAAAACTGAAATCTAATCATATTAGGGTTTAGAAGAATACCTTTCTTGTTAATTGTTTCATCTTGACCTTCAAGAGCTTAGTGCCTTAAGTGTTGCACCTATAATGAAGTCACAAACACCAATTAGCAATGGATGAACAAGAGAGAGAGAGAGAGAGAGAGATGGACGTTAGACAATTTGGATAGGGTTTCTTCTACTAAATCAAGTGGCCGATTTAAAGAGCCTTGGGGTTCCATTTATAGTTGAGGCTACTAGCTAGGGTTTTCAACTGGAAATCCTAATTCCCTTGCTTAGGACCTAAGCAATCCAAAGACCCCCACACGATAAGCCTTGTGCGAAAACTCTATAGGCTTACCATAGATTTTCATCCACCCCTTATCAATAGGGTCTATTTTCCCAAATTTCAACTATTATTGATTTACATAATCAGTCCCCGTTCTTTTAATCAGTCTCTTTTGATCACTAAATTAATTCCAAATTAATTTGTGATCAATACTAATTAAATAATATGATTTCACAATTAATATATTATTCTTATAATATATTAATAAATCATTAATTAACCTCTTTCTCCAAACCACATCCTATCAAATTGCTCTGGTGAAGGCAACCCAAAAGGACCATGCTACTATTGGGCCAAGTACATACCAATTATAGTTATGGGCTTAGACACCTAATCCAAAAGTCTCCCACTTGGATAAGTCTAATAACTATAACTGCAAGTACAACTTCAAAATCCGATTAATAATCGTAGCTCTCAAAAGCCAGTGTCGAACTCTGACCTAGTCAATGACGTGTCCTTTAGATAAATGTTCATATAATCCTCAGTTCTGCAAGATATCGTGTGGACAAAGATATGGAACATAATCATTCTCAATGTCCAACAGTTTGTTTCCTTACTTCCGATTTGTTTGACATATAACTTAATTGAACACATCAATTCAGTCCTGACCGGGCATGACACATAAGCCAACACAAAATCATCGAGGGGCCGAAGATATCGCTTTTACCCTCCTGGGATAAAAGGAACATATAAACTTTGACTCATATGCTTGTACTATTTACTCATCAAAGCGTACACAACAACACGTTCTATAACATCAAGTTTCTGATGTGTTTACACATTATCAATGCACAACCGACTTGTAAACAACTCATATATCTCGGTTTAAAGATTATACAATATTATCGTCTCATAATCACTCGTGATAAATTCCATGAAGTGATTCCAATGAGCGTGGGTTTAATCCAATACTCAAATCTAATTTCAAAAGTTCTCATGAACGTTGCAACACACCTTTGCTACGTCTAAGCACTTAGACAATCTACAAACCTATTCAAGGCTGTCTAACCTCATAACTTTCTCCCAAAGTATGATCGATTGTGGATAATTTGAACAATCTAATTATTCTGGAAGTAAAACATGCAAAAAATGAAATAATAGTAAACAATCGACACAAGATAGTAAACTTTACTCATAAATAAATATCCATTACTTAATCATCAAATGTTAGTTACATTTATCTATTGCATGTTTCTAAACATCTATATAATTACTATAACTAATATTATCCTTCAGACCAATGCTCCTCACATGATGTAAGTGCTTAACCCTGCTCAGACCCTTTGTGAGAGGATATGCTGGGTTTTCTTCTGACGATACCATCTTGACTATGAGGAGTCCCTCTTCTACCCGACGTCTGATGACGTGGTATTTTCTGTCGATGTGTCTGGATCTACCATGATCCCTTGGTTCCTTGGTTAAGGAAACCGCTCCTTGGTTATCACAGAAAATCTCCACAGGCTCCTTTATGGCTGGTATAACTCCAAGGTCTCCTATGAAGTTCTTCAACCATATTTCCTCCTTTGACGCTTGGCTCGCTGATATGTACTCTGATTCACATGTTGAATTAGCCTCGATCTCCTGCTTGGAAATTTTCCAATTAACTACTTATCTATTTAGGGTAAATACCCAGTCCGACTGAGAGCGAAAGTTATCTCTGTCGGTCTGAAAGTTGGCGTCACTATGCCCTGTCACTCTCAAGTCATCACTCCCAGCAAGTGTAAGGATCCAGTCCTTAGTCCTTCGCAGGTACTTAAGAAGGTTCGTAACCGCTATCCAATGAGCTCTACTCGGGTTCCCTTGATATTGGCTAACCATGCTCACCACAAAAGCCACATTAGGCCGAGTACATGTCATAGCATACATGATCGAGCCAACTACGGAAGTATATGGCACTCGACTCATTTCCGCTATCTTGGTGGCAATTCCCCTTTCTTGGAATTCTCCATGTTAAAACTTTTTAGCACCTTGTCTAAGTAAGTACTTTGACTAAGTCCTATTAGTCTCCTACTTCTATTTCTTAAAATCCTTATCCCAAGAATGTAAGCAGCTTCTCCTAGATCCTTCATAATGAAACACTTCCCAAGCCAGGACTTAACCTCCTACAAGGTCGGGATGTCATTTCCTATGACTAGTATGTCATCAACATACAAAAGTAGAAAGCTAACTATACTCCCACTAGCGTTGACATACACATAGGACTCATCCTCGCACTCTTAAAGCTCTTTACGATCAATTTTCCTCCCGCTATCCTCTTGGTATATGAGTTCTCTTTAGTGGAAAACCCCTCTCCTTGCTATGAAGACCACATTGTCACTGAGTCTGTAGAAAAGATATCCAAAGGCTTTTTGTGGGTAGACAATGAAAATACACCTCTCACTGTGAGATTCTAGCTTGTCTTGAGTCTCTCATTTTACAAAAGCCTCGCAACCCCAATCCTTGATATGTGCCAACGAGGGAACCTTCCCTGTCCACATCTCGTGAGGTGTTTTGACAACCTTCTTAGTTGGGACTAGATTAAGGATATGGACGACAGTCACTAAGGCATACCCTAGAATGAGATAAGTAACGAAGCTCGAATCATCATAGAACGAACCATGTCCAACAAGGTTCGATTGCACCTCTCAGCCGCACCATTTAACTGCGGTGTCCTAGGTGGCGTTATTTGCGAAACAATTCTGCATTCCTTGAGGTAGTCGTGGAACTCGATACTAAGATACTCACCACCTCGATCGGATCGAAGCATCTTTATCTTCCTACCCAATTGATTCTCCACTTCTTGATTAAACTCTTTGAACGTTTCAAAGGTTTCTGACTTGTTCTTGATTAAGTAGATATACCCATATCTGTTATAATCATCGGTGGAAGTCACATAGAAGCGGTTTGCATCGCTTGTGGTGGATCTGAAGGGCCCACACACATCTGTATGCATGAGATCCAATAATGCCTCACCTCTATCACAAGTACTAGTGAAAGGTGATTTAGTCATCTTTCCAAGCAAACAAGATTTGCACATGTCATCTGTCTTTAGGTCAAATGACTCCAAGACTCCATCCTTTTGGAGTTGGGCTATGTGTTTCTTGTTAACATGTCCAAGACGACAAAGCCACAAGCATTCCTTGTCTAAACCATTAGACGAATCGATATGCAACACATTATTTCCTAAGATGTCTACAACCATCACAGTTTCATATACACCATTACAAGGCAATGCTTCAAAAATATAAAGTACCATTATAGAAAGCATTAATAGAACCAACTTCATTATTAAATGAAAATCTAAAACCTTGTCTGTAAAAACCATGAAAAGAAATAATATTCCTCGTCATCTCTGAAGAGTAGCAACAATCATTCAACTCTAATCCTAACCCACTACTAAGCACTAAAGAGTAAATCTCGATCTTGGTGAAAGGCGACGATTTCCTATTCCCCATTACCAGGTTCATCTTCCAATGCTCCACATCCCTACTTTTTCTTAGCCCCTGCAAATCAGAACAAATGTGAAAACCACATCTTGTGTCAAGGACCCAAGAACTAGAATGTGATGAGTTATTAGATTGAATAGTATAAATACCTACGAAGTAATGCTTAATCTTCCCATCCTTGATGTCGTTCAAGTATTTCAGGCAACTTCATTTCCAATGCCGCTTGTCGTTACTGTAGAAGCAAGTTGCTTCTTTAGGATCGGATGAGGGAGTGGCAGAACCGAATTTACCTTTGGATCCATTTGAAGAGGATCCATCATCGGACTTTACCTTGTGGCTCTTAGAGGGAGCTTTCCTCTTCTTCCCTTTTCCATATCCTATAGCGAGGACGGGGTCAGCAGTAGTAGGGGTGGACTCGACATCTTTACCTTTTAGTCCACTTTCAGTAGTTCTCAACAAACCATGAAGTTTTCTCAAGGTCACATCCTCCTTGTTCATATGATAAGTCATCTTGAACTGATCATAACAAGGAGGTAAAGAGTTTAGGATAATATCAATCGCTAACTCTTTGTCAAAGTTGACATTCAACTTGAGCAGATGATCCACGTACCTTTGCATCATTTGCAAGTGTCTCGTGATGGACTCTCCGTCTTTCATATTGGTTTTTATTAGCGAGGCGACAACCTCGTACCTTTCCTGACACGCGCTTTGATGATACTTTTCCATCAAATCTTGGCACATGTCATAAGGCCAGTAGTCCTCGTAGAACCGCTGCAGATCAGGAGTCATAGTGGCTACCATTATACACGACACCTTTATTGCATCCTTTTCGTGAGCCCAATACTCAACTATTTGTTCAGCATAAGCTTTGGTTTCATCTATCTCTTTGAGTTCTTTGTTGAGGACATATTTTTTCTCCTCGTATTGCAAGCCCATATGAATGTTGCGAATCCAATCATTAAAATTGGATCCATCAAAGGTGACCCTGCCACAAATGTTCAAAAGAGAAAAGGAGCTTAAGGATTTGGAGTTCTAGCTAGAAGTGTTGTTTGAGCCAAACATTTGGAAAAGAAAAAGAACAAAGTTTTGATTAGATAAAGAATCGTTAATAAAACACCCAAATGAAATATTAAGGCTAGGACCCAACACAATAATTCACAATTCGGAAGAGGGATGCCGTAATCCAATTGCAAATTATTTGAAGGTAGGTAAATGACGATTTACCAATTCCACCACGAAAAATGAAATGAAGAATTAGGTTTTAAATGAAATGAAATTCCTAGATTTTTTTTAGATTCATTGAACTTTTCAATGGCATGTTTAATCTCGATTATGCCCTTCAAGTTTGTGACTGGGATACCGAGGATCACAAACAAGGTGTGAATAACCATGCAAATTAGCTTGGTACTCTCGATGTCATTTACCACCTAATCAATGTGTCGGTGAACCACACACGCACCATTGATATATGGTAATTCTCGAGCTACCCTTTGTGACCCTTGTTACTCTAAGTTAGTGTGTCGGTTAACTATACACGCTCCACTAACAACTTGACAAGGTGCAAAGTGCAATTTCATGGACTAGCATCATCTTCACATTTTTCCTAAAGTAACTAAGATTGGGAATTTATAAAAAATTTAGTTACTTTATAATATTCATTATACTTATTAATAAGGAAATAATGTCCTATCCTGCCTGTTCGGATAACGACCCTCCACTAGTCAAGAGTGCGGTGGGAAAGAGTGGATACCCAATGGTGGTCATTGTATATGTCGCTTCCTTAAACACCTCTTATAGACAAGCTTCGTGAATGAGGACTACTAATAGTATAAGGGTTATATTTTAAACTTTTAAAACACTAGGGTTTTAGAATTTTATATTTCAAAATTAAAACTTTTAATCAATTTTTAAATTCCAAAACTTGAGGGTAAATTTTGAACTTTTTAAAAATTCTTGATCAAATTTTAAATAATTAAACTAATCACATAATTTGAACTTTATCTTAAAATTTTACCATTATCTCTCAATTAGATGAGGATATTCATTACCATAACAGAAAATTCGAATTTTAACAAGTAAAATAATTTAAGGTAATGATCCTTATCTAATTTCAGCTTAAAATTCGAAAAATCTGCCGACTGTTGAACCAACTCGTCGAGTTAGGGCATGGACCCGTCGATTTTGTCCAACTCGTCGAGTTCACCAGGCAGTGAACAAAAATCGATTTTGTTTCAGATTTGGCAAAACACAATAACATCAAATATAACAGAAAAACACTCTAAGCTCTGATACCATTGATGGGTTTTGAGCATTACAACATTCCTATGGTGCGTATACAACCCTAATTACTTTGGATCTAGGTTTTTCTCAAGTTATACATGAAAATTAATTTTCCAAAGCAAGAACCCTAATCTAGCATACATGAAAACTGAAATCTAATCATATTAGGGTTTAGAAGAATACTTTTCTTGTTAATTGCTTGATCTTGACCTTCAAGACCTTAGTGCCTCAAGTGCTGCACCTCTAATGAAGTCACAAACACCATTTAGCAATGAATGAACAAGAGAGAGAGAGAGAGAGAGAGAGAGAGATGGATGCTAGAGAGTTCGGCAAGGGTTTCTTTCAAGGAATCAAGTTTCCAATTTCAAGAGCCTTGGGGTTCCTTTTATAGTTAAGGCTACTAGGGTTTTCAATTGGAAACCCTAATTCCCTTGCTTAGGCCCTATGAAATCTAAAGACCCCACATGATAGGCCTTGGACGAAAACTCTATGGGCTTCCCATAGATTTTCGTCTACCCCTTATGAATAAGGTCCATTAGCCCAAATTTCAACTATTACTGATTTACATAATTAGTCCCCGTTCTTTTAATCAGTCTCTTTTAATCACTAAATTAATTCCAAATTAATTTTTGATCAATAATAATTAAATAATATGATTTCTCAATTAATATATTATTCTTTTAATATATTAATAAATCATTAGTTAACCTCTTTCTCCAAAACTCATCCTATCAAATTGCTATGGTGAAGGCAACCCAAAAGGACCATGCTACTATCAGGTCAAGTTCATACCAATTATAGTTATGGGCTTAGACACCTAATCCAACAAAAAATTCATTTTTATTATAATAAAAAACACTCATGTAACTTTTATTCAAATATTTCAAAACATTTCAAAATAAAACATTTATCAGTGTTCATTCCCAAAATCACATATTACGGAAAACACGGGTGTATGCGATGCGATCAAGTTGGACCCTTCCCTTTTGAACCGGAAGTACCTGAATTAATAAACTACAAAATGTAAGCACAAATATTAGTGAGTTCCCCAAATACCACATACCATACATATCAAACAAGGAATACATATCATTCATATCCAATAATCAATAAAATGTTTTATGTGCCAACCAAAGTATTGCCATTATGCCACGAGTCGTATCACGATCTTCCTTGTCAGGCCGGGGGCCAAAAACCCTAGGTCTTAGATACAAGTTCTGGAGCCACCTCCTAGTCTTCCATCCAAGCATCACAAAGACAACTAGCATACAATCTACAGTACTTAACTAATTAACTGCCAGAGTTCAGACTCTGGTCTTACATACAGTTTACCAAGAGCCGCCTCCTGGTCTTTCATACAAAATGCCAAGGGTCACCCATGGGTCTTTCTATAATACATAAACCAAATAGGTCGACATTAGTGCCTTCGACCCATAGAACAGTGAGGAGACTCACCTCAAATGCTAAAGCTTACTGAAAGAAATCCCTAGCTACTGTCCTAACGCCTCCCCGAGCTATTAGAAAAAAATAACACCCAATTAGCAATTGGGTTCCAATCTAAGCTCCATAATCTGCACTTGGGGTAAAATGACCATTTTATCCCTGGTCCAACTTGAACCTAAACTGAAGCCCAAATCCAATAACCAAAAAGGCCCAAAACCAACAAATCCACAAAGGCCCAATAATGGCCCAATTTTCCAAATTGGGCCTAAACCCAATCTGGGCCTTATCCTAAGCCCAATAATTCCCTTAATCCAACAGTTGATCTTAGATGGCCTAGAAGGCCTAAAGCAACAAGGCAGCCCAAAGATGCGAAGCCCAAAAACCCAACAAGCCCAAAGCCCAACTGAATGTCGTACGTCGGGCGTACATTCAGCTACGATGGGCGCACTCGGCGAAACGAAGTCACGACCAAATCTAGGTACGTTGGGCATACATCCAGTTATGCGGGGCGTAACTTGGATTATTCCAAAATTCATTTTCTTGGTTAACCACTTAAGCACTTTGCACCCAAACTTCAGAGAACCTGAAAATAAAGTTCTTAATGCATAAAGTCGGCACCTTTATGCATTTGCATGACTTAATGGTACCCAACAACCATCTTAATCCATTAAGAACCATTCTAACCCAAATAGAACATGTATGGACCAAAAGTAATGATATAGATACCATTTTTACGAACTTATAAACTAAGAAAGGGCCAGATTTAGCAATGTTAGCTCTTAGAGTGGCTTAAACTCACAAGGATGACTCAAAACCCATAAATAAGCACAAATCTAGCTCTAAACCCATAAAACATAACAAGAAGCCAAGGTATGAACTTGATACCGTAAATGAGCTAGAAAGGAAGCCAAGAGTGTGGATCTACAAGTCTTCCTTTGATCTATAAGCTAGTACCAAGCACCCTTTCCGTGAAAATGAGCAAAACCACAACAAAATGCTCACTTAGAGCTCTCAAACACTCAATGAGAGGTTAGGATTTCTGAAATGAGGCTAGAAGTCAATGGATGCTGAGAAATGAAAGAGCCTTAAGCTCATAAAGATGCTTAAATAGTGTCAAAACCCTAAAAATTAGGGTTTGGCACTCTGCTCATTACACTGGGCGTACCCCAGCTTACGCTGGGCATACTCACCCAGGAATGTACCCTTTCCCATGCACACATGGGACTACTTTGTAAAACTTTTCCATTAAGGGCCAGTTCTGCCAATAATTCACATTACTCTAACTTCCTCATCTTAGGTCCGTTTGCAACGAACCTTATATCCACGGAAAGGTGGCGAGAAGCCCTACGCTTCTAACAACTCACCATCGTCTAAAACTCCCCAAACAAAAACCCAAAATTAATAAAAGACCGAGTTATCAAATTATAGTTATACCCTTGGACTCTAAAGACACCATCAGACACTTGGATCCCTTAAACCATAACATCCACATCCGAAAACGGCCAAATCCTTTCTTCCCCAAGGCCCTAAGCCTCATGACAACTGATGATTGGGACGAAGCCCTGAATAATGAAGCAAATCCAAAACCGAGTGTTACAACTCTCCCCCACTTAAATTAGATTTTGTCCTTGAAATCGCTCATTACAAACACTCAGATCATACTAAACAACCTGAGGAACGCAACCAAAAATTCTACGCATAAAACGACCTTCCCAAGACAACCGAACCCAAAACGAAACTTCTAAACCAATGAAGAACAAACCCTTAGCCCCCGAAGAAACCATTTATACCTTTCCGAAACCTGGAATCTACATTGGTCTAACTCCCCGATTGACCGCCCACTCTGAATCATTACCATGACAAGTCCTCATTGAGTAACAGACTAAAAAAACACTTCCAACCCATATTATTCTTGATGCAACTAACGGAAACAAAGTCACTGACCATAAACAGCTGCAGAGTACTTATGCTTGACAGAAGGCTCAGAAAATCCTTAGAGTAGAAGATTCATCCTGCAATGGTTGGACTCAAATAAGAACTGAACAACAGGCTCAAATCACTTACTATGAGATTATTTAATCCAAATTGCAAGTGACTTAGTATTTCCTGAACAATAAGCTACTCTACACACACGAATCCTAAGTTACTAATACTTCCCAAAACATCTTGCTACCTCCTAGCTGATTTCCAAAAGCAACCGAGACCTCCTTGGTTCCAACTTGTCTGCCAACTAACTGAGATACCGGATTCCTGCCCGGTTGCTGAGCCAAAAGACACTCACACAATCGTCTTACACGACTTCTGAAAGAAAACCTCAACTGGCATTAATTACCCGAACCATATCGTCACCAAGCCCAATGCTAAACTGAACGCTACAATACCTACTATAGTCTTACATCATACCCGGTCTCCCACGACCTACCATTTCCTGATTCCAAACATGTTATGGCCCACCTACAGCCTTGCGAACAAACCCACCTTGGCCTAAACCATCTGAAGAATATGTGATCAATTCATAGATTTGCCACAATCTCACCGTTGCACAGGGACTGGTGAATGCTATGGGCCACCCCGCAGTCTTACAACACTCTCACACTAACTGCCCACTAGGGAATGCTATGGGTCACCCCACAGTCTTACAACACTTCCACTTTGCCACACCTGTCGCCGATGGTCTTACCGCTAATCTATCAATCCGAACGCATCCAGAGTCGAGCATGTACTCGACCAAACACCCAAGCTGAACTCGGGTCATGACTGGAACCCTAACTTGGGTCCACTATGGCATGCTATATGACACCAAGAAGGCGCAAACCAAATGTTCAGAAGTTTCTCAAACTCCCAACTCACATAATCCTCAATTCATACGGCCACTCGGCTCACCTTCCTCCCCGACGGGGATGCAAAACTCATCGTAGTTTCACACCAGCTTATGTTCCTGAATACCTGAACAATTCTCCCCTACTTTGATTTGACCCAACTCTTATAGCACACAAGATTTGAAGGATTTCCCTGTCCTTCTTACCCTCCAATGATCGAACAACTGACAACTTGCGCTTACCAATGCTAGTGATCCATCACTAGCCAAACCCAAAAGACCACACAACCCCTGAAGACCAGATGAACAATTCCCGAATCCCAACAAAACTGATAACCCCAAATGCTTTAAAATGATAGCACACTCAAATCTTGAAGTCCAAAGAATAGATGCTCAGACCAAAACCTCAGCAATAGACCACTTCCCTTGGCACCCCTAAGATCCAACCAAGCATAATTGCTAAACCACCGAATCCTGACGATACTGGAGAACTAGCCCGCTGAATCCTGACCATAAACCTTTCACACAATGCCCCTGAACTGATCTCGATGAAAAACCAGAATAACAACTGAACACTTGGGATCCGCTATATGTGAAACAACCCCTCACTGAACCACTCATGATTCATGGCATGCAAATGGCATATAAAAATTCTAGAAAATATAACCCAAACATAAAGAGAGAATTAAACCAAGGATACACCTACCAAAACTGATGCAAGATTCCAAACAACATAAATAATGATAAAAACCATGAAGAAAACAAAAGATAACACACCCGTAACGTTGCCTGCTGGAGTCCTGACCTCCCCTATCTGACATTGTAATTCCTGTCTCCTCTGTACTAGGGCTCCTGCCCTACCCTCTCGTCTATCGTTGATCCTCAAACTAGTCAGGGCAGGCGCCCTCATTGCTCCTCCCCTCAACATCGGACAACCGACCTTCTTGTGGCCCACTTGGTCGCAGTGAACACATAACTGGCTTGCCTCCTGAGGATAATCCCTACTAACTTAACCAAACCTGCCACAGTTGTAGCAGCCCAAAACCCTGGAACAACAAACTCCACTGTGCAGTTTCCCGCACGTGTTGCACTGACTCTGACGCTGTTGGCCCCTCAAATGATGATCATAAGTCTTATGTCTCTTCTCGGGACCCTCCACTATATGCACCTGATCTGGCCCCCTTTTCCCAAGGTGCTCCAAATCGATCTCCAGCTCTCGAGTAATAGAAACCATATCATTCAGGGTCTTGCACCTTGAAATGCTCACAAACACCCTGATATCATCCCGCAACATATCATGATACCTCACCTTCTTCATTTCATCATCTGTTGCATACTATGGAACTAATAAAGCCCTCGCCTGAAACTTGGTGGTGATCTCTGCCATAGTCTCAGTAGTCTGGCGGAGATCCAGAAACTCTCGCGCCAACTGATGCACCTTAATTACCGGTGCAAACTTAGCTTGTAACCTGGTCGAGAAGTCATCCCATGGCATATCATCAACAATATCATCACCAATCTCACTACCAACCTCTTCCCACCAATCTCGTGCCCTATCCTTTGATAGGCAGGAAGCATATCTGACCTTCACCTACTTGGGGAAGAAACTCATCCTGCACACGTTAGCCATATCTGCTAACCACCTCCTACTAGCAATGGGGTCCCTCTCCACAAGGAACGCAGGAGCTCCGTATGCACGAAACTCATGGAAAGAAAGAGTGCGAGCTCCGATGATAGCCATAAGCTCAACACGGAACACACCCATGCGCTTATCCAAGATCTCCAATATCCCTTACTTGACCAAACCAAAGATCACAGGAGTCTGCTCCAATGGACTACAAGTAATCTCCGATGAGATGAACTCTTGCATCTGCTCGTTAATCGGCTCAGTACCTGCACCTGATCCGGAACCCAAACTAGAACTAGATTCAGAACCAAAACCACAACCACATCCCTGAGTGTTCATCTCCAAACTGCAATACAACATGCCAAAGATCAAAGCATACCCAATAATCCTCGTCCCATAAGCTTCTTAGATTCTCCAAGACTCTCCCTGATTCAAGTATGGATCTTGTGCTTTCAGTAGTACAATCCTAATACCACCTTCTACACCTATCCATACCTTCCTCAAGGATCATCCCGTATCCTCTAATTCACCTTCTCAAACTAATGCACCAAAAACTCACTAAACCACACCACTAAACCCATTGAAGCACATCCTAGGATCTCTTAGGTTCCCGACCTCACCCAGACCTCAGCTGTTGAAGGAGTCCTACCAATGTCAACTAGCTTCCTCATGAATATAGTCACATGCAACGGAGATAAGATAATCCTTCGAGTAAATGACTCAACGCTAGAACATTTGGAATCAAATAAGAGCTGCGCAATAGGGTCAAATCCATCACTCTAAGATTATTTAACTTGTGCCACATGTGACTTAGCATATTCACTTAGCAGTCAATTTACATCGCTAAAAGTCCTACAAAGTACAAAGCAAGAAACATTCAGGCAACAGAAAATCTAACTAATATACAATAATCAAATCATTCTATTCACTTAAATGGAATCCATACTAGCATGCAATTCTAAAGCTCAAACAAATAGGCATATACAAGCGTCTCTCCTATCATATAATACTAAGTAGATCCTTAGACCTAATCTAGCATGCAATTCTCATATTCATATCATATAAAGGCATTTTTAATCAAATGTTTATTTTATAAAAAAATCACCAATCCCTCAGTTTGAGTTCAGGCACACCCGAGAGTATGCCTGAATCCCTCAAACCAAGGCTCTGATACCAACTTGTAACATCCCGGAAATCATAGGGTAATCATTTCATTTTTATCATAATCATAACACTCATGTAACTTTTATTCAAACATTTAAAAGCATTTCAAAATAAAACATGTATCAGAGTTCATTCCTAAAATCACGTATTGCGGAAAACATGGGTGCATGCGTTCTGATCCAGTCGGGCTCTTCCCTTTCGAAGCGGAAGTACCTAAAACCATAAACCACAAACTGTAAGCACAAATCTTAGTGGGTTCCCCAAATACCACATACCATACATATCAAACGAGCCATACATATCATTAATATATAGTAATCAATAAAAAGTGTTATGTGCCAACCATAGTCTTGCCATTATGCTACGAGTCGTATCATGGTCTTCCTTACTAGGCTTGGGGCCAAAAAACCATGGGTCCTGAAGAAAAGCGCCATGACCCACCTCTTGGTCTTCCATGCAAGCATCACAAAGACAACTAGCATACAATCTACACTACTTAACTAATTAACTGACATAGTTCAGACTCTGGTCTTGCATACAGTTTGCCAGGAGCTGCCTCCTGGTATTTCATACCAAATGGCAAGGGTCACGCCCAGGTCTTCCTATAATACATAAACCAAATGGGCCGACATTGGTGCCTTTAACCCATAGAATAGTGAGGCGACTCACCTCGAATGCAGAAGCTCACTGAAATAAATCCCTAACTACTGCCTTGACGCCTCCCCGAGCTATTAGAACAAAATAACACCCAATTAGCAATCATGTTCCAAGCTATGGTCCATAATTCATTCGAGGGGTAAAATGACCATTTTACCCCTGGATTAACTTAAACAAAAACTGCAGCCCAAATCCAATAACCAAAAATGCCCAAAACCAAAAAATCCACAAAGGCCCACTAATGGCTCAATTTTCCAAATTGGGCCCAACCATTATATATGCCTTATCCTAAGCCCAATAATTCCCTTAATCTAACAGTTGATCTTAGATGGCCAAGAGGCCTAAGGCAACAAGGTGACCCAAAGATGCGAAACCAAAAAACACAACAAGCCCAAAGCCCAACTGAATGTCGTACGCCGGTCGTACATTCAGCTACGCTGGGCGTACTCTACGAAACAAAGTCACAACCAAATCTAGGTACACTAGGCATACATCCAGTTATGCGGGGCTTAACTTGGCTTATTCCAAAATTCGTTTTCTTGGTTAACCACTTATGCACTTTGCACCCAAACTTCAGAGAACCTCAAAATAAAGTTCTTAATGCATAAAGTCGGCACTTTATGCATTTGCATGACTTAATGGTACCCAACAACCATCTTAATCCAGTAAGACCCATTCTAACCCAACTAGAACATGCATGGACCAAAAACAATGATCAAGATACCATTTTTACGAACTTTTAAACTCAGAAAGGGCAAGATCTAGCAATCTTAGCTCTTAGAGTGGCTCATACTCACAAGGAGGGCTCAAAACCCATAACTAAGCATAAATCTACCCTTAAACCCATAAAACATAACAAGAAGACAAGGTATGAACTTGATACCTTAAATGAGCTAGAAATGAAGCCAAGAGTCTGGATCTATAAGTATTCCTTTGAATGACAAGCTAGCACCAAGCGCCTTTCTTGGAAAATGAGCAAACACACACCAAAATGCACACTTAGATCTCTCAAACACTCATTCAGATGTTAGGGTTTCCGAAATGAGGCTAGAGGTCAATGGAGGTTGAGAAATGAAAGATCCTTGAGCTCATAAAGAGGCTTAAATAATGCCCAAACCCTAAAAATTAGGATTTGGCATTCTGTTCATTATGTTGGGCATACTCACCCAAGCACGCGCTCCTTCCCATGCACGCATGGGATTGCTTTGCAAAACTTTTCCATTCAGGGCCATTTATGCCAATAATTCAAATTACTCTAACTTCCTCATCTTAGGTCTATTTCCAATGAACCTTATATTCACGAAAAGGTGGCGAGAAGCCCTACGCTTCTAACAACTCACCATCACCTTAAAATTTCCCGAACAAAAACCCAAAATTCATAAAAGACCGAGTTATCAAATTATGATTATACCCTTAGCCTCCGAAGACACCATCGATCACTTGGATTACTTAAACCATAAAACCTACATCCAAAAAGGGCAAAACCCTTTCTTCCCCAAGGGCCTAAGCTGCATGATAGCTAATGATTGGGCCGCAACCCCAAATAATGAAGCAAATCCAAAACCAAGTGTTACAAGATATTACATATTTGTTCGAGGTACATGTAGGTTACAAAAGAAAGCACATAAATATGGGCTGCATCACCGAGGGTATGTCCTCCTTTAAACGAGTTCATTGTCCTGAGGATACATGTAGTTTGAGAGTTAAACATAATGTTGGTGAGTCCACAGTTTTATTGTTATAAAAAATGTGTGGGTATTTTAGTTGTTTTGTTTATCCTAAACTCACTTCCTTGACTTCGTGAGTACTATCACTACCTCCATAAGTAGGTTCTTTGTGGTAGCCTAAGATAGTTAGGTGTTGGTTGACCTAAACTCGCTTCCTTGAGTTTGTGTGTATTATCACTACTTGATTAGTTCTTAATAGTATTTTATGATAGTTAGTTTTAGTTTGAAAAAGTTACGATGAGTTCCTATAATCGAGTTATGACTGTAGCAACCATAGGTGGTAGTGTCAATCCCGAATATATCTATACATATCTCTCTCACTGACTTAAGAATTAATGATTATAGGCTGAGCGGTAGCTCAAAATATATCAACGTGTTGGTAAATTGTGTCTCATCTAACTCTTTCCGTGGGGGCCTCCCTTGGTCGGTTATGTTGTTATTCGTGTTGTATATTATATGGTATACTTATTATATATATATATATATATATATATATATATATATATATATATATATATATATATATATTATTTATCTGATATATATGTATATATTTAGTGTGTTTTGCGTAGCCGAGAATTTAGGCAGAGTAACACTAGGTACTAAGCTTCTCCAAAGATGGCTATACTAACGCGTTTCTACGTTTCCTGGCAACTGGCCAGCGTGACAACTAGGTATGATCTTATCTATCATATTGGTTCAACATAACAACCAGACATAATATTAGCTAAAGAGTTTGGGCAGAGTAACTACCTGGGAAAATATCATCCTAATGCTATGGGCATAATTATCTAACTATAATTTGTGATAAGTATGTAAAATTGTATTTTAGACATGTAATTACCCCCCCTCCCTAGGAAAAGAGTTGGAAAATAGGGACGTGAAAGTCACCCGTGAGTTTGAAAACGTTGGTGTAGAGTAGAAACCACAAGTTAGCACTTCGAGAGCCGACCGACGCAATGACACATAAGACAATTTAGAGACAACATTCGAAGGGTGGGTGAGGAAGAATGAGTTGTCAAGACTTTCTATATATAGAAACTTCGGAGCGTGCACCACACAAATGCGAGCGTACCGTATGATGTTGCCATTTGTCCTTATCTCAGCGAGCAAGCGTGATGGTAAAAATTTAACTTTGAATTTTCATAACTCTCTCATACGAATTCCGTTCTCAACGACTCTTATATAGCCATGTAGGTGTCGTCTTTCTATACAACTTTCCTTATGGTCATTTTGTCTAGTTTTGATTTTTTTTTCGATGTGTTTTTATTACCGTTATAATCTTATAAAAATCACAACTCTCAGACGGGATGTCCATATTAGGCATTCATTGCCTCATAATTCCTACTTTAAGTAGTACTACGATTTTCTAGTTGGTGACTTTTTCCAAAAGTTAACCAATCTCCTTGTAGTTTTTGTCGTTGTAACTTTTTAATTATGGTAGATATATATTTACTATAAATGTCACATCTCACCCATACTATGTTGGATTCTTATGATATTTATATTTGTGGAATCGCAGTGGCTTAAGGAGTCTACATATGATAATCTGCTCTCAAAGTGATGCGACTTTTTACGCACTTATTTTTGAGCCTAAACATTGACATAAATAAGGATGAAAATTTTGAATATATTAAAATATCGGTGGTTACAAGGTTGTCCTTATTACATTCTTATGTCCTATAGTTAAATGTTAATGGAGATTCGTGACGTATTTCCTAGGTTGTCACACTAACCTCCTTCAATAGTTGGACTTCCGCCAACAATCAACCGGCAGAAACAGGATCACCAATTACCTACCACAAGGGGTGAGCAAAAACCGCACCGCAATTAAATTTAACTGCAAAAACCGCATAAACCACAACCGATAAACCGCAACCGCAGTTAAAACCGATGATGAGGTTTTCTGTTTTTCAAAAACCGCAAATTTGCGGTGCGGTGCGGTTATTAGTTTTCAAAAACCGCAAAAAAACCGCACCGCACCGCATATGTTATATACAATTTTTTTAATTAATTATTAATATATTAAATACTAAAAATAACATAAGTTTCATGGATGAAAGATGGATAAAATACTAGAAGACCAAAGTATTGGTGTCTTGTTATGTTTAACTTTGAAAAATGGTGAAATTCGACAATTTTAAGATATTTCTTGTAAATTACTATTGATTTGACGTTTTTAAGATATTAGTTGTTTGTAATTTAAGTTAATTGTCTTATACTTTATGGTTTTTTTATTATTACAAGTAATATGTTTGAACTCTTAAAAGCGTTTGAGCTCTAAACTGTGGTTAAAAACCACACAAAATAACCGCACCAAATCCATGCGGTTAATAACCGCAACACAGAAAAAACAAAACCGCACCGCAAAAATAACCACCTAACCGCACCGCAAAAATAACCGCACCATGCGGTTTTCAAAATGGATTAACCGCATTTGCGGTTAGTGGTGAGGTTTTAGCTAATAACCGCACCGAACCGCACCGCGCTCACCCCTACCTACCACCGCAATACGGGTGGGTTTTTATCTTGCCTACAAATCAACAACAACCCTCATGGAGCCGACAATCTTCATAGTGGGATAGCCAACATACACCTCATCCATCAGGTACTTCTTCTGTTGGTCTCCTTAGCCCACTTCTAGCAGCTCTACAGGCCCACTTCTTGGTAGCCCAATCATCACTGCATCAACCCGCTTCAACCTTTATTACAACACCTTGGGCTTGGTTTGGTAATGAACAACAACCCACAACCATCCCTCAACTTTTTTCATCCATGTTTCTCCAACAACTGGGAGAATGGGTGATGGACACAGGAGCAACAAACCACGTTTACAACAACCAAGACATATCAAATTTCCGTCATGATAATGTTGCATCTCATCATGTACTAGGCAGTGTTGGTTCCAAAATACATGTTATTGCAACTAGCCATACTTTTTTCCTATTAAAAATCCTCATATTACCCTTTATCTCAATAATCTCCTCATTACCCCCACTATTATTAAAAATCTTATATCCTTATGTAAATTCACTTATCATAATAAATGTTCCATTAAATTTGATGAATTTAGTTTTACTTGACTTGCTCTACCCAGTTCTCCCTCAATTTCCTCAAGTCCTCGTCTCAACAAAATCCACAGTTTGGCATCAACGTCTCAGACATCCAGGAATCATGTTATGCAATTTTTACATTTCGGTAATTGTCTTCCATGTAATAACTACCACAAACATTATTTGTCAAGCATGTCAACTTGGCAAACATGTTAGACTTCTATTTGATACTTGTCATTCCACTGTTTCTCATGCTTTTGACATTATAAACTCCGATGTGTGGACATCTCCTATTGCTAGTGTTAGTGGTCTAACATATTACGTCATATTCTTTGATCATTATACTGACTACCTTTGGGTATAGCCATTAAAACACAAATTTGATGCTTACTCAAAATTTCTTGAATTCTCCAATTACATCAAAAATCAATTTCACCAAATCAAAATTTTTTCCAATGTAAAAATAGGGGTAAGTATAACATAAACAGTTCCATGACTATTTTTCCACCCATGGCATGAAATTCCGATTCTCATGCCCTCACGCATCCCAACAAAATGGGAAATCTGAATGCATGCTTTGTACCAAAAAAAAAATACAATACTCACCTTTCTATTCCATGCTCATGTCCCTCCCACCTATTGGGTAGAAGCCCTCCCCATGGCCACACACCACCTCAATATTCTTCCATCCACGTGCATCAAAAATGAAACCCCTGCATACCGTCTATTTAAAACTCATCCAACTTGCACCCACCTTCACAATTTTAGAGGCATGTGCTTCCCACATCTCACAAACTTGAACATCGATCCTCGCCATGTGTATTTATTGGGTATCCCGCTAACCATCGAGGGTATCAATGACTTAAACTATCTACCCGAAAATTAATTTTCTCTCGCCATGTCACTTTTGATGAAACTACCTTTCCCTTTCAATTTTTCACCCTCAACAACCCAACCTCATACAAATTTCTTGATGACACTTGCGACACAACCTCACCCTTTCGTATACACCTCGCAAACCAACAAACCAACAAACCAACAACTCCAACACCTCTACCAACCCAGACAAAAACAATTCCCATTATCCCCTCCTCCATATCACTCTTCCTCTACCCCAACTTCTCAAACTGAGAGTCCACACTCCTCACCTCCCCCCTTCAGTCTCAACTGAATCCAACACTTATCCTCATCCAATTCATCATATGCACACATAGTATAAGAGTGGAATTGTCAAACCCATTCAAAAACTCAACCTTCATGTCTCCACTTTATCACCCATTCCCTGGTCACATATCCAATCTATTGAGGACCCATATTGGCTCCAGGCCATGCATGAAGAGTACAATGCACTTATCTCAAATGGGAATTTGACACTTGCTCCATGACCCCCCAGGGTAAATATTGTCCTATCTATGTGGTTGTTTCGTCATAAATTTAATGTAGATTACAATCTATCTCGCTATAAGGTAAGGCTTGTAGAAAATGGTCGCGGTCAGTAGTAAGGTATCGACTATGATGAGACCTTTAGTCCAGGTCTCAAACTGACTGCTATTCGTAATGTATTGAGAATTGCCATATCAAGACATTGTCCTATTTACCAAATTGATGTGAAGAATGCATTCCTTCACGGTAATCTTCAGGAAATTGTATATATGCACCAACTGCTTGGATTCTGAGACTCTTATTTTCCCGAACATGCCTGTCACCTACAATGCTCGTTATATGGCCTCTAACAGGCCCCTAGGCATGGTATCACCACTTTGCTCAACATGCTTTAGAGATTGGTTTTCAACACAGTCGCACAGATTCATCCTTATTCATCCTACACATGTCTTAAGCAACAACTTACTTTTTATTATATGTTGATGATATTATTCTCACAAATTCCTCTATAGGTCTCCTACATCAAATCACAACCAAACCCAGTCATGAATATGCTATGACTGACCTTGGGCCACTTAACTATGTTTTGGGTATCTTCGTAGCTCGATCGTCCATAGGTCTATTCTTATCTCAACAGAAATATGATACTGAGATCCTATAACGTGCTAATATGATGAATTGAATCCCCTATTAGACTCCATCTGGACTAGTTTTAAAACTGGACTCTACCAGCCCACCGATAGCTGACCCTACTCTCTTCCTCAATCTTGTAGGTATACTTCAATATCTCACATTTACGAGACCCAACATCTTGTTTTCTATTCAGTAAATATGTCTCTACATGCATGATCCTAGAGAGTCTCACCTCCACGCTCTCAAATGGATTTTGTGCTACCTACGGGGTACTATACACCATGGTCTTCAGCTTTACGTCTCCCCCACACAGAACCTAGTTACTTACTCTGATGCAAACTAGGGGGATGCATAGCCACCTATCGATCTACTTCAGGCCATTGTGTCTTTTTAGGAGACAATATTGTCGTATGGTCTTTCAAATGCCAGGATATGATTTCTAGATCTATTGTAGAGGTGGAGTAAAGAGGCGTTGCCAATGCCGTCGCAAAGACCTCATGGCTGCGTAATATACTTCTTGAAATTCGTTGCCCCACCCAGAAATCCATGATTGTCTATTGTGACAACGTTAACACAAATTTACATTTCTTCCAATCCGGTCAAGAACCAGTAAACCAAACACATAAAGATCGACATACACTTTGTCCAGGACAAAGTTTCCCTCGGCTATGTTCGAGTTCTTTATGTTCCATCCTCTGCTCAATATACCAATATCCTCACTAAAGGTCTCCCCAGAAGCCTATTTTCATACTTTTGTTCCAGTTTGAAAGTTCGACGTATGTCTCCTGATAAAAAACTGAGGGGGATGTTAGTGTATAGCCCATTATGATTAGCCTTGTATAGCCCAATGTATTTGTGTATATATCTATTGATGTAATGCTTTATGAAATCACTTGAAATCATTTGATAATAAGAAATTCTCGCAACGACCACAAAATGTCAAAAAGGCTTCAATTTGGTCTCATAGAAATCTTGATCCCATTCAATTGTCACTCTTTGTTTTCATGTTGTTATTTGTTGGTGATTTTAGTGGCATCGAGTCGTTTAGTGTGTTCATGTTAATTCAAGACATGTTGAGCTCAGTTCTACTACATTGCAAGTTTGGAAGGTGCGGAGTACACTCGCATAATATGATTTGGTTTGTCTCTAGTGGGGTCCAAGGCTAGAGCCCTTGGTGGCGGTTCTGTTAGTTGATGGTCAATAGGAGGGGTATGAGGGCAAAGCATTGGCCCAAGACCGTCTCCATAGTTCAAAGGATATATTTGTTTGTTTTTTCCCGCCAAAACCAACCAGAATTAACTATCGTATTCCTATATGTAGTGGTTTTCGGTTTTGTCGAAGACAACTTTTTTTGTTGATGTTTTGTACGAATTCTTTTTCTCGAAAAAAATAGAACAGAACAGGTATTTTTGTGTTTTGTCTCTTGTATTTTGCCTTAAAATAAAGATAATTCTTTCTTAGATTGTCCTAAATATTATTTCGTGTAACCCAATCTTAGAGGGTCGAAAATTACATATTTCATAAAATGTAATACATTATCCTAGAAATATCCCGCTTCATTACCCCTGTTTTTTCTAACATTCTTTGCATAAGTTCATAAAAGAACTAGGCGAATACCCGTGCGCTGCGCAGTGTGATAATTATGTAGTTTAATATGGTTATATATGGTTTAATGTATTGTGAATAAGCCATACATAAAACTGGTATGCAATTAAATGGCATGTATTTTTTTTGATTTACAGATTTTTTATCATAATAAATAATGAATTTTTTTTACTATTAGATATAGATTCTCATTTGTGGTCGTCTATTTGTGTTGAACCTTATAAAAATACATATTTAACGACTTTTGTTAGTTTTACTATTGAATAGAAAATGGTGTTGTATTTTAAGTAAATATAAAAAATCTCATTCTCAATCTATTTTAAGATAGTGACATATTTTAAGTTAATATAAAAAATCATATTCTATAACTAATGAAAAAGAAAAAAACAGAGCCAAAATTTTTAACTATAATAAAGTTGATTTCAATTACCAAGTGCTCAATCGAACATAATATCATTCAATAAACATCATAAGATATTACGTTATATTCAAATTACGGACATCATATTTGTAAGAGTCATTCAAAATATATGAGACTATAGTGCCTAATACAACAATGTAATAACCAAATGACCCTAACATATTTTAAATGAAATATGATTATAATATATTATCTATGCAACTAAATTTCTGCACAACATGTGAGATTCGTCTACTATATGGTATTCTTCTAATATATTATATTATAGTATAAATATTATATTTGGAAAACCGCTTTGAGTTATATTGTAGTTTATAACATTAAATTTGTGATAGGTTGTATTTGACACACATTTGTGTATTTATATCTATATTATATATTTAAAACAAATCTTATATAAACATCCAACCTAAATATTCATCTTCAAGTTTTCTTTCTTCGCCATGTAAACAAACTTTTGTTATAAAGCCAAAAATGGAATAAAAGACACACTTAATTGTATGATCATAATATATTGTATTTTGATTGGGACTTGTACAAAACATGCATGAGCATATATTATTAATTTATCTCTTGTTTTGGGTAATTCGAATAAGATAGCTTCAAATCCAACGTATCAAATGGATTATCCATTTACTAAAGTCTAAAACTCAAAAACTCAAACATGTTCTAATACCATACAAATGCATGAAATTTTAGCAAATTATTATCTCATATGAATTACCATTGATTATGTGTAATTAATTATTAAGAAGGTGAAAAGGTTTGGGAGTTTCAAATGCATGAGGTTTTAGCAAATTATTGTGGGGGGTTTCAAATGCATGACATTCAAGGGAAAATGCAAGCTTTATAAGTATGTAAGATAACATAGACTTTGATATCTCCCATTTGCATTACCATTGTTTTTCTAACTTTCTTGGCATAAGATGATAAAATAATAATATATTATTAGAACAAAAATGTTTAATTGACGAGATTTCGTGTTATACGGATTATAATTTGTAACCTACTCAATATCCTTTGTTAATGAAACCATTTAATATTAACATTTAGTTGTGTGTAAAGTTTGTAATTAGTTCTTAATTCCAACTGCCGGTCATTTCAGTTATGTAATTATCAATTGATATTCGAGTTGTACATGAAGATATTTTAATCAAGTTCAAATCAATAATTACGAAACGTTAGTATATATATATATATATATATATATATATATATATATATATATATATATATATATATATATATATATATATATATATATATATATATATATATATATATATATATATATATATATATATATATAGTTTCATCAAAGATGGCGTGTTTTCTATTTTTAAAGTTATTTTTTGTTAAGATACTAGATGTGAAACCCGTGTATTACACGGGTTGATTTAAAAAAAATTAAACATTAAAGTGTAAACAAAAAATATTTTTTAATGTACAACTTTAAAATAAGAAAGAGACATATTTATTACAATTTAATATCATATATATGATATTTAATACTTACATATATAAGTATATGACTTTAATTTTAAAAATTGAAAAAAACCAAAAATTGACAAATGTATAATATTTATTTCAAAAATACCATAAAATGACAAGTGTCAAAACTCATGAGAGATTGACATGCGACAAAAAACCTTCATTTATTAAGGAGGATTGCATGATCCAGTTTAGCTCTTCGTCAAACGTTAAATATTCTACTTCTCCATAGAGATTCTTGGTTACCTCAAAAGCAAATTGCAAAATTGATCCAATATCAATCCCTATGTATGCATGTACTTTTATTTTCAGTGCCGAATCATCAAGGGACCCATGGATATCACTTACACCATAGGTCAAAATCATCAAATCAATATTCATATAGACCTCACTCACCCATCATGCAAATCTAAAAATTCCATGTATGGCTACCAATTACACACACATTCGAGAACGGTACGTCAGATATTTTGGGACCATTAATAATGTATCTAAATAATGTTATCATTAACTTTATATTATTATGAAAATTATATAAAGTTGTTGATGAACTGATTTTATTAATAAATGAAGATAAACACTAGTCATGTTTATCTTGTGGGTTGAGTTCCCGGTTTGACTTAAGATCCCCTAAATCTCTAATATCTCTTACATTCGGTTATATCTTCATCTATACAAATACGTGATTAGAAGCAAATCCACGATACGAAATACATTCATGATAATTCGTTTTTTTATATACAAAGGGTTTTAGAGAGAGTTCTTGAGATCGATTGGAAAACCAACCCTTGACTCCAGGTCCCGAAAATCACAAAGAAAGCAGGTATTGTTACAAGAAGAATTTCCATCTTACTATTTTATCTTACTATCTTGAACTTATACTAACATCCTGGGCAATCCCAAGATATTAGAATGAGTCGATATCTTGGATTGCCATTGTATTTTTTGTAATATCTTATGCAAAGACTATGAACTTGACTATAAAGAAGTAGACTAGGTCAAAAGCATGTGGTCAAAGCCTTGTGAACGTTGCAGACCATCAAGAAAACAAGGTCAAGCATGGATCAAGGAAGATCCCTAGAATGTCGGAATATTTGTTGTAATCAATATGTATAAAAAGCCTAGTTGATTATCATTTACATACACACACACTCTGGTCTCTACTCCCGCTTTCATTCTCTTGACACTTGAGCACTTTTACACCTACTACAAGATCAACTAGCAGTTGTAATTTTCTTTTAATTAATATAAGTTCTAAGGCAGGTAATTTCACCTCTTGAGGTTTTATGTCGAATATCCAAAAGGATTAAGGGGTTTCCTCGTACATCATTGTGTTCGTGCATTTACTTTTATTTATTTACCGTTGTTTGATCGATAACAACCTTTTCTCTTATTCACTTAATTGTTAATCTGATTTCATTGTCAAAATTACTAAGATATCTTGTGGTATCTTGGTGTCTTTTTGAACATCTTGAGATTCATTATACGAATTCACTTGGTAAACAACTTTAACATTATTTTTGTCTCAAACACTTCAAATACATTTATTTTCATAATAAGATAATATACTTTTGATAAACAAAATATCACTATTTTCTTCCTAGAATCTTGGGCATAACCAACATCTTCAGCATATTTCAAGATCTTAAACACTTTGATTATATATATATATATATATATATATATATATATATATATATATATATATATATATATATATATATATATATCTAGAATCTTGGGCATAACCAATATCTTCAGCATATTTCAAGATCTTAAACACTTTGATTATATATATATATATATATATATATATATATATATATATATATATATATATATATATATATATATATAATTTTAAACATTACACCACACTTACTAATTTGGTTACAAAATTAGTTTATCAGTTTTTAATGAAAACAACTATGTAATCATTGTTCTTGTTTAAGTTTTGTTTTAACTAGATTGGAGATAAATATCTAAAGTTTAAACTTCCATGTTTTATGTTTTGGTTATCAAAATAACCAACAATTGACATTAGAGCCTACTCGAATCTTTTACAAAAAAAAAAATTTTTTGGTTGGTTTGAGATTATAGCACTTGTTTATTAGTTTAAAGTAAGGTTGTAAAAAGCGTTCGACGTTAGCTAGTCGGTGGACTGGGTCAAGGGATTAATCATCTAGACAGAGATTAATCTAGGGATTAATCGGGTACCATTAACTGCTAATTTGTTGAATTTGAAAAAATTAAATATGACGAATATCATATGAAAGTTCGTAAATACCACTAATATGATAACAGAATAGGTTAATATGATTAATACAACACTAATCATGTCTCGAATAGTTTCTATTGAGATAAAACTTCTTCAAAATGTTAAAATTTCATCTTTTTATAATGTTTCACTCATTATGTATACAAGGATTAATCTCTAGGAGCCCTCTAATCGGTCGAGTAGCGCCTAGGGATTAATCGGAGATGAATCGAGATCTAGTCGGAATTTTTACAACAATGATTTAAAGATATCTGGAATCAAGTTTTAAATTAAACGTACCTGCGTATGTTCAATTCTTTTTTTCTTGGTTTCATTAATTGTGTTCTTTACCGACAATGTGAAAGAGAAAGTGTACGGTATGTTTTTTTTGTTCCCTTCTTGATTGTGCTTGCTATGATCATTTGGTAAATATGAAAATCACTTTTTTTTATTCCTTTTTTAAGTGTAACAAGTATGAAAGATACTTTATTCTGCCATAAGATTTGAGGGAAAGAGAGTTATGAGTTTTTTTTTTCTGTCATTTTTTTGTGTATGTGTTTTACTATATTTTAGAGTTCTCAAACTAAAGCCATGTCCTCTGCTATGGGATAAGATATGACTATCTTAGGGATATGGTAATGTAATTATGTATATATGTTTTTCTTAACCTTTTTATATTTTTGAATAGCAAATATGAATTAGCTATTTAAGCACCGATGGTTATGTTTCTCTTATGCTAAAATGTGAGTTCCAAATCCACAAAGGTGAGTAGAGACCAAATACTAATCAAGTTTAGGGTTCCCCTAAAATTGTTGAAGTGAAGATCTAATAATCAGATCACATTTTGTCTTCAAAATTATGAAACACCCCTTTTTCTCAAGTCATAATACACTTGTAAATCTTCAAAAGAATAGCATGTAGATAAATATGAAGTATCCCAAAGTAGAGTGTAAATAATAAATAATTTGGATCTGGGACCTATCTAATGAGGCTAGAAATTTGATCATTGATGATCAAAAATCAATGTTACATCGCATCACTAAATAAATCACCATCTTTAAATGTCTCGAAAATCAAGCTCAAAACAATCATAAAATAGGATGCGATGGTCATATAATTTTCTTCTACAATTTTTTATCACAAAAATAAATGAATTGGGTCGGAGAATGTAGGGTTAATAGGAGCTTCACATGCTCCCCTAAATGTATAAAGAGTCTTGATAAAACATGAGATGAAAATAAAATAAATACTTTCGAGTCGTCTATAAACGATTGATACTGTTGTTGAATTATCTGAAAAAATGCCGAAGTACTGATAAAACTCTACTGTAAAAACCTTTATATGCCGAAAAAAATTAATGTACCCACACAACTAAGTCGGAAGTCCTGAAGTAGTCATCTATTTGAGAAAGTTTGTTTGCATGAGACATTTGGTTCATCAACCATTGGTTCAAAGCTACATGTCAATTGTCATAGACATCTCAAAGAGTGAATATTACGGGACAACTTTTATGATCAGACGCAACTGCTAATGCGAATCTACTGAGATTGATTTGATGCTTGGTGTGCGATGCAGAGAATAATTAGTCTTAAGACACGACAACTAATCTAATGAATGTCGGTTGAAATACCTTGATAATTACAGGTGCAACCTTATGACAAGAATTATAAAAATTCTCTCAATATAATCAACAAAAAGATATTCTTCATAACGATCCATATATTGATATATGTTACAGAAATAATTTCAATGGAATGTTATGTCATAAAAAGGGTTTTTGCCATAAAAGCCCTCAAATTTACACAAAATATTCAGTTATGCCTAAAGGTGAATTTTTTGTGTGTTAATGTCCAAACATACCGAAAAGTTGGTTCAGGTAACCACGTCTTCTGCTTCCTTAAGAAAAAATTAAGGAGGTTGCGGAGCAAGAAAGGCTCGAACCAGGATCAATTCCACACAAACGAAAGAGCCTTACCACTACACTAGAAGGATTTGTTTGAATAGCCTCCTAAAATATTATATTTAATATCTAAAAGCTATTATTATTATTATTATTATTATTATTATTATTATTACTATACATAATATTATTATTATTATTATTATTATTATTATTATTATTATTATTCATATTATTATTATTATTATTTATACATGTATTTTTATACATATAAAAACATATTTATAAAATAAAAATCGTATTTACGTAAATAAATTTTTTATATGTATTTATATGTATAAATACATACATACAAACGCGTTTATACGTGTTTATATATAAATGTGTTATTATTATTATTTGTATATATAAAAACAGGTTATATATATATATATATATATATATATATATATATATATATATATATATATATATATATATATATATGCGTTTTTATATCTATTATATATAAATACATTTAAAATGTATTTTTTACCTTTAAAAATATATTTACACATTTTTATGTATACATTAATAATAATAACAATAATAATAATAATAATAATAATAATAATAATAAATCATAGCATAAGTTTAGATATCAAATATAATTCATTACTAATGATATCATAAAAACTAAGCTAGCCTAGTGGCAAAGGCATTATTTTTCTATCATGGATACCCAGGTTTGATTCTTGCTACTTCATACTTCTTTTCTTATTTTAATCCTTCGTACTTTTTATATATAATAGGCAAGCATTAAAATCATTAAATTATGTCCAGCTTAGTGGTTAAAGCTGGTTATGTGAAAATTGAGATAACGGGTTCAAAACTTTTTGTTCCCCATTTTTCTTAGCCCTATATTTTTCTACAAGCACATGTTGATGTGGCTTTGCCACGTCAGCTCCAACTAAGCATACTTCGTCCCGGTCAACTAGGCTACCAGCAATGAAAGGTAAAATCAGGGGTATGGGCAAAATTGAACGAATTTATCGGTATTTGAGGCATTAATAAACAAAAAATCTGACTTTGAGCATAACTAAATATTTTGTGTAAAATTAAGGGCTTTTATGACAAAAACCCATCATAAAAATGTTTGTAATTAAACTCATGCCTTCTCAATATATTGATTACGTATTTATATAAAACTCTACGGAAAATGACTTGTAAGGGTAATGATCTTTTACTCGTGTTCAAATTATAGAATTCATGTTTTTTTTAACAAAAAATACCATTAATATGTGTTTCATGTACACATATTACCATTGACAACCGGATACAATAGGTTATCTCGTATTTTGTAATTAAAAATAAAATAACTAGTGATGTGGAAAATACGTGGCTATTACACCCACATCCCCCATACTAAAGGATCTTAGGGCACGATTCCTTCTTCAAAACTGTTGCAGGATTTCTCCCAACCATGGCTTCCTCCTTGACGCACAACTCCAACACCATATCGAAGAAACCCAAGTCAAAATTGAAACTTGATTTTGCAAATCCTTGTGATTATGGCTACCCTTCTCGTATTTGGACTTCAACGACCAAAAATAATCCTGGAAAAGAGTTTAGGGTTTGCCCTAATTCAACGGTATGTGGGGTTTAATCTATATGTAGTAAGTTTTTTTTCCACTAATTTTCGTATTATTTGTTTTAGGATAACCCATAAATTAAATGCAAATTCTGGGAATGGGTTAATGAAGAAGATACAATCAACAACAAGAAAATACATGAAGTGGGAGCACAATCCTGTGAAGTGAGGGCCCAATCCTGTGAAGTGAGGATTGCCATTATGGACCATGATTTTAATATTTACAAAAAGAAGACAGATGAAGAATTTGATAAGATGAGTAGTAAAATTAGTAGTCTCAAAAGTTATGTAATTGTGTTGTTTATGTTGTTTGTAGTATCACTTTTAAAGGCATAAATGTCAAACTGTAAGTGGATGTTATGGTTGAATCTTATGGTTGTTTTGATGAATATGATTGAATCTTATGTTTGAATATGATTTACAAGAATAAATGTGAAAATTATAGTTGGATGTTATGGTTGAATCTTATGTTGTTTGTTGAATTAGCATGTACAAACATCCCTCACTTTTTTAATGTGCAGAATGGTCAAAAATAATGTGAAGGGCATAATGGTCAAAAAGAAGGAATCCTATGTAAAAGCAACATTGAACGATGTAGATTATATTTAAAGGGTAATAACAAACAGAAGCAGAGTTTTTAATGTGCAGATTTACATCAAAAGACAAAAGCATAGTGTTTACCAAAAGACAAAGCATAATGTTTTTTGCCCTAAACAAAATACATACTTAAAGGCCAATAACAAACAAAAGCACAGTTTTTAATGTGCAGATTTACATCAAAGGGAATCATTCCAGAGCAACAGGTTTAGTCACACTTAAACCACATCCATCCTTGGTGATGACAACCCTCTTCAATGCCATTTCGGTGATCCTCTCTGAATATTTCCTTTGCCTCTTCAATGGTTGTGCTACTTGTTCAACTTTAACAAAAGGTTGCGCAACTTGTTCCTCAACATGTTCCACTTCAACTGCAACTTGTTCCACTGCAACATGTTCCACTTCAACTGCAACTTGTTCAACTGCAACATGTTCCACTTCAACAACAGGTTCAACAACATGTTTCATTTCAGGTTCAACAACAAGTTCTACTTCTCCTTCTTTAACCACCTCTTCAATCTCAGATTCATACTCATCTTCAACTTCAGCCATCTCTTTAATCTCAGATTCATACTCATCTTCAACTTCAGCCATCTCTTCAATCTCAGATTCAGACTCATCTTCAACATCAGGAACATATTTACCCTTCTTTTTTTTGGATTTAGTACTTGGTCCTACATTTAAATTTATAATGCATTAATAGATAATACTTATATTTTTTTGTAAATGAATGAAAGCTGATATGAAAACAACCTTCTTTGGATAATGGAAATCTAATTTTGTTGTGACCTGGTTCTCTACAGATGTTGCATTTTGTAATAGCCCATTTCTTGCTAATAGTATGTCGACCTTCTTTTTCTGAAGCAGCTTTCTTCCTGTTGACTTTAGGCCTGCCAGGTAATCTTCTACGTTTCGGGGGCAACATTGTAACGACCCAAATTTCAGGTCCAAAAATTTCATTTAAATTAAGTAGTTTGTAAAACATTTATAGTAAAACGTCATACGATCATATCATTTCGATAAACATATCTCGTGTCTAAATACCCAAAACATGAAAATAGTAATAATGTCATAGTACAATCCCAGAATATCTCATAATACGGAAAACCAAAGTGTGTGTGTATGATGTGCCACTACCGCGCCGGCTACTTCCCCTTCGCTTAAGAGGTACCTGAAACAAAACTGAAAATTGTAAGCACGAAGCTTAGTGAGTTCCCCCATCGTACCACATACCATACAATCATATCGCATACATACTGCCAGGCGTTTCTGAGGTGCCCGACCTACCCGGTACGGCCATTCTGGGGTGCCGACTTACCCGTACGGCCATTCTGGGGTGTCGTCTTACCTGTGTCTAGCCATTTTGGGGCGCTGACCTACCCATGTCGAGCCATTCTGGGGCGCTGACTACCCTTCGGTCCTGACAACCGAACCTTGGGGACTATTTCACCCCTACTACTAATATCACATATAACATGGCATAAAAATATTATCAGACATATCTGGGGTGCCTGAACTACCTTCGGTCCTAACAACGAACTCGGGGACTGGTCCCCTCCTACTACCTCTATCGCATATAACATAACAAGCCAGCATGCATACATATCATCACATACTGTCAGGTGTATCTGGGTGTCTGACTACCCTTCGGTCCTAACACCCGAACTCTACTACTATCACATACAACATATCATGCTAGCATATAACATATCAGGTAGTATCAAACCTAGATGATATCACAAAGACAATCATCTATTATACAAACCCTACTGGTGGGCCGGCATTGTGGCCGCAAATCCACCGCTACTGGAAGGTAACTTACCTCGTAGTAGCTGCTGAATTGTGCGGGAATCCTCTGACTACTGCTGCTGCTGCTCCGAGAATCCTCTGGCTAAAATTCCCACAAAACACTTAGTCAAAAACTGACATCTACTCTTAGGGTAAAATGACCATTTTACCCCTTGACCAAGTCAAAGACAACTTCTAGTTGACCTGACTCGCCGAGTTGGCTTGCCAACTCGCCGAGTCCCTATCCTTCCATTAGACCTCATACCCGTCTTTACTCGTCGAGTTAGGCGATGACTCAACCAGTTTTCCTTCTAAAAGAATACTGACTGAATCCTCATCCGACTCACTGAGTTGTATAAAAAACTCGTCGAGTTCATCATCAACTGATACTCATGTCCTGCCTTGACTCGCCGAGTTGTATGAACAACTCGCCGAGTACGATGAAGATTGCCTTGGACTCGCCGAGTCCGTTCGTGCACTCGCCGAGTACCATGAATTCCCAGAACACTTTGCTTAGTCCAGAACGTTGGGTCACTCCCCGGGACTCCTAGAAACCCTTGCACACTCAATTGGTCCTTATGACCCTCACTGATATGGGACCAAAACCCCTGGACTCGCCGAGTCCAGGAATGGACTCGCCGAGTCTATCACATTCCTTACTAAGAACTTCGATTTTTGGTGTACAACACTTAACCAAATGATAGATCCAGGCCCCTAAACTCGATCAAGCACGTAAAGTTACAAACTTTACGTGCATGCATGGGTCATAAGAGCTTAAAAGGCTCTAAAAATTGTTCTTTTGTTGCATGAGGCCTTCCTTGGTGCAAAAAGCAACCTAGATCTGACTTGTGACTCATAAGATGACATGATACAGAAGCCCAAACCCCCAACCATGTTTGCAAACATGGTTGGCCACCAAAAATGGCTTATAAAAGCCCTAAGTTACATCAAAGAGGGATCTAACAAATGAATGAGCAAGGTTCAGAATTTATACCTTCCAAAGACTGCAAATGATGAACCAAACTCGAATCCTTTAGTCCCCTCTTGATCCTTCTATGCTCTTCCTTCTTCCTTGAGATCAAAACTCACAAGAATCACTCAAAAAGCCTTAGATCTTCACAAAAACGGCTAGGGTTTGCTATGAGGAGTGTTTAGGAGCATAAAGGTGGAGAGGAGGCTGCATAAGGTGTTTTAAATAAGGTGCAAACCCCTGGATTAAGGTTTTTGTCCAAACAGCGGCTACTCGCCGAGTCCGGGACCCGACTCGCCGAGTCCGCAGCTCAAACCCTGCGTCTCATCCCGCTTCTACTCGGCGAGTCAGTCCTTCGACTCGCCGAGTCCAAGGCTAAAAATGCAAAAATAAATGGAGATTTAATAACAGAATACGTACCAAGAACCAGGTGCTACAAATCTCCCCCACTTATTTTAGACTTCTTCCTCGAAGTCTGCTGCTCGATCCTGAAACAGCTCGGGTAGTGCTCCATCATCTCATCCACCGGCTCCCAAGTCCACTCTGATCCCTTCCGGTGTTGCCATTGCACCTTCACGAGTTCCATTCTTTTGTTCCTCAGATCCTTCGACTTCCGGTCACGAATCGCCACAGGCCGCTCGATGTAATTCAGGCTGCCATCAACCTGAATGTCCTCCAAGGGTACCACCGCCATATCGTCCACTAGGCACTTCCGCAGCTGAGAAATGTGGAAAGTGATGTGGATTTGACTGATTTCGGCTGGCAAATCCAGCCTATATGCCACCTTGCACACCCGGGCTATAACCCTGAACGGTCCAATATACCTTGGGCCCAACTTGCCCCGCTTCTTGAATCGAATGACGCCTTTCCAAGGCGACACTTTTAGTAGAACTATATCTCCGACCTGGAATTCCAGGTCTGATCGGCACTTGTCGGCATAACCTTTTTGTTGACTCTGAGCAGTCTAAAGCCTGCTCCGGACCTGCTGAATCTTTTATGTCGTCTTGATCACTACTTTGGTGCCCCCCATGACTCTCTGGCCAACCTCGCCCCAACATATCGAGGTCCAACATATCCTCCCATATAACATCTCGAAGGGAGGGCGGTCGATACTCGCATGATAGTTGTTATTATACGAGAACTCCGCCAACGGGAGGTAGGTATCCCAGCTACCTCCGAAATCGAAAACACATGCCCGTAGCATATCCTCCAGAGTCTGGATGGTCCGCTCACTCTGGTCATCCGTCTGCAGGTGAAAAGCGGTGCAAAAATGCAGACGATTACCCAACTCGTCATGAAACTTCCTCCAAAACCTGGAAGTGAACCGCACATCCCTGTCTGAAATCACCGAAACTGGCACTCTGTGTCGGGCCACCACCTCTGTGATATAGATATCGGCCCATTTCTCGGCCGAGATGCTCTCATGAATCGGGATAAACTGGGTGCTCTTGGTCAATCAATCCATGATGACCCATATCGAATCCATTCCCCGCGCAGTCCTGGGAAGCTTCGTGATAAAATCGATCGTAATATCCTCCCATTTCCAGAGCGGGATATCCAACGGTTGCATCTTGACGTGAGGTCTCTAATGCTCGGCCTTGACCTTCCTGCAGGTCAAGCACCGCTCCACGTACCATGCCACATCCCGCTTCATACAGGGCCACCAATAGTCCATACGAAGATCCCTATACATCTTCGTCGCCCCGGGATGAATGGAGAATCAGGATTTGTGCGCCTCCTCCATCAGGACCTGGCGCACACCTCCATGATAAGGGACCCACACCCTACGGTGAAGAGTCAATAACCCACGGCTGTCATAGTCGAAAGAGGAAACCTGCCCCACAATCCTCTCACTCTTCTGATGTTCCTCCATCAAAGCCTCCTGTTGAGCCTCCCGAATCCGCTCCAACAGCAGAGTCAATAATGTCATCCTCATGCAGATACCACTGATCGGCGCCGCCTTGCGGCTAAGCGCATCGGCCACCCCATTGGCCTTACCCGGGTGATAAAGGATCTCGCAATCATAATCCTTTACCTCATCCATCCACCAACGTTGCCTCATGTTTAGATTCGGTTGATCCATGAGGTACCTCAAACTCTTATGATCCGTGTAAATGGTACAACGAACCCCATAGAGGTAATCACGCCGCATCTTGAGGGCGAACACAACAGCCCCCAACTCCAAATCATGCATCGGGTAGTTTGCCTTGTGAGGCTTCAACTGCCTCGACGCGTAGGCGATGACATGCCCCCTCTGCATCAACACCGCGCCCAAACCTGAGATGGACACATCGCAGTACACAACAAAATCGTCCATGCCCTCTGGCAGGGATAAGATTGGCGCCTCGCACAATCTCTGTCTCAGTGTCTCGAACGCTGCCTGCTGCTCAGGCCCCCAACGAAAGAGCACGACCTTCCTTGTTAGCCTGGTCAACGGTACGACTATCTTGGAGAAATCCTGGATGAATCTCCGATAATAGCCCGCTAATCCTAGAAAACTCTGAATGTCAGATGCAGACTTCGGAACCTCCCATCTCATCACGACCTCTACCTTGGCCGCGTCTACCGAAATCCCGTTCTGGTTGACAAGGTGCCCAAGAAACTGCACCTCGCGCAACCAAAACTCGCATTTGGAGAACTTGGCATACAAGCTCTCCCTCCTCAAAGTCTCCAGCACCTCCTGCAGGTGCTCCTCGTGCTCCTCCTGCGTCTTGGAATAGACCAAGATATCATCGATAAACACTATCACTGACCGGTCTAACATCGGTCTACACACGCGGTTCATGAGATCCATGAATGCGGCAGGAGCATTGGTGAGCCCGAAGGGCATCACCACAAACTCGTAGTGGCCATAGCGAGTTCGAAACGCAGTCTTCTGCACATCCTCCTCCCTGACCCTCATCTGATGATATCCTGAACGCAGATCAATCTTGGAGAACCAAGATGCTCCCTGTAGCTGGTCAAAGAGGTCATCAATCCTCGGGAGTGGGTAACGGTTCTTCACGGTTACCTTATTCAGCTCCCTATAGTCTATACACATACGATGCGACCCGTCCTTCTTTTTCACAAAAAGAATCGGGGCTCCCCAAGGTGAACTACTTGGCCTGATAAATCCCTTGTCTAGCAGCTCCTGCAGCTGCATATACAACTCCTGCATCTCGGGAGGAGCCAACCGATAGGGTGCCTTGGCTATCGGAGCCGCACCAGGAACTAGGTCGATCCTGAACTCCACCTGGCGCTCCGGAGGTATCCCAGGCAGCTCCTCGGGGAATACGTCCGCGAACTCCCGTACTACGGGCACCTCGCCCACCGTCGCTCTACCCGCCTCCCGGGTATCCATAACATACGCGACATAACTTGTGCAACCCTGCTAGAGGTAACGCCTAGCTCTCGCTGCTGAACATAGGGCTGGTCCTCGATGTGGCTTCTCACCCTGAACCACCAACTCTCTCCCACTTGGGGTCCTGATCCGCACCAACTGTTGCATGCAGTCGATCACTGCCCCATTGGGACTTAACCACTCCATACCGATAATAAGCTTGTCTCCCCGCAAAGGTATGGGAACCAGATCCACTAGATAGCTCCTCAAATATCATCAGCACACAATCCCGGAACACCTTCGATGCTCGCACCGAACGGTCATTCGCAATCTCTATGTCTAGAGGGCAATCCAACATGCCTGAAGACTCGGAAAATCTGTTGCTGAGTGCAAGAGAAACAAACGATCGGGTAGCGCCCGAATCAAACAATACATGAACTAGAATACTGTTCACATGGAACGATCCTAAACATGTCACATACATATTATATCAAAATCACAGCAGCATATCATAATAGCATAAATAAGAAGTCATACCTGTCACCACATCGGGTGCAGTGCGTGCCTCCTCGGTAGTCAACTGGAATGCCCAGCTCCTCACCACGGGAGCCTCTGCCTTGCCCTGCCGGCCATCAGTGATCCACAGGGTCGCTGGAGCTGGTACCTTCACCGGCGCTGATGTTGCTGTCAATTGGGGGCAATTGGCCTTCTTGTGGCCCCTCTGGTTGCAGTGGAAACACAGCAAATCAGACGTCTGAATAACCGATGCAGGGGCAATACAATCCCTGCTGAAATGCCTCGTCTTGCCGCACTTGTAGCAGCCCGACGATCCCAGGCTACACGCCCCCTCATGTGGCCTGCCACATTTCTTGCAGCGGCCCGGTCCTGACTGGCCTTTCGGCCTACCATCCGATCCCTTGGGCTTCTTCCCCGAAGCCCCCATCGACTGCCCCTGCTCTACTTTCCTCTTCCGGACATGCTCCAGATCAATCTCCCTCCCCCTCGCCCTGGCGATCATAGACTCCAGGGTAGGGCAAGCTGAAAAACTAACATGCTCCCGTATGTCGGCTCGCAGCATGTCATGATAGCGGGTCCTCCTCATATCCTCGTCTCCCGCATACTGGGGCACCAGCAATGCCCTCTCCCAGAACTTGGCGGTGATCTCCACCACAGTCCCCATCGTCTGCCTCATATCCAAAAACTCTCTGGCCAGCTGCTGAAGCTCAACAGCCGGCGCAAACTCTGCCCTGAACCTGGTCACAAGGTCCGACCAGGTCATAGCCTCAACACCCGAGGCTCGCAATGAGTCACCGACGGACTCCCACCAATCTCTAGCTCGGTCTCGTAAACATCCTGCTGCATATCTCACCTTCTACCCCTCGGGGCAGAAGCTAGTCAACTGTGCAGACTCGATGTCTGCAATCTACAGCCTGGCAGCTATGGGGTCCTTCGCCCCGTGAAAATCCGGCGCACCACTGCCCCTGAAGTCCTTAAAAGCCAAAGTGTGAGATTCCGACTGGCCAAATGCCATGTCGCTCCTGAATGCCCTGAGGCGATCCTCCATCAACTCGACTATCCCTTCCTTGATCGACCCGAAGATAATGGGAGTCGACTCGAGGATGCCTTTGGTGATCTCTGACGTGATGAACTCGCGTAGCCTCTCATCTGCTGGCTCGGAACCTGATCCCAAACCCGATCCCTTTCCAGAACTGTCAACTGTTGGCCTCTAACATAGTACCACCATTCTGCAATACATCTTTAAAGGGATCACACCTATTACAAGTTCCCCGGTGTTGTCTTATCCTTCCTCGGGTCGGGTACGGATCCTATGCTTTCAGTAGTACGGGCCCATACTACCTTCCACATCTATCCATACCTTCCTCAAGGACTGCCTTGACTCCACCGGATCCCTTTTACCACTGTTGATCTCTGCTACTCTTATCCTAGGCTTACCCCAGGAAACCTCTAACTCCACCCAAACCGGTCCTCAGCTGCTGAAGGTCTCTTTGTAATGCCAATTAGCCATTACCTGAATACAATCACATGCGATGAGGCTCGGATAATCCTTCGAGTAAGGGACTCATCCATACAACGGTTAGGACTCAAACAAGAGCTACGCAATAGGGTCAAATCCAACACTCTGAGATTATTCAACCCTGATTACATGTGACTTTAACGTATTCACCTAACAGCTAACTCCCATCACTCGAAGCCCACAAAGCACAAAGCAAACAACATTCAGACAAAAGGAAACAATCTCAAGCAACTCTATCCTCATAACAGGAACTACACTAGCGTACAATGCTAAGCTCATACTATCAGGCATAACCTAAACAGCCTATCCTACTGCTGTCTACTCAAATCTAGCATGCAATTCTCATAAGCTGAAGCATATAAAGCAGGCACATAAGGCATCACTCCTAGATCCTCAGTCCTATTCTAGCATGTTGTTCTACTGAAACTGATAACATAACATAAACTTGTATGGGTACTTTGGGGAATACTTACTTGAGCTCGGCCGATCGCGCACATCACACACTTGTTCTTTCTAAAACGAAATATCTTCTGTTTTATTCTATAGAAAACTATTTTCTTATAAAATCTTTTAATCCCTCGGTTTGAGTCCAGACGCCCCCGGAGGTGTGTCCGAATCCCTCAAACCAGGGCTCTAATACCAACTTGTAACGACCCAAATTTCACGTCCAAAAATTTCATTTAAATTAAGTAGTTTGTAAAACATTTATAGTAAAACGTCATACGATCATATCATTTCAATAAACATATCTCGTGTCTAAATACCCAAAACATGAAAATAGTAATAATGTCAGAGTACAATCCCAGAATATCTCATAATGCGGAAAGCAAAGTGTGTGTATGATGTGCCGCTACCATGCCGGCTCCTTCCCCTTCGCTGAAGAGGTACTTGAAACAAAACTGAAAATCGTAAGCACGAAGCTTAGTGAGTTCCCCCATCGTACCACATACCATACAATCGTATCGCATACATACTGCCAGGCCTTTCTGGGGTGCCCGACCTACCCGGTACGTCCATTCCGGGGTGCCGACCTACCCGTACGGCCATTCTGAGGTTCCGTGCTACCCGTGTCTAGCCATTTTGGGGCGCTAACCTACCCATGTCGAGCCATTCTGGGGAGCTGACTACCCTTCGGTCCTGACAACCGAACCTCGGGGACTATTTCACCCCCTACTACTAATATCACATATAACATGGCATAAACATATTATCAGACATATATGGGGTGTCTGAACTACCCTTCGGTCCTAACAACCGAACTTAGGGACTGGTCCCCTCCTACTATCTCTATCGCATATAACATAAAAAGCCAGCATGCATACATATCATCACATACTGTCAGGCGTATCTGAGGTGTCTGACTACCTTTCGGTCCTAGAACCCGAACTCTACTACTATCACATACAACATATCATGCTAGCATATAACATATCAGGTAGTATCAAACCTAGATGATATCAAAAAGACAATCATCTATTATACGAACCCTACTGATGGGCCAGCATTGTGGCCGTAGACCCACAGCTACTGGAAGGTAACTCACCTCGTAGTAGCTGCTAAACTGTGCGGGAATCCTCTGACTGCTGCTGCTGCTGCTCCGGAAATCCTCCGGATAAAATTCCCACAAAACACTTAGTTAGAAACTGACATCTACTCTTAGGGTAAAATGACCATTTTACCCCTTGACCAAGTCAAAGTCAAATTCAACTTCTAGTTGAACCAACTCGCCGAGTTGGCTCGCCAAATCGCCGAGTCCCTATCCTTCCATTAGACCTCATACCCGTCTCTAATCGTCGAGTTAGGCGATGACTCGACAAGTTTTCCTTCTAAATAAATACTGACTGAATCCTCATCCGACTCGCCAAGTTGTATGAACAACTCATCGAGTTCATCATCAACTGATACTCATGTCCTGCCTTGACTCGCCGAGTTGTATGAACAACTCGCCGAGTACCATGAAGATTTCCTTGGACTCGTCGAGTCCGTTCATGCACTCGCCGAGTACCATGAATTCCCAGAACACTTTGCTTAGTCCAGAACGTTGGGTCACTCCCCGGGACTCATAGAAACCCTTCCACACTCAACTGGTGCTTATGACCCTCACTGATATGGGACCAAAACCCCTGGACTCGCTGAGTCTATCACATTCCTTACTAAGAACTTCGATTTTTGGTGTACAACACTTAACCAAATGATAGATCCAGGCCCCTAAACTTGATCTAGCACGTAAAGTTACAAACTTTACGTGCATGCATGGGTCATAAGAGCTTAAAAGGCTCTAAAAATGGTTCTTTTGTTGCATGAGGCCTTCCTTGGTGCAAAAAGCAACCTAGATCTGACTTGTGACTCATAAGATGACATGATACAGAAGCCCAAACCCCCAACCATGTTTGCAAATATGGTTGGCCACCAAAAATGGCTTATAAAAGCCCTAAGTTACATCAAAGAGGGATCTAACAAATGAATGAGCAAGGTTCATAATTTATACCTTCCAAAGACTGCAAATGATGAACCAAACTCGAATCCTTCAGTCCCCTCTTGATCCTTCTATGCTCTTCCTTCTTCCTTGAGATCAAAACTCACAAGAATCACTCAAAAAGCCTTAGATCTTCACAAAAACGGCTAGGGTTTGCTATGAGGAGTGTTTGGGAGCATAAAGGTAGAGAGGAGGCTGCATAAGGTGTTTTAAATATGGTGCAAACCCCTGGATTAGGGTTTTTGTCCAAACAGCGGCTACTCGCCGAGTCCGCAGCTCAAACCCCGCGTCTCATCCCGCTTCTACTCGGCGAGTCAGTCCTTCGACCCGTCGAGTCCAAGGCTAAAAATGCAAAAATAAATGAAGATTTAATAACATAATACGTACCAAGAACCAGGTGCTACAAATATGGTTCGACTCATGTAGGATGGCCTCATTTCACTTCCATTTAAAGGCTTAATTGTATACTTATAGCAATTTCCAAACATTTGCGTTCTGAACCAAGTTGCCACATAGTCTTCCACATTCTCATTTAGATAACTAATAGCAACCATGGCATGTACACATGGTATACCACACAGTTGCCATCCTCTACATGCACAAGCTCTTTGGTTCAAGTACACATCATAAACCTCATGTACTGACCTCATTTCAAATTGTTGCACTCCACTTGCAATTACATGCCAATACCTATAAAATAAAGGGATATAGTATAAAAGCAGTACTTGGGAATTATATGGATGGAATACAATAAAAGTATTTATACCTTAGATGTCTCCTCATGTCCACTATTTTCCTTCTAATAGATGGACATATGGCTAGATTCCATTTCTGCCCCTTCAATCTTTTACAATACATCCTGTCCACCACAAACATACATCCTATAAAAATAAACCGTGGAATCAGGCGAAGTACTTGACTCAATTCGATCCTCGCTATACCAGTTTCGTGCGTACTTCTCCTTCTCCGAAAAACGTCTTTCTAGCGAAGCCGTCATTCCAGAACACCGAAGTACTCATGCATAGAGCACCTCATGTTTCTTATCCTTTCCAAAGAAACCTCATCAAACCTCCCCGAAGTACCACTCGTTCAGTACGTCAAAGTTCAATCCAAAGACCCACTTTTTCAATCTTAATTATACGACTTGTATACCCGAGATTGTGATTGATGAACCAGGTATGAGTTCTACTATGAACGTCAGGACGGTGACTGCCCAAGACTCCGAGTGATCGTGCTTCTGTAAGAATAAACTTAGAAATACCTATCCTTTTCCGTAATTCATGAGTAGTCATACTTTCTTTTAGATCTTCACGACAGCTAATCCACCCCAAGGTTTTGACGTCATAATCAGTGGAAGTTGATTAAGTCTACATCGAGCCGACATCAGATGCTTTGATAAAGCAGTTCATCCTAACCTCCCTAAACAACGAAGCCCTAGTTACTTACAGCGACGAACCAAGTACGAACCCTCTCATCATTTCGTGTATGCAAGCTCAAAAATGCTTACGAAAGGAATATCATGCATTCCTTGCACACATCGCCGAGACGTGCCGAGAAGTGAAGGACATTCAGAACATCCAAGAAGTACGCGGTTTTCCCGACACCTTTCCAGAAGGACTACCGAGATTACCACCATAGCATCAAGCGGAATTCAGAATCGACTTAGTTCCAGGGGCTACCCCAGTAGCCAAATCACATTATTGTCTAGCTCCAACCACGATGCAAGGACTTCCTAGAGAGCTTAACAAACTCCTTAGAAGGAGATTCTTTAGGACAAGTTTCTCACCATGAGGAGCACCAGACTTGTCTGTAAACAAGAAAGAGCGTTCCAAATGCTAAAGTAAGCCTGATGCACCGCACCAAAATTATCCCTCCCAAAAGGGGATAGAAGATTTTGTGGTGTAATGCGATGCATCCATCCAAGGGATTGGTTGTGTTCTTATGCAAGAGGAAAGGTCACTACCTATACCTCAAGACAGGTTAAGACACAGGAAGTTAACTATTCAACACATGATCTTGAGTCAGGAGCAGCGGTAATTGCTCTGAAGATCTGGAGACACTACTTGTAGGGTACAAGGTTTACTATGTTCACAGACCACAAAAACATTCAACATACATTCGACCAAGAAGAGTTATCACCCTAGTGAAGGCAAGCGAAAGAAGCAAAGTCGTATCCCAATAGTGAAAGGTTCGCTGGAATGCCAAGCGAGGACCAGAATTCACTTAAGAACATGAGTAGCAAATAAAACTTCTATCCCTAGAATGATTATTAATTCTGCTTAAACTCAAATTTCGAGACGAAATTTCCTCTAACAGGGGGATGATGAGACAACCCGATATTTTGAGACAATAAAATGTAACACCAGTCAAATTTAGGCCAAAATATAACTTTCCTAAAAATATTATTTGGGTTAGATAAAGTAGTAGGAATCATATCAAGGTTTTCGTACATATAAAGAATCCTAAAATCCGAGTTATAACGGAGAAGTTATGACCAATTGAAGATTCTCGGAAAAACCAGGCAACACCGATTTAGCGAAAAACGAGAAGTTTCAATACAATGATTTTTAACCTTAGGTATCTAAACGAAAGTTGTAGATTTCATTAAACCGTGATCATGCATAAAAAGAACGCTCAAAACGGACATCGTATGAACAAGTAACAAATTTTCTAAGTATTGTAACAGCGGTAGACAGCTAAAAACTCGAAATAAAGATCGAGCGATTTTTAGCCGACACAACTTAAACGAGAGTTGAAGGCCTCGACAATAGTAGTTCGATGGTAAAAAGACAACCAAAAACGAACGTCGGATAAGGAAGTTATGGATTTTTAATGAAGTTATCGTGTCCCAGCCTATTAATTAAAATATAATTAAAAATAAAGTCAAAATTAGCCAACGGACTCTAAATGAAAGTTGTAGAGTATTTTCTCAGCTTCGCGTGGATATAAAGAACATCGAAACCGGAGCTTGTATGCGAAAATTACGCATTTTAGAAGTTCTTGGCATGCATTTCAAAGCCTTATCTGAAGGAGTACGCCCAGCGTACTGAATGAAGGGCCCCGGATCGTCCACGTCGACCAAAGGCTTCGCCCGAGGATGCGGTCAGCAGTGATGCAAGCGAACGCCCAATGTAACCTCGGAGTACGCCCAGCGTAAGTCCGAAGTACGCCCATCGTACGAGGCCTCTCACACCCCTATAAATAGAATGCGAGGGTGTTGGCCATCCTTGCTCATTTTCTTCACTTCTCTCACATTTTCATCTCGTTTTTCATGCCAACAATATCCTGACTTCCCGGTATCATATCTAAGCCCCGACGAAGGTCTGAAGCCCCGAGTTTCTCCAAAAACTCGCCACTTTCCAGTCGAGGTGCCGCTCGAGAAAAAGCTCGTTTTCTTCAAATCACGCACTTTCTTCGGTGAGTTCATACCCCTATAAAGTACATTTTCAAATGTGTTATCAATACTTTTTTATACACTTTTAAGGGGGGGGGGGGGGGGAATACAAGTAAACACACGATTATTGTCGTGTGTTACATAAAGTTTCACTATATACTCTTTTTATCAAGTTAATCATATGTGAATAATAACTACTACATAGAAACTTTCGTACGCAAAATATATCACGATAACATCTTGTCTTTTCAAATTAAATATATTGTTATACATATACGAATCAAACACTTTATTTATACTTTGAGTATATGTGTTCATTTATGTCACTACAAAAGTTACACTTTGCATAACAAGCGAGCATTTCACTAGTGTTTACTATACAAACGAAACAAATTTTTGGAAAAACCATAATAGTTTACGACAAACATTTTTACATGTTAAAAACTCTTTATCAAACTGTCTTACATACTTTATGTTTCCTTTTAAACGCTGTTAGAATCGTGTTTCAAACAAAGATCTTCTTATACTTAAAATTGTTCTTATCAAACAAACTACTTTCAAATCGTTTTATAAACTGACATCAAGTCATCATTTCTTATTTATTAAACTTTTCAAAGGTTTTACAAAACTTCTTTCGTATTTTTATTGTCAAGTTCACGCCTATATATATATATATATATATATATATATATATATATATATATATATATATATATATATATATATCAGGTATACATATATAGACATAAAAGTTTCTATCAATTGGTTCAGTCCCTTTGGGTAGCAAAGGCATACTTCGGTTATACACGTAAAATACTAGTAACTATAATAGGTATAGTTAGGATATACTACTTACCATTCCAAGTACAAGGAATCATAAAAGAGTCAGTTTATTTATGAGTTTACACTAATACATTACATACTTTATGAAGAGATACTATTACATACAATTACAAGGCATACAATTTCAAGACATACAACTACAAGAGATACGATTACATAAGATAGTGTACTAGATATTTATGAAATTTTACATACTACAAGTACCATATCAAAGAGATATTTTCATATACAAGAACAAATGGACATTTTCATATGTAAATCTATTTTATACTAGGTTTTGTGAGACATTTCACGTACTTTCGAGTATGCATTATTAAGTCCTGTATTATATACTATAATCCCTTGTAGGGGGAGTGTGATACTTGTGTATAGATCTATATGGGATTGACAATCTCGCACCTAAACTGTTAGCTACAGTTACACCGGCAGGTCTGGGGTGACAAACGTCATAACATTCCAATGCCTGAAGAACGTTGTTACAGGCAGTCTGGGTCATTAGCATGGTTATAAAGCTCACATGGAGTATTAAAAACACGTTGATTTACGGGGTTATCAAATACCTTAGCGAGTTTATACGTACGCAAATCTACTATTTTAGGCATGAAAAACACCATGGTAGTTCATTTTTGGGACTTTTAAACTACCACTAGATTATGGGCAAACATTGGATTTCTAAAAGCAAACGTTCAAAACAGTTGGGTCTTGGCAGAAGGCTACTTTTTATACTAGTAGAAAATATGGGATTCTCTAGGGTTTTCAAATGTTTACAATTACTTACAAACATGTTCATTGGTACAAACTTTCCTTCAAACATTTACATGTCTTTCTTTACAGCTTTACAAATCAAAGTCACATAAATACTTATGAATTCACCAGCATTATTGCTGATACTCGCTTTCAAAATAACTTGTATTCCCAGGTCACAAATAGACAGGTTCGACTACCAGGTTTTGTGAAGACAGAGCGGTCAAGACTCGTCTTTTATTTTGTAATATCGATTTTGTAGAATTATACTATGAAAGAACTCACATGTAATTAAAATTATACTATTAATGCAATGGATGATGTTGTTGCTTGTTTACTACTTTGCATTGTTGTGATACGTTACATGACGTCCTCTGCCCCAGAACGTTTCCGCCGTTCTTGGTTTTGGGGTGTGACAGATTGGTATCAGAGCATTGTTTATAGTGAATTGAGTATATCAACCCATAAAAGATATACAAACTATAAATACAATAGGGATTAAAATACTCTGATAAAGAGTCTATACTTTTAAATAATAAAATATTTAATTAAGTATACATGCCTGCATTCATACTAAATCAGTGTCACTAGGACAGAACAAAAGTATTATGATTGTTGGGCAGCACAAGTAGACTTGGAGACATATAGTCGAAACTGGGATGATATAGCCTGATCAAGTATATTATCCGAGGGTTGACTAGTATGTGCCTAAGTGTGGTTGTGAGTTGCAACAAGTCTAAAAACTTACCCACAATACCACAATAAGAACAATAGAACATAAACCTAAAATACTATAGGAGTATTTTGTGTATTACTATAAACTACTTATGTGTTAGATTCTTATACCCCAATTATCGCATAGATAACATAGCTGGACCCCATTCCCACGACGACCCGTACTTCCTGAACGTAGGCAATACTGGATGGTTCAAAGAAGAACCAGAGAATGATCATCCAATCCTTTTTGAATGATCACCATGTTGAAGACCTTTCGGGTGATGATAACTCCGAACTCGAGGATGAGAACCTACCCCTGGTAGCTCCCAATTCAAACCCTAACCCTCGTCCAACTCTTCATGGCTCGACGCTTCCTTGGGTAGAATGCTTGGAAACATGGAGTGAAGAGCAAGATCAACCTATGCCGTCTAAAGGAGACCGAAGCTGCTACAACTTAAGTGAAGGGAGCTCAGCAGACAAAGTTCTACAAATCTTGATCCGTAGAGTTGCCTGAAATGAAATTTAGGGTAGGACGACTCTCCATTATATCGAAGAGGTTAAATGCCAATGCAAGAATGCATACCATCCACACCAATCGTCTTGAAAACACTCGTGAGAGATCTGAGAGAGACCATGAGACCCTGCTGCAAGCATTAGCTAAAACACGAGCCGAAGTCATAGAGCTACGAGTACGCCGGAGAGCATACGAAAGACACCTGCTTGATAATGGAACGTCAATTGGCTGAACTAAGAGTTCACCAAAAGGATGACCGCCGCCAGTAAGAAATACTTTATTTCCCTTCCTTGTTTAAAGGAATCGTTTTCCTGTGTATGTCCTATGTAGCATTTTTCTATGTAACTATCTTGTACTGAAAGTATGGTTAGTTAGGCCTTTATGCGGCCAAAACCTTTCTACTCCGGATATGATGTAAGACCTTCTTCAAGATAAAATTTTCCTAAACTTATTACATCTTAAACATCGATGATATTAACATTCGGCTAACTTCCGTGTCACTCTTTGTTCAAAAACCCTCATCATACCATCGTTGGAGTTTATCTGAAACATGCTTTAGTCAAGTCATTGGACTATAGTAATTTAACTCCGACATTTCCAAGTCTCTTTTAGTGGTCAGATCATGTTATTCACCAACCAATGATACCTCGGCTTGAACGACAAACATCTTTAGAACATTCTACAAACATACTTCTACTATGTACTAGGACTGCATCATACGGGATGTAGGTCAAACTTTCGAGAACATACTCTTACTCTTTACTTAAGCGATCGAAATACATCTAGGTTCAACCATAATATCTCATGAACTCCTTTTTCTTTCGTGTTACAGAATCATGTCGTCGAAGAAAAGTAATCAACCCATCAGCCTAACACCAACTCTTTAGATTGATGCAGCTACCTTTCAAGCTGCAGTCTCAGCTGCCGTGACAGCTGTTCTGACTCACGTTAACGCTAACAACGCAAATGTTAGTGGGATGGTTTTCAATAATTCCAATCCAAGTAACAACCAAGTATACCCACAAGTAACAAACTACCACGACACTCCGAACCTCAAACCAAAGAGCAATAAACAAAAATTCTGGGATAGAGTTAAAGGCAAATCACCTCGAGGGACAAACAAGAAACCATCGCCGGTGGCAGCCTTCGCAGCCATGACATCTGCAACTCCTACCACCAACACTACTAGTATCCCAATTATCCTTAACCCGACCAGACAGTATGCTGGAAACCTACCGAATTGCAATAAGTGCAGCTTCCATCACCTAGGTAGTTGTCGTCTGTTACACTGCAAGACCTACAACAAGAACGGACACACTACCCGCTTCTGCAGGACTTGGGTCCAACACATTATTTCAACCACCAATGTTGAAATTTCTCGGATATGCCATCTATGTGGTTTAATGGGACACTTCAACAGGGACTGGCCAACAGAGAAGAATGACAGTGGAATAGGAGGAGTTTGACCTCATAATGGAAAAAGGCAATAAAGGACCCAACTATAATAGGGACTCACTTCCAATCGCCAGCATTAATTATGCTGTTAAACAGGTTTAAAACTAGTGCAACTCGAGTCTTATCTTTTGAGAAATCCCGTCAGAAAAGGGGACCCTCGTGTTGCGTATACTTGCCTTTTGTAGTATACCTTGTTCGCAACAATTGTCTTGTTGTAAAACCAAAGTACTGTAACTCTGTTAAAGTTGCACTATTGTGTTTTGTCTGTAACACCCTTATGATCAAATCTAATACCTTTATTTTCAAGTAAGTCTGATACCATCATACAACTTGACTCAATTCGATCCTCGCTATACCAGTTTCGTGCGTACTTCTCCTTCTCCGAAAAACGTCTTTCTAGCGAAGCCGTCATTCCAGAACACCGAAGTACTCATGCATAGAGTACCTCATGTTTCTTATCCTTTCCAAAGAAACCTCAGCAAACCTCCCCGAAGTACCACTCGTTCAGTACGTCAAAGTTCAATCCAAAGACCCACCTTTTCAATCTTAATTATACGACTTGTATACACGAGATTGTGATTGATGAACCAGGTATGAGTTCTACTATGAACGTCAGGACTGTGACTGCCCAAGACTTCGAGTGATTGTGCTTCCGTAAGAATAAACTTAGAAATACCTATCCTTTTCTGTAATTCATGAGTAGTCATACTTTCTTTTAGATCTTCACGACATCTAATCCACCCCAAGGTTTTGACATCATAATCAGTGGGAGTTGATTAAGTCTACATCGAGCCGACATCAAATGCTTTGATAAAGCAGTTCGTCCTAACCTCCCTAAACAACGAAGCCCTAGTTATTTACAGTGACGAACCAAGTACGAACCCTCTCATCATTTTGTGTATGCAAGCTCAGAAATGCTTACGAAAGGAATATCATGCATTCCTTGCACACATCGTCGAGACGTGCCGAGAAGTGAAGGACATTCAGAACATCCAAGAAGTACGCGGTTTTCCCGACACCTTTCCAGAAGGACTACCGATATTACCACCATAGCATCAAGCGGAATTCAAAATCGACTTAGTTCCAGGGGCTACCCCAGTAGCCAAATCACCTTATTGTCTAGCTCCAACCGAGATGCAAGGACTTCCTAGAGAGCTTAACAAACTCCTTAGAAGGAGATTCTTTAGGCCAAGTTTCTCACCATGAGGAGCACCATACTTGTCTGTAAACAAGAAAGAGCGTTCCAAATGCTAAAGTAAGCCTGATGCACCGCACCGAAATTATCCCTCCCAAAAGGGGATAGAAGATTTTGTGGTGTAATGCGATGCATCCATCCAAGGGATTGGTTGTGTTCTTATGCAAGAGGAAAGGTCACTACCTATACCTCAAGACAGGTTAAGACACAGGAAGTTAACTATTCAACACATGATCTTGAGTCAGGAGCAGCGGTAATTGCTCTGAAGATCTGGAGACACTACTTGTAGGGTACAAGGTTTACTATGTTCACAAACCACAAAAACATTCAACATACATTCGACCAAGAAGAGTTATCACCCTAGTGAAGGCAAGCGAAAGAAGCAAAGTCGTATCCCGATAGTGAAAGGTTCGCCGGAATGCCAAGCGAGGACCAGAATTCACTTAAGAACACGAGTAGCAAATAAAACTTCTATCCCTAGCATGATTATTAATTCTGCTTAAACTCAAATTTCAGGACAAAATTTCCTCTAACAAGGGGATGATGAGACAACCCGATATTTTGAGACAATAAAATGTAACACCAGTCAAATTTAGGCCAAAATATAACTTTCCTAAAAATATTATTTGGGTTAGATAAAGTAGTAGGAATCATATCAAGGTTTTCGTACATATAAAGAACCCTAAAATCCGAGTTATAACGGAGAAGTTATGACCAACTGAAGATTCTCGGCAAAACCAGGCAACACCGATTAAGTGAAAAACAAGAAGTTGCAATACAATGATTATTAGCCTTAGGTATCTAAACGAAAATTGTAGATTTCGTTAAACCGTGATCATGCATAAAAAGAACGCCCAAAACGGACATCGTATGAAGAAGTTACTAATTTTCTAAGTTTCGTAACAGCGGTAAACAGCTAAAAACTCGAAACAAAGATCGAGCGATTTTTAGCCGACACAACTTAAGCGAGAGTTGAAGGCCTCGACAATAGTAGTTCGATGGTAAAAAGACAAACAAAAACGGACGTCGGATAAGGAAGTTATGGATTTTTAACGAAGTTATCGTGTCCCGGCCTATTAATTAAAATATAATTAAAAATAAAGTCAAAATTAGCCAACGGACTCTAAATGAAAGTTGTAGAGTATTTTCTCACCTTCGCGTGGATAAAAAGAAAGTCGAAAACGGAGCTTGTATGCAAAAGTTACGCATTTTAGAAGTTCTTGGCACGCATTTCAAAGCCTTATCCGAAGGAGTACGCCCAGCGTACTGAATGAAGGGCCCCGGATCGTCCACGTCGACCAAACGCTTCGCCCGAGGATGTGGTCAGCAGTGATGCAAGCGAACGCCCAATGTAACCTCGGAGTACGCCCAACGTAAGTCCGAAGTACGCCCAGCGTACGAGGCCTCTCACACCCCTATAAATAGAATGCGAGGGTGCTGGCCATCCTTGCTCATTTTCTTCACTTCTCTCACATTTTCATCTCGTTTTTCATGCCAACAATATCCCAACTTCCCGGTATCATATCTAAGCCCCGACGAAGGTCTGAAGCCCCGAGTTTCTCCAAAAACTCGCCACTTTCCAGTCAAGGTGCCGCTCGAGAAAAAGCTCGTTTTCTTCAAATCACGCACTTTCTTCGGTGAGTTCATACCCCTATAAAGTACATTTTCAAATGTGTTATCAATACTTTTTATACACTTTTAAGGGAGGGAATACAAGTAAACACACGATTATTGTCGTGTGTAACATTAAGTTTCACTATATACTCTTTTTATCAAGTAAATCATATGTGAATCATAACTACTACATGGAAACTTTCGTACGAAAAATATCACGATAACATCTTGTCTTTTGAAATTAAATATATTGTTATACATATACGAATCAAACACTTTATTTATACTTTGAGTATACGTGTTCATTTATGTCACTTCAAAAGTTACACTTTACATAACAAGTGAGCATTTCACTAGGGTTTACTATACAAACTAAACAAATTTTTGGAAAAACCATAATAGTTTACGACAAACATTTTTACATGTTAAAAACTGTTTATTAAACTGTCTTACTTACTTTATGTTTCCTTTCAAACGCTGTTAGAATCGTGTTTCAAACAAAGGTCTTCTTATACTTAAAATTGTTCTTATCAAACAAACTACTTTCAAATCATTTTATAAACTGACATCAAGTCATCATTTCTTATTTATTAAACTTTTCAAAGGTTTTACAAAACTTCTTTTATATTTTTATTGTCAAGTGCATGCCTATATATATATATATATATATATATATATATATATATATATATATATATATATATATATATATATATATATATATATATATATATATTAGGTATACATATATAGACATAAAAGTTTCCATCAATTGGTTCAGTACCTTTGGGTAGCAAAGGCATACTTCGGTTATACACGTAAAATACTAGTAACTATAATAGGTATTGTTAGGATATACTACTTACCATTCCAAGTACAAGGAATCACAAAAGAGTCAGTTTATTTATGAGTCTACACTAATATATTACATACTTTATGAAGAGATACGATTACATACAATTACAAGGCATACAATTTCAAGACATACAACTACAAGAGATACGATTACATAAGATAGTGTACTAGATATTCATGAAATTTTACATACTACAAGTACCATATCAAAGATTTTCATATACAAGAACAAATGGACATTTTCATACGTAAATCTGTTTTATACTAGGTATTGTGAGACATTTCACGTACTTTCGAGTATGCATTATTAAGTCCTGTATTATATACCATAATCCTTTGTAGGGGGAGCATGATACTTGTGTATAGATCTATATGGGATTGACAATCCCGCACCTAAACTGTTAGCTACAGTTAGACCGGCAGGTCTGAGGTGACACACGTCATAACATTCCAACGCCTGAAGAACGTTGTTACAAGCAGTCTGGGTCATTAGCATGGTTATAAAGCTCACACACGTTGGTTTACGGGGTTATCAAATACCTTAGCGAGTTTATACGTACGCAAATCTACTATTTTAGGCTTGAAAAACACCATGGTAGTTCATTTTTGGGACTTTTAAACTACCACCCGATTATGGGAAAACATTGGATTTCTAAAAGCAAACATTCAAAACAGTTGGGTCTTGGCAGAAGGCTACTTTTTATACTAGTAGAAAATATGGGATTCTCTAGGGTTTTCAAACGTTTACAATTACTTACAAACATGTTCATTGGTACAAACTTTCCTTCAAACATTTACAGGTCTTTCTTTACAGCTTTACAAATCAAAGTCACATAAATACTTATGAATTCACCAGCATTATTGCTGATACTCACTTTCAAAATAACTTGTATTCCCAGGTCACAAATAGACAGGTTCGACTACTAGGTTTTGTGAAGACGGGGTCAAGACTCGTCTTTTATTTTGTAAATCCATTTTGTAGAATTATACTATGAAAGAACTCACATGTAATTAAATATATACTATTAATGCAATGGATGATGTTGTTGCTTGTTTACTACTTTGCATTGTTGTGATACGTTACATGACGTCTTCCGCCCCAGAACGTTTCCGCCGTTCTTGGTTTTGGGGTGTGACATAAAAGGACATGTTGCCTTACCTTCACTAGTTTTACAACACCTGACTAGCAACCTAGTTTTATCATTTTTTTCGTACCAAAGGTTAATAATCGTTTGCTACTACATAGTTTGATACAAGCTGTTTAAGTTCTTGAGGGTTACAAAACCTCATACCAATGATGGGTTGCATTGTATCCCATTTCTGAGTTGTGTCATGAAAAGGATAAATTGGGGCTTGTTTGGTTCCATTATCAGAATCATCATCCTCATCAACAAAATCATCTCTTGGGACAACACTAATATGGTTAAGAAAGGGATCATCAGACTTAGTCAATGGTATTACCTCTTCATCGGGTTCGTGATCAACAGATAGAGCATCAGACATAACCGAGTCCTTATCTTCATCAGAGCTTTCACTATCAACACCTTCTTCTTCCTTTTCTTCCTCTATCCATTCAAATACCGATTCCTTGTAGTGATCAACATATACATTGATCTTTCCCTTGTTACCATTTGCAGCATCAAGAAACCTCGTGTAATCATCATCATTTGTCAGTGGTCTCAACCCATCACACATCGACTTTTGCCCAAGATAGTAGTAGACATCAGGACACTTCCCCTTTGTGACATCTTCAAGAACATAAATGAACTCCTTGAAATTTAATCCACCAAAATCGACATCTGTAATTGAAGTATTTTGATTCATGTAGTAGATAAGAGGATTGGGGGAAAATATTCCATCGTAATGAACATCTACTTGAATGAAAGCAGATCCTTTTGCATTAGATGGACCAGCCATCATCGATCTCAAAGAAAGCTTCGAATGTATGAGAAAACCCTAGATAAAGTGTTTGGTTTGAGAGTGTTTAATTGAGAGATGGGTGATTAATGCCATGTAATCATATAAGCAGGTGTAATAGTCACGTATTTTCCACATCACTCGTTATTTTATTTTTAATTACAAAATACGGGATAACCTATTGTATCCGGTTGCCAATGGTAATATGTGTACACGAAACACATATTAATGGTATTTTTTGTTAAAAAAAAAACATGAATGGTATAATTTGAACACGGGTAAAAGATCATTACCCTTACAAGTCATTTTCCCAAAAGTCTATAGCGTAAATTAGCAAACTAATAAATTCCTAAGGTAGTACAACGAAATCATTGTTCATATATATACCCTCAATATAATCCAATTACATGGAACTTATTTAACAGAATTGTTCGAATAAATAATCACAACCAAATCAAAAACTGAAAACAAACGATAAACCAACAAACCCTCCGAAAGAGCAAAAGAAACTTTTCACAATCGAAGATGCACCATTCTTAGTAGGAGGTGAAGGGTTCTCTTCCACCGGAGCAGGAGCCGGAGTCATGTCAATTTCCGGTGTAACTGGAGCAGGGGGAGGAGATGGAATCTCTTCACTGACCGGAGCGGGAGATGGGGCTGCAAATGGAGATACAGATGGAGATGGAGATGGAGTATCAGAAGAGCGATTGCTTCTGTTTGCTAATACAATAATCACAACTTTCTCATTCTTTTTGCAGTGATCTATAACACCACTGATGAAGTAATGTGGCCCAGATTGGTTTAGCTTGATCGCAGTATGACCATCACTGTATTTTGCAATGGGTGATGTCGTACTGCAATTTTTGTAGTCATCTTCACTTACTTGAAGCACAGAGTCCTCGTTAGGCTGGTAGCTAAACACTACATGTACATATATAAACACCAAATCATTTCCTTAAGTGAAAACTATATAAAAAGGGTGAGGTATAAACTCGTAACTCATTGCATCTCCACTTTTTTACTATTGTAACAAGTTTTTCAAAACTTTTCTTTACATTAATTTTATGATGACCACTTTCTTTTTTAATCACTGAGCAATTATTTGTGTTTATTTTTTACAGTTTACCCTTTGCTATAATAATAACAATTTTATTTTATACCTCTTAATTATTAGTATATCTTATGTATAGATCTTTATTACTTTCAACTAAATAATTTATTTTATTAAATATGCAAAATAAAAGTAAACTGTTTTTAGTTTTTACAAGAAAATATCATTAAAAAGCATTTATCGATCAAAATGATATCAACATAAAATTAAAGAAGCGTGACAATCATATAATATTTCTATAACTCTTAATTTGACAACTACATAGTGACAATCACACAAGTTTGCTTAAAAGCGACAAATTAAAGGAGTCGGCTTTCTAAAATATTTCAAATAAACGAGAATAAATGTTTAAAGGCCTGAAACTTACGAAGGGTGTCTCCGGTTTGAAACCTGCTTTGTTGTGCCCATTGATCATAGGAAGAAGACGATGCAAGGCTCCAGTCACCAGAGCCTCCCACCTTGAACTGGTATGCATGGCTGTTTCTGAAAACCAGGAAAATACTTAAAAGCCCCAGAACGACCAGCATTGTTCTCTTATGAGGGCTTCCTGTATTCATTGAAAAAGCATGAAACAGAAGGGCAAAATGGGAAGGAAAATGAATGTTAAACATGGGAAGATTGTAGAGGGATATTTGTAGCCTTGTAGGAGTGAATCTTTTCTTTTCTTGTGATGTGGTTTCTTGAATTGCAGTGCAAAGCATAATTATAGCTAGCCTTTGTATTTGAAGGTTATGCTTTTCTTTACCATCACCAAAAGAGAGATATACTAAAGTTTTTATAATATCTTTATGCTTTTCTTGAACAACATTTGATTTTAAAACCTAAACAAATTTTAAATTTGAAACTTATATGCAATACTTTGTAGAACATAATTCATAAACGAAGTCGTACGTATAAATGCATGGTCATCTCTCTCTTTCCCTGGGTTTTTTTTTCTAAACCGAAAATATGGTTGTTTAGAAAATGTCTTACAAAAATAGAGTTGTTCTCAACATTTTATAAATTCATAATTGTTTTGAATCCTTTTGGAAAAATAGGGTCCTTTGACAATAAATAAATAAATAAATAATTGAATTTTATATATTATCAAAAGTTATTATTTTTAACCCGTTTTATAACTTGCATAGTATAATTATTTATATTTTTGTAAAAAGTATGTTTTATGTATAATTTTATGACAAAACTTCATAAATGGTCATTGTGGTTTTTCATATAAATGGTCATTGTGGTCATTGTGGTTTTTCTGGGATATAGTTTCTAACTTTAAAAAACCTCAAAAATGGTCCATGTGGTTTCAAAATTTTTGACATATAGTCATTTTTGCTTACTCTGTCACTTTTGAGCCGTTAACTTTCAAATGATTAAAATAATAGGTGGGCATATACATCATTTTACTTGTAACCTTCCCTCTTTATAATCAAATGCATGTCTCCTGTTGCCTTCCAAAAAAACCCTCTTCTCCTGCGACCTCAAGAATCTGTCAAGAAAGTGAAAATGGTAATTTGTCGTTGTGGAAGAGAAACAATGAAGGTGACATCTTGGACTGATCGTAACCCTTGTAAGCAATTTTGGAGTTATTCACGTTTTGGTTCAAGATGTGGGTTCCTTGGGTGGGTTGACCCTCCAATATGTCGTAGGGCATAATGGTGATTCCAGGTTTGCTCAGATCGTTGAATTGACTAGAAGAAATGCTTGGGCTTGCACGTGTAGAAGTGTGGAACTACCAGCTGATGTTGTTTTGTTATTGATTTTTTTTTTTTTTTTGTAAAGGTGGTTGTAGTGTTTGGTATCGGTTTCTTTTGTAAGCAGTTAAGTAGTACATGGGTTTTTGAATGGTAATGGAATGTGGTTTTTGGTTTCACTTTGTTGTATGTAGGTGTATATAAGACATCCAGTAATGCAATTATAAGGTAAGGTTAGTTTGTAAGAAATCAATATTTTGAATGGTAGTGGAAAGTAGATTGTTATAAATCAGTCTTTTGGATGGTAACAAAATGTAGATTGTTATAAATCAATATTTTGGATGGTAGTAGAAATAAATTGGTATTTGTGTTAGTAGATAACTATAGTTTGTAATGTAATTTTAATTCCTTTTTTCGGATGGTAATAGAATGTACATTGTTATTTTTGTTAATAGATAAATGTAGATTGTAATAGATCATCTCCCTTTTACAAATCAATGTATTAACATACATGATTTACATAAAACCATTAAAGTGGATACACTTATGCTACATTACATAAAACCATTCAAGTATGTACATATAACCATAACATACAAAACATAGAAAAATCAAATCCATTACATATAACCATTCAAGTGGATACATAACTTAGCAACTAAACTGTTGGGTCAAAATATGGTTTATACTTTGTTTTTCTGGGCAATTATATTTTTCTGTAATATTTCTGGAGTTTACGGTCATGTTTACGGTTGAGTTTACGGCCGTAAACACCTTACGGTCGTCCACTCATTTACGTCCCATGTCCACCAAGCCCATGTTCCCTTTGTATAAATGTAGGTGTTAGGGTGTGAGGAACAGATTGATGAACACCAAGGAGCTTAAGTGTGTGCATTTGAAGGTGTTCTAGAGAGAGAAAAGAGAGTGTGTGTGAATCTTATATCCGGATCTTCATTCATATCAATACATACAAGATTCATCATCTTCTTCTTCTCCTTCTCTTTTATTTGATCTGACATCATCCGTTTGATTGGGATTCCGCACCATCAAACGAATCTGATTGATACACGGGCAAATTAGGGACTTACAATTGGTATCAGAGCCAAGTTGTATCAGTCAATTTTGTCAAATTTGGGACATTATTTGATCTTATTTTCGTAATATTTTTGCATTTTTGGATAGATCTCGCAAAAATAAGGGGGGTTTGTTCTTCGTGTTTTTCATAAAAAAGGGTTTTTGATCGAGTTTTGGAGCAAAAAAGTCGTAAAAATCGGTGTTTTTTGCGAGGAGTTTGCGGCCGGCGGCTAGGGTTCCGAAGAGTTCATGGCCCAAGGTTCACGGTCCAAGTTTGCGGCCTCGGAGTTCACGGTTAGCCTCGGTCAGCAGCGTGTGCGAGACTTCGATCAGGGTCCGAATTTCGCACGCATACACTTAAAAAAAAGGGGCGCGAAGCGATTTTGGGGTGTGCTGGGATTCGAATTCGGGTCTCCCCCATAGAAGTCCAGCGCCTTTCCAACTCCTCTAGGCCACAAGTTGATACATTCCTTCCCCATTTAATTCATAACCCGTCTTTCTCGCAGCAAGTTTTCCTATTTTGACACTTTTAACCCAAAATTCAATTCCTTTTTAATTTTAAATTCCTTTTTCATCTTTTAAAAAAAAATTAAAAATAATAATAATAATAATATAATAAAAAATAATAAAAAAATTATTTTTTGATTTTTTATTTTGACTTTGACTTCCAAGTTTGACCTTTGACTTTAAACTTTGACTTTTTCGTTTAACTTTTAAATTTTCAAATTTAGCTTTTCGGTTTGACTTTTCAAGTTTAACTTTTTAAATTTGACTTTTAAGGTTGACTTTTATAATCAAAGGGTTTGAATTTTACGTTTGATTTTGGCTTCTAGTTGTGCTTTTTAATTGATTTTAAGGTCTACGAGGGAGTTGAAACATGAAAGAGAGTCGTCAGGATATGTTAAGACAAAATTTCAACATTTTCGATTATATCCCTGGAGAAACCCTCGAAACTCAGTTGCAACGATTTACTACACTTATTACCGAGATGAATATAGCTGAGATCTTCTTGTCTAAATCTGAGATAAACAAAAAGCTATTGAATTCACTTCCAAAATCGTGGGATATGGACGTGGCTATCATCAAGAAGACAAAAGATCTCAATCGTCTTAGTCTTGTTGATGTAATTGAAGAACTTGATGCTTTGAAGTGTGGAAATACAATGATTTCTGCAAACATCTCGGTCAATGAAGTTTCAGGTTCTCAATCATGTGAAGTTTCATGTACACTGTCTAGTGAAGATACGATTAAATTTCTTCGGGAACAAATTGATTTATTAAAAAGAGAAGTTGAGGACCTGGGATATGAAGGATATCAACTCAGGAAACGACAGAAACCCCTGAAGGCTGAGTTAGAAGCAAAAACCAAGGACTTTAGGAAACTTCAGGAAGAGTATAGCAACAAGTGTGAAAATTATGATTATGTTAAGAGACAACTTGTTGCTGTAACTGAAGAACTTGACGCTTTAAAAATTAAGTGTGGAAAAACTGATGTTAGTTTCAAAAATTATACTGCGTCAAGTCAAACAGTCGAGTCTTTATATGAAACCCAATTAAAATTCAAAGAAAATCAAAACAAAGGTCTAGGGTATGACAGTGTACCTCCTCCTTATAATCATAACTACACATCCATCCCTATGACACAGGACGAAACTGACAGGGAGCCACATCTTCGATATGGAAAACGAGCTGGATTTGTGTCAGGAGGAGTTATTAATGTTGAAAATACTGATGTTTCTGTTACATGTGCATGTAAAGTAGCAGAGGATGAGAACAAGGAGAGTTCTTCTGAACAAACAAACGACCCCTTGAACTCTAAATTTGTTGCTTCTAATCAACCTGCCGTTGGTAAATACAGGCCACCATTTCAATCTAAACAAAGTGCCTATTGCAACTGTGCGTGTGGGAAAAATAAGAGACAAGGCAAGGATACGCCACCACGGGCAAGAATAAATAACTTCACAGTGAAGAAAAAGACTTGTTTTCACTGTGGAACACCTGGACACATTGCCAAAAACTGTCCAAATCACGTATATGTTCCCTACTATGCACAAGGCTGGCAGAACGCACCAAGAGGGAGATACTCCAAAAGAAACCCCTCAAGGTCACGTTCAGACCATGATGACTGGAATGCGCACAACGCCAAACATCCAACTCCCAAGGCCAAGCATCCAACTCCCAAGGCCAAGCATCCAACTCCCAAGAACAAGAAGGGAATGCTGGCCCAGAAGTCTAGTTCAAGAGATGCTCCTGTGAAACCAAGACCGGTTAGGTCAAAGTCATCTAGGCAGACGACTTCAAGTTCCAAAGGAAGTGCTGAGGCACCCATCGGATCGAACAAGAAATGGGTTAAACCCGAATATAGATGGGTACCAAAGGTGAAAACTCCCAAATCTCCTGATGCTTCTAATGTTTCTACATCTTCTGTTTGTGATAAGCAGGATATGTCATGGGAGAGAATACCCTGCATTGATGACAAGGTCGACCCAATTTCAAAATAGACTGGGTTCCAAAGACCAACTGATCTCGCTCTGTGACGGAGAAGCTATGGAGGCATATCATCAGACTTCGGTTTGTTGGTAGTAGCTGTTCCAGGCACATGATAGGAGGCATCTCTCAACTGTACAACACTCAGAACATTGTTTGGGAGTATGTGTCCTTTGCGGGAAAGGAAGAAAGGAAGAGATCACAAATGGGGTTAGTGCTTAATGACATGAAGAATTTTCGGATCTATTCTGAGATTACGCGTGTTGTTCTCAGACCTTCTGGATGCAAATTCAATCGGTGACTTACGGTTTGCGTTTTCTTCTCTATACTCTTGAGTTTTTCTTAACCTGATTCGCTTTAAAGACCAATTTTTGTTTTATGATAGTTTAAATTTGCGCATTTACTTTCGTTTCTTTCCCATGCAAAAATTTAGGGGGAGAAATAAACAAAAAATCCAAAAACATTAGAAAATCAGAAAATAAAAAAAAATATATATAGTGTAAATGGAATGTGCTTGCAGGAGATGTTTTGGGAAGTGATATTATAAAGTGATAACAGGCAATCTGAGTCTGCGTAACATACCCAAAGTTGAAGGGTCTATGCTCTGGTTTGATTCGTCGGTAGGCACAAAAAATTTTAAATGGACATGACTAGGCAGAGCTGAACTTAGGAAATTTATAGACTTGACAAATCTTGACCTAGTTAGATCCATTCAGCCTGACAATACGATGCTCGGATAGGTTGAGCAGGGAGATGTATATGGGAATCTACTCGTCACATTAAATGAACCTGTACTTGGAACCGTGGTTTAACTTTTCCTCGATGTGCGGATTCTGTCCTTAATTCCGGTTGGATGGGGCGACTGGTAAATTCCGATAAATTAGGTCTGTAGAATATCATTTTCTTTCTTTTCGTCTGTTAGTCATATGTTGTCTCCTTTGCGTGACTTCCAATCCGACCTGGTACACAACATATGCAACTCTATTTCTCTGCATGTTATATATGTGAAATACCTCTTATCTGTTAGCCATATGCTGTCTCCTTTGCGTGACTTCTAATCCGAACTGGTACACAGCATATGCAACCTTCTACTTCTCAACCCCTCTGAAGTAATAAGTAATAGAATTTTGAATCTATCCTCTCTCTAAATGGTTGTCTGCTCACCCGGTGTAAGGAGTACTCTGGAAGTTCTTGATGGTTGGGGCATATTAGGAAGCGGGAAACATGTTCCAATACAATTAAAATTGAACACTCAAAGATTATCTATAGATCTCGCTGCTCAATTTAGGTGGACAACAATATCCCTGGTTGTCTTCAGATTAATGGTCCTTAAGATATAGTATCTAGGAACTTAGGATCAGATATAATATCTAGGAACTTGAGTTCACCTTGTCTTGTAACAAATAGTATGTCCTAAATTTGTCACAATTTTTCGTGTTTACGTGGACAATAATAGCGGCGATCGACCAGACAAAGACGTGAAGATAGAAGGTACCGACAAGTGGATAAAGGCCGTCTAAAAACTTTGATCCCAAATCACTCTTAAAGTTAGATATCATTTTATTTTTCTTAAATTTGTTCATAGTTTCTTCTAATTTAAATATTAGGGAAGAATTAAAAATTAAAAATAATGAAAATAAAAAAATCAGAAAAATTTAAAAATCAAAGAAAAATCAGAAAAATTAAAAATCCAAAAATAGTGTTATTTCTGTTTTATTTCTTGTTCAGAAAAATCAAAAATCCAAAAATATTTTTGTTTCTGTTTTAATTTGTGTGCTAAGTTTTCTTTTAGTCTTGTTTTGTCTTGAAAAGTGATTTCAGGTGAAGATGAAACTCATGGAGACTTTATCGAAGATTTCTGAGCCAAGGCTTCGTCCGTAAGCATCGAAGAATTCTCATTCGAAGGAGCAAGAAATGAAGATTATTCTTTCAACATTCAATCCTTCAACCCCAGAAGTAAGGTGAAGCTGAAATTGAAGATTATGTGATGGATTGTATTGAAGCCTCCTCAATCAGTCTGCTGCTATCGTTGTACCTGCTGAAGTGATCCAGAAGATTTGTTCTCTCTGATGTTCTCTCTGAAGATTCTCAAGCTGAAAGCGCTATCTTTCAAGAATCAGTACGTCAAGCCTCCTCACCCAATGTGCGTTCAATGTCAAATCTTGAAGAAAAGCTCAAGTGCTCAAGATGAAGTCATTCATTGAAAATTCATATGTTCATCCTGATGTTGTGAAGAAATCGAAGGTTAAAACTAAAGCCAAGCTCCCATTGAAGATTGACAAGAAGAGTCAGCTACTTTTTAGGGGGAGCTTGTTGGGTCATTAAGAAAAGAAAGCTATAAACTAAGGGGGAGATTGTTGGGTCAAAATATGGTTTATACTTTGCTTTTCTGGGCAATTATATTTTTCTGTAATATTTCTGGAGTTTACGGTCATGTTTACGGTTGAGTTTACGGCCGTAAACCCATTTACGGCCCATGTCCACCAAGCCCATGTTCCCCTTGTATAAATATAGGTGTTAGGGTGTGAGGAACAGATTGATGAACACCAAGGAGCTTAAGTGTGTGCATTTGAAGGTGTTCTAGAGAGAGAAAAGATAGTGTGTGTGAATCTTGTATCCGGATCTTCATTCATATCAATACATACAAGATTCATCATCTTCTTCTTCTCCTTCTCTTCTATTTGATCTGACATCGTCCGTTTGATTGGAATTCCGCACCATCAAACGGATCTGATTGATACAGGGCAGATTAGGGACTTACATAAACCATATAACTTAAGTTGCAAAAGACATGATGACCCAAACAAGCAAACACCTATACACACACTTCAACTTTAAACAACAAAATCATGACATAAGTTTCAAAAGACATGATTACCCAAACTACCATGCAACTACCTAGTAGAATTTCCAGACCCTTTCCCCTTACCTTGTTTTTTTCCTTTTGCTCCAACTTGACCAATGCCCCTGCCCCTTACATGTTCTAGGATTATGCCCTTTGTTTTTGCACTTTGTACATGTAACACATAGATACTTCCTACTCAATTTTTTTCGTTGGCTTTTGGGCTCATCAACACCCCTCTTCCTCTTTTTTAGGCCTCCCAACCTACATATATGTAACACCATAAAATTTCAAACAAATTTTTCGTTTTAAAAATCAATTAGTTCTCATACAACAGATTTCACCAAATCCCAAGTGTCAAATCATCAAAAATAACTCAATAATTGTTTGATTAAAAATCCAAGATCCTCAGAACATAACTCTTTCTCTCGTGTGTACAATCGAGCCGACGCCTTCCCGATATCCTGAAGAGTACCTGAAACACATATCACATAACATGGTAAGCACGAAACTTAGTGAGCCCCCCAAAATACCACACATAGCTCATTAGCCTCTCATGGATATACTCAGATAAGACCCTACGGTCAATGTGTCTTAGTGGAACCCTCCGGTCCCACAACTCGGATGGACCCTCCGGTCCTAACTCAGTAAGCTCAGAATAATACACAGCATAAATCACAAAGACATAATGCAGGATATCACAATACTCAATATAAGCACATAAGACCCTCTGGTCACACAAAGTTTACCACTCTAGGTAAGTATAGTGAAAAGATCCACCTCGTAGCAAGCAAGCAAATAATCTTGTAAACAAATCTCTGAATTAGCCTCCGCCTAACACATAGGATAATTATCTCTAATTAATAATCTATTCACAACTCTAATAAACCAAAGGTTATTCTATCTCTCTCTCTCTCTCTCTCTAACTCTTAGAATGGTTAAAAGACCATTTTACCCCTCTATGGTCCCCATAATCCTTGTCTTAACCAAAGCCTAAAGTCAACAGAAGTCAATACTCGAGTCAACAGTCCATGTTGACCCGAATCGCCGAGTGCATCTATGTGACTTGTTGAGTCCCCTCATTTCCTCTGAAATATCGCGAAAATCGCACTTAACTCGTCGAGTTGTCTCATCAACTCGTCGAGTTACCCATGTTTAGACTCATCGGGGAAAACCCTAGCCGACTCGTCGAGTAAGCTCATTGACTCGGCAAGTCCATTTAGTCTGTATTCTCATTCAGACGTGATCCTGAACTTTTCAAGTCTTCGAGCTTATAGGTCAGGGAGAATAATTTGATGTGGTGGAGGAAGTGAAGTATGATTTTCACTTACACGATCCAATTGTGGGACATCATCTTCGAAATGAAAGCTTGTTCTACAAGATTTGGGAAGACCATAGTTGTCTGAGGTAGACATCTACAAGGGAGAAATTCAAGTTAGTTGATTTAGTCCTTAATATAACACCCAAATGAAATATTAATGCTAGGACCCAACACAATATTTTACAATTTGGAAGAGGGATGTCGTAATCCAAACTGCAAAATATTTGAAGGTAGGTAAATGAAGATTTACCAGTTTCCACCGCGAAAAACGAAAAAGATTAGGTTTTAAGTGAATTGAAACTCCTAGATCCTTTGAGATTCATTGAACAATTCAATGACATGTTTAAATCTCGATTGTGCCTTTCAAGTTTGTAACTGGGATGCCGAGGATCATAAAAAAGGTGTGAATAACCATGCAAATTAGCTTGGTACGCCCAATGTTACAACCACCTGATCAATGTGCCGATTAACCATACACACTCCATTGATATATGATTAACAGTAAGCTACCCTTTTCCACGCACTGTCAGTCCCGATTAGTGTGCTGGTTAACCACACACACTCCACTAATGGCTTAACAAGGTGCAAAGTGCAATTTCATGGGTTAGCATCATATTCACAATTTTCCTAAATAACTAAGATTGGGAATTTATAAGTGTTTAGTTACTTATTATTTATCATTATAATTTTAATGAAGGGAGAATTAGTGTCCTATCCTACCCGTTAGGCTAACGACCCTCCACCAGTCAAGGAAGCGGTGGGTGAGAGTGGACACCCATTAAACTGTCATTTTATAGGCAGTAACCTTATACCGCCTTATAGACCGGCTTCGTGAATGAGGCCTACTAACGGTAAGACTGACTGTACTCTTATACATATATATAAATATTAAACCTATAATACTATAATAGTATAGGGGTTGAATTTTAAACTTTTTAAAATTCTAGGGTTTGGAATTAAAGTACTCAAAAGTGAAACTTTACAAATTCCAAAACTTGAGGGCAAGTTTTGAGCTATTCAAAACCTTTTGGAATCCATAACTTATGAGTTTAATATAGGCTTTAAGAAAAGACTTTTGACATTCTATAACTTGAGGACAAGTTATGGAGTTCATAAAACCATTTATGGGAAAAGACTCTTCAAGTTTCTATAACCTATGAGTTTAATGACTCTTTTAAATAAAAAAAAACTTTTAATTTTCCATAACTTGAGGACAACTTATGGAATTCATCAAAATAATTTAGATCAAAAAATTATAACAAGAAAAACAAGCAATTTGTCTATGATCTAAATTAAACTCAAAAGAACAAGACAATTTATATCAAACAAATTTCATGTAATTAGCATAACCATATAAACTAATACAAAACATGGAACTTTGACAATTATCTTATAAATTGGATAAGCATGATCATTGCCACATCAAAAACAGGTTTATAAGTTCAAAAACAGCTTAGGGTAATGATCCTAGTCCAATTCCAGCCAAAAACATTGAAAATCTGCACTCAGGGGCTCCAACTCGTCGAGTGCAAGAACAAACTCGGCGAGTTGGATGAGTTTGTGCATGGACTCGGCGAGTACATTGTCCAGATCAGCAGAAAATCGATTTTTACAGCATTTCCAAGAAAGTAGCATCAATTATAACTGAAAAACAAGCCTAGGCTCTAGAATAAATATATACATATTTCTTGAGAGGTAAAGAGAGAAAAATGTGCATATATTTTTGTAAGTGGGGCTGTAAAAACAGAAAATTGGAGCAACCATATAACCGCTATGCAACCTCCCCTCAATTGCTTCAATCTTGGTATATCGACCCTAACATAAAACATTACAATGAACCAGAAAATGAACTGCTATCCACTATATCTAACACTGAAAAACGTAAACATCAATATCAATCGCCTCTAGAGGGGTACTAAATAGTACTTAAGCAAGAGTATAATAAGAGCACAAACAGTGAGGTTCGACAGAATGTCATATTAATCATTATAAAAATTATGATTTGTTCTAAAAAATTCTAAAAAGATGAAGTAGGCATGGGTTGATACCTTAAAGGCTTAATTAAACTGATCATCCCAATAGTTTTGATGTAAAAAGTAGTGAACAACCAAGAAAGTTACTCTTGCTTCGGCTTATCAAACTTAATGAGATCAAGATTAATTCTGACCACTTGCTGGATACACCAAAATGTGGATACTTTCATCAAATTAATGAAAAATCTTTAAACCAAATGAGTTTCAAAAAATAGCTAACCAGAAAGGCATTGGGAAATCTCTTAGGTTTTCAAATCCTTCTTGTAGTTCATCCCTCCCCCTAAACAAAAAAAAAAAAAAAAAAAGATATATATATATATATATATATATATATATATATATATATATATATATATATATATATATATATATATATATATATATATATATATATATATATATATATATATATATATATATATATATATCATCAACATTCGTTATTCCTAATTATGAAAGATTCTTGAAATAATGAAATCTCACCATCAATATATTCTATCTTTGGACCAGTTTCTTTCCAGAAAAATATATTCAGTAAACCA